>NC_139966.1:32467304-33127304 GCF_963993115.1 Abramis brama | reverse complement strand
ATTATGTCTCAAAAGAAAATTGAAATTCTCAATCATTGGATCCATGTATCTTATTCTTAAATTTCCCCAAATGTTTTCAGTTTCAGTCCCTGGGAATAACCTAGTCCAAAAACTATTTGCTATTGGTTGAACAAATACCATCATTCTAAAGTAATTATAAAATTTTTTTAGAGAACATGATTGAATTGAATGTTTATTCCCGCTTTCTTTTAATAACACTTCAACCTTTCCCTTTCCTTCATTCCTTTTTTCTATTCCTTCTATCCATTCTTTGGGAATTGCTTTTTTGATTTTGTCAAATTGTTTTTTTACTATACCCCTTGCTACCTCTTCTCCAATTCCCTCAATTTCATCTATTATACCTTGAAGTGGTATAAAGCCATCTATTACCTCATACAAAATATCTCTAACTTTAACTATTCCAGCTGCAATCCATTGTTTAAAATATAATTCCTTCTCATCATATAACACATTAGAATTTAGAAACAATGGATGATTCAAAAACTCTTTCATTCCTTCTGGCTTATACACAACTGTCGGTAAGAATTCTTTCCACGCCCCTAAAACTTCTCTATAGAATTCTGGTATACCCTTTAACATATGTTCCTTCAATTTCATCCATATTATTCCCTCGCCCATATTAAGACCTCCACACTTATTTAGAAAGAATTCCATTCCGTCTTTCCACTCTTGTCTGTTATCTTTATTTAAAAATTTCTTCATTATCTTAACCCTCAGACTCTTCATTCTTAAAACAGGATCTAACAAACCTAAACCCCCCTTCTCAACAGGCCCTATCATTGTGTCATATGCTATCTTTGCTGGTTTGCCATCCCATATAAACTTTAAAATACATGTTTTCAACTTCTTATAAACCCAAATTGGTAATGGAGTTACCTCTAAAGCATACCATATTTTTGACAGCATCAGAGCATTCACAATCAAAATTTTCCCTCTCAGGTTCAAAAATCTTTGTCTCCAAAATGTCAATCTTCTCTCAATTCCTCCTAGAATCTCATCCCATATTATATCTCTAGTTTTCTTTTCCTCCTTCCCAATTCGAATTCCCAGAATATTCATGTTTTCTGTCTCCTCTTTAAAATTAAGATAGTCAGGTAATTGTTTTGCCGTTCCTATTCTCATCATTACAGTTTTATCTATATTTACTTTTGCTCCTGAACCCTTACAATATTTTTGTATTTTCCCCATAGCTCCTTCAATGCTCATAATATCCTTTAAAATTAAAGTTGTGTCGTCCGCGTATTGGTAAATGTTTTGTTCTTTTCTCATTCCACCAAAGCCAACTCCTTTAATACTTTCATCTTCTGCAACTGCTAAACCTAAAGGTTCTGCTACAATACTATATAATAATGCAGATAAAGGGCAACCCTGTCTTATTGACCTTGTTATGCTAAAAACATCTGTCATAAAACCATTACACTTCACAAAACTAATTGCATCTTTATATAAGGATCTAATCCATTTTACAAACTTATCTCCAAAACCAAATTTCTCTAAAAGTTCAAATAAAAAAATCATGTTCTACCCTATCGAAGGCTTTTTCTAAGTCTATACTAACCATGTATCCCTCCTTTTTACTTTCTATCATATAACTTATTTTATCCCTTATATTACATACTGTGTCTGTAATTTCCCTCCCTATAATTGAATATGCTTGATTCGTTGTTATTATTTCTGGTAAAACCTTTAATCGATTAGCCAAAACTTTGGCCAATATTTTAAAATCTTTATTTAACATTGATATAGGCCTATAGTTCTTTAAATCTGCTGAGTCACCTCTTTTCTTGAAAATTAAGTTCACCATTCCTACTCTCATCAATTGACTTGCTTCCCCTTTATCATATATTTCCTTATATATTTCTTTTAAAAACGGTGTTAATGTTTTCTTGAAAGCCTTATAAAATTCACTGGTCAATCCGTCTGCTCCTGGACTTTTGCCATTATTCAACTGTGATATTGCTACCTCTATTTCTTCATCTAAAAGATCCGTATCACACCTTTCTTTATCTTCTTTAGTTACTTTTGTTTTTATCTTACTTAATAGAAACTGCTTTTCTTCTTCTTGTGTCCCTTCGCTTTTAAAAAGGTGTGCATAGAACTCTTTTACACTTCCCAATATCTCTTTGATTTCCTTTGTTCTACTTCCATCCTGTTTTAATACCTCATTTATTGTATCAGGCTTTTGTCTATTTTCCTCTAAGCTAAAAAAGAATTTTGTGCACCTTTCTCCTTCTATTACATGTTTTGCTCTACTCCTTATCATAGCACCTCTACATTTTTCTTCTTCAATCTCCTTTAGTCTGCTCTCATATACTAAAATCATTTCTACATCCCCATTCTCCTTTTGTAATTCTTCTTTCAAAACATTTCTTACTGTTAGTTCTTCTTTCCTCTTAGTATTTTGTATCAAACTACTGTACCTTATTGAATATTTCTTTATCTCATACTTTACATTATCTCACCATACCCTCTTATCTTCTTCATACATTCTATTCCCTCTCTCATTCGTTATAATTTCTTCTATCTTCATTTTATACCCTTCATCTTTTAAAAGTTCATTATTTAAACACCATATCCCCTTTCCTCTCTCCACCCCCGTTTCATTCAAATGTACCATTAACATTCCATGGTCGCTTAAAGAAGTCATCTTATAATATATCTTATCAATCTTTCTTTTCATATTCCTTTTAATCAACATAAAATCTATTCTACTTTGTTTCATTTGATCTTTTACCAGCTGTCGTCTTGAGAAGTCTTTTATACCCTCATTCATCTCTCTCCATATGTCTATTAAATCATATTTATCCATTAATTTAAGCAATTCTTCTCTCCCACTATCTCTTTTATAAACCATGTCATTTGTTATATCCATTCTACTGAAAACTGTATTGAAATCACCCATTAGAATAACCCTCTCCCATTTTTCTATCAGGCCATTCAAATGATTAAAAAACATTTTCTTTTCTGCCTCTGCATTTGGTGCATGTACATTACACAGAAAAAATGTTTCCCCTCCTATAGCCATTTTCACAATAATGCATTTTCCTTCTTTATCCTTGTATATGATTTCAACATCATCACTCATGTTTCTTTTACATAAAACAGCAACTCCTTTCCCTATCCCCCCTTCTCCGTTATTATAATAAATTCCTCCTTTCCATTTTGTTTTAAAGCTGTCCATCATTTCATCTTTCCAAAATGTTTCCTGCAGTAATATTACATCAGCTTTTTTACATAACTCTTTCAGTTTCACAAATTTATCCACATTAGTTAATCCTCTAACATTGATTGAAACAATACATAGAGTCATTAAAAACAACACATTCATGTTTCATTCTTTTCTCCCCCCTTCTCCATTAAATCTTCATCTTCTTTTGCACTTAAGCTTATTCTCCTTCTCTGTCCTTTTTCTCTACTTTCTTCTACATTTTGTTTATTCAATATTCCTCTTTTCATTCCCCTCCTTAGCTCCTCCAAATTAACTTCTATGCATTCCTCAACTTGCACCTTCTCATTTTTATCCCCCCTCCTCTCTTTTATTGTAACATCCACTGGGCCCACAATACCTTCTTCCATAATTCCCTCCATCTCATCCCGCTCTCCTCTCCCTGACTCCTTGTCTCCACCCTTTTCTTGCACATGCCCTTTACTATCTTCATTGTCTACTACAGTCACATCCTCCTTTTCTCCATTATTGACAGTGTCCATCATTTCCATAGCATCCTCATATTCACCATTTTCCATTTCCTCAATCTCTTCTTCATGTTCACTTTCACAATCACATCTCATAAATGCTTTCTTACAATCAGGACATTTATCAGCTCTACAGTCTTTCGCAAAATGTCCTTGTTCATAGCATTCGAAGCATTTAAAGTCAGGACAGTCCCTTATGATATGTCCAGGTTGCATACACAAGCGACACAGTTTTTCCTGTCCATCGTGAATCACCCTAAAGTACTGTGTGCCATCTGCAGTTTCGAATTTTGCACTATATGGCAGTGAAGTTACTTCTTTAGGAAATTTGACTTTCACATACCTCGTTCCGTCCGCAATATTAGTTCCTGGATTTACTCTTCTCCTTATTTTCATTAGTGGAGTGACTCCCCAAAATTTCAATTTGTCCTCAATCACTTCATCCTCTAAATATGCCGGCAGGTGAAGAAAAGATACCATGTGCTCTTTTACCTCCAACCTCCTTACTTCGAAGAATTGGCCCTTTATTTCCATTCCGTCCACCAACACGTCGCAAACACCCACACCTTCCAATGTCAGCTCATATTCCCTGCCATGCCTTGGTCTCACAGCCAACAGTTTGCCAAATCCAATCTTCTGTGATACTGCTTTAATGATATCTTCAGCTTTTACCTCCATGTTGTCTCTCAAATCAATCACCACTGTCGCTTCTTTCAGGTAATCCACTCTCCTCTTTACGTTCCGTTGTCCTTCATGATCCATATTAACTCTATTCATCTCTCTTGAACCTTTGTTTACTTCATTTCGCACAATCCGTTGTTCCAGTCCTCTTTCCATTCCTAGGTCGTTGCCATGTGGTCCGTCCATTGTTCAAACAAAACAAAGATCGCTTCCAAGCAGATCAACTGCTTGGAGCTTAAACGTGTGCCTTATAAAAAAATTAAATCTTCTTCCAAGATATAAACAAAGAAACAAAAATTTGATAATAAAGCTTAAGAAGAGCCTTTCTCTCCAACTGCAGTCAAACACACTTCCTGCTTGCTCAAGGGCGTTCTCAAAGTGGTATGGCCGTAAGCGAAATCTGCTGCCGAAAACGGGCTATTTAAAAGGTTAGAACATTAGTGAAGTAAACTAAAAAGCTTACAGCACCTGGTATTCCCAGGCGGTCTCCCATCCAAGTACTAACCAGGCCCGACTCTGCTTAGCTTCCGAGATCAGACGAGATCGGGAGTTCTTTTTTTTTTTTTTTTTTTTAAAGCTTACAGCACCTGGTATTCCCAGGCGGTCTCCCATCCAAGTACTAGCCAGGCCCGACTCTGCTTAGCTCACGAGATCGGGCGTTCTTTTTTTTTTTTCTTTTTTTTTTATTAAAAAATTCAGTCAATAAAATACAATAAAAAATACATATTTTCTTCTACAATCATCTCTACATCACATATCTTTCTTTTACATACACAATTTAAAAATCGCCTTCACTGCCTGGCAGCTTCCACATTAAATCTTTTAAAACACAACAAACTTTTGGGGTAAAAACACGATAAAAATCATCCAAAATATTTTCACATTTAAAATACATATACAATCTTTCGATATATAGCTCCGTTTTCCTTTTAAACACAGTCCAAACATCCAACACAATTTTTTCTTTTTTAGCCACAGTTCTTCTCTCCCATATTGCACTTTTCATTAACATTACACACAGATTGATAAAACTTTTGTTTTGACACTTCTTTTCCCAACCAAACATCACCACTCTGTTCCATTCCATTACATTTTCATCCCACTCCTCAGTCAAATCTTTAATTAAACATTTACATTTTTCTAAAAATTCCTCCAGTTCTTTACAATATAAAAACATATGTAAAATCCACTCTTCCTTTTCCTGGCACACTTTGCACAGAGCGTTTTGTTCAATTCCTATTTTATTTAAAATAGCATCAGTAAAAACCACTTTATGCCTTATAAAATACTCCAAACATCCCAATTTTGTTTCCACACACCTCCCCCCCATGTTTCTCCATATACACTCTTCTTTTAAATCTTTGAATTTCTGCACCCAGTATCCATTTGCAATCGGCTCTTTAAAAACACCATCTCTAAAAGAACAATAAATCATTTTCACAGTACATTCATTAAAATCATACAGTTTTCCCCCTAACTTCACATAAATACCTTTCTCATTTGGCTCTCCTTCCATACTTTCTATTCTTTTAATCCACTTTTCGGGTATTGCACTTTTAATGATTTCATACTTATTTATAATCCCTTGTTCACTGTACTCCTCTTTTGCCTCCTCCATTGCATCCACAATAAATTGTGTTGGTAAAAAACCTTCTTTAAATTCATATAAAACATCTCTTACTCTTGTTATCCCCACTTCCATCCATTTCTTTAAAAACATTTCTTTCTCTTGGTTTAAAATGTTTTTGTGAACAGAGGTTGATTTAAAATGTTTTCTCTTCCATGTGGATCATACTCGATTTTGGCTAAAAATTTCCCCCATGCACTAAAAATTTCTCTATAAAACTCTGGTAAGCCTTCTGTCATCCAAATCTTCGTTTTCATCCATAAAATTCCATCCCCCATGTTAAAATTCCCACATTTGTTTAAAAAATATTTAATCGTCTTTTTCCACTCTGGTTTTCCCTCTTCCTGTAGGTATTTCTTCACTATTTTCACTCTCAAACTATTTTTTCTTTGTTCCACATCCATTAATCCTAAACCCCCCTTGTCTACCGCCCCTAAAATCGTGTTAAAAGCTATTCTTGCTGGTTTCCCCTCCCATAAAAAGTCAAGAAAACATTTCTTCAACCTCTTTTCTGTCCACAAGGGCATCTCCGACACATATAAAACATACCATAGCTTAGAAACCATTAAAACATTCAATATTAAAACCTTCCCTTTCAAATTTAATGTTCTTAATTTCCAAAAAATTAACCTTCTCTCTATTTCTGTTACTAGTTGCTCCCACATTTCATCTCTTACTTTCCTCTCATTTTTCCCCATTAAAATTCCTAAAATCCTAATTTCTTCCACTTCCTTAAAATTAAAATAATTCTTTAAAACCATGGCTTTACCAAATCTCATATATACTGTCTTATCCTCATTTACTTTACTCCCAGATCCTTTACAATATTCTTCTACAACCTTCATAACTTCTTTGACGCTCTCCTTTCCTTTTACTATTATTGTAGTGTCATCAGCATATTGAAAAACCTTCCCTTCAGCTTTGTTTTCTTCAATTTCAATTCCAATTATTCCTTCTTTTTGTTTTATAGCTAATCCTAATGGTTCCGATACAAGTGAATATAATAACGCTGAAAGCGGACAACCCTGTCTTATTGATCTTGTGATTTTAAAACATTGTGTTAAAAACCCATTACATTTTATTCTTGTTAAAGCACCCTTGTATAAAATCTCAATCCATTTAATAAAATCTCCCCCAAAACCAAAACTCTTTAAAACATCAAATAAATACCCGTGTTCAACCCTATCAAAAGCTTTTTCAAAATCTAAACTAATTACGTATCCATCTTCCTTTTTTTCTTTCATGTACCATATTGTGTCTCTTATGCTCATTGTTATGTCCGCTATATCCCTTCCTTTTACTCCGTACGCTTGGTTTGTTTCAATTATATTTGGCATTACTTCTTTTAATCTGTTTGCTAAAACTTTCGCTAAAATCTTAAGATCTGTGTTCAGCATTGTGATCGGCCTGTAGTTTTTTAAATCTACTTTTTCTCCTTTCTTTTTATATATCAGTTTTGTTATCCCCATCCCCATTCTTTCATTAACTTCTTCTTTTTCAAAAATTTCTCTAAAAATTTCCTTTAAAATCTTGGTTAAAATCTCTTTAAAACATATATAAAATTCACTCCCCAAACCATCTATTCCTGGACTTTTCTTTTTATTCAGCTGCTTTATTGCTCTTTCTATCTCTTCTTCTCTGATTTCTTGATCACATTCTTTTCTATCTTCCTCGCTAATTTTTGCTTTTATCTTATTCAACAAATCCCTTTTTTCATTTTCTTCTACACCCCTTGTATTAAACAGATCTTCATAAAAAATCTTTATTTCTTCTCAAATTTTTTCATTCCCTTCTACAATTTCCCCATTTTTCCCTCTTATATCTTTTATCGTTTCAGCTTTCCCTTTCTTTTTTTCCAAATCAAAAAAGAACTTTGTGCATTTTTCTCCCTCCACCATATATTTAGCTTTGCTTCTTAAACTCGCCCCCTCATATTCCCTTTCCTCTATTTCTTTTAGTTTTCCCTCCATTTCCTTTATCTTTTGTATATCTTTATTTTCTTTATTCAATTCCACTTCCAAACTTTCCTTTATTTCTTTTTCTTTGTATCTTTTGCATTTGCGTATTAAACTACAATACTTAATCGAGAATCTTTTTATTAAAAACTTTACGTTCTCCCACCATATTCTCTTATCTTCTTCATACATTTCATTTTGCTTTTCTTTTTCTATAATTTCTTTAACCTTTAAAACATAGTCTTCATTTTGTAAAATTTTTGTATTTAACACCCATATTCCTGGCCCTCTTTGCACTTTATTCCAATCCATTTTAAAAAATAAAAACTTGTGGTCGCTAAAACTTGTGTCTTCGTACTTAATATTTTCGATAAAATTCTCCACATTCCTCGTACATAAAATAAAGTCAATTCTTGTTTTGCACACAAATTGTCCTACTATTTGTCTCCTTGAAAATTCTTTTTTCTTTTCATTTCTTTCTCTCCACACATCTGTCATATTATTTTCTGCCATTAATGCTTTTAATTCTTTTCTCCCTGTATCAGTTTTAAAAACCATTCCTTCTGCCATGTCTTGTTTACTAAAAACCGTGTTAAAATCCCCCATCATTATTATTTCCTTATACTTCTTTACAATATTTCTTAAAACATTAAAAAACTCTTTCTTTTCCTTCTCCTCTGTTGGTGCATGTACATTAACTAAAATCAATTCTCTTCCTTCATGTTTTGTCTCAACCACCATACATTTCCCCATTATATCTTTGTATATAATTTTACTTGCTTTAAAAACATCATCCTTCATTAAAAAAGCCACACCTCTCCCGAGCCTCCCATCTCCATTATTGTATAAAATTCCTCCTTCCCATCTCTTTTTGTATTCATTCATCACATTTTCTCTCCAGTTTGTTTCTTGTAGCACAATAATGTCTTCTCCTTTACATTTTTCTTTTATATTTTCAAATTTCTTCAAGTTCAAAAGTCCTCTCGCATTAAAAGTCACACAACTTAAAACCATTAAAAAGAAAATAAATAAATATCTAAAACCCATCATTCTCAGTCTTTCTCCTCCAATTCCTTTAACGCCTCAAACCTGTTTAAACATTTCACTAGTCCTTTTTTCAGCACTTTTTTTCTTGCAGTTTCTATATTTGGCTTTACCTTTAGCGATATTCTTCGTACTTGTCCCCTCTCCACTTTTTCCTTCTCGTCCGCCTCCATCCTTATTTCTCCTTCGCTGTCAGTTTCTTTGTCTTGTTCTTTTCCTTTTTGTCCATGACTTGAAGATATGTCCATTAGTGTCAATTGCGTGTCCTCTTCTCTTATCTGTTCATCATCCTTTTCATTTTCTCCTTCTCCATTCTGTCTATTGCTTGTTCCTTCCTCTGCTTCCTTTGGTTGTGATTCGTCCTCTTCTTGTCTTTCTTCACAATGTCCTTCTTCCTCGTTGTTCCCTTCATGCACCTGTCTGTCTACCTGTTCTTCCCTTCCTCCTACCTCTCCCTCCATCCAGCATTCACATTTATTTAAAATTTCTTGGCAATCCGGGCACCTGACAGCGTTGCAGTCTCGTGCAAAATGTCCCCTTTCCTCACACTTATATCACTTGAATTCTGGGCAATCTTTCAGCAGATGTCCTGGGCTCATGCACAGCCTACAGGTCTTCACCTGGTGGCTGTGCATCACCCTAAAGTACTGCGGCCCTTCCGCTGTTTCCAGCTTTGTGCCATAAGGGAGTGACGCCACTTCTTTAGGGAACCTCACCTTCACAAATCGTGTACCATCTTCAATGTCAGTGCCCGGATGACACCTTCTTTTGATTTTAGATATGGGGGAAACCCCCCAACCTTCCAATTTGTCCAAAATTTCATTATCATCCAGGTAGACAGGCAGGTGCATGAAGGAAACAACGTAATCTTTATTTTGCAGTTTCTTTACTTCACAGTCCACTCCCTTTATTGTCAATCCCTCGATTAAAACGTCGCACATTTCTTCCTGTTCCAGTGTCAGTTCATATTCTTTGCCTTGTCGGGGTCGTACAGCCAACACCTTTCCACTTCCAATTTTTTCTGAAATAGCTTTGATTATATCCTCCGCTCTCACTCCACTCACATTCTCTGTATTCACGATCACTCTTGCCTCCTTTAAGTATTTTCTTGAAGAAATTCATAGATTTTTTCAGACTTTCTGAAGAAACTCTGCTGTCAAGACTGAGCTTTTGAAGAAACTCAGAGACTATTTCAGGCTTTTTGAACAAACTCTTAGACTCTTTTTTTTATTTTTATTTTTTTTTTAAAAACAAAAATGCTTACAGCACCTGGTATTCCCAGGCGGTCTCCCATCCAAGTACTAACCAGGCCCGACTCTGCTATAGTGGTGAGCATAGCTGCCTTCCCAGCAGTTAACCCGGGTTCGATTCCCAGCCAACGCATTGCCTTTTGTATGGTCAACTCCTTCTGTAACTCGTGGCTGGAGCAAAACTTTTGTATGGGTCTTTGGGCAGAAGTAAAGGCCTAGGTCTCCCCGCCAGGGAATCGAACCACGGTCTTCCGCGTGACAGGCGGAGATACTGTCCACTATACTAACGAGGAGTTGCACAAACAGGTAGTCCTCCTCAATCAGCGCGACTGCAGCCCGCTGCAAACAGCCTTCCCATTTTCAGGAACGGCCTCATGCGTCATTTTAGGCCATGGCTTCACAAGGAGCCAGTGCAGCCAAAAAAATCATCTAATACTTTTTAAATATGAAGTGTCTGTATAAAAGGTGTTACGTTATTAAATTATATAGCTTGTTTTTTAACAAAAAGCTTGGTGGGTCAGGTCAATAAGTTCATGCGTTTTTTTTTCAGTTCCGGGTCCAACCAAAGAGAGTTTCAGTTCTGAGAGTTTCACCTGCCAGTTGCTAACAGGACTACCTGTTGGGTCAGGTCAATAAGTTCAAGCGTTTTTTTTTCAGTTCCGGGTCCAACCAAAGAGAGTTTCAGTTCTGAGAGTTTCACCTGCCAGTTGCTAATGTGTTGCGAGCATTCTTGCTGACCGCAGAAGCCCTCATCCAACCGCCTGCGTTGGTGGTATAGTGGTGAGCATAGCTGCCTTCCAAACAGTTGACCCGGGTTCGATTCCCGGCCAACGCATTGCCTTTTGTATGGCCAACTCCTTCTGTAACTCGTGGCTGGAGCAAAACTTTTGTATGGGTAGCAGTAAAGGACTAGGTCTCCCCGTCTGGGAATCGAACTCCGGTCTTCCACGTGACAGACGGAGATACTGTCCACTATACTAAAGAGGAGTTGCACAAACAGGTAGTCCTCCTCGATCAGCGCGACTGCAGCCCACTGCAAACAGCCTTCCCATTTTCAGGAACGGCCTCATGCGTCATTTTAGGCCATGGCTTCACAAGGAGCCAGTGCAGCCAAAAAAATCATCTAATACTTTTTAAATATGAAGTGTGTGATAAAGTCACATTAGCTGCCACCGCTGGGGAAGCAGCACTGGCACAGGCATATATACGCACATACATACTGACCTCATTCATCAACATCTCGTTCCTCCCTACCATAGCAGCTATCATAGGAGTGGGTGCACACGCGATGATGATAGCACCTGGACATTCATCCATTTCTCCACTCTCCCTTCCATATTCATTCCCCGGTCATTTCATACACTTACATTGCACTGTCTGATTGTGTCGTCCGTATTGTTTGTCTGTGTGGGCGTAGTCAGTCTTCCAGCGCCAGCGGCCGAACCGAACGATTGAGCGGCGGCCGTTTATGACGTCATGGCGGGGTCGCGTCGGCGCATCAAAACCGGAAGCTGACGAAACCATTGTCTAGTGTGAATAGGGGTGTACTCAAATGGAAAAATTATGTGTTAAGTGTATTATGTGTGAATGTATGGTTTTATTTGTGTATATGTGTATTATAAATATATTATTAATGTATTATTAATATATATAATATATTGGGAATGGATAATCAAATAGATGAAGTATTTGTATGTTTATTAATTGTTATATGTTTCGGGGATTGGTGTGGCCCAAAAAGGGGCGGGGCTTGGCCTATTTAAGCCAAGGCCAAACCTGAAGTCATCACTTGTTAACCAAGTCGGAAAGCGAGAGTGCAACTGTGGTGCCTCAAGCAAACCAAAACCTTTGTGAACTGGTGTACGGTAGATACGTTTTTTTTTTGTTGAAGAGTTTTCGTCTTTATTTTTTTGTTGTACTTTCAGGGATTTTTTCTTTTCTTTTCTTTTTGTGTGCACCTGTACATATACTTCACTGTGGACGGTCTTCTTATTGGCACTGTAAATAAATTCCACCTTGCACGAAGTGCTTCTGCGAGTGCGCCATCCTTTTGCATCCATACACGGACTCACATTTCTCCCCGAAGACGGGCTGGTAGGCTCGTCTTCATCACATTTGGTGGCAGCGGTGGGATGGCGACTCGCAAGACAGCGCCGAGAGGTAGAAAACCCAGGACGGGTTTACGATCCACAGAGAAGGCAGCGTCAGAGGAGGAGGAAACCTGGAATTCTGGTGAGAATACGGAGGATGAGGAGGGAGCCACGAGTCTTCCCAGAATCTCACCAAAGTCCAGTCCACAACCAACCAAGTCAATCACTCCTGACGCTACAGCTGACGAGGGTATGGTATCCCTGATGCGCAGATTTCTCAACACTCAAGAGCAGAGAGAGGAGCGATATCTGCAGGAGCTCCGCGGTCTTCGTGAATCCATCATGCAGTCGATTCGTCCAGCTGAGACCTCACTTGACGCGGAAAGCGAACGAATGGAGCTACCAACGCCAGCACCGAAGGTATCCACAAGACACAGACCAGCCTATTTCCAAGACTCCCTGAATGCCGCAGCACCGAGAGAGCCAAGACAGTGGGCTGATCCGAAGATGCCGAGCTTCCAGGAGGGGGAAGACATCGAGAATTATCTTCGGCGGTTCGAGCGTCTGGCCAGGACCTGGAGGTGGCCCGAGGAGGAGTGGAGCTACCGTCTGGTTCCGTTGCTGACTGGGCGAGCATTGGAAGCATACCTGGCAATGGACGAGGAGGAAGCTGAGGTCTACACTGATCTGAGGGAAGCACTGCTGGAGAAGTTTAATATATCTCCCGAGACCTACCGCCAGCGCTTCCGATCGTCTACAGTCCCAGCTGCAGAGTCACCAACAGAGACTTACCACCGGCTAAAGAATCTGTACAAGCGGTGGGTTCGACCGGAGGAGCACTCCAAAGAGGAGATCGGAGAGGCCATCATCCTGGAGCAGCTTCTTCGGGTGCTACCCTACGACGCACGCACCTGGGTGAGAGAGCACGAGCCGAGGTCAGGACTGGCGGCAGCAAAGTTGGCTCAGCAGTACCTGAATGCTCATCGCGGCGGTCTTCGTACTCAACCACTCAAAGGTATTGTACGTGGTGTTTCACTTAACACTGGGGCTGAAAGGGGTCGTGTGGAACTAGCTGACCAGGTACAAGGTCCAAAGTCAACAGCCAAAGACTTGCTTTGCTTTTACTGCCAGCAGCCGGGCCACAAAGCAGCGGTGTGTCCCGCTCGCAAAGCGAAGCTTACAGGGTTTTGTTATGTGCCTAGAGAAGGGGACTGTGATTTTGACTCTGTGGGGGAGGGTCAGAATGTATATGATGTGACTGCTAACGGACATGCCCTAAAGGCACTCTTGGACACTGGAAGTTCTCTGTCAATGTTGAAATCATGCTTTGTAAATAATGTCAATTATGTGAACACTACCTCTGTTCAATGTGTGCATGGGGATGTAAAGCAGTATCCCCGAGCTGAGATAATGGTAGAGGTACAGGAACAAATGTACTTGCTTAATGTTGCCATAGTGGACAATTTACCAGCTGATATGATTCTAGGAAGAGACTTGCCAGTGTTATATGAACTCTTGCAACCCACCATCAAGGACTCTGAACATTCTTTTGCCACTGCCACAGTGAATTTGTCATGTCCTGCTCTTACTCGAGCTCAAGCCAGGGCAGGTCTGCAGCCACTGCCAGACTTGGATGGTAGTCTGTTGCAGGGCGGGACTAAAGGCCCTAAAAAGTCACGGCGCCAAAGGCGGCTCGCAAAGTAC
Source organism: Abramis brama (assembly GCF_963993115.1). NCBI lineage: Eukaryota > Metazoa > Chordata > Actinopteri > Cypriniformes > Leuciscidae > Abramis > Abramis brama. The sequence continues at coordinate 33,113,239 of NC_139966.1, read as the reverse complement.
CTGGGTACCTCAGCCTCTGAAGCCTCGGTGGAGGGCCTTGAAGTTAATGGCTGGAAGGTCCCAGGGAACATAGCACAACTCCAAAGGGAAGATGAAACTTTAAAGCCCTTATTTGTCAAAGCTGAGTGTGGAAAGAATTTGAATCTGTGCAAAGAAGAATATGTAGTGATGAATGGTGTGTTGTATGTGCGAACGAATGATGTGACTCGTCTGATTGTACCATCTTGTTGTCGTTATCTTGTTCTGCACCTTGCACACACTGTTCCATGGGCTGGCCACCTAGGACAACAGAAAACATATGCACGTATTAGCTCACGCTTTTACTGGCCCACACTATACACTGATGTACAAACGCACTGCAACACATGTGCTATCTGCCAAAAGACGGGTGCTGTATCCCAGCGGGGCAGAGCACCCCTGCAACCCCTCCCTGTCATCTCTGCACCTTTTAGGCGGATCGCCATGGACATTGTGGGACCATTGGAAAAGAGCAGTGCTGGACATCGCTACATCCTGGTAGTCAACGACTACGCCACAAGGTATCCTGAGGCCTTCCCACTCCGTTCTATCACCACAACGAAGATCATCCATGCCCTGGTTCAACTCTTCTCCAGAGTCGGCATACCTGAGGAGATCCTGACTGACCAGGGTACGAACTTTACCTCACGACTGATGGGGCAGCTGAACAAGCAGTTGGGCATAAAAGCCATCCGAACCACTCCATATCACCCTCAGACGGACGGTCTGGTGGAGAGGTTCAACCAAACCCTCAAGAACATGTTGCGGAGGTTCGTTGCGGACACAGGACGAGATTGGGACAAGTGGCTACCGTTTGTTCTCTTTGCCTACAGAGAGGTACCCCAAGCATCAACAGGATTTTCACCGTTTGAGCTCCTCTACGGATGGCAGGTACAAGGACCCCTGGACCTGTTGAAGAAAGGCTGGGAGGAGGAACCTGCATCCAAGATGGAGGAGAAAGGTGGCATTGTGCAGTATGTGCTAGAGATGCGAGATCGCCTGGAGCAGTACAGAGAACAAGCCAAAGAGAACCTACAGGAAAAACAACGAGCACAGAAAAGATGGTATGACCAACACGCCAGGCTACGACAATTCCAACCGGGGCAGAAGGTATTACTCCTGTTGCCAACTTCGACGAGCAAGCTACTGGCTAAATGGCAAGGACCATACAGCGTCGTCCGCAAGATGGGGCCAGTTACATATGAAGTTCATCATCCGGACAAGGGCAAGACCAGGCAGACCTACCACGTGAACCTACTAAAGGAGTGGAAGGAGCCACCCGGTAAGGGACCCGAAACATCTCTTCTGGTGAGGAAGGTGGAGGTGGAAGAGGAATCAGAGGATGCAAAGAGGCAGCCGTCTGTGGTGAATCTATTGCACCTAGAGGACTCCAAGAGGAAAGAGCTGCAGCGCCTCCTGAACCAGTTTCCCGCTTTGTTCCGTCAGAGGCCTGGACGGACTGAGCTAACCCAACATACCATCCACCTTTCCGATCCCACACCATCACGCCAACGTCCTTACCGGGTGCCTGAGAGGCTGGTGGAACCCTTAAAGGAAGAGATCAAGGTGATGAAGGAGCTAGGAGTGATAGAACCTTCGACGAGCGAGTGGAGCAGCCCAATGGTGATCATACCCAAGAAGGACGGATCCCTGCGTGTCTGCATCGACTTCCGCAAGCTCAACGCCCAATCTAAATTTGATGCATACCCCATGCCCAGAATAGATGATCTGCTGGAGAAAATTGGAAGAGCCCAGTACATCACCACGTTAGACCTGTGTAAGGGATACTGGCAGGTACCCCTCAACCCTCAGTCCAGACCATACTCTGCATTCCGAACACCACTAGGACTATATCAATTCACAGTCCTTCCTTTTGGCCTGCACGGGGCACCAGCCACATTCCAGAGGCTGATGGACAGAGTCCTCCAAGACTGTGAAGACTGGTCTGCGGCGTACCTGGATGACGTGGTAATCCATAGCAACTCTTGGGAAGAGCATCTTCAACACCTCCAAAAAACCCTAAAGAGGATAGAGAAAGCAGGATTGACATTAAATGTTTCAAAATGTGAGTGGGCAAAGCAAGAGGCAAACTACCTTGGGTATCACCTGGGCAACGGACAACTGAGACCACAGATTGACAAGGTGGAGGCAATCCAAAGGAGCCCACAACCAAAGACCAAGAAAGAAGTGAGGTCATTCTTAGGACTGGTGGGCTGGTACAGGAGATTTGTACCAAACTTTGCCTCCATTGCGGTCCCCCTGACCAACCTGTTGTCAAAACTAGTGAAGAATCCTATTCCATGGACCGATGACTGCGAGACAGCTTTCACAATGCTAAAAGACAAGATGTGCTCCAGCCCAGTCCTGCAGAGTCCAGACTTTTCTCAGAGGTTCCTAGTGCAAGTAGACGCGTCCGCAACCGGGATTGGTGCGGTCCTTGCCCAGGGAAGCGCTGGAGAAGAGAGACCAGTTGTTTACCTCAGCCGTAAGCTACTGCCCCGGGAAACTAGATATTCAGCGGTCGAGAAGGAAGGTCTCGCCATCAAGTGGTCCCTGGACAGCTTACACTACTACCTCCTTGGTCGAGAGTTCGATCTAGAAACCGACCACCGGGCCCTAACCTGGATTCAGTCCATGAAGGACCACAATGCCAGAGTCACACGGTGGTACCTCGCCCTGCAGCCATACTGCTTCAAGATACGGCACCGACCGGGAAGACTCAACGTGGTAGCCGACTACCTGTCCAGGTTTCCGGCCAGTATGCGGCTAGGAGAGGGGGAAGGTGATGTGATAAAGTCACATTAGCTGCCACCGCTGGGGAAGCAGCACTGGCACAGGCATATATACGCACATACATACTGACCTCATTCATCAACATCTCGTTCCTCCCTACCATAGCAGCTATCATAGGAGTGGGTGCACACGCGATGATGATAGCACCTGGACATTCATCCATTTCTCCACTCTCCCTTCCATATTCATTCCCCGGTCATTTCATACACTTACATTGCACTGTCTGATTGTGTCGTCCGTATTGTTTGTCTGTGTGGGCGTAGTCAGTCTTCCAGCGCCAGCGGCCGAACCGAACGATTGAGCGGCGGCCGTTTATGACGTCATGGCGGGGTCGCGTCGGCGCATCAAAACCGGAAGCTGACGAAACCATTGTCTAGTGTGAATAGGGGTGTACTCAAATGGAAAAATTATGTGTTAAGTGTATTATGTGTGAATGTATGGTTTTATTTGTGTATATGTGTATTATAAATATATTATTAATGTATTATTAATATATATAATATATTGGGAATGGATAATCAAATAGATGAAGTATTTGTATGTTTATTAATTGTTATATGTTTCGGGGATTGGTGTGGCCCAAAAAGGCCAAACCTGAAGTCATCACTTGTTAACCAAGTCGGAAAGCGAGAGTGCAACTGTGGTGCCTCAAGCAAACCAAAACCTTTGTGAACTGGTGTACGGTAGATACGTTTTTTTTTTGTTGAAGAGTTTTCGTCTTTATTTTTTTGTTGTACTTTCAGGGATTTTTTCTTTTCTTTTCTTTTTGTGTGCACCTGTACATATACTTCACTGTGGACGGTCTTCTTATTGGCACTGTAAATAAATTCCACCTTGCACGAAGTGCTTCTGCGAGTGCGCCATCCTTTTGCATCCATACACGGACTCACATTTCTCCCCGAAGACGGGCTGGTAGGCTCGTCTTCATCACAAAGTGTCTGTATAAAAGGTGTTACGTTATTAAATTAGATAGCTTGTTTTTTTAACAAAAAGCTTGGTGGGTCAGGTCAATAAGTTCATGCGTTTTTTTTCAGTTCCGGGTCCAACCAAAGAGAGTTTCAGTTCTGAGAGTTTCACCTGCCAGTTGCTAACAGGACTACCTGTTGGGTCAGGTCAATAAGTTCAATAAGGTCAATAAGTTCATGCGTTTTTTTTTCAGTTCCGGGTCCAATCAAAGAGAGTTTCAGTTCTGAGAGTTTCACCTGCCAGTTGCTAATGTGTTGCGAGCATTCTTGCTGACCGCACAAGCCGTCATCCAACCGCCTGCGTTGGTGGTATAGTGGTGAGCATAGCTGCCTTCCAAGCAGTTGACCCCGGTTCGATAAGTTCATGCGTTTTTTTCAGTTCCAGGTCCAACCAAAGAGAGTTTCAGTTCTGAGAGTTTCACCTGCCAGTTGCTAACAGGACTACCTGTTGGGTCAGGTCAATAAGTTCAATAAGGTCAGTAAGTTCATGCATTTTTTTCTTTTCCGGGTCCAACCAAAGAGAGTTTCAGTTCTGAGAGTTTCACCTGCCAGTTGCTAATGTGTTGCGAGCATTCTTGCTGACCGCACAAGCCGTTATCCAGCCTTATCTCTTTGGTCCAACCAAAGAGAGTTTCAGTTCATTAGTCCTCCTCGATCAGCGCGACTGCAGCCCGCTGCAAACAGCCTTCCCATTTTCAGGAACGGCCTCATGCGTCATTTTAACAATAAGTTCATGCGTTTTTTTTCAGTTCCGGGTCCAACCAAAGAGAGTTTCAGTTCTGAGAGTTTCACCTGCCAGTTGCTAACAGGACTACCTGTTGGGTCAGGTCAATAAGTTCAATAAGGTCAATAAGTTCATGCGTTTTTTTCTGTTCCGGGTCCAACCAAAGAGAGTTTCAGTTCTGAGAGTTTCACCTGTCAGTTGCTAATGTGTTGCCACTTTTGTTTTTTGCATGTTTTGACCTTGACGGCGCACCTTTTATATGTGTAGTAAGTCTATTTTCACTAATACATGCGATTTGACAATATAAGGCTCACGTAATAAAATGTTAGGAATGCATTTGTAATTGTCTGTAAATGATTTGCTATGGTAACGTTAATAGGTCCACAGGAAATTTTGCGCCTATTGCAGTATTACTTTGAATCATTATCGTTTGTAACGGTGGTAACCCGATAATAAATTCAAATAATCAACCAATGATTGTTCAAATAAAAGTTAGTAAGTTCGGGCGCCAGGCAGGTGTAACCCTGCCAATATTTTCAGGATAATAACCCAGTTAGCTTAGATGCCACCAGTTACATACACGGAAACAAAAAAAAGAAATCACCAAGGACAGTTCAAAATCAGTTTAGAAATGTCTGTATTTCATACCATTTCACACAAAAAAAGAACAAAAAGGGAAAAAAAATATACAACCACTTTAAATTCCCAGTCAAATCTTCTTTACAAAGACCACGGATTCAACAGTTCGTTCGTCCAGGTACAGAATCAGATTTTCTCAACACAACAAAAATATATCAGAAATGTCAATTTTGTTTTGTGGCAAAAAAAAATAAAATAAAATAAAAACTCCAAAAAAATAAAACAAAACCGGGCCAAAAAAAATAAAAATAAAAAATATTACTCACTACTTAGTTTGTGGGGGACCGGATAACCCGGATGTGGAAAGTGCAGAGGAATTTGTGTGAGTGTTTGGGAAAACCAGCCGCGAATACAGCCACGCCGTAGCCTTTAGCAATGGTGAAACTCTGTTGGATGGTAACTGGAAACAGCCACAGGATCCAGACGGTCCTTAACACAGCTCGCTTGAGGGTCTTTTACACGCTCCGCGCTGAAGACATTGTTGTGGAGAGCGGTTTACTCTCCCGCATCCGCTCCAGCAGAGGCACAGCGTTCTACCCGCTGACGATTGCGTCACCGCCTCCCAGGTAAGGGAACACACCTTCTTTTGCATTTACTATTCCACCACGGAATTACCAACAGCTCGTTCAGTTCATGTGGTTACTTTCAGTTGGCGTTCGACTGTGATTGAGGCTTTCCGGTTCTCACCTCGATAAATCGCCCTCGTAACAACAAACTTCACGTCTTTTCCAACACTTTCTCTCTCCCCTTCTTCAGTATAAACTCCTCCTTTTATGTGATAACCTCATTTCCTTTTTCCCCACTTAGCAACGGAAATGGGCGGAGACAACCTTGTTTTAATGATTTAATTTGTTTTTGTAGTGTTTCAGCTCCGCCACACTCCTCCCCCCTAGGAAAAAAACAACTCCAGGTTGTTTAAAGGGTAGCATTGTCAGAAACCAAGAAACTCTTCATCGTCATCAGTGGATTCGTGGAAAATTTCCAAAAGTTTCGATTTTCCCAGACGGTTTAACTCATCAGCGGTAGGAAAACATGGCTTCAAGTTACATACATGAACGGTACGCACATCCTCACCAGTGTCTTCTAGTGCCACACGATAATTCAGAGGTCCCAGCCGCTTTATTATTCTGTAGGGACCTTTCCATTTGTTGGCAAGTTTAGCACAGAAATGGTGAAGTGCACTTGATTGCGGGAAATTTCTCACCCATACACGGTCCTTTTCTTTGTAGAAGACATCTCTTCGGGTCTTGTTGTAGCTACGGAGCTGTCTTAATGATGCTTTCTTGGAGTTTTCTTTGGCTCTAGCTTGCAACTCGGACAGATGTTCTGTGACCTCGTAAGATGGAGCAGTTGGGGTAAGATTTTGCCCATGCAGCAGCTTGTCCATTGGTCCCTGTAATTTTCTCCCAAGGTGAAGCTCGGCTGGAGACATACCGATGGTTTCTTGTACCGCTGAATTAATGGCAAACCGTAGTTCAGGTAGGTGTTGGTCCCATTTTTTATGATTGTCATCTACATATGCTGAGATCATCTGTTTTAATGTTTTGTTCACTCGTTCGGTTAGGTTTGTCTGTGGGTGGTATGCTGTAGTCATCTTCTGAGTGACTTTCCATTTGGCACAGATGTCCTGAAAGACGGCTGAGGTGAACTGTGTACCACGGTCAGAGAGGATGAAATCAGGTACCCCCCATCGCGTAAGGATGTCTTTTCTGAGGTGTGATGCAACAGCCTGAGCAGTGGCCTTTCGCAAGGGGAACAGTTCAACCCATCGGGAATAGTAATCCACGAACACTAGTAGATATTCATGTTGGTGGGAGCTGCGAGGCAGTGGTCCCATGATATCTACTCCCAACATCTCGTTTGGACGACTGGTACTGGTGGTGGTTTGTTGAATTTTCCCAGCAGGTTTTCGGTTCTCATTTTTCAAGGTCTGGCATTTCATGCATCTTTTTACATATTTTTTTTACAGATGTCCACATGGAGGGCCAGAAAGCGACCTGACGCACTCTTTGGTAAGTTTTGCTAATTCCCAAATGACCACTTAAGGGATGCACATGGTAATGCTGTAGAATTTTTGGGACAAGGGTAGCCAGGACATAGAGTCTGTAATGTACTTGCCCATTAGTCAGATGAGTTCGATGATACAGCTTATCTTCAATTACCTCATATTGATCTTGCACAGAGGAATCGTTGTCTGCTAGTGACTGAAATAGGGTGGTAATTACCAGATCTTTGTGCTGTTCTTCCCAGATGTCTACTGTGGAAAGTGGAAATCCAAAGTCCTCCTTCTGATTGGAGTATAAGTGGCATCCAGGTACGGAATACATCCGGGACAATGCATCTGGAGCTTCATTGAGTTTTCCCTTTCGATACTCAACCACAAAGTCAAATTTTTGCAGACGGAGGGCCCAACGAATTAGACGTCCCGTGGTTTTTGTGGAATTCATGACCCACTGTAGAGCTGAATGATCCGTGACTACTGTGAAGAGTTTCGGTTCCAGGTAGTATTGCCATTTTTCTAGGGCCCATACTATTGCCAGACACTCTTTCTCTGTAGCTGAATAATTAATCTCAGCTTTGGTTAACGTCCGACTACCATAGGCGATGACTTCTTCCAAGCCATGTGTTTTCCTTTGTGTCAACACTGCACCGAGCCCTGAATCACTGGCATCAGTGTAGACAACAAAAGGAAGCTGAAGGTCAGGATGACCCAGGATTGGAGGTGAGGTGAGACATATCTTCAATTTCTCAAAGGCTTGTTGACACTGTGGTGACCACTGGAATTTACGTCCCTTTTTCTTCAAGGCATTTATAGGTTCAGCTATCCGAGAGAAATTGGGCACAAACCTATGGTACCATCCCGCCAAACCGAGAAATCGTTGAACTTCTTTAAGGTTCTTGGGTACAGGGTAGGAACGTATGGCCTCTACTTTGCTGGGGTCAGCCGTGATGCCTTTTGTGTTTACCACATGTCCCAGAAAGGTCAACTCATGAAGGCAGAACTTACTCTTTTTTAGGTTTATGGTTAAACCAGCAGTGTGCAATCGGTCGAAGACAGTCTGAAGATCATGGAAGTGTTGGGTGGCAGAGGGTGAGTAAATTATAATATCATCAATATACACGAAACATATTCTTCCTCGCAGTTCCCCTAAGACAGTCTCCATTAATCGCTGAAATGTTGCTGGAGCATTTTTCAGACCAAAGGGCATGACATTGAATTGGTATAACCCAGATGGGGCGATGAATGCAGTCTTGGACTTGCTCTCAGGTTCCATGGTCACCTGCCAGTACCCACTGTTGAGGTCGATGCTGGAGAAAATACCTGCACCGGAGAGGGATTCCAAGATCTCAGTGATATTAGGTAGAGGATAGGCATCTCTCTCAGTGATAGCATTTACTCTCCTATAGTCCACACAGAATCTCTGGCTGCCGTCCTTTTTTGGGACCAGGACAATAGGTGAGGCCCAAGCAGAGTGTGATGGTTCGATGATACCATTCTTCAACATTTCTTTAACTTGTTCTTGTACCACATCTTGTTTCTCTGGTGTTAATCTGTATGGACGCTGTTTGAGGGGCACAGGATGGACAGTATAAAGACAATGCTGGAGTACTGTTGTTCTCCCGAGCTGGAGGGTACAGACTTGAGGATTATTCTCTAAGAGGTGAAACAATTGGCACTTTCCCTCAGGTGGTAAGTGTGCTGAGTCTACCAGGGTTTTCATTAAAGTTTTTTCATCCAGATTCTCTGGTGTCTGGGACACCCCTGGCATTTGCTGTGGAGGAATAGAGCTGAACAATGTGAGAGTTCTCCCTGTATTTTTATGTTGTGCTTTCTGTTTCAGATGCTGGTTTCCTCTAGCGGGGATGCTAGCTCGTCCAGGCTGGAAAGGATATTCGCTGTTGGGAATTGACTTGAAAGAATATTTTCCATCTGCGACATTGATCTGAAGACCACTGGTGAATATAAAATCCAATCCCAAGACTACAGAGTATGCTAAAGCTTTGGTGGAAAGGATGGCTACAGGTAGAGAAAAAACTTGGTCATGGAGTGTCATTTCAATGGTTGTCCATCCTATAGGTACAGCGGTCTCACCATTAGCCAGGTAGAGAGGACCAAGAGCCCAAGTACGGAGTGGATCAGAGGATGCAAGCTCTGTCCATAAGCTCTCGTGTAAAAGAGTATAGCTTGCCCCGGTGTCGACTATAGCCTTTCCTGTCCATCTGCCAATAGTAATTGGGATGACCAACTGTTGAGGTATAGACTCACATTTAGAAGTAAAAGAGGCAGTCACAGTGGATGGTTGAGATGGAGGTGCGACAGACAGGGCGTTATTTGATGGTGTTCCTCCTGTGTTTTGTGCTGGGGAATTTCGCTTGTTTCCTGCAGGTTGGAAAGGACCTTGATGTGATGTGAAAGGTGAAGTGGAGTATTGTGGACAGTTTCCAGGAGGATGCTGACCTTTACATCTCCAGCATTGGACGGTGGGTCTTTCACCTTGGCGGTTAGAGGTAGGTTTTTGTGGTATAGGTGAAGTCATGGTTCGTCCTTCATAATGCAGCTGATGAACATAGTCTTTTTCTAGTTGATGCCCAAGTTTTACCAGTTCATCCACTGAACTTACTCTGCTGCGAAGTTGACTGGCAAGGTATGGTTTAATGTTTTTGAGTATCAATTTAACTAACTCAAACTCTGTCAGTGAAGGTTTCCAACGCTTGCATAGAGCTCTGTAAGTAAAAGCGAAATCTCTAATGGACTCCTTTTCCCCTTGAATTCGGGTGCGGACACGCTCAGCTAGCTCGTCTTCATAATCCTCAGAAAGAAATGCTGCAAGAAATGCGGATTCAAACTCATTCCATGTTCGAACAGAGGATCTAGCCACTTCCCACCAGTCCCGTGCTGTTCCATAAAGGACAGTGCGAAAGGTTGCCAGAATGTCTGTATCCTCTAAGGGGTGTAATGCCAGAAAGTCTTGACATCTGGTTAAATATAACAGAGGGTCACTATCATCTGATGATCTGCCAAAGGTGGGGAAGGTTAGTTTCAAATGATCACTCTTTACCACAGATGTTGGATGCGAAGAAGGTGGATGTACAGACGAGAATGGGTGAGGTTTTGACGTTTCACCTTCTGCAGCAGTGGAGCGAGGAGGTGATTTTAGTGTCATTGATGAAAGGTCAGTTACTGTTTTCCCAGGGAATTTGAAGTAACTGCTTATTTCTGATTTCATCTCTTTCAAGGAGTCACATACGGTATTCAGTTGGACAGTACATTGACTGATCTCCTGGAAAAGTTGGCCACAATCCTTTCGAGTACTTTGCTGCACTTCATGGATGTCTTTCTGTACCTCTAGTTGCAATTGTTCGACCATAAATCGGACTTCAGAGACTATGGTGCGCTCACTTTTCTGCAGTTCTCCTGTCACCATCACCTTCATGGCTTTTGTCAGCTGATCAGTATCCTCTTCATCATGTTGTTTTAGAGCAGTGATCGTGGTCTGAAGCTGCTGATGGTTGGATTTAATCTTAGCAGTCAAGGTTTCAATCTTGGCATCATGCTGTGAAGTGGTAGTTGCAAGTTCCTGGGTGAGTACTTTCAAAGCTGTGTCCTGCTGTTTGAGACAATTAAACAGGATATCCCAGTTCCCTTGTACGTGCTCTGATAATTGATACATTCCTCTGCCAGGTGTTGGGAGAACCGCAGGCAAGTCACGCTGTGTTCCAGAAGGTGGTGTCAGTTCCATGGAAGTGCACAACGGCATGTCAGCAGTCGGTGGAGGAGGAGCCCTTTCCCCTGGTGGTGGAGTGGAAAATTGCACATGGGTTCTTGGAGGGTGAAACTGAGTGGGGGTGGAGTAGAAAGTGGGAACAGGAGGTAGTTGTCTGGGTTGCTGTGGAGTTTGTTGCACCAGGGGCCAGTTGGGTGTTGCAATGTCTGGAGGGTCAATGGCCACGAAAGTGGATTGTGGTTGAGGGGTATGGGCCATGGGTGACGTGTATGTGTGGAAGTGGCAATGGTCAATGGTGAAATGTAAAAAAAAAATAAAGTAATGGAAACACTACTTGGCCAATCTCAATTTCTTTTGGCAAAAGGGGCAACAACAAAATAACAAACTACAGAGAGGTTACTTCACAGAAGTTTTTTTTTTTTTTCACACAATTTAACCCAAACGTTCTCAAAAATCGTCTGGATAGCCCACAGTTCAATTCACCAAAGTTCAAATGATCAGAAAAATGATAAACGTCCACTTGGATAATGCAACAGTTCACAGGAAAAAATGTTCAATGATCACAAGAGCAAATCCAAAACAAAACAGTTCAAAGAGATAATATATTCAAGTTTTCAGATTACAAATTTCAGGTTCCAGGTTTTCAAGTTTCAAGTCCCTGTTCGGGCGCCACTTCTGTAACGGTGGTAACCCGATAATAAATTCAAATAATCAACCAATGATTGTTCAAATAAAAGTTAGTAAGTTCGGGCGCCAGGCAGGTGTAACCCTGCCAATATTTTCAGGATAATAACCCAGTTAGCTTAGATGCCACCAGTTACATACACGGAAACAAAAAAAAGAAATCACCAAGGACAGTTCAAAATCAGTTTAGAAATGTCTGTATTTCATACCATTTCACACAAAAAAAGAACAAAAAGGGAAAAAAAATATACAACCACTTTAAATTCCCAGTCAAATCTTCTTTACAAAGACCACGGATTCAACAGTTCGTTCGTCCAGGTACAGAATCAGATTTTCTCAACACAACAAAAATATATCAGAAATGTCAATTTTGTTTTGTGGCAAAAAAAAATAAAATAAAATAAAAACTCCAAAAAAATAAAACAAAACCGGGCCAAAAAAAATAAAAATAAAAAATATTACTCACTACTTAGTTTGTGGGGGACCGGATAACCCGGATGTGGAAAGTGCAGAGGAATTTGTGTGAGTGTTTGGGAAAACCAGCCGCGAATACAGCCACGCCGTAGCCTTTAGCAATGGTGAAACTCTGTTGGATGGTAACTGGAAACAGCCACAGGATCCAGACGGTCCTTAACACAGCTCGCTTGAGGGTCTTTTACACGCTCCGCGCTGAAGACATTGTTGTGGAGAGCGGTTTACTCTCCCGCATCCGCTCCAGCAGAGGCACAGCGTTCTACCCGCTGACGATTGCGTCACCGCCTCCCAGGTAAGGGAACACACCTTCTTTTGCATTTACTATTCCACCACGGAATTACCAACAGCTCGTTCAGTTCATGTGGTTACTTTCAGTTGGCGTTCGACTGTGATTGAGGCTTTCCGGTTCTCACCTCGATAAATCGCCCTCGTAACAACAAACTTCACGTCTTTTCCAACACTTTCTCTCTCCCCTTCTTCAGTATAAACTCCTCCTTTTATGTGATAACCTCATTTCCTTTTTCCCCACTTAGCAACGGAAATGGGCGGAGACAACCTTGTTTTAATGATTTAATTTGTTTTTGTAGTGTTTCAGCTCCGCCACACGTTCCGCGCTCTCATTGTGTTTGAATTCATGCACAACACAAGAAAAGATATCCGTGAACTGATCCGAGAACCGAGAAAATGTGTTTCTGCTACAAGACCTGGATTACCAAAAATCATGTTGTATTGTCAAAACTAATGTAATGAAATCAATTCACCCTGTCATGTCAGCCTTACAGTCCTGTGTTTTTGTCAATATAATCAGAAAAAAAATTCATGTTTGATAGTCACTAAATGTTACTGTATTTCTAAAATCAACAAGTATTTAACATTATAAAGTGTGCAATTGGCTGCAAATGGCAGTTTTATTAATGCTGTAATCAGAGAGTGCACAAGTATAATTGTTACATTTATATTGCATACAATATAAAGACATTTACATTTATATTGCATACAATATAAGGTACATCATTCAAGGACTTAATCCTTTCAGCACTGTTGATCTGCCATCATTTAAAGAGCTGATTAGTACACTGCAGCCTGGCAGTTCTGTCATTACAAGGCCTACTTTACACTCCAAGATAGCTGAAGCTGCTCTGATCATGAAACAGAAAGTGACTGCTGCCATGAGTGAAGTCGAATGGATTGCAACCACAGTGGATTGTTGGAATGCACATAGAAAGTCATTCATTGGTGTCACTGCTCACTGGATCAACCCTGAAAGTCTTGAAAGACATTCCGCTGCACTTGCCTGCAAAAGATTAAAGGGCTCTCATACTTTTGAGGTACTGGCCAGTGCTATGAATGATATCCACTCAGAGTATGAAATACATGACAAGGTTGTTTGCACAACCACATACAGTGGTTCCAACTTCCTGAAGGCTTTCAGAGTTTTTGGTGTGGAAAACAATGATATTGAGACTGAGGCAAGAAGGTGTGCAAGTAATGACACTGATTTTGAAGGCTGTGGTGAGGGAAGTGATGGTGACGCCTCTCGAGTCCTGGACCATGACGATGGCTTCAAATTCCACCTACCAAAACATCAAAAGTGTGCCTGCCACATACTTAACCTAGTCTCAAGCGTTGATGCCCAAAAAGCTCTCTCAAATGAACACTACAAGAAACTCTACAGATCTGTCTTTGGCAAGTGCCAAGCTTTATGGAATAAAAGCAGTCGGTCGGCTCTAGCAGCTGAAGCAGAAAGCAGGGTATTGGGTATTGGGTTGTTGTTGTTGTATGCTCTTTGATTATGATGATTTCTCCTGTAGGTTTAATCCAGCAGAAATGCTGTTCTTGACAGAGTGGGCCAACACAATGCATCCAGTTGCAAAAGTACTCAACATCTTACAAGCGGAAACGAATACACAGCTAGGGTGGCTGCTGCCTAGTGTCCATCAGTTAAGCTTGAAACTTCAGCGAATCCACCATTCTCTCAGGAACTGTGGCCCACTTGTGGATGCCCTACAACAAGGAATCCAAAGACAATTCAAGCATATGTTTGAAGATCCTGAGATCATCGCAGCTGCCATCTTTCTCCCTAAATTTCGGACCTCTTGGGCCATGTCCACACTAATACGTTTTCGTTTGAAAACTTATGTTTTTCTCTCCGTTTTGGCCTTCCGTCCACACTGAGACGGCGTTTTTATTAATGAAAACAAAGCTTTTTGAAAACGCACTCCAAAGTGGATACATTTGAAAACGCCGCTTTCACGTTGTAGTGTGGACTGTGAAACCAGTGGTATTTAAAAACGATGATGTAAATTTAGTCATGTGACGCATATTGTACCAATAGATATTCATGTTTATACCAGTGTTGTGCCTGTTATGTGCTATTCACTTTCACACTGTTGCTAAAAATATTCTACATTGCACACTATTCTTATCAAAGTCCTGCAAAGAGGACAGACTTTGCTTACATTTGCTGTCCTGCGGCAATACATGAGAGCAGTTGCGTTTTATACCAAACATATGGTGACTGTGTGCAACCTGGACCGCATCAGTGAATGGTGAGATATTTCACTAAATAAAATGATCCTGTCAGAAGAATTGTGCGATAACTTCATTATTTATATTTCCATCTGAATCAGTGATCTTTTGTGGGGTTTTACGTATACGCATTAAGGTGAATTTAGCATTTTCAGGCATTTTTCAAAAGTTTCTCATCCACACTGAAACGTCCGAAAACGCCTGAAAACGCTAGTGTGGACGGAGAGCGTTTATAAACGAAAACGTCGTTTTCAAATGTATCCGGATTAATGTAGACGTAGCCTTGTGGCCCACAGCGGCGTACTTGATAGCGTCACTCAGCTCGCTCTGGCTACTCCGGTTATCTCTTTATGTATATTTAGTCTACAATAAAACAAATTATGTTATAAAACACCACTCTGCCTCTTTTCATTTTCATTTAAAAAAATCTTAAACATATTAATGGCCACACAAATGTGGTTCAGGCAACGCAATTGATTATCTTCACTGCATATACACTCACCTAAAGGATTATTAGGAACACCTGTTCAATTTCTCATTAATGCAATTATCTAATCAACCAATCACATGGCAGTTGCTTCAATGCATTTAGGGGTGTGGTCCTGGTCAAGACAATCTCCTGAACTCCAAACTGAATGTCAGAATGGGAAAGAAAGGTGATTTAAGCAATTTTGAGCGTGGCATGGTTGTTGGTGCCAGACGGGCCGGTCTGAGTATTTCACAATCTGCTCAGTTACTGGGATTTTCACGCACAACCATTTCTAGGGTTTACAAAGAATGGTGTGAAAAGGGAAAAACATCCAGTATGCGGCAGTCCTGTGGGCGAAAATGCCTTGTTGATGCTAGAGGTCAGAGGAGAATGGGGCCGACTGATTCAAGCTGATAGAAGAGCAACTTTGACTGAAATAACCACTCGTTACAACCGAGGTATGCAGCAAAGCATTTGTGAAGCCACAACACGCACAACCTTGAGGCGGATGGGCTACAACAGCAGAAGACCCCACCGGGTACCACTCATCTCCACTACAAATAGGAAAAAGAGGCTACAATTTGCATGAGCTCACCATGCTCAAAAATGTTGCCTGGTCTGATGAGTCTCGATTTCTGTTGAGACATTCAGATGGTAGAGTCAGAATTTGGCGTAAACAGAATGAGAACATGGATCCATCATGCCTTGTTACCACTGTGCAGGCTGGTGGTGGTGGTGTAATGGTGTGGGGGATGTTTTCTTGGCACACTTTAGGCCCCTTAGTGCCAATTGGGCATCGTTTAAATGCCACGGCCTACCTGAGCATTGTTTCTGACCATGTCCATCCCTTTATGACCACCATGTACCCATCCTCTGATGGCTACTTCCAGCAGGATAATGCACCATGTCACAAAGCTCGAATCATTTCAAATTGGTTTCTTGAACATGACAATGAGTTCACTGTACTAAAATGGCCCCCACAGTCACCAGATCTCAACCCAATAGAGCATCTTTGGGATGTAGTGGAACAAGCCCAGAAACCTGACTGATCTAGAGAAGATCTGTGTGGAGGAGTGGGCCAAAATCCCTCCTGCAGTGTGTGCAAACCTGGTGAAAAACTACAGGAAACGTTTGACCTCTGTAATTGCAAACAAAGGCTACTGTACCAAATATTAACATTGATTTTCTCAGGTGTTCAAACACTTATTTGCAGCTGTATCATACAAATAAATAGTTAAAAAATCATACATTGTGATTTCTGTTTTTTTTTTTTTAGATTATGTCTCTCACAGTGGACATGCACCTACGATGACAATTTCAGACCCCTCCATGATTTCTAAGTGGGAGAACTTGCAAAATAGCAGGGTGTTCAAATACTTATTTTCCTCACTGTATATATATATATATATATATATATATATATATATATATTTTTTTTTTTTTTTTTTTTTTTTATTTTTTTTTTTTTTTTTGACATTGTAACGATTACTATATTTTATCTACAATATAATAGCTACATAAACGTAGCACAATATATGATAATAAAAACTTAGAGGGATATTGATATTTATCAATGGCATTCTGTAAAATTGGCTGCGCTATGTCATCTTTTGTTATTGGCCAATGCCTGCAGACTGCAGCCAATGGAAATGCTTCTCTATCAGTGCACGTCTTTCTTACTACTCACAGAACTTCAAAACAGGCCGCTTGAGGTAAATAAATATTCTTGGATGATGAACTGTAATATTGTTCGAAAATCTGAATAGAAATCGTTACCTTAACAGATGTCATAACAGAAACTTTCGTATGGGTAAGCTGTATTAACGTAGCTGAAATGATCCGGTCTAAAATAATTAAAAAATGGCCATCTTAAAATTAACAGGTTGTTTTGTTCGAAAAGAGCTTTTCGGATTTCGAAATCGAATTTCCGTTAGTATCAAGTCAAAAAAAAAAAAAACAGTAACAGATCCAGAAACGCACACTGTAGGCTTAATCCAGAAATACATGCGTGAGATGCACAAAACACACACAAATGGCGACACATGCTGGTCAAAACTGTAAATGTAATACAGGCCAATCATGTAATGATACCTTTTACAAACCAACTGCAAATGTGTTTAACAGTTACAAAGTGAAATCTATTAAATACAATCTACTGGTAATGTAACACTGTACGGATAAATAAGAACGGTCTATAATATTTGTTTATTAATTGTAGGGGTTTTCAAGCTAATGTGTTATTTTAGTTATTGATTAATAGACATTTAAAGGGATAGTTCACCCAAAAATGAAAATGCTGTCCTCATTTACTCACCCTCATGTTCCAAACCTGTATGATTTCCTTTCTTCTGCTGAACACAAAATTAGATATTTTAAAGAAGGTTGGTAATTAAACAGTTGCTGGTCCCCATTGACTTCCATAGTATTTTTTTTTCCTACTATGGAAGTCAATGGGGTCAATCAGTCGTTTGGTTACCGACTTTCTTCAAAATATCTTCTTTTGTGTTCAGCAGAAGAAAGAAAGTCATAAAGGTTTGGAACAACATGAGGGTGAGTAAATGAGGACAGCATTTTCATTTTTGGGTGAACTATCCCTTTAAGAGAATAAATAAAAAAAGAAATACGTTTTTGTGGCTAATTGTAACCTTGTTGTGAGGTAATCAATTTAGGCTAAACTCTTTGTAAATAATATTTTATTTAAATAATATCCCAGACTGAATTCCAGGCAGTGAAAAGTGGATTCGCAGTTATCATTTTGAAACAATATGGGTATTTAGGGGTAAATTCATACCCTACAGTATATATTGTATTCAATTAAATATTAACATCGTATAATTCTGCATAATTGGATGTTTTAAATAAACACTGACAAAAAACAATACATGTTTTAGGGCTAATCTGAATCTAAATGTTTAAACTTTCAAAACAATATTACTGTAACCATGCCTCATTTGTGTATCCTTTTCCCACATAAATTTGAAATATTCCAAATGACCCCCCAGCAGGAGTTTATTGCGATCATTATGTTGTTGCGTATCATCAACCTTTTTGTTACTTCGCACTTTACAGTTACAATGTATACATCACTTTACAGTATGACTGATGTATCGGTTTCATTTCAGATTTTTCCTCTTATTCAACTTGTGTCACGGAACACACACGGGAAACGGTAAGATCCATTAGCAGTATATTTATTGTTAGGGCAATCCAATTCGTAGTCATCCATGCAGGGGTCAAAATCCATAATAGCAGTCCAATAACAAATAACAAATAAACAAGAAACAAAACAGGAAACAAAACAAGAACAGGCTAGGAAACGCAGACCAGAAGTGTAGTGACGAATAACAACGACTCCGTGACATGGACTGAAACAGACAGGGTATTTATACACAGATACTAACAAGGTGACGGGAAACAGCTGTGTGCAATGATCAATGATTAGACAGAACAGGATGATGGGAAATGTAGTGCATGAGAGAATGACACCATGGGGGACAAGGACCTCTAGTGGACACCCAGGGAAACACAAACCAGACACTGTGACATAACCCCCCCTCTACGGAGCGGCTACCAGATGCTCCAAGACCCACAAAAAAAACAAAACAAAACAAGGGTCCATGAGGGAGGTGGAACGGTGGAGGATCAGGGGGAGGGATGGAGGGCCAGGTCCATGAAAGGGAACAGGAACAGGAGGTGATGGCTTAGCCGGCGGCCAGGGCGAAGCAGACGACCCATCGGGCGGCCAGGGTGAAGCAGACGACCCATCGGGCGGCCAGGGTGGAGCAGACAGTCCATCGGGCGGCCAGGGTGGAGACCTTCCCTCAGGCAGCCAGGGCGGAGCAAACAGTCCATCGGGCGGCCATGACGGAGACGACCCTTCGGTCAGCCATGGCGGAGGCGACCGCTCAGGCGGCCAGGGCGGAGCATACAGTCCATCGGGCGGCCAGGGCGGAGACGACCCTTCAGGCGGCCAGGGCGGGGCAGACAGTCCATTGGGCGCCCAGGGTGGAGACGACCCTTCAGGCGGCCAGGGCGGAGCCGGCCAGAGGACAGGAACAGACACCGGCTCAGGAACAGACACCGGCTCAGGAACAGACACCGGCTCAGGCTCAGGAACAGACACCGGCTCAGGCTCAGGAACAGACACAGGCTCGGCGGTGGCCATCTTGCCAGGAGACACAGGCTCTGCGGTGGCCATCTTGTCTGGAAACACCGGCTCAGCGGCGGCCATCTTGTCCGGAGACACTGGCTCAGCGGCGGCCATCTTGTCCGGAGACACTGGCTCGGCAGACGGGACCTGAACGGTCTCTGGATCGGTAGACCTGCTGTGCCTCCTCCAAGCATGCAGTACTGCTACTGCATAAAAGAGGAAGACAGCCCTCTTTGCCGTGGCAGGACTGATGGTGGGTAGCTCCGGGACGATCTCTGGGATGACAGCGGGCTGCACGGGGACAACCTCTGGGACGACAGCGGGCTGCACAGGGACGATCTCCGGGACGACAGCGGGCTGCACGAGGACAACCTCCGGGAAGACAGCGGGCTGCACAGGGACAACCTCCAGTACCACAGCGGCCTGCACGGGGACGACCTCCGGGACGACCTCCTCCTCCGCCGTTTCTGATAGCGATGTGCAGGCTCTGAGCTGGACGGGACCAGCGGCGAAGGGGACTCTGGGCTGTTGACCGCCATGGCCTCCTCAGTCTGGCGGGCCCATAATGCCAGGCATTGAAAAATGTTCATGCGGGGAGGGACCTCTTCCACTGGCGAATTCCCCCTCTGCTGCCTCCTCTCTGTCCTCGTGGTTGGGGAAGAGCCACGAAAATCCATACCGCTGGATCTATGTTTAGACGGAGTCGTTCTGTCACGGAACACACACAGGAAACGGTAAGATCCATTAGCAGTATATTTATTGTTAGGGCAATCCAATTCGTAGTCATCCATGCAGGGGTCAAAATCCATAATAGCAGTCCAATAACAAATAACAAATAAACAAGAAACAAAACAAGCAGGCTAGGAAACGCAGACCAGAAGTGTAGTGACGAATAACAACGACTCCATGACATGGACTGAAACAGACAGGGTATTTATACACAGATACTAACAAGGTGACGGGAAACAGCTGTGTGCAATGATCAATGATTAGACAGAACAGGATGATGGGAAATGTAGTGCATGAGAGAATGACACCATGGGGGACAAGGACCTCTAGTGGACACCCAGGGAAACACAAACCAGACACTGTGACAACTTGTTGACAAATTTTAATATCTAACATTCTGATTAAATATTTGTAAATAAATGTATTTTGTTCTTCAAATAAAATGACATTCACAAACTGACAGTTTGCCACCCTTATTTTTATTGATAGTAAAAAAAAAAACGACAGAAAGATAGAGAAGAGTTTGAAGGAGATAGTCAGTTCGACAGGATGAAAAGAACATTATTAAATTACTTTGGACCACTTGTCAAAAAAGCTACGACTGAAAAGGCAGAGGATGATGATATGGAAAAAAGGACAAGAATGAGGAGGAAAATGAGCAGAATAAAGAACAACCTGAACAGTCTAGAGAAAGTGAAGATCAGGGAACTTCCAGCAATGCAGGTTGCATTCTCCCCAGCTGCTGGACAGAGGAGCAGTTCAACTCTTTCTGTAAAGGCCATCCGTGGCTAAAGAACAGAAATGGCAAGCTTGGATGTGATGCGTGTGGTAGTATAGGAAGATTAGTATTACACCATCATATGAAGGGATCAAGGTTGGCCAAAGAATGGTTGGACTTTCAAATATGCAGTAGTGGAGACACAAGGGAGGCACAAATGGCATCAATTCGGAAGAAAATCTGGCAACATAAAGGAAGCCATGGACTTAAGACTGCTGATGACATCATGAGAAAAGCAAAGGAGGGTTACTTAGAGTCCAGTGTTCAAAGACAGAATGCACATTTGGAAGAGAACACAAACAAAAATTTCAGAACAGCATATATGATTTGCAAAAACCAGCAGCCCTTTAGCCTAATGGAGGACTTAGTTGATCTCCAGGAAGCCAATGGTATTACATTGGGAGGTGTGCTTCAGTCCAGAAAAAGCTGTGGGGACATATGTGAGTTTATCGGAGAAGAAATGAGAAAAAAACTGGTGACACACATAACTGAAAATGATTCAAAAATGGGAGTGCTTATTGATGAGTCAACTACAGCAAGCCATCTGACTGTGTTAATTGTCTGTCTTAGATGTGCGATTGTCTCAAACCCACCCACAACTGTAATATTTGAATTACTTGCTTTAACCTTAACAACAGCAAAGTCCATTACAAGTTCACTTTTGCAGTGTCTGCAACAGCACTTTCCAGAGGAGATTCTCAAACGCAACTGGATCTTTTTCACCTCAGATGGTGCATCAAATATGATAGGCCGTGTATCTGGAGTCTCTACCCAGCTGAAACACCTTTACCCTGATCTTATTGTGTGGCACTGTTGTAACCACAGGTTGGAACTTGCAGTTGGCGATACCATCAAGGAAAATGGGGAAATCAACCACTTCCAAGCATTTATGGATAAGTTGTATTCCCTCTATCATGCATCTCCCAAAAATGAGCGAGAGCCACATCACAATGCAGAAGAACTCTCTGTCATCTTTCTCACCATTGGTAGAGTTCTTGGGGTCAGATGGGTAGCCTCAAGTGAACGCACTCTCAGAGCAGTGTGGCAGCTGTTTCCTGCCTTGCATGAGCACTTTCAGAGAGCAGCCCAAGATCCTCGCAGAGATGGACGTGAACAAAACATGTACAAAGGACTTGCAGCTAGACTTACTGCAACAGCCTTTGTCAGGAACCTTGGAGTAATGAGAGATGCTCTAATAGAGTTATCAGAGCTGTCACTCATGTTGCAGAGTAACACCATCACTCTTCCTCTGGCTCACTCATTGGTCTGTCAGAAGATGAAGGCGTTTGAAGCACGTGCTACGGGAAAGACAGGGAGAGTTTGCAAGAACTGCTTCAGAAGTTGCAGAGAAGGCAGAGTTCCAGGGTGTGGCACTTCATCCAGGGAGAATGGTAGATGTTGCCATAAATGCTCAAAAGTTTTACGACAGTCTGGCATCTTCTCTTAGGAAAAGACTAATGACAGAGAGGATTTAGTTCTATGAACACCACCCTTACTCCACTTAGGAGCTCTCTTGGGATTGGTAGACTGAGCAGCATCCTTTTCCTGAGCCGCAATGGGCCACCATTGGCACAGTTTGAGCCCATGAGCTATGTGAAGTTGTGGCTGCTGAGAGGACGACCGGGTGCTGACCACTAAGCTTGTAGGAAGAGAGAGAAGGGGAACGTGAAGGAGGAAAAGGCCATCTGGTCACTCTTTTAATTGGTAATTCTAAGTAAAACCGTCTTTTTTTAACAAAGTAAATGGAAAGTAAAATGTGAATTTAAATAGCATATGTCTTTCTGTTATTCTTTAGATAGCTGGTTGCTGTAGCCTGTGGTGGTGACAACCTGCTTTGATGAAAGAGAACTTGGGGCTGTTCTCAATGTTCATATTGGACAGATTCCTCAAATTGTTATTTCAGAGATTTTCTTTTTGTGGACATTTTAAGCTTTTGTTCTATTACTGTTGAAAACTTTTCTTCGTCGAAGCAAGAGACCAGGAGACGTTGGGGATCACGTTCAAACAAAGTTATTCTTTATTGAGGACTTCGCGTTGACGCGGCTGCAGTTCTTCCCAAATCAGTCTGACTAATGTAACTTTACATGGTTTCTTTATAGGCATTTCAGTGGGCTGTCCCTTAAGGTTCTGAACTTACACACAGCCTTTAGGGATGACTACTGCTAAAGACAATAGAGGCAATTACCCCCAACTGTGCTCCCCAAATGGTATAAACACAAATGGTCACGAGAACTAAGACTAGTAACATTCACACACAGTTCAACTCTTAGCTGGAAGATCAAAGGCTAACAAAACCCCTGACTATTACAATGTTTAGACAGCTGACTTAAAGCTAACTTCTGATCAGTAAATTGATGCCATCATGTTCACCTTGAATGCCCAATACAGTGTAATTCACCTTAGTTTTTCATGTGATGTTATGTAAGGAAGTAAGATCAGCAGATCTTAAACATATTCTTAAATTTGGATCCTTCAGTCCCCCGTTTGAGAGTTCTTAAAAACTCTCACAAAATACAAATTTAAACACATAAAGTTAATTCTTGTAACTGGTGTAAGTTACAGGCACATCGCATATGTTCATTCTTGTAACTTGTGTAAGTTACAGGCACATATAACTTGCTCTGTGTTGTTCATCTGTAATTGCATGTTGACACAGAAACAAACATGCACTTAGGGTCCGTGAAATCTTACGGGTGTGCTGGACGTGAGTCATTTGCTGGTTGACACACTTGATACTAACAGGTTTCCGAACCATGAAAAGTTATCTTCAGTCATATTAACCAGGTGCAGCACTCAGATAATGGTGCAGGCTTGTAGTCTTGATCATATCGATGGATGACTGAAGGTTTTGTATTTCTGCGTTGTGTATTTTTTTTTTTTTTTTTTTCTTTTGTGATTGGCTCGTTCAGCAGTGGGTGTAGTTGTCTTCTTGAGGTTGTGGCTTCATATGCAGGTGAGACGTCGTTGCATATGGATTTTTTTGGAACAGCCATCAAGTGTTTATCTGCACAGAGGAAGAAAGAAAACAAAAGACGACAGAGCAGTATTTGTCCCAACACTAGGGTTGTAGCAGTATTTGTTTAAACACTAGGGTTGTAGCAGTATTTGTTTAAACACTAGGGTTGTAGCATCTGCTGCGGTTGTTTCATTCTTTCCTTATTTCTTAATTGATTTGACACCTATGGACCAGTGAGGTAAGGATGGACTAAATGGGGAAAGGCCTATGAGGTTGTCTTCACCCTGGATTGGCCCCCGAACGCCTGTTGCGTCAGTTCTTTCCAGGGCCCTCACTGAACCGTGTCCTATTCTGTCCCTGTGTTGTGTACACACTGTACAGTGTGTGAGAAAATTGGCACATTTTCATTCTCCAGTGAAACATCAGTCTTAATAGACATCATATAGAGCATGGAGGTCTGATTGTAATATTCTATGGCATAACATTTAAGGCTGTGAGTTTTCTGAATGTCCCCCAAACAAAGGCTGTGACAGTCACTTTCCTTTTGTTCTATTAAACAAAAATAAGTCTTTCATCTTTGTTGTGAGTTACTGGGGAAATTAAGCACTCACAGCCTAAATGGTTAACATCTTATCAAGTTGCCCCACGAGTTTAATGAGGAGGGGAGAGGCTGCTTTAAAGTAGCAAACAAATGTAGTAAGAGCTGCATAACATTGTTAACTTGTCTTAAGTTATTTTTGTTTTTTCTACATTCTTTTCCAAAATGTCCGTGCTTGCCACAGTAAGAACAACTGGCTTCTCTAGGACTTTTGCGTTTCTTTGGCTTCTCTGAGTTGACCTTAATGGATGCTGCTGCAATTCTTACTCTCTCTTTGACATCAGAATCTCTTTCCCAAATCGCCAAACTTTCTAGGTTACTTCTGAGAGTTCTTTTAGCCCACGTAATATCTAGGAATGGCAAGGCTGTTCTGTACTCAGCTACAAGACCATCTGCCCAAATTCGGATTAGAGCTCCTTTGTCAGCTAACACACTTTCGGAATCATCCACTATTCCACTGTACGTTACCGCTACCTGACAGAACCTCTCAGTATATTCACTCACAGTTTCTTCTTTCTCTTGTACACAGCTAGTAACTCTCGACCAATCGATTTTGGGTCCTAAGATATTCTTTAGGATTTTCAAAACACCTTCTCTCAAATCGCCTTTACTGACATGTTGCAGTTCAGAAGTAACAGCAGACTCAAAATTGTTGAATTCAGATTCAGTTAGAATTTGTGACATCAGCTGTGTGACTTCCGGCAACGACATGTCGTAAAGATGCATTTTGCTGAACAATGCTCTTCTAAATTCAGAAAAATTTGTACGTGCTGAGGGTAAACTCTGGGAGAGTTTATCTATATCCTTAGGACCTAAAGATGTTTTGGCAACCGTTTGTATTTGGACAACAGAAGAGTTCGGAGTAACACTTTCAGTTCCCTGAGATCTTCTCCTAGCCCCACAAACCTGCACTGAATCTACAGGCTGATCAGTTGCTGATTGGATGGCTACAGTTGTTTCAACGAAAGCTTTTAAGTCAGGATAATTGTTATCAGGCTGACTAACTTCTTCCACATCAGTTTTTTCTGCATCTTTGTTGCGGTTTACTTTCTTAGTCAATGAAGATATTCTAGCACGGAGCTCTTTGATCTGTTTCTCTAGCTCAGAGTTGCGCTTAGACTGTTCTGTAGCTAGGGTTAAACCGAATTCTCTGTGACAGAAGATAATGCCTTTGACACTGTTCTTGCGAATACTTTCTCCTAGTACCTTCTTACAATCTTCGATTGACCAAACTCTGCCTGGATCAATGCTAAATTTCTTTGTTAAATTCAATCTGACTTTCTCAGTCACGATTGAGTCCATGTGTTCTCCCAACAATGTTTTAAATTCGCTTTCTGACCACAATGGAGCTGCACGGCCACCTTTTTCAGTAGTGGGGATCAGTCTGGGATTTTTCCTAAACATTTTTGTGAGTTTTCTTTGTTACCACACAATCAAAAACACTAAAACTTCTCTCTAGTGTCTACACTGAGGGTACACTTGTTAACACATCAGCTATTGTTAACCTTCCTTGCCCAGAGCAAAGGATAACACAAATTACTAGCACTTTACGCTAAAATCTTCCCTGCCTACAAGAACAGAGGATCAACAGAAATAACTAGCACATAAAGCTAATTCTTCTCTGCCTGAAGCAAAGGATAAACCAAAATATTAGCACTAATGCTAACCGTCCCTGATAAAGCAGAGGATAAATCTTCACTAACTTTACAGAGGATAAACCTTCTCTAGCAATGTAGAGGATAATGCAATTTCATCTCAAAAAAAAAACTTTTTAGAGGATAAACTTAGTTAACAAAACCCTGCAGCTGTCTGTTAACTACTTCTCTGAACGGCGCAGAGGATTTCAAACTTGTACTGGTCTTTAAAGGTTCTTTTGAATAGAGTAGCACTCACCAACCCTTGGTTGTAAAAGAAGATTCAGACTGGAAATCTTTGTTCAGCTGGAAGTTTCGCTCTGCATTCCAAAAGATGCAGTCTGGAAAGCAGATCTTTGTTTGAGCTTGAAGGATTCAATCTGGAGGAAGCTGGAAAGATTCAGTCTGGCAGTCTTTGTTTAGCTAGAGGTTTCGCTCTGGATTCCAAAAGATGCAGTCTGGAAAGCAGATCTTTTGTTGAGCTTGCTGTTTCAATCTGGATTCAGGTGAAGGAGCTGGAACTCTATCCGGGTCACGGCACCAAATTGTTGAAAACTTTTCTTCGTCGAAGCAAGAGACCAGGAGACGTTGGGGATCACGTTCAAACAAAGTTATTCTTTATTGAGGACTTCGCGTTGACGCGGCTGCAGTTCTTCCCAAATCAGTCTGACTAATGTAACTTTACATGGTTTCTTTATAGGCATTTCAGTGGGCTGTCCCTTAAGGTTCTGAACTTACACACAGCCTTTAGGGATGACTACTGCTAAAGACAATAGAGGCAATTACCCCCAACTGTGCTCCCCAAATGGTATAAACACAAATGGTCACGAGAACTAAGACTAGTAACATTCACACACAGTTCAACTCTTAGCTGGAAGATCAAAGGCTAACAAAACCCCTGACTATTACAATGTTTAGACAGCTGACTTAAAGCTAACTTCTGATCAGTAAATTGATGCCATCATGTTCACCTTGAATGCCCAATACAGTGTAATTCACCTTAGTTTTTCATGTGATGTTATGTAAGGAAGTAAGATCAGCAGATCTTAAACATATTCTTAAATTTGGATCCTTCATTACCCTGTCACATACTCTTAAATTAGATGCATGTTGCATCATTCATCTTCTGTAGTTTGCAATATCTAGTGTTGCTTGCAATGTTGAATAGTTTCAATACACTGAGAACTTCTTGTCCCATTCCCTCTGCCTTACAACTGAATTCACCTTTGCATGTTTAATAACATTAACATATCATTTTACCATATTATAAATATCTACGTTTGAGCAGATATCCACAAACACCGTATTTAATAGTAAACACTGGTCTAAACATTATAATATTCACCATAGAGTAAACACTCATCTAGCCTACTTTTATATCATGCTGTTTTATTATCGAACATATAAAAACATCCTCGTGTGTCGTACATATACATTTAGCATTAGGCTTCATGTTTTTACTCATATCACATTTCATAACGCACATTTTAGTCTGGCACCAGTTTATCTAGTAGCTACAATGTAGTTTATGCAACAATAACATGCTACTATTATGTGTCTTACCTTAAAAATCGTTCTCATAAATACTCAAATTGTGTTTTTTTAATTCTTCTGAGGTAAATCCAAGGTAGACAGCACAGCCCCAAATAGCAATTACGTTTGGGCCACATGTGGGTATTATCTGGCACATATGGCCTAGATGTGGCATGGCTGAACAGATATATTTGTTTTGCCATAACTTTAAAATCTGCGGGAAATGCTCTCTTGGTTCACAACTGGTTTTGAGGTATATGGCCCAGATAACAACGAACACATGAGAACCATATGTGGTTGAGCTATGGCACACAGTGAGAAACACCGACTTGTGGTAAACATTTGGCTTATACGTGGAAAAACACAGGAATCCTGAAATCAAGTGCGGCAAACATCCGCCGTTCCACACCTCAGGTTGCTCTGCATCTTCCCGCCTATTGGTGGAGTGAGACTACGGCGCGAGTTTGACTGCGATGCTGGCCAGCTGACGCCATTTACTCTGCTTTCCTCACGACGGTGTACATTCAGGTAAGTGATGTTTTGGCATTTTAAAGTCATATAATTGAAATATGCAGCATTATGTGTCAATATTGCATGTTATTATGTGTTTAGTTATTCGTTTCATCGAGGAAGGGGTTGAACTAGCTAATATTTTTCTCCTATAACTTACAATAAAGTTTAATGTAGGTTATAGCAGTTCGCTGGTTTGCCGTTTTAAATTAAGATGTTTTTGTTTATAAATCAACAGCACACTGTCGTACACATATAAAATAGTATAGTTTGTCGTGTAGTAGCCTATTTTTGAATTAAGGCGACGCGGTCCAATGTCGGTGTTACTGTTTGTCAAAAAACCTAAATCCTAATTTGTGTTCACAATCATTCAACTAATCATAATAATATAAAAATGCCAAGAATAAACACATTAATACGTGTGCATTATTGTATGTATCTTTATTTAACTCTGAAATGATATTCAACCAAGACTTTTTCTCATGACTTTTCCCTCTTTAAAATTAAAGTTTAATGTTAACGTTAGGCTACTAGTGTCAAGTCACAATACCAAAATTATGACTTTCGATACAATACCTAAATATTAACATGAACTAATAATGAACTGCACTTCTACTGCATATATTAATATGTGTTAATGTTAATTTCAACATTTACTAACACATTCAAAATCAAAAATTGTACTTGTTAACTTTAGTATGCACTGTGAACTAACATGAACAAACAATGAATTGCTGTATTTCTGTTAACTATCAATTAATTGAACGGCCATTCACTGCCATTATAAAGCTTGGAAGAGGCAGGAAATTTGTATAATTACTCTGATTTCTAACGATAGAGATTATATACCATGCCCTAATGTGCGGTATGGGTGGGGCAATGACAATAATTTCCATATTAAAAACCTAGAAAATATGGTTTCAGATGGAGTAAGTAATAGTTTATAGTTCATTTTTGAATATAAAAGCACTTTCATTTTAGGGTGGTCTATTTAAATGCATATTTCAGCCACTTACACAATGTTTTTTTTTTTCCTATCAGATTACCTATCTGGGTCTGGTTGGTGGCTTTGACCTGGATAACACTGTGTGGAGAGTGCTGAAAGGCACTTTTACAACTGCTGCGGCACGTTATGAATTGGAGAGAAGTCAATGGGAAGATTGGTGTCCAACGCCTGGTCGTAAAGGAAGTTGTCATTGGTGAGACTTTTTTTAGAAGTCACTTTTATTTGTATAGCACTTTGCACAATACACAACTTTTCAAAACCGCTTTACAGAACATTGTATTTTTATTTCTGTTGTCTCAGTATCGAACCAAACAACTTTTTTTGTCATTACCTGATCACATCCGTGGCTCACTTAAGTGACTGCATTTTTTATTTAGAAGTTTTATGTTTTGTTTTTAAAGAAGGTTATTTTTTATATAATGCGAATCATATCGTTTCAATCTTATTTTTAAAGCTGTAATCACAATATAAGATTATCATTCTGTCAAAGTCTCATACCAGTGCATGCCTATAACTATCTGTATTTAGTTCATTATCACTGTGTATTTAAAGGGTTAGTTCACCCAAAAATGAAAATTCTGTCAGTAATTACTCACCCATGTTGTTCCACCCCCGTAAGACCTTCGTTCATCTTCGGAACACAAATGAAGATATTTATGATGAAATCTGAGATCTGACTCACTCCTCCATAGGCTTCTCTGTTATTGAAACTTGCCAGCCCAGAAAGTTAGTAAAGACATTGTTAAAATTGTCCAAGAATAGTCCAAGTCCTTAAGTTTATCAAGTGTCGAGAATACTTTTTGTGCGCAAAACAAGCAAAAATAAAGATTTTTTTCAACTCTTCATTTTCCTCTAAGTGAGTTCTCGTAGTGTAACAGCACAGCGCTTCTGTGATGTACGTCAGAACGTAGGCTCACGATTGGCCAGCATCCCACACATGACCAGCGTCAGCCAATAGTGAGTCTACGCGTACAACCCAGAAGTTTGAAAAACTTGAGGGTAATTACAGACAGAATTTTCATTTTTGGGCGAACTAACCCTTTATGTTCCTCCTTGCATTCAGTACTTGGCCCATTATTGTTTGTGTGTTTCTGCTTCCAAATTGTCTCGCATCATTGCGGATTTTCTTGAGTTTATTTTGTGTTAGTAAAAACACTTCTTTTTTAGACTCTGTCTTTGGACTAAAACATGACATTAATGCTATCTGTGTTGGTGTGTTTTTACATTAGAGTGTGCATGTCTTAAAAAAAAAAAAAAGCAGAATACATGCAGTGGCCCACATATTTAAAAATACAATTTGCAATTCCTTTAGAAAATTTACTAGAAAAAAACTTTCATACACTGGTAATTCAGAGGTGTTTAATTTGTTAATAATTGCAATTAAAATATTAAAGGATATTTACATTAATGATTTTTTTTTTTCATTATCCTGCAGCTCTAGCTTCCAGGTTGTATTGCTGCTAACATTATTTAAATTCTTCTTTATTGCAGGTGCAGTCAGGCAGAATCCCCTTACTGGAAAAGATCAACACATTGCCGACCCTCATTGGAGACTTCTCTGCACATCAACACACTTCTCAACTCTTTACCTTTCAAGTTTGCTTTAACTTTCTCAATTTCTCTTTAAAATTCTCTTTACCAAGTGACTGTGATTTATTTGTATTACTCTCATTAGACTAATTAAACATAACATTAATATATGCTTTGATCGAGTGTTTTGAACTTTGGTGTAAAAAATTAACTTTGAATGCTATTTATATTATTAATTTGTATTCTTAAATGTTTTCAACTGAATTCTACTTAAAATAAGTACAACTGAGTAGCTGTAATTATGTATTCTTAAATGTTTTCAACTGAATACTACTGTAATTATTAAATTCAACTCTTGCTGTAATTATATTTATTTTTATGAAATGTTTTCAACTGAATACTACTGTAATTATTATTCAACTCTTGCTGTAATTATATTTATCTTTATGAAATGTTTTCAACTGAATACTTCTGTAATTAAGTACAACACTTTAGCTGTAATTATTTAAATGCTTGTAAAAATAAATAGTTTTGAGTACATTTGTTGTTGAGTGTTTAATTTACCTTTGAGTTAAGACTTTAAATACTGTCAGCTGCATGTGGGCCACATAAGGGCCGTTAGATTTTAACAGAACTCAACCATACTAAAGTTGCATACCAGGCTCACATATGGGCCACATGAAATTGTAGTATTTGGCTCATGCTTGGTGGAGTTATCGCAGTCCTTTGGTTCAGTTCTGGCAAAGGAGATGTGGGCCATATCTGGGCTGGCAAACACAAACTAATCTGGGCCACAGCTCATCTGTTTATCTGGCCCACATCTTTGCCAAAGGAAATTTGCTGACTGGGGCACATTGAGCACAAACACAGTCTTCCAAACTCGAGGAAAAACAGGAATATGGTACTTGTTTTTGAGGTAATGAGTCCGTTAACAGCACGTGGATCATTTGCATGTGGGTCATTCCAGAATTGGAGGACATTTCATGTCCCACCTATGAAATTTCAAATAATCTATGTATAATATACAAAAAAATTTGTCACTGTGTTAAAAACACTTGTCCTGAAACTAAATATATATAGACTTGAAGATTTTTTTTCTCCTAAATATTAATAATAAAAAAAAAAAACTCTCTAGTACCCACTTTGAATATCCCTTTTTTTGTATGATTTTGTTTATATATGCCTCTTTTAATTGTTAAAGCATTTTTTTAATTGATATAAATATTTTAAATAATTGAAATGTTGCAATAAAGTTATGTCCCCAACATTGTGCAACCCTGTTACCAAAATATTTAGACTGGCAGAAGAAGAAGAAAAAAACAGCGAGTGACATGATACACAGGGAATTACATCACTAAGCAGTTTGCTGCCAGAATGGGTAGAACAAAGGTATATTCTCTCTTCGATTTTTCATGTTATTATACAATTTTTACCCTTGATTGAATGTGTCACTCTAACAAATGCAACCCTGTTACACTTATTATCAGAATAAGACAAATTAATTTGAAGGTTTTCTTCTTTTTTACATAAGTAAGTTTGTCCTAAATATGACCGTTAGAGCTAGCTAAACAGCTAGTTTCTATTCATGAGAAAAAGCTAACATTAGCATTAATTTGCAACCCTGTTACTCGCAAACCTGTTACCATAATTAGAGTAACAGGGTTGAATCTCCTTCAGTCCACTCATAAGGGACGATCTATTATCAAAAGTTATTGTGAGCGGTCTTCATTTAACTCTGCGTGGTGTTTGTAGATGAACGAGATGAACGAGACCGGGCAACAGAAATGACTCGGGACAGATTTTATTCTGTATGAATAAAAATAAAGTTCAGAACAAGCTAGAGTCTGTGGCCTTCTCTCATGACTCAGCCACTCTTCAGTCGCATTTACCGCGAACTGAAACATTTTAGACTTTTGACATCTTCATAATATATTTCAGTTTCTCATATAATCGAATCGTGTTTGTTCAACAGATTTCATTAAAAAAAGCATTTTACATTAAGCTCAAAACAATAATAAAAGAAGCATGAAAGAGAACATACCTGCATGAATAAAAATAAAGTTCAGAACAAAGTTCTCTCACGATTCAACCTGTCAGTGTCAGTGAAAGGCATTATTTTAGCCAACATAGCTTGCATACGAATGCTTGAATTCTCTCCGAAAATACATGTTATAACTCAATCACATCATTCACACAAACTTCATATGTTTGAATGAGATTAAAGTGCATTTTAGAACAAAATTACATGTTGTATTACAATAAACAAAACTAATTTCAAACTTTTTAGATGGAGCATCAGTACAACCAGAGAATGTCTAATAGGAAGAGAATTGGCACTCTCTGCTTACTTCCGGGTTCTGGATTGGTTGCAGTAACACGTCTCTATCCATGCGGGGGCGCTCGCGAGCGAGTGCAGAATGAATGGAGGTCTATGGCGAAATACCCCTCAAAACCCACTTTTCTCAGGATATAATTTTTTGTCTAGTAATTTGAATGTTGTATTCGAAAGGAGATGCAAAGAAATTACACATTGCTGGGTGTTAGATTTTTTAGAGTCACTTATTTGCTTTAAAAAGTCTTTTAAAATGTCAATGACGTCACACACATCGTACGACCAGAGATACTGCTTCACGGCAATCCTTCACTCACTCTGGTGAGTTCGCGCTCTGCACTTTCTTTTCTCTCGAGGCATCGACAACACAGCTGACACAGGTAAATACACGTGCTAGAAGAGTTTTTGTTTTGTTTGTTTCTGGTCCCGCTTCGGATGCCACGATGCCATCAAGCGGTATCTCTGGTCGTAATCAGTCCTTCACTGACCAATCAGCATTCATTAGCAGAATGCTAGCCTGTTATGGGCAACAACAACTCAACCTGTAAGAAATCGAAAGGACATAAGTACTCGTTCATTCAACTTTCGACCTATAACCCATGTTGAACTTGCAAAGCCTACAATAAAATCTGAGATTTCTCAACGGCAATCGGGTGAAAGAGACACATTTAGCCGTCTAGCCCCATTGACTCCCATTCAGTCTGCACTCGCTCGCGATCACCCCCAGTGGAATTCTAATGGAACTGCAACCAAAATCAATACAATGGGGCTGAATAGGGAGTGCCAAGGCTCTCCGTAGACGGGCTCTGGTACAACTCACTTTGCATTACCGCAAACTGAAGGAGAGGAACCGGAACCGGAACATGAGTCTTAAAGGAACCACGCACCTATTACGAACTAAATATTTAGCATCTTAATTAATAGAAATCAATATTAGAAGAATAAATTAGTGAAATATTAAAAGAATAATTCCAGAATACAAAATAATGAAAGAAATATAACAAATAAATAATAACAAAGGGAGAGAATTTGAGTGAAATTAACAAATATAACACCCATTACATTAAGCTAAATAATTAATATAATTTTGATTATAATTTAGCATACATTTCATGTTATTAATGTATTACTATGGGGTGCCAGATTTAAAAATTCAGATACAATTTTATAGCTGATATATTTTAATTATTTAGCTGACTTTCCTCACATTTTGCTAATTGTTTTCCACATTTTAGACAGAAATTTGTGTAAAACATGTTCTTTTGCAATTGTCAACAATATGTTTAAAAAAATTAAATAAATGCTAAATATTAAATCCAAATATTAAATCTAAATATTAAATCTAAATCCCAATCTTAATATTGTCCTCAATGTGAGAAAAAATATCTAAAGATGAGGAAAGTGAGCTAAGTAATAAAAATATATCAGCGTTAAAACTGTATACATACTGTATTTTACAGAATATATTTGTTTCCCCTTTTATGTCAACCAGGTAGAGGTAATAAGCACTTAAAAAGCACTTTGCTCATTAACGCTTATCTGGCCAAACTGCCCTTAGTAGTTGCTATACTGGACCACCTGTCAAAAAATGATTGATTGACAGGTGCCCCGCCCCTTCCGGTGACAGGTACCCACCCCTTTTGGCATAGGATCAAAGGGATCAAAGAAGATGAGATGAGATCAAAGAGATCAAAGGGGTTTTGAAGTCTTTTTGACATCTAGTTTTGACCTATTGACCCTCCTAACCCTTGATCATGTAGTTATTGACAGCTAGTTTTGGGTTTTGAAGTCTTTTGATGCCTTTTGATATTGACAGAAAGTGTTTTAATAATTACATCATGGCTATGACAGCTAGTTTGATGCCTTTTGATATTGACAGAAAGTGTTAATCGTTTGAAGACACTGTGATTAAATAATTATGTCATGGTATCTGACAGAAAGTCTGATTGTTTGATGCCTTTTGAAGACACTGTTATAATAATATAACAGTTAGTCTGTGTGTTTTGGAAGTTGGTATCACAGGATTCTCCTCCCTACATATTCCTTAGCTTATCCGGGCTGTACTGTGAAAACTGATAAGGGAAAAACTGTGGAAGTTTATCTCACACAAACGTTGAAAAGCCATTCAATTCTTTTAAAACAATATAAATGATTATACAATAAATAAAGATCTTACTAAAACCTCACACCAAAAGTTTAAATAAAATGGAGTCACAAAAAATTGCAATGAGTCTCTCAAAGCGTGTGTGTGTGTATGTGCGTGGAGATCAGACATTAGAGGAGATGTGACCATCTGTGTGTGTGTCACGGGATTCCCCTCTGACATCTGAAACGTGCTGTTCAGACACTGTGATTAAACAATGTCACAAAATTACAATCAGTTAAATGTTTAGGGGTATTAAACAAGTTTATGAATGGGTTCACAAAAATGCGTTAAATATAAAATCACATATTGGTTCTCCATCCCCCTCCGTCTGCTCCTCCACATTCCAGAGCACAGTGATAGTGAGAAAACAGAGATTTTATAAAATAATGTATATTTCACACAAATAATATAATATACAATAATATAAAATAACATCTTACTGAAATCAATTCTTTCAGTTTAAGATAAACAAAAGAATAAAAATCATCTTACATAAACATTCTGTTCTTTAAAAGAATATAAATGATTATAAATAAATAATATAAAATAAAGATCTTACTAAAACCTCACAAAAAAGTTGAAATAAATGTAGAACTATCCAGTTTAAATAAAATGGATTCACACAAAAAAAAAGCAATGAGTTAAATGTTTATAGAGTTGAAGAAAAAACATAGGCCTACATGTTATGAAACAATCAGTTAAATGTTTAGAGAGTTGAAGAAAAAAACATACAGCTCATGAAACAACGCAATGTATGAAACGGGTTCACGAAAATAAAAAATCATCTTACATGTTTAGAAATCAGGGCCCTCTGGCCTCTCTTTACATCAGCGTTTGACCTGCGGAGCTTTCAAAAAGCACCAGCCAAAGCGTGTGTGTGTCAGAGAGTCACACAAATTCAGTGATCAGGATATCAGGTGCTGAGTTTATTTATAAGAAGTATAATAAAGTTTAAATGATATATTTTAAAAACAAAAGACTGTTTAAATAAAATCTTTAAAGTTTGAATACATACGCATCTTCTATTTACCTTTTAGAAGATTACTGTAATGATTTTGTTTAAATTGAACCTAAGGTATAATTGTTATTAAACAATGTCTGTTCAAAAACTTTAGATGGTTGAAAAACTGTACTTAGTCGTCTTAAATCTCATTTATGTGAAAAGATTCAATCATAATTTTTTGTCCATGCAGGGTTTCAATTTTGATGGCTTTTCATAGCCATAATGATTTTTGTACCCTAACTGCATATTCTATCCCGTACACCTAAACACGACCATCACAGAAACCTACATTTTCAAAAATGAAATAAATAAATAAATGATTAAATAAAATGTAAACAAAGTTTTAGCTAAATAAATATATATAAATAAAAACACCATACATTTTTAGAGAGTCACAAAAGTCATCTCACACCTGTAAAATGTTTAATAATTCCTTAAGTTGTATCTGTGAGAAAATGACCACATAGGCCTATCTTCAGAGAGAGAGCAACAATGAAAACATTTAGAAACTGTGTAACTGTAATGTTAGTCTGCTAACGCCAAAGTTTTGTTCGTACTAAATTTATTTCAAAGCATAATCGTAAATGTGATCTTTTAAAATGAAAGATTGTTTTAGTCTGAAGTGTAAAGTTCTTAACTTTCTTTCTTTAAAAAATCTTTAAAGTTTGAATACATTCATATCTTCTATTTATCTTCTTAGAAGACTTATGTATGATATAAATGATTTTGTCTAACGGTGACCATAAATTATAATTGATACTAAACAGCGTCTGTTCAAAAACTTTAGATTGTTGAAAAACTGTATTTAGTCGTCTTAAATCAGCAATTTTTTTTTGTCCATGCTGGAGTTTCAATTTTTATGGCTTTCCATAGCCATGATGATTTTTGTACCGTAACTGCATATTCTATCCCGTACACAGGGGCGTAGGAGCCATTATACGAGGGGGGGACATGTCCCCCCCACATTTCAAAATCTAAGTTTTGTCCCCCCCACTATTTCCCAATGTAAGATTTTGTTTTGCATTGCCTGCCTATCTCTGCCGATTTCGGAGTCTCCAAATGAATCCATTCTGCAACTTTTAAATAATTAAATTTTTTAAAACGAAATTATAGGCTTAAGTGCAGGGTCGAAAGTTGGTCGTTTTGTTGCTATGGTTACACTACACACACATACACACACCGTTGGCGGAGCGCTCAAAGTCATCTGTCAGTTGTGCAGTTACCCAAAATCTCCTGAATGAAGATAAAACCCATCATGTCACTAGATGAAATAAAATCGACTAGCAAAAATACAGGAGGCCGCCTTATTCTTGTTCAGCTGCTTAATCTCGTTGTCCAGTCGACCATGATCGCGCACCGCTCGCGCATGCCATGCGCATCTAGGTAGGCTACAGAACTCCGACACGGATAAATGTACGCAGCAATATATAATGAATGTTCCTGGGAGATCCGTAGTTGCGCGGGATGTGGAAGCGCGCAAAAGTTCCATAACCTTCTACTGCCTTGAAAAAAAAAAAAAAAAACTCACGAGCTGCTGGCCGCCGCTGCAGATCAATTTTGTCAAGTTCAGCACAACGTTGGTTGTACAAAAAGTGTCCTGGCCTTGAATGACAAGGTAAGAAAAATATGTTTGGCACATTGTATGGGTCACTATATCATAACAAGGTAATACAATGTGTTATCAAGTGATGTCAATTCCAGCGTTATGGACGTGACATTTGCAGTAAAAACTTGAAATATAAATTCTCAGAAAATGCATTTAATAGGCCTACCAATATATTGAAACTGTTTATATATCCATACTCCCTTAATAAAGAAATATCAGTCTACACATTCGTTTTATATTTAATATGAGGGAAACAGGCTACACATGCCATGGACATGACACAAAAAATCTTTAACTTTTAGGTGGCAAAATATATTTTTTGTAATTCTGTGAATTAAACTGCAAACCAAAGTACTATCCACCGAATGAAGAAGGGTCAGCTCTCCACAGAACAGAACAGAACAGAACATATTCATTTTATTTTATTTTTCACGTTCGCATTTATGAGGAAAAAACAATGTTGCGGACTGAGCGCTCTGAAAGCGGCACTAAAAGACTGTTTCACAGAGACCTCAAACAGGTTCACAGAGACCTCAAACAAAAATGAATTTCGTTTTGTATTAATGATATCTTAATTTTAATCAATGTTTCATCAACCAATTGCTAGGATTTAATAATTAAGAAGTAAATATAGCAGACAATAGGCACCGACGCATGAACTGGAGCTCGTCTTACAAATGAACCGAAACTCAGCGTAGGCTATAAGGTAGCCTACTTGCCTGACAGAACTGAGAAATATCTATAGAAAGCTTGAAATGTCTTATTTTAAACAATACAATTCAAAACGAGAGAAAACAGACTGCTGCTTGTGTAATCCGTATGAAATGTGCATTTCTCTCTGGCGCGTTCACTACTGCGAAGATCGCGAGTCAGCATCGTCAACTTCATCTATGCAGGGCACTGACACAGAAAACACTTGTTTATTAATAAACAATTAAAATGTCAGAAAATGTAACGAAACGTTGTAGAAATGTAGTGGAGTAGAAAGTATAATAATTGCTGCAAAATGTAACGAAGTAAAAGTCAAAAGTAGGCCTATGCACTATTGATTCTACTTAAGTAAAGTAACCTACAGATAGGTAAAGATACAACTACGTGAAAAATGTAGCCTACTTCAG
Source organism: Abramis brama (assembly GCF_963993115.1). Lineage (NCBI taxonomy): Eukaryota > Metazoa > Chordata > Actinopteri > Cypriniformes > Leuciscidae > Abramis > Abramis brama. Next base: position 33,074,589 of record NC_139966.1, on the reverse strand, counting down.
TAAAGTAACGAAGTAGGCTATTTGTACTTAGTTACATTCCACCACTGCAGCTGCTGATTAACAGTAATGTAAATACTAAATGTCCTAATAGCCTAATATGCTCTTAAACTTGCAGTTTTTCACATATCTTGGAAGACTCAATTTCTTCATTTCTTTGCACAAAACTCTCCAGAAAATGCCATTTAATGGTTTATTTTTAAAACCCCCCCCCCCCCCCCCCCCCCCCCCCCCATATATTAAATCCCAATTGAACCTGGTTGTAGTTATATTAGATTGCTTCTCTCTGTTTTTATAATCTACCCAGTCCGTCACTGCATATACCCTCTTACTACCAAACTAAGTAGTACAGTCTCTTCCCAAAAGTCATTAGAAATGAGCATTTAAGTACTTTATATATAAAAACAAAAATAAAAAAAAATTGGGGAATTTCCCCCGAACCCCCCTAGCATTTACTGTCCCCCCCAGGTTCAAAATTGCTCCTACGCCCCTGCCCGTACACCTAAACACGACCATCACAGAAAACTACATTTGTACATTTTCAAAAATGAAATAAATAAATTAATAATTTAATAAAATGTAAACAAAGTTTTAGCTAAATAAATATATAAATAAAAACACCTTACATTTCCAGAGAGGTGAAGTAGTTCTTTATGCAACAATCCAAAAAGAAAATAGTTTAAGTTGTCATAATCAAAACAGCTCCAGATCCTTCAGAGATACACTACAGTGTGAAATAAATGTTCCAGACCCTCACAGAAACGAGAGGACTTACAGACCAGATGAGTCTCGGGGGGACAATGTCACAGTAAATCTAGTCTGCGTTCCAGAGCATACTACATCCAGAGTTTATACTAAATTAATTTAAAAGCATAACCTTAAAAGTTTAAAATTAAAAGACTGTTTAAATCAAATCTTTAAAGTTTGAATACATTCATATCTTCTATTTATCTTTTAGAAGACTTATGTATGATATAAATTATAATTGTTACTAAATAATGTGAGACAATGTCTGTTCAAAACAGTGGCGGTTCTAGGATTTTTCTGTAACAGGGGCCATTAAGGGGCCACTTGTTACATTCAGGGGCCAAATACAGGGTACATTCAAGCACACAAAATCATTTATTCAGTACGGTGCAAATACATTTCGGCAGTCATTCCTTTTTCAAACGCTCTAATAAAAAATTATGAGCCAGTAAAGTTCGTAATGATTTTTTTCATTTATTTATACTGTGCATAAAGGACACAATGCACTTCTTTTTGAATTCCACCTTTCAAGTTTCATAATCATGTCGTCGCTTATAAAAAGTAAATTATTTTTAATTGTTTGGGGGTGGAATTGCATCTGTGGAAATCATCTCTTCTCGTCGACGATTGATGGGTGGGAATCTCTAGGCACCTCACGATTCGATTCGATTACGATTACGATTCAGAGGGTAGCGATTATAGATTATTAACAATTTTTTTTTTTTTTTACTACTTGGTACTTTAAAAGCCAAGTATTTATGATGACCCATAATGAACTTACTTCCAATACTTCCTATATAAATTTTATTAATAAAACAAATGGAAGTGATTTGGCAAGTCAACTGTAAGGTTACATTTGCCAGCATATGTCCCAACCAAAGAACCAACAGGAAAATAAAGGTGTGCCTGTACTAGCAGCATACTTGTAGTAAATTAATACACACTTCAGCATATTCTGAATCTCTAGCATTTAATAATAGACTTCTAACCAACATCCTCCTGTTATTTCCAATGAGCAATATAATCCTTCAGACAAAAAAAAAAACATTTTGCTGTAGCAAATTCACAAACCGTTTTCGTTCAAAAATATAGAATTATGTAGGCTACCAGCAGCTCTCATATAATGCTTGTGGACTTACGCATTTTCTGAATATACAAAGCCGCTCTTTAATATACACAACTAAATAATAAAGAGTTATGACTTGAAATGTTTGCTGTATACCACAATCAAAAACAGCTTATACAGTGAATGAACATCTGCAGAGAGCACAGTCAAAATGTAACTTTGTGTGACTGACATTGCACTGATACACACTGTGAGTGTTGAGGGCAGTAACGTGCGTATAACAGATCGGTTTACAGCATATTGATGTGAAAACTAAACAATACAGAAAGAAGCTCTCATACAAAAAATACTAAATAGGTCACAATGAAATTGCCAGTTTTACATACGTTAGCTTTTAATGAAGAGGGTGCCGTTCGGATTTGGCGCTCAGCCATCATGCGTCTGTTATGTGCGCGCCACAGACTGTCCGCGCACTGCACGTCCACTTTAGAGTTCCGCCTTTTGCATTCCGTCAATATTACGTTATTAGGAAAAAAAATATATATATTTTTTTTAGAAATCGATTTTTGACATTTGTGAATCGATTCAGAATCGTCCACGTCCGCATCGCGATGCATCTAAGAATCGATTTTCCCCCCTCCCCTAGGAACGGGGGCCAATCAGGGGCCAATCAGATTTTAGCAGGGGCCAGGGCCCCTGTGGCCCCGCCTCTAGAACCGCCCCTGGTTCAAAAAATTTAGATGGTCTGTGGTGCACTTCCCTCCAAAGTCATCTCAGCGTCACGCAGCATTCTTGATTTCATCTCATTCCTTACATTTGGAAGAATTTCTAAAAATCAGGACAAAGTTGGATAGTCATATTATTAACAGGAGCATCACACTTGAGAATGCACAGTGTTCTACAACAAGAGATCTTACCATGTTCGTTTACCAAGGTAGAGTGAGACACCTGAAAAACAAAACAAAAAATACTCATAAATATATATATATAACATACATAAATCATTTCTTAACTACGCAACTGTTTCTTAAATGATCAGACACTCACCGCACTGATGCTAACATCACCATATATTGTCTTTTCTACCATGATTGGAGCAAATATTGACCCACCATTCTTCTGGTCAATTGTGAAGTTAAGCTGATTAGGGATCTGAATTAATGGCTGTCCGAACGATGTAGTATTATTATGCTGTTGATTTGTCATGTTTCCAGAATGTGCACCATCTGTTAAAAAAATTAACAATTAAATACACAACCAAAACCATGTAAACATTATAGTAAAGTTTATTGAAGATTGAGAAACATATTGAACTACTAACAAAGTAAATTATAAATCTTTTCCTACGTTTGATATTCTTTTTTCAGATTTTTTTCACTATGGACTTGATCCTTTTTAATGCTGTTTTCTCTCCATATTTATTCTGTAGTTCCTCTACTGTGTCTTCCAACCTCCCTGTTGTTCTTCTCCAGCTGTGTTAACCAAAGACAGTTAGAAGAATAAAATGTATGTACAATAGCAAAAATAAAGTTGGTCATTAGTTGTTAGGGTTAGATACACCTGCAGACGCATTCATACACCTGTTCACCTGTTTTCATTTAGCATACACCAGAATTCAAACATTCACTTTTTCAAAGGCCGAATGATTACGTGGTCAAAATTTCTCTTTTTAACATAAGAGTTAAAACATGTACACGAGTCACGACGCATTGCATTATGCACCTGACCTGCCGGCTGATGAAGTATTTATTACATCAAGAAAACATGAATACAACACACTGCACTTGGATGAATACATTTATTTATAATATTACCAGTTCCATATGATCTTTATTAAAAAATAAGACAATAAATGATTTTATTTTTTTAAATTTGACTGCATTCTTGTCCATTTCTAAATGTTTACTTTTTGATTTATGAATTAAAACAGACTGATGGGAAAAAACATTATTTTGCTGTTACTTTTTTAAAATTTGTTTTATTATTATTATTCAACAATCTCTTTCTTTTTGTTATTTTTTATTAGTTGTAATTTTATATAAACATTTAACTTTTAAAATAAAGGTTTTACAACAACATCACCATCTTCTGTTATATTTGGGCCTCCATGCTCATCTATTTACAGTATATGATATTGGTGAAGGGGGTCCACATGAATATTTTTCAGGGGACCCCGAATTCTCTAGCTACGGCCCTGTTCACAGGAGCCGCTGAGAGCGAGTTCCAGCTGATAATGGTCATAAAGTGTGAGATAAGGTGCAAGTAGCTAAACTAAACATTTCATATTTGACAGCTGTTTTGAGAAATGTTAAACAACAACAAAAATAATCAGGCAAACTAATCAACTTTTTTCTAATTTCACCATTTTGAACTTAAAATAGGCCTATATAATACATGTGATTTAATGTGAGAGGAGAAGAAACAAATAACAGTCATTTTCATCATATTAGGCATAAGATTAATAATGAATGTGTACATATTGTGAATTAATTTAATAAACATTTACCTAACATCCATAGCCTTCAGTAAATTAAGGCTAGACAAGAACAACAAAGTTCCTTTTTAACTCTGCCCCCTGCTCTAGTTAGAACTTTGGAGCGCTTAAAAGTGTGGGGCTCAAAAATAAGTGTCATTTGGAACTCTTTTATCAAAAAATTAGAGGTTATGGTTTTATTGTTTTGCACTTTTCAAGCGATTTCTGTTTGCTTTAAACAAGCGACTTTTTATTTTAATTTTTAGATTTGATAGAGTATTTTATATTTTGGAGGCTTTTTTGTTAAAGACCCTATCCTTAAAGGTATGCTGTGTAGGAATTTCTCCCATCTAGCGGTGAAATTCTATTTTGCATTTAAACGAATAGTGCTCTCTAGCGCCTTGCTTTTTCAAATGCGTGTTGCAACTGCGGTAGCCGTTATGTGTCAAGAATCTATGACAACATGTCTTCCAATAGCACTTCATCGAGTTTACCTGTACATGTTTTACTGTTATGCTGCCTATATAATGATTTACACAAACAAGCAATGAAAAAAAGCTTGTCATTTAGACCGTAACTTTGACTTACCTGTCGAGAAGAAAGCAGGCACCTTCAGCGTCCTTTTCAAAGTCTTTCTCCTTCATTAGCTCTTTCCACCTGGGAAAAGCTATCCTGATATTTATTTACATCCCGATAAATTTAATTTTTGCTTTTTGGCGATGAGGATTCCTTCTCCTGCATAACTATGATCCAACATTATATTGTCCCGTGCAGTGCAGCCTTTTCAAATTTGCCGGGGAGTATCAACGCCTCCCATGTGGTCTAGCGGTTAGGATTCCTGGTTTTCACCCGGTATGGGAAGACAATTTTTTTATATTGCCAACAAAATTCAAGTTATTCAAGTTCATCAATAATCATTTTTAGTTATTCATAGTCTTAGAGGCTTACACGAACTGCAGAAACAAGCAGAAGATATGTAAAAACTCATAAATGCTGATTCAGTACTGAATCATTTTCACAAATACAATTATATTGAATTCAGAAAATTTCACTATGGAATATTTACTTTATCATAATTTCAATTTAGTATGTCATCATTTAAACTTTTCATCTCATAATTATGACGCATAGTCATCATTTTAATTTAAACTTTTTAAGTCATAATTTTGACTTTTTGACATAATTATTACTTAATTCAGAATTACAATTTTTGTCAATTACGCCTTTTTAATGTAATACTTAAAACGATTTTAAGTCATAATTTGGTAACACTATTTTGATGGTTCTTTTGAACGAGCTGTTGACTATAGTGTTGCACCTGCATCTCCACTTACTCGCTTGTGAGAGTCAGAGTGTGTAAAGTAAACTCTCATTAGTGTTAGTAGAGTATTAATGGACTGGTAGGGTTATGGTTAGAATAAGTTGAGATATAGTTGAGTTACTTATAATCAGTAGAATACCTGTTGGGGAGCATCACAATAAAGAGTTAGCAGATATTAAGCATAGTCTATTTTTCAGTTGTTTAAATGACAAAATACCATTTCTTCAACCGAGTGAATCTAGGCCTTCAGAAAGTCATAACTTCAGGGGTCAACGGTTTAGGTCAGTTGGCGAAAACCCTACATGTGTAAGGTAGTTTTCCAGATTTTCCCCCATAATCAAATACTGTATTACACTTTTCAAAGGATAATCTAGCTTTAAAGTTAGAATAAAAAGTTAAAAAACAAACATATCTTCATACCTGTTGTGTTCTGACACAAGGCCATTAACTGGTTCTTTTTGCTTATTTCTACAAATATCAACCTGATAAATATGGACTTAATACACGATTAAACAAGATAATTTTTAAGAAAAAAAGAAAAAAACAGTGTTTTAAAATTCAACTAAACCATGATACCGGATGATTTTTTGACAGTTTTTGGCATAGTTTCAGGCATAGTGCAACCATGCAATGTTTGAGAAATCTAATATCGGTGTAATCTTTGCGAGGTCTCACTCACAACGCACAACTTTGTGTTGGCTGATCCCGGCATACCTTTACTAAAATAAAATATTATGGAAGTCATTGTACTGTAATTGTAAACCATATTTTATTTATTAAAGCTACAGTAGGGAACTTTTTGAAAACGTTGACTTAGCCTGAAAATTTGAACAACCACAGCTTACAGGTCACTCCCCTTCGCTCTCTGCTGCGCTAACAGCCCTCCCTCCACAGCTCCTCCCCCACAACGGAGCCTGCCGTGAACGCGCAGGCTAGTAAACATGCAGGGACACTGATGACGGCAGATAAACAGTTATCGCACATTCACTGGTAGGGACGAAACATCAACAATATGCTTTACATTGACTATGGCCTGCCCATACTTTGACTACAAACTTGGTCCTCAAATCATTACGTATTTTGCAATACATGTAATGTAACTTCATAACGTTGCACTCTTTCTATAAGTTATAAATAGCTAGCAAGATAATATAATGGTAACGTTACAGTATGTAAGTAATTATTCTAGCGATGTGTAATGCTAAATAAGGTTTGCTAGTACATTATTTCAGCAACATGACAAGCCAGTGAATTAGCAGGTTTCAATTGTTGCTTTGCACACTGCGTGACATTTTATCTGTATGTTAGCTATGCGGCTAGAGTTTTGACACTGAGTAAATGGGCTCCGACGCGCTTGTTTATCATCATCGGTCTTTTTCTGTTTACCTGTCTTTGTTGTATGAGCAGGTGCCACTCGAGAAATTGGCAGTTTTGGTTGTTTGTCCGCCATTAGCACAGCTGCGCGGCACACCGGCAATCTTGATTTTGAACGACTGTAGACGCTGTGCGTGCGAGAGAGGGGGGTGATCAGCGCGTACACGAGCTTGATTGACACTGCTAAGACACTCCTCCTGGCTCTGATTGGTTGTTTCTTACCTGGAGCGGTGTATTTCTGCAAATGGCTAATAGGACCACTGAGAGGAGCCTAAGGAGCTTGATTTTTTCACAGATTATCTGTCTCATATTCTACTGTCAGGAAATAATGACAGTTTTAACAAATATGTAAAAAATATTTTTTTACAAAAGTTACCAACTGAAGCTTTAATATTATGGCTTCATGTTGATTTCAAGTTTTTTGTTTGTTTGTTATTAACTAACACTTCAACATCCAAAAGTAAAGAGATGTATGAGCTAAGGATGTTCTCTGACCCCAAATAAATAGATAATGGAATGTTCACAATCTACAATATACAGGTAGATATTCTCCTGCTTAGTATGTGTGTAAGTAGTTGTGCTTAAATCTCTGGATGTATTTTTACACACCATAGTGATGCAAAGTTCCACATCCTATGGACTAACTTTAAAACATAATCTTTATACAGGAATCACACGTGTCCTTACAATCCATGTAAGATTCAAAAAACCAAATCACTAAGAATTTGTGATACACAAATAAATACACAAAAGTTTCCACTAGATTGAGTCATCTTGTTCAGATAGCAGACGACACTGGTTCACATTTTGTATGTTGGACTGTATGTGTTTTAGGTGAAGACGTTTCTTTGAGAGCCGTCAACATTCAGTGTTTATAGAAATAAATGACGATTAAGAATTTAAGTGATAGTCTTTCTGTTTGACTAAATTGATACTTTGTTTAGTGCAACTTTCCCTCTATCTACGAATCACACAAAGTATGAGTAACAAAGTTACACTTAAACTATTACAACAGAATCACATCTGACTATTGCACCGAGAGATGCATATTCATCAAAACTTGAAGCAGTTAATCAAAGTTCCACACTTTGGTGAAACCTGCAGATAAAATTGCACCAAAAGTAAATTCTAGAGGTCAACTGGGTTAAAAGTAAATGCATCTGTTATGAGGTGAGAAAAGACCCAATAGCGAGTGACAGTGAATCAGTCTTTTAATAGAAAGTAAATGAGGTAGCCTCCAGCAGAGCAGTTCAACAGAAATCTTCCTTGTAGATAATAGACAACAGAAACAGCCAAAAATACGGCCAGTGATCGTAAACAGAAATAATCCTCTTGCAAACAGTATTTAGACAGCGGGCAGCGGCGATGCGAGAACACAGCAGGTGGCTAGCCTCAGGTCACAGAGATGGATGCATAGTAGACACACAGCGGGGAACAGCAGCAGCACAGTCAAGCGTATCACTGGACACAGAGAGCTGGTTAGAGCATGAGTTGTAAATACTTGCAGCGAGATGAATTCCCCGACAGGACACGACAGGACACGACAGGACAGGAATAAGGTAGAGCGAGATAGTAACACAGTTCTTCATTCAACTGAAGTCAACGAACAATCCGACAAAGAGGCAGGAGAAAGAGAGAGAAGAAGTAGCAAACGTAATCAGAGAGAAAAGGGGACAGGTGCGATGCACTTAGGGTAGAACAGGAGAAGATAGGAAACAGCTGGGACAAAGAGAGTGAGTGATTGCGTGCGTAAAACAAGTGAGTGTAAAGAATGAAGTGACCAGAAGAGGGCGGAAAAGGATAGGAAAAGCCAGAATCATGACAGTACCCCCCCCTCAACGAGCGCCCCCTGGCGCTCCCAAGGAGGAAGACTGGCGAGAGCGGAGGAAATCATCGATAAGCGAACGGTCCAGGACGTCCCGAGATGGAATCCAACTTCTCTCCTCCGGACCGTACCCCTCCCAGTCTACTAAATATTGGTAACCGCGACCACGACGGCGAACCTCCAGAAGTTTACGGACTCTATAAACCGGAGTCCCCTCGACTAAGACAGGAGGATGCGAAGGACAAGACGGGGCGCGAATAACGGGCTTAATACATGAGACATGGAAGACCGGGTGGACGCGTCGGAGATAAGGAGGTAGCTTCAATTTGACTGAGACAGGACTGACAATCTTAGAAATCCGAAAAGGACCGATAAACCGAGGAGCCAGCTTCCGTGAAATGGATTGAAGTGGCAGATTCTGGGTGGATAGCCACACCTTTTGACCGCAAAGATAGCGGGGACTCTTGACACGACGCTTATTCGCAGCAACGCACATCCTAGTTCTAGAACGACAAAGGGCTGATCTAACCCTCTTCCAGGTTCGTTTGCAACGCTTAATGTAAGCTTGAACAGACGGAACGCACGAGTCTGGATCTTGGGAAGAGAATAAAGGCGGTTGATACCCAAGGCAACACTGGAAAGGCGAGAGTCCGGTAGCGGAGGACGGTAGAGAATTATGGGCGTATTCAGCCCAGGGGAGCTGCTCGGACCAAGACGCGGGATTCTTAAAAGCAAGACTGCGCAGGATGCGGCCGACAATTTGGTTTGCGCGTTCGGCCTGCCCATTGGTCTGGGGGTGGAACCCAGACGAGAGACTCGCGGAAAATCCGATCTGACGACAAAATTCTTTCCAAAATTGAGAAGCGAATTGGGGACCCCTGTCAGAAACAACATCGGAGGGGAGACCATGGAGCTTAAAAACGTGATCGACCATTATCTGCGCCGTCTCTTTGGCGGAGGGAAGTTTAGGAAGGGGGATGAAATGTGCGGCTTTAGAGAAGCGATCAACGACAGTAAGGATAACGGTATGACCCGCCGACGAGGGGAGCCCAGTAATAAAATCGAGAGCTATGTGTGACCACGGACGAGACGGAACAGGCAACGGTCTTAAAAGGCCAGTCGGAGGAGAATGACTGGACTTGGTTTGAGCGCAAACGGCGCATGCTGCAACAAAGCGACGAATATCCTTCTCACGGGAAGGCCACCAAAAACGCTGTTTAACTAAAGCAAGGGTACCCCGAACACCGGGATGAGCTGCCAATTTGGAGGTATGGGCCCACTGAAGGACCGCGCGCCGAGCAGAGAAAGGAACGAAAAGTAAGTGTTTAAGGCAGCCTCGCGGTGGAACGGAGCAAGCGAGCGCACGTTTGACGAGTCTCTCTATTCCCCAAATCGTCACCCCATCCACCCGTGCAGGAGGAATAATAACCTCCTGGGTTGGAGTGGTCTCAGAGGAATCGAAAAGACGAGAGAGCGCGTCGGGTTTTATATTCTTAGACCCTGGACGATACGAAATGGTAAACTCGAAACGGGGAAGAAAAGAGCCCAACGAGCCTGACACGCGTTCAGACGCTTAGCGGAACGAATGTATTCGAGATTACGATGATCAGTCCATACAATGAAAGGAACCGATGCTCCCTCTAACCAGTGACGCCACTCCTCCAAAGCCAAACGAATGGCGAGTAATTCGCGGTCACCGACGTCATAATTGCGCTCTGAAGGCGAAAGACGGTGAGAAAAATAGGCACAAGGGTGTACCTTGTCATCAAGGAATGAGCGTTGGGAAAGAATGGCCCCAACGCCCACTTCTGATGCATCGACCTCGACAATAAACTGGTTAGAAATGTTGGGAGTAACTAAAATGGGAGCTGTAGAGAAAAGACTCTTTAGACGCTCGAACGCACTCTGAGCGGAATCGGTCCAGACAAAACAAGACTTGGATGACGTAAGCGCGGTTAACGGTGCGGCCACTTGACTAAAATTTCGAATGAACCTGCGATAAAAGTTAGCAAAACCAAGGAATCTCTGAAGGGCTGAGCGAGAATCAGGGACTGGCCAATCTGTGACCGCTTGGACCTTAGCAGGGTCCATACTAATTCCCTCCGCCGAAATAACGGAACCGAGATAAACTACCGACTGTGTGTGAAAAGAGCATTTCTCCGCCTTAACAAAGAGACGGTTCTCTAACAGGCGCTGAAGAACGCGTCGAACGTTCTGTACATGAACCTGAAGCGAGGGCGAAAAGATCAGAATGTCGTCTAGGTAAACAAAGACAAAGATATTGAGCATATCGCGAAGGACGTCATTAATAAGTGCTTGAAAGACAGCGGGAGCGTTTACGAGCCCGAAAGGAAGAACCCGGTATTCAAAGTGCCCGAGAGGAGTATTGAACGCGGTCTTCCACTCGTCACCCTCCTTTATGCGTATCAAATAGTAGGCATTGCGCAGGTCTAATTTTGTGAAAAACTTAGCTCCCTGCAAGATCTCAAAAGCAGATGACATTAGTGGCAAAGGATATCTATTCTTTACCGTAATGTCATTGAGCCCACGATAATCTATACAGGGACGCAAGGAACCATCCTTTTTTTTCACAAAAAAGAGACCCGTGCCGGCAGGGGAGGAAGAGGGAACTATGGTACCCGCATTTAGAGCCTCAGAGAGGTAATTCTCGAGAGCTTTACGCTCAGGTATCGACAAAGAATATAATCTACCGCGTGGTGGTGTAGTTCCAGGAAGAAGATCGATACAACAATCGTAAGGACGATGAGGAGGGAGAGAAGTGGCCCGTGAACGGCTGAAAACCGCTCGCAGATCGTGATACGTCTCCGGCACTCCAGACAAATCTCCTGGCTCCTCCTGAAACACAGAGACAGATGAAACAGGAGGTATGGCAGAGACAAGACATTTAACATGACACGACAGATTCCATGACAGGATGGTTCCCTTAGACCAGTCAATATGGGGATTATGCAATTTTAACCAAGGATGACCTAGTACTATGGGAGAAAAAGGGGAACGGAAAATTAAAAAGGTAATAGTCTCGCGATGATTGCCTGAGACCGTGAGAGACACAGGAACAGTCTCACGGCAGATCTTGGGGACTACCATCTAGGGCAAAAAGGGGAGTGGCCTCTTTCAGTTCATTGAGAGGAATACCTTGCTCACGGGCCCACGTCTCGTCAATGAAATTCCCCTCGGCCCCAGAGTCAATCATGGCGTTGGTAGAGACAGAGAAACCTTGCCAATGCAGATGAACAGGAATGGTAGTGTTGGCTTGATGAGAAGGGGCCTGAGAAGTAGCGCTCGCCAGTATCCCTCCTATTACTGGCGAGCGTTGGCTTTTACTTGACACGTCGACACAAAGTGCTTGTCGGAGCCACAGTAGAGACAGAGCCGGTTCATAATTCTTCGTTCTCGTTCCTTCGAGGAGATTCGTAAGCCCCCCAGCTGCATGGGCTCCGCGACAGAAGATGAAAGAGAAGAGGCTGGGGGCGGAGAGAAAGAAACGGTCTCGGTACCTCTGGCTCGTCGTCGCAAGTCGAAGCGCTTCTCCACTCTGATGGCGAGGTCGATGAGTGGATCGAGACGACTGGGAATCTCCCTGGCGAGGATCTCGTCCCTGACTTCGGTGTTGAGACCCTCCAGGAAGCGGGCCACCAACGCCGGCTCGTTCCAGCCGCAAGTCGTGGCAAGAGTGCGAAACTCAATTGAGAAATCAGCGGCTGAACGCCTCCCTTGACGAAGAGAAGAGAGCAAGCGGGAAGCCTCAGGTCCATGAGCGGAGCGATCGAAGACACGAATCATCTCCTCCTTGAACAAGGAAAATCGATCCAGGAAATCCGCCTCAGCATCCCAGCTGGCCGCTCCCCACTGACAAGCCCGTCCAGTAAGGAGGGAGATCACAAATGCGACCTTGGCGCGGTCCCTGGCGTAAGTAGATGGTTGAAGAGAAAAGATTACTTCACACTGTGTCAAGAATGAACGACACTGTGTTGGCTCACCCGAGTAGCACGGTGGATTATTTATTCTAGGCTCTGGAGACGAGGGCAGCAGAGAAGATGAAGAGGGTTCTTGACGAAGATGATGAAGTTGCGCGGTCAGATCAGACACCTGCGCAGCCAGGGATTCCACCACGCGTCTTGTGGCGACCAGCTCCTCTTCATGCCTGCCCAGTAAAGCACCTTGACGCTCGACAGCAACTTGAAAAGGAGTCTCACTCGCTGGGTCCATCTTGGTCGGATTGTACTGTTATGAGGTGAGAAAAGACCCAATAGCGAGTGACAGTGAATCAGTCTTTTAATAGAAAGTAAATGAGGTAGCCTCCAGCAGAGCAGTTCAACAGAAATCTTCCTTGTAGATAATAGACAACAGAAACAGCCAAAAATACGGCCAGTGATCGTAAACAGAAATAATCCTCTTGCAAACAGTATTTAGACAGCGGGCAGCGGCGATGCGAGAACACAGCAGGTGGCTAGCCTCAGGTCACAGAGATGGATGCATAGTAGACACACAGCGGGGAACAGCAGCAGCACAGTCAAGCGTATCACTGGACACAGAGAGCTGGTTAGAGCATGAGTTGTAAATACTTGCAGCGAGATGAATTCCCCGACAGGACACGACAGGACAGGAATAAGGTAGAGCGAGATAGTAACACAGTTCTTCATTCAACTGAAGTCAACGAACAATCCGACAAAGAGGCAGGAGAAAGAGAGAGAAGAAGTAGCAAACGTAATCAGAGAGAAAAGGGGACAGGTGCGATGCACTTAGGGTAGAACAGGAGAAGATAGGAAACAGCTGGGACAAAGAGAGTGAGTGATTGCGTGCGTAAAACAAGTGAGTGTAAAGAATGAAGTGACCAGAAGAGGGCGCAAAAGGATAGGAAAAGCCAGAATCATGACAGCATCATCATTTTACATATTAGTCAATTATGCTGTTTCTTTTGGTTTTTGTACAGTTTGCAAAAAGTATATAGTCTCAGAGCGTGGTCAAACATGTTCATATAGGAATGTATGAAAAACATGAACAAATATTGCATAAAGATAATTAAATGACGGTCCTTCTAGTATGAGAGTGTTTAAGACTAAACAAATCATATTTATTTTAGAACATCTTTCTGCTATGTCTACGAAACATCGATGTGAAAGATGAGTATTGCTGTTTTTTCTGTTACATATTACACTTCAAACTCGTCTAACTATTACACTTATTTTGTTATTATTACACAGTTATTTTGTTTGTGTGTTTGTGTGCGTTTGTGTGTCGCACAGTTAAGCTAATGAATTACAGTTGATACGTGGTATTTTTACGTGAAAGGAGGGTTGATTCATTTTTTATTCTGTCCACACCAATACTTTGAGTTTTAGGCATCTGTCTTTTAGGCTCGATCCAGAAAACAGACGTTGTGTTTTATGTCTCAATAATTGTTCTTCTTTCTATGATCTTCTTTTTATTCGGCATAATGCCGAATGTTTTAACATATCGTAAATTTCAATGGTTAGATAAATCACCTAACTATTATATCTAACAATCAAAAGTTATATGTGAAACAAGCTCAGTCGCATTAGAGTTGGATTCTTGTTTATATTCAACATTGTTATTGAAGCGCATGTTTAACAGCGCTATTGTTCTCGGCCTCATCAAAGTTTTCACCGGAACATACCGACCCTGAAACAAGACCAAATATTAGCACGTAACATTTGTTTGCATTTCTTCTGAAACACCCTGTTTTGAAATTGTTTAACAATTTTTAACATCACTAGCATAACACTTATCGTATTGCCGGGTGTGATTGTAATGTTTTCTTTACACTTTCCCCCGGATATCTGTTTCCTACAGTTAGCTGTAATGTTAGTGAACTCTAGGTCTTCTCTTTGTTCATATACGACAGTATTCGCATGAATTGGTTTGATTTGATAAAATGATGGTTTAAACCATCATCTTCACGTGAGACATTTACATTGTATTATTATACCGTCCTAGTTTTTTAAATAGCGCTAAAATGTTTATTTAATATTTTAACCCTTTATGCGGATATAGAATACCACACAAGGTTCTCTGGTTCTATGTTTTAAAAAATACCGCGAAACAAAGACAAGGACCCTCAAAATCTGTGCATACAACAAAACACAAATGTAGGTGTACGATGATTTATCAGAAAATTACTTTTGTTTGAAGAAAAACTTAAATCAGCTGGTGCTTGATAACTATTGAAGTTATTAAACACGGTAATGATGTGTTTAATGCGATATTGATTTTAACTCAATGCGCTAAAGGTCTATGAACTTTAACATCTTAATAGTTAACTTAAAGCATGCGCAAAATGAAATAGATCCTAACTACTTTCAAAATGTTTGTTACAGAACTTATGGCGAACAATTCACCCATGCATATGTTTAATCAGATTTTGTAACTGGATTGAGTAAAAATAATAAACTTCTCTCTGGTGGCATAACTTCTCCATGACGCTACTTCTGTTGCATCATGACTATAATTTACATAGGCTTTCCTGATGACGACACCCGTACATCCTACGCAACAGGGTGGGCGAGGGGGCGGACCCCAATCGCCGTCCTGATAAATATTTCAGGACATCGCACGCTCTAGCTCTACTAGCCGCGGACTGCTGTGCTACTGCATCATCTCATTGATCAAAAGTTGAAGGACTGTCAAAGTCCGCTTCAACATTTGCCTGAACCTGATGCAGACTACGCTTCTGACCCAAAAACACAAACTTCCGAGCATTAACGCACAAACCCTGGACGACTGTACCGCAAGGACTCACTCAGGTGATTCCAGGAACAATCCAGGAACGAAAAGCATCTTTCATCATCGAATAGTGGACTATTCGAAAAGTTGAAAAAATGGCGACGCAAAACCTGATGGAGAACAAGTATCATCCGGCGTGTGAGTGCGCTACCGGCAAAGAGTGTCCTTTAAGAGCTACGCTAGACTCTATGTTTAACCCCCTGAGGTCGACGGTATCGCCGGCGATACCAGCTCGCTTTTTTTTTATCAGTGTAAAAGAAACTCATAAATACTCTGTTGACTTTGATTTTCCATAGGAGTTTCATACATCAATCGATTCTGTTAAATGTGTATTATTTTTGTGTATACTCACAATAAAAACAAAGTGTTGTGCTTTTTGCCAAATAAAGAAAAATAAACACGAAGCGAGTTCTGCCTTCTCTCTGTCAGTGTAGTCCATTCTGAAACGCGCCCGAAAATGAACTGTAGCTCAGCGAATACTCAGTCAAACAGGCATACAGGCACACAGGCATGAAGCTTGAATTCTCTTCTTTTAAATGAAGTAATTTATATAAAAAAACAAATATTCCCATCTTGTGAAATCTGTATTAAAAGAGAGCGATTCCAGTCGAGCTCATTAGAGCTAATTCAAATGTAATGTGACTCCACCCACGGAGAGCGTGCGCTATTCAAACGCAAATGGCTGAGGCAATCCAAGCGCAATCCTGTGAATGCCCCCATACAGCTCGAGAAAACTCACAAGTTTATTCAGATCATTACTTGTTTACACCGTCTTGCAGCGCTGTGAGGAATAATAATAATGGAAAATGTCCCTCAGAAGTGCGGGTATATCAAGGAGCGAGCTGAGGAATACTAGTAAGTTTTTTCCTTCTCACGTGAATTTCTTCACGTGGGTTTCTGTTTATGAATGAACGGCAGAGATGCACGCTGTTTACCACAGCTGGCAAAGACAGTTTAAATTTAAATCGCGTGTGTGAATGAATGATGATGTTTTAGCAAACTGTATTGCTATACTGAGATGAGTAAAAATCAACTGAAATATGTTGAAATAAAATGTAGGCTATTTGTATAAGCAACGTATTAAACTGCAAATTAACAATATGCCCTAATATTTCATGAAAACAACGTTACAGTCAGGCGAAATATGAAAGACAACATTTTGTTTAGTAGATTTGGGTACAGTTTTTACTGTAGAATATACTGCCTCGTCAAATAAGCTTTTGTTTAGCAATTTCTATATATAAAATACTATTTTTGTCAAAAATAAAGTCATCAACTAAGATGTTAGCTGTTCCAATGTTGGCTATATTCAAACTAATGAATACATAGATAAAATGTAGGCCTATAATCTTTTTTTTTTACAAAGAAAGAGTACACTTGAAATATTGTTGAAATTGTAATTATTGTTGTAATTGTAACCTTTTTAATAAAATAGCAAAACATATTTACAAGATAGATGTAAGCAAAATCTTAAATGGTCAATATAAGTCTTCTTCTAAATATATCTTTTGTCCTTGCATTGTGGCTCAGTCAGTTTCACACCTGAGTGAATGGCTCATCATTATGCAGAGTGGGTGGGACATTGTATTTCTCAGGTGTAAACCACTCCTCGTTCACGCCCCCCTCGCATATTGGCTTTCCAAGCAAAACCTGTTTTACATCAATTTAAATCAATGTATGGTTTTATGTGAACGATAAAGCAAGACTATTTTCACATAATTTTGAAGAAAAAACTATAGGCGACGACATCCATTAGTCAAAAGTCTTATTGCCACATATTTAGTATGTGTTTTGTGGCCTTATTTCTGCAACTTTCATTTTTATTTTTTCCAATAACCACGCATAAACATTATTCTCTTAAAAATTCAAACATATACATGCATGTTGATCAGATATTTTGGTAGCCCTGTTTGTGCTATATAGAGTGAATTTACACCTTTGCCATTAACATGTTTATAAATAACTGAAAAAAGCACAAATGTCAGAGCATGTCAGAACACCTCCAGGGCCCAGAAAACAGCTCAGACTCCAGAGGGTTAAAGATCATTTTAGAGGCCAGATGGTTGGCTTGATGCACAGGATCATCGATGCTGCGTGTGGTATGAAAAACGATTGTGCACAGGATACCAAACGTGTGACAAATCTCAAAAATGAAATGGATGTCGTAAGAGGCTTGACAAAGTCATGGACTGATGTAACGCCCATGTTTTTTAACGGCAAAGAGCCGAATGGCGTAATCCTCAGAAAAGTTCTGGATGTGTTGCGTGCATGTTCTGACGAATTCGAAATCACAGAGATACTCGCTATTTGTACTTTTGAAACGGATCTCTGTGTGTCACTGGTGTCAAAAAATGCAAAAACTGACGTTGGTGAATTAGTTGAAGGTCTGGTCAACTACATCCTAGAGCAAGACATGATAGCCTGCAGAGATTTTCTATTCTGGTTAGACCATCTGTAAATGTCATTATTGTTTTACTTTATGTACTGCCGATCTATCATTTTCTTCACTACTTCAATGTATACTCGAAAGTATAATGTTGAAATAAAAATGTCTGAATAAAAAAATGTCTGAGCTCATAATAATAGTATTATTACTAGTATACATAATAATATTTAGAATAATAATATTTTGAATAATTAAAAATACTACATGATTTAAAAGATTAAATATTTAAATATTTGTTTTCTGCATTTTAATGACTGTATTCCCGAGCTGGCAACCATTTCCAAGATGTGAATACCTGAAATTGTGTGGTGATTTTTCAATTTTTGAAATTGTGGTGTTGAACAAAATTTGATTTTGTTCTTAGCATCGGTTCCTGCATCATAGAGGGTATTTAATAAGATTAATAAGATTATGTGTTCTGTCATGGACGGCTAGACACTAGTCATGGGATGTCCAGCAGAGAGAGAAGGGCTTGAGTGGACACGCCCTGTGGTCACATTTTTACCCGCCACCGCAAACCTCCTGTCGTCCTCTCACTCTGCCTTTTCCCCCACTTCGCAACGTAGCCATCCTACAGCTTTCCGCCCCTGCGACAGCCGTAACATCAACCACCACGGCATCCATTTCAGGCCAAACGGAGGAGCAGGTGGGTTACTTAAACAAGGCATTCAGCAACCTGGCCCTCTCCAGTCCTATTTCCTCCCGTGGAGTTGAGGATATGTCTCACCAGCGACCTCCGACTTGTCACAATCCTGGCATGCGTCGGGAACAGGAACGCCTTGACACCTTTCAGAATTGGCCTCTTGCTACAGTAACTCCAGCTGAGCTTGCCAAAAGTGGTTTCTACTACCTTGGCCAGGGCGACAGAGTGGCTTGCTTCAGTTGTGGAGGCCAGCTTAGCAAATGGGAACCGGGAGATCGTGTAGTATCAGAGCACCAGAGGCATTACCCCAACTGCCGCTTCGTTCGAGGTGACCGTGCAGATAATGTACCTTTATCTGGTGGCGGCCTTTCCAATGGATCTAACTCGGCAATGCAACAGTGTGAAGAAAGGTTGCTCACATTTGTCAACTGGCCCTCAAGAATAACTGTTCGACCAGACCAATTGGCTAAGGCTGGTTTTTACTATGTTGGTCGTAATGATGACGTGAAGTGCTTTTGTTGTGATGGTGGACTCAGATGTTGGGAGTCTGGTGATGATCCATGGGTAGAACATGCTAAGTGGTTTCCAAGATGTGAATACCTGTTGCAAGAAAAGGGCCAAGAGTTTGTTTATCAGATTCAAGCAAGATTTCCAAGACTATTTGAACAGCTATTGACTAATGGAGACAGCGACTCAAGAGAATTTGTTGATCCACCTGTTGTACACCTGGGTCCTGGAGAAGACCGTTCAAAAGATGCAGTGATGATGAACAATCCTGTGGTGAAGCAAACCGTTCAAAGCAAAATCCTCGCAAGTGGAGAAAATTACGAAACCGTTCAAGAGTTGGTGTCTGATTTAAGTGCAGAAGATGAGAAGAGAGAGGAGGAGCGAGAAAGTAAGTTTCTTACATCATCTTGCCATGTCACAGCACCTAAAAAGTGTGCAGAGCTTAATGGACCTTCTTCTAGAGGAGAACGTCATCTCGCAGAAAGAGTATGTCATTATTCGTAACTGCACTACAGTCAAGCAGCAGACAGGGCAGCTCTTTGAGTTAGTCCTGTCGAAAGGAAATGCAGCAGCAGAAGTCTTCTGCAATTGGATCAAGAAGAATGATGTCTGCCTGCTGAGAGAACTGATGGCCCAGACCAATGAAGCTGCATCACCGAGTCAAGATCTTTCAGACTTGCCTATGGAGGAACAGTTAAGAAGACTTCAAGAGGAGCGCACATGCAAAGTTTGCAT
The DNA here is from genome assembly GCF_963993115.1 of Abramis brama. Taxonomy (NCBI): domain Eukaryota; kingdom Metazoa; phylum Chordata; class Actinopteri; order Cypriniformes; family Leuciscidae; genus Abramis; species Abramis brama. The sequence goes on along the minus strand of NC_139966.1, from coordinate 33,054,690 downwards.
GGATAAGGAAGTGAACATTGTCTTCATCCCCTGTGGTCACCTAGTTGTGTGTAAAGAATGTGCATCTTCTCTGCGCAAGTGCCCCATATGTAGAGGCTTGGTCAAAGGCGCTGTCCGTACTTTCCTATCATAAAGTTTTCCTATCATTTGGATTTGCAAATTTACATTTAACTTGATGAATAAAAACAATGTAACCAAAAAAAAAGAAAAAAAAAGATACAACTTAGTCTAAATAAGAGCAACGTAGAGTCCTCGGATTTCTTAAAAACATTGTGACACCATGTTGTATGGACAAAAGATCTAAGATCTAAGACGCCTAAGTACAGTTTTTCAACCATCTAAAGTTTTTGAACAGACATTGTTTAGTAGCAATTATACCTTAGGTTAAATTTAAGCAAAATCATTTACATCATACATAAGTCTTCTAAAAGATAAATAGAAGATATGATTTTAATAACTTTAACTTTTATTGACATATATAAATGTCTAATTTAAACTTTTAAGGTTATGCTTTTAAATGAATTTAGTATAAACTCTGGATGTAGTATGCTCTGGAACGCGGACTAGATTTACTGTGACATTGTCCCCCCGAGACTCATCTGGTCTGTTACCCTATATCCTGAAGCTTCAGTTCACACTGTAGTTTATCTCTGAAGGATCTGGAGCTGTTTTGATTATGACAACTTAAACTATTTTCTTTTTGGATTGTTTTTATTGTTGCATAAAGAACTACTTCACCTCTCTGGAAATGTAAGGTGTTTTTATTTATATATTTATTTAGCTAAAACTTTGTTTACATTTTATTTAATTATTTATTTATTTATTTCATTTTTGAAAATGTACAAATGTAGGTTTCTGTGATGGTCGTGTTTAGGTGTACGGGATAGAATATGCAGTTAGGGTACAAAAATCATTATGGCTATGAAAAGCCATCAAAATTGAAACCCCAGCATGGACAAAAACAATGCTGATTGAATCTTTTCACATAAATGAGATTTAAGACGACTAAATACAGTTTTTCAACAATCTAAAGTTTTTGAACAGACGCTGTTTAGTATCAATTATAATTTATGGTCACCGTTAGACAAAATCATTTATATCATACATAAGTCTTCTAAGAAGATAAATAGAAGATATGAATGTATTCAAACTTTAAAGATTTTTTAAAGAAAGAAAGTTAAGAACTTTACACTTCAGACTAAAACAATCTTTCATTTTAAAAGATCACATTTACGATTATGCTTTGAAATAAATTTAGTACGAACAAAACTTTGGCGTTAACAGACTAACATTACAGTTACACAGTTTCTAAATGTTTTCATTGTTGCTCTCTCTCTGAAGATAGGCCTATGTGGTCATTTTCTCACAGATACAACTTAAGGAATTATTAAACATTTTACAGGTGTGAGATGACTTTTGTGACTCTCTAAAAATGTATGGTGTTTTTATTTATATATATTTATTTAGCTAAAACTTTGTTTACATTTTATTTAATTATTTATTTATTTATTTCATTTTTGAAAATGTAGGTTTCTGTGATGGTCGTGTTTAGGTGTATGGGATAGAATATGCAGTTAGGGTACAAAAATCATTATGGCTATGAAAAGCCATCAAAATTGAAACCCCGCAAGAACAAAAAATTATGATTGAATCTTTTCACATAAATGAGATTTAAGACGACTAAGTACAGTTTTTCAACCATCTAAAGTTTTTGAACAGACATTGTTTAATAACAATTATACCTTAGGTTCAATTTAAACAAAATCATTACAGTAATCTTCTAAAAGGTAAATAGAAGATGCGTATGTATTCAAACTTTAAAGATTTTATTTAAACAGTCTTTTGTTTTTAAAATATATCATTTAAACTTTATTATACTTCTTATAAATAAACTCAGCACCTGATATCCTGATCACTGAATTTGTGTGACTCTCTGACACACACACACACACACACACACACACACACGCTTTGGCTGGTGCTTTTTGAAAGCTCCGCAAGTCAAACGCTGATGTAAAGAGAGGCCAGAGGGCCCTGATTTCTAAACATGTAAGATGATTTTTTATTTTCGTGAACCCGTTTCATACATTGCGTTGTTTCATGAGCTGTATGTTTTTTTCTTCAACTCTCTAAACATTTAACTGATTGTTTCATAACATGTAGGCCTATGTTTTTTCTTCAACTCTATAAACATTTAACTCGTTGCATTTTTTTTTTTTTTTTTTGTGAATCCATTTTATTTAAACTGGATAGTTCTACATTTATTTCAACTTTTTGTGTGAGGTTTTAGTAAGATCTTTATTTTATATTATTTATTTATAATCATTTATATTCTTTTAAAGAACAGAATGTTTTATGTAAGATGATTTTTTATTCTTTTGTTTATCTAAAACTGAAAGAATTGATTTCAGTAAGATGTTATTTTATATTATTGTATATTATATTATTTGTGTGAAATATACATTATTTTATAAAATCTCTGTTTCTCACTATCACTGTGCTCTGGAATGTGGAGGAGCAGACGGAGGGGGATGTGATTTTATATTTAACGCATTTTTGTGAACCCATTCATAAACTTGTTTAATACCCCTAAACATTTAACTGATTGTAATTTTGTGACATTGTTTAATCACAGTGTCTGAACAGTACGTTTCAGATGTCAGAACTCAAATGCGAAGGGTGGCAGGGGGAAATCCCGTGACACAGATGGTCACATCTCCTCTAATGTCTGATCTCCACGCACATACACACACACACGCTGTGAGAGACTCATTGCAATTTTTTGTGACTCCATTTTATTTAAACTTTTGGTGTGAGGTTTTAGTAAGACCTTTATTTTATATTATTTATTTATATTATTTTAAAAGAACTGAATGGCTTTTCAACATTTGTGTGAGATAAACTTCCACAGTTTTTCCCTTATTAGTTTTCACAGTACAGCCCGGATAAGCTAAGGAATATGTAGGGAGGAGGATCCTGTGATACCAACTTCCAAAACACACACTAACTGTCATGTTCAAAAGGCTTCAAAAGGCATCAAAACCCAAAACTAGCTGTCATGACATAATTATTATAACTGTGTCTTCAAAAACACACACACTAACTGTCATGTTCAAAAGGCTTCAAACAATTAAAACTAGATGACATAATTATTATAACTGTGTCTTCAAAACCTTCTGTCAATATCAAAAGGCATCAAACTAGCTGTCATAGCATGACGTAATTATTAAAAACACTATCTGTCAATATCAAAAGGCATCAAAAGACTTCAAAACCCCAAACTAGCTGTCAATAACTACATGATCAAGGGTTAGGAGGGTCAATAGGTCAAAACTAGCTGTCAAAAAGACTTCAAAACCCCTTTGATCTCTTTGATCTCATCTCATCTTCTTTGATCCCTTTGATCCTATACCAAAAGGGGCGGGTACCTGTCACCGGAAGGGGTGTGGCACCTGTCAATCAATCATTTTTGACAGGTGGTCCAGTATAACAACTACTGCCCTTCATTGTTAAGTGTTACCAAATCATTTTGAGCTCATTTTATATACATCAGGTTAATAGGCATTAAAGGTTTTTGAAATTTATATCTATAGGGTTCTTGCCAATGCCCACCGATGAGCGCTGCTGAAAAGCAGAGGAACTACCGTGCCAGGCGTGATGCAGACAAACAGAGAAGACAGCAGTACTTACAGAAAGAGAAAGAGAAGTGGATTAAAAATATAGAGACAGGAAAGAAGAAAGTTCAAAAAAGCCGCAGTGATAGGGGACAGCATGCCCAGCGCAAAAAGTGGAGAGAGGCTTATAAAAGCAGGAAAGAGATTCATGAAAGAATTAAAACCCCTTCTCCCATGTCCGATATTCCAGTCAGACCAGCACCTCAACCTGAGACTTATTTTAGGCAGCGTGATCTTGGGAGAAGAAATAGAAGGGCTGCCAAAGCAAAATCAATCAGAGAAATGCAGAAACTACAGGATCAATTAAGAAAAGCAAATCAGAAAACAGAAAAATACAAAAAGCGACTCCAGCGATTGAAGAAAGACCATCCATCTCCAAGATCTAGAGTCAACAAGTTGCTCTGTCATGTCTCGCACACATCCCTAAGGAGAACTCTGTTGTTTCATACAACAGTAGCTGAGGAGATACGTACCAAGTACGCAAATTCAAAGAAAGAGAGTTACAGACAAATTATTGCGGGATTAATCTACAGCAAAATCCTGAAAAAGTACAAGCTACAGAAATTGGCCCAAGAGGTTTTTGGATTTTCAAGAAGGAGGTGGAAAACAAATGAAAGTGGCTGCTGCTACAAAAGAAAGGAACACAATGGGATTACTGCCATACTGAGATCCAATGTGAGGTTGTTCTTTTTATGTGACGATGTCAGCAGGATCACAACTGGAAAAAAGCAAACATTGATCAAAGAAAAGAAGAAAATGCAGAAAAGATTACTTGTGGATTCAATGAAGAACCTCCATTTGAAGTTCCTGGCTGAGCAGATCAACCACCGTTTATCATACTCCCTGTTTTGCACACTTCGCCCCTACTGGGTTGTGCATCCAACGTTAGCAGATCGCGAAACATGTATGTGCAAACAACATGAAAATCTAGGCTTTATCGCAAAAAAGCTCCACCAGATGCACATCATTGACACATTTAATTTGGAGATCCTGACACAAGCCATCACGTGTGACACCACCAGCAAAACATGTATGTATGGGGAATGTGAGGAATGCAGCAGTAATTCCTATCCACTCACAAGCCACTACAGAGCCACTGATCGTGTGTCCTACCTTCAGTGGGCCACTGTAGACAAGGTGCACAAAAATTATTCTGGAGCAACTTCAAAGATCACTTTGAAATAAGAGTTTGAATGCTCCCAAGAGATGCTGGTGGAAATATTTGTCACTTTGCTACAGAAGTTCAGATGCCATCTCTATAACATCAGGCAGCAATATGCATTCTCACGGACCCTGAAGCTGAACCTTCCTGCGAATGAATGTGCAGTCCACATTGACTTCTCAGAGAACTACGGCTGCAAATATAGTGCTGAAGTACAATCCGTCCATTTTGGTGCGTCACACCAACAGGCTACTTTGCACACTGGGGTTTACTATGTGAGGGGAACATCTCCCAGGTCCTTCTGCAGTATATCAGCCTCCAGGTTGAAGGGACCATCTGCAATATGGCAACACCTGGAACCCCTCCTGAAAGAAATTAGAGAGAAATACCCGGATATGACAACCATCCACTTTTTTAGCGACGGGCCCTGCACACAGTATAAGCAGCGGGGCAATTTTTACCTCTTTTGTACAGAAATCTTTAAGAAGGGGTTTACACTGGGAACCTGGAACTTCTTCGAAGCCAGCCATGGCAAAGGTGCCCCAGATGGCATAGGTGGCACACTGAAGAGGAGGGCTGGCAGGCTTGTCAGCCAAGGAGTTGACATACCAACGGCATTGTCCCTGTACCAAGCTCTGAGTGAGAGAGAATCAAAGGTGACACTATATTACATTCAGGAGCAAGATGTGGAGGATGCAGTGAAAAAAATGCCAGCTGACCTTCCAGCTGTTCCATCCACAATGAGACTTCACCAGGTGGTCACTTTTTCCCCTGGAAAAATAATCTACCGCGATGTCAGCTGCATGTGTTCTGCAATTGGGAATCTGGAGTGCGGTTGCCAAACAAATAAAAGCTTCAGCTTTAATCAAACAGATGACCACACAGAAGAGAAAAGCACACTAGAAGAGCAGTGGCACAATCCTGAGGTTGTAGGGAAATGGTGTGTTCTGGTGTACGAACACACCATCTACCCAGGGATCATCCAAGATGTGAATGAGACGCATGCCCATGTTAAATGCATGCACAAAGTGGGGGAAAACCATTTTTTCTGGCCGTTGAGGGATGATCTCCACTGGTATCCCTTTGAAGATGTGCTGAGAGTCATTCCTCCCCCTGAGAATGTTACCTCACGGCACATGGCCATTGCAAAGGAGGTATGGGATACCCTGGCCAGTCATCAAAATAAAATCTGAAGATTTCTGTGATTGGCCACAGCCATGGTCATGCCCCCTTGTGGAGTGTTAATCAGTTCTTCCCTGACCCATTTCCCACTGTTCTGCAAATTCATTAATACTTAATGTAAATCTTTTATATACTGCACACAGACAGACAGACAAACTGACACAGACAGACGGATGGACTGTTATAAGATGCTATTAAATGTTATTCAACAATGTTCCTGTGTTTCCTGAGCATTTGTCACATTATTGACCTGATCTTTAATCAAAAGTAATCTATCTATCAATCCCTGTAGCTTTTTGCAACCCTGTTACTTAAATTTCAACCGTTACCGTATAATTTTTATTAAAATAATAATAAATTACCCTTTTTAGCTCACAGGGGCTTGAGCTATTGTCCTTACCGTAGTTTGAAGGATTATATGCATTATGCATTTTAGCAAATACTTGAAAATATATGCTGAAATCAGTCAAATTAAACATGTCAAAAGTTAAAAATTTGGCAAAGATGGAACTCAAAAGTTACTGAAATGAATTTAAATCAAGTGATATCTAAAATTAAATATTTATATAGAGTGATTGTGACTTTCTATACCTAATGGCAGGAAATTATATTTTAAAAAATCAATAAATATACTTTTTTCGGATTCCTGAGTATTGGTAACAGGGTTGCATCGAGCACCAAAAAAATAAAATAAAGAGTATTATAAAAAGTGTGCCTTTGATACCTGAGCTGGACGAATCAAATTATTTAATGGTGTATTGCCTGTTTTTATGAAATACATAATAAAAAATAGTAAAATAAAGGGCCAATTTTTCAAAATTATGGATGCCTAAATGTCCTCCAATTCTGGAATGACCCATGTCAATCGCTCGTGCGCGCGTGGGCGTGGTCACATTAGAGTTAATTAGCTCAGACTGGAGAAACTGTACGTCGTTGCTTTCATACATTACTTAAACAGAGAATATTTGTTTTTTATATGGTTCACATCATTTAAAAATGGAGACTTCACGCTTTGTAAAGACATGTTTCATGCCACAGTGACAAGCATTCGCGGAGTTACAGATCATTTTCTGTCGCATTTCAGAATGAACTTCACTTTGAGAGAGACGGGACAACGCATCATGTTTATTTATATTTTATTTTACGAAATATATAAAGCTATGAAACTTCACTTTGCCCTCAGCCAAAACGTTTTGCCAGGGAACAAATTATACATTAATGAGACAAATAAAATAAATAAATCGCCTGTTAGATATACACAAGACGATTTATATCTCATGTTAAACCACTAGACTAGAGACACTTGCTGGTGTGAGATGCATTCTGGGATACCTGGCTGTCTCAAGTCACCTCTCGATGCATCCTCGGTAAAAGGGGCGGATCAAGAACACATCTGGGGATTTGAACTGGACTTGGCTAGATGTGAACTTTGAATTGGAACAGTACTTGGGCAGCGACTGATGACGTTTCACAAGTCCACAAGAACACAAGTACAGACAAGAACGCATTGAGAAACGGCCAACATACACTTGACGAATTCTAACCTGGGCAACATTTGAGCCATACCAATTTTTTATTTTTTTTTTGCACTTTTTAGGAATATTATGAGCCGATCTTTGGCTGTGATCTCAATATGAATATTGATGTATAGTATTCATGCAGCAGGTTGTAGTTATCCCTCAGTGTTTCTTGAAACAAAACTCTCATATCATATGTGGCTTGGAAATGCTGTTAGAATTTATGCTAACATAAGGGATTTGCATGATTTTAAACATTTAGATGTAGATGACTGCACGTAAATGTAGTTAATGACAAAACCCATAAAATTTGTTCTCAGAAGCCCCTCAACCAAACCTTTCTCTGTGTCTGCTCACTCTGCTTGTAGGCATGGACTACATCAGACTGCATCTGGAGCCTTTGGACCACAGTAAGGAATTGGCCAACAGTTCATCTGATGATTAAGAGTTTTTCGCTTCTTTGAAACCAACAACACATGAAGCCAGCAGAGTTGGATGGATATCTGGCCTGTGTTTCAGACACCAGGGAGTCTCTGCTCACGTTCCCTGCTATTTGCAACCTCTCTATCAAGACTAATACACCTCTTCCTGCATCGGCTGCCTGTGAGAGGCTTTTCAGCACTGCAGGATTGCTTTTCAGCCCCAAAAGAGCTAGGCTTGACACTCACAATTTTGAAAATCAGCTTCTGCTCAAGTTAAATCCGAGGTTTTCATTCTTGCTGTTACTTTTACTTCTTTAATACTCAAGTGCAATTTTAATGTGGAACTTTTTTACTTTTACTCGAGTACGATTCTGGCCAGATACTTTTACTTTTAATTGAGTAAAATTTTCCCTCAGTACTTGTACTTTCACTTGCGTAACATTTTTGAGTACTTCTTACACCTCTGGAAATATTTATATTCAGTTATTTGTGGTGAGTATGCAATAAATCAGGTAGACCAAACAGTGTCTTTCTTGAGTTTTATTCTTGCAAGAAGGCCATTCACACAGTTTTCTACCGTGAAAAGACCTCACCTAGTGCGGGGTGTTTTTATATACGCACACACATTACCATATTTAGAAATGGTAAAGTACTCAAAGTGTTCAAAATCTCACTTCTGTTCCTAGCAGTCAAGTCTAGCTCCTGCAAAAGATAGTTTCAAGGATGTGCAGCTGTGTCCACAGACACAAAAACAAGTTGTTGTAACTTCTTATCAGAGCCTGCCAGTAAATTTCCACATAAGACTCCATACAGAGACACAAATCGTATATAGTACAAAACAGAAATAAATGCTAAGAAATACGTTTTCCACTATACCTGCCTATACAGTAGAAAGGCAAAAAAATTTAAATAATTGCTACCTGACTAGAGAAAACATACCAAATAGGTATGAAAACTTCAATACCTATAATGCAATGAGCATGTTGTCGCCCAAGGCAACTCCCACCAGTCTGCTATGGATGCGGTTAACAGTCAAATAGCAAATGCTTAGTCATGATTGTGTTAACACTTTTTTGTTCCCGGGTGCAAGAATTCAAAGAGTAAATGTATAGTGTAAGTGAGTGACTTTAGGTTCCCAGTGAAGCATCCAGCGCGTTGTAGACATAGAACAGTTATTTAAGGGTAGGTTTATCACTGAAAATTGTATTGTGCTGTCAATAACCTTCTGTTGATTCGACTGTCCATAGGTGGGGGATAAAAGAATGTGGAAGTATAATCTATAGTTTTCACAAAAGCCCAGACTTTTGTTGACAAATAAACGTGAATTTCTCGGTAATACGGCGAATGGGTAAAACATTTTTATTTACAAGTACTACCAATATTGTAACAATACAAAGCGGGTTGAAAACTGGCAAAGTTACACTTAGCGGCTTTTCATCAGTGACTGTTCATTTGATACACAAGTTTTAGTTCTGCAGTGAAACTTTCCACACAGTCAACTCACCTTTATTTACAGTATATAGCACTTTATACAATACAGATGGTTTCAAAGCAGCTTTACATTGATAACAGGAGAATTATGCAGGTATAACACTTCTCTACAGTGTGAATTCTCATGTGTTTTAAGGTTTCCTTTTTGATTGAAACTCTTTCCACACTTTTGGCAGGTGAAAGAGCTCTCTCCTGTGTGAATACCCAAGTGCCTGTTAAGGGTTCCTTTTTGAGTGAAACTCTTTCCACACTGATGGCAGGTGTAAGAGCTCTCTCCAGTGTGAATTCCCATGTGGATTTTAAGGTTACATTTTTGAGAGAAGCTCTTTCCACACAGTTGGCAGGTGAAAGGCTTCTCTCCAGTGTGATTTCTCATGTGGGAATCAAGGGATTTTTTATATGTGAAACTCTTTCCACACTGAGGGCATGTGTAAAGCTTCTCTCCAGTGTGAAGTCTCATGTGGAGTTTGAGGTTTCCTTTTTGAGTGAAGCTCTTTCCACACTGTTGGCAGGTGAAAGAGCTTTCTCCGGTGTGTATTCCCATGTGTATTTTAAGGTTTCCTTTTTGAGTGAAACTCTTTCCACACTGTTGGCAGGTGTAAGAGCTCGCTCCAGTGTGAAGTCTCATGTGGATTTTAAGGTTTCCTTTTTGAGTGAAGCTCTTTCCACATTGTTGGCAAGTGAAAGAGCTCTCTCCAGTGTGAACTCTCATGTGCCTGTTAAGGGTTCCTTTTTGAGTGAAGCTTTTTCCACACTGTTGGCAGGTGTAAGAGCTCTCGCCAGTGTGGATTTCCATGTGGATTTTAAGGTTTCCTTTTTGAGTGAAGCTCTTTCCACACAGTTGGCAGGTGAAAGGGTTCTCTCCAGTGTGATTTCTCATGTGGGCATCAAGTGATTTTTTATATGTGAAACTCTTTCCGCACTGAGTGCATGTGTAAGGCTTCTCTCCAGTGTGAAGTCTCATGTGGATTTTAAGGTTTCCTTTTTCAGGGAAACTCTTTCCACACTGATGACATACAAAACAGTTCTCTCTCGAGTGAATCTTCATGTGGTTTTTAAAGTGTACTTTACGCGTGAATCTCTTTCCACACTGATCACATCTGAATGGCTTTTCTCCACTATGACTGTTCATGTGATACTTAAGGTTTAGTGCTGCCGTGAAACTCTTTCCACACAGTCTGCAGGTATAAGGCTTCTCTCCACTGTGAATTCTCATGTGTTTCTTAAGGTTTCCTTTTTGTGCGAAACTCTTTCCACACTGAAAGCAGGTGAAATAACTTCCAGTTACTGTCTTCAGAGCTGTTTTTTGCGAGAAAGTCTTGTCAGTCTGTGAGCAACTAAATGATTGTTCTCGAGGTAAAGCATGATGTTTCTGGTACGGATCCTTCTCTTCGATTTCATTCAGGTCTTCACGCTCCTCTTTCAGTGGCATCAGGTCTAAGCGAAAAAGAGACAAATAAAAGTTCACCTCCATTTAATGGCACAAAGCAACAAACATTTAGACACGCAAGGCATAAAAACCAACAAAAAAGCATCAAAACCAAAAACATGCATATTAGATCCCATAACTGCTAAGAAACTGAAAGAATACTTTCTCTGCTCCTCGTCAATATTTTCAAATATTTGCTTTGTTTAGGACTTGTCCAAAAACTTTAAAACTGGCAGTTATCAAACCCTTTAAAAAACTGTTAAATTTTGATGGCCTCTTTTTACACATTCTGTTGACTATAGGTAAAGATACACCTACAGGTTTACTAACCCTGAGTATTAATACGGTTACAATAACTTACATGTACAATAACTGACATGTACTTACAAAGTTACTTATAGTCAGTAAAATGTTTGAGGGACCATCAAAATAAAGGGTTAGAAAAGCAGATATTAAGCAGACAGTCTACTTATACATAGGTGCAACGTTACATACAGACAACAGAATGTTCAAAGGGGATCATCAAAATAAAGAGAAACACACACACACACTCGTCTGAACTGATTAATTAAAGACCAATCTCATATCTAACATTCATGTCAACAATATTAGAAAAATTGACGTGCCCCCAGCTTGATTTTTTTGTGATTTTAATATGCAAATTACACATTTCTGAGCGCTTTATTATACAGAAATTTGCTGTTGGTGTATTAGCCTAAAACAACACGCTCGCCAGATTGTTTATCTAAATAGCCCTATGTTGTTAGAAATTACTGTTTACCAGGTATGCGGCACATCCCATGCAACAAGAGATTAACACCAGGGCTACAGACTAACTTTTCCACTGGTTGCACTGGTGCTACCAACTTTCTCTGTTGGTCGCACCAGCATATGATTTGGTCGCACCTTTTTTTTTTGCTACATGCCATGGGATTAATCAATGCATGCTGATGAATAGTGGTCTTAATCTGCATACCCTAGTTTTGCACTGATGTAAAAAGACTGACAGTGACACAATAAGACCTCATGTTAGCAAAATGTTTTAATCTTTTAACTCAAAAAAAAAAAAAGAACTATTAAAAAAACATGTATGTTCTTTAATGTTTGATTATAATTTTACTGTCTTCACATAGGGATGGGAATTGATAAGATTTTATCAATAATAATGCCACTGACGATTCTGATTATCGATCCGATTCTTTAACGATTCTCTTATCGATTCTTGATAGCACTGTGTGGAAAAACTTAGTCATATGCTTTTCAAAAAAAACAAGTGGTTCTCTTACGAGAGGTCTCTCGTACTGCGTAAGTATCTTACGCTAGGGGAAAATCCCTTTTCCGCGAGATATTGAAGCCAAAAAATTATCCTTAATTTTGTATTATTGTAAAACGCGTTGCGGCAGCATACAGACATAGGCAAAACGGCTGGTGTGCCTATTGGCTGTTCTGCGGCAACTGCAGCAGCCTATCGAGTGAGGCCTAGCGTGACGTCAGACCCAATGAGGGTGCTTCGCGACCCACTGCGTCACGTCCCGCCGAAACGGGCGTGGCTTAGGCCTATAAATCCAGCTCGCAGGCAGCTGATATCTGATTTTTCATCTCTTCAGCGAAGCACACGCATCGCTGGATCCGGAGAGAAGCCGCGCCGTCTGAGAAAGCCTTGCAGCGGGACGAGTTGCCACTGAAGTCGCTGGCCGCACCGCCTTCAATCGCCTTCCTGCTGCGCTATCCGGCGCCTATATCCTTTACTCTCTGCTGTGTGTGTGTGTTCGCCGCAGCGACACACACTGTCTAAAAGAGCTTGCGTCTTTTTAAAGATGCCTTCCTGCGGCTCGTGCAGAGCCACACTCAGCGACGGGGACCTCCATGTGATCTGCGTTTCCTGCCTGGGTGAGGATCATGCAGCTCTCGCGCTCGCTGACGGCGGCTGCCCTCATTGTGAGCTACTGCCTATGGCGACTCTGAGGACTCGCCTGGCATTTTTCGCTGAGACTGCACCTCCGCCCGCTGTGGTGCCGCGCCATACAAAGCGCCGTGCTCAGCGGGTCCCGGAACCTTCCGTCAAAGATTTCGCGGAAAGTTTCGCCGAGGTTCAGAAAGCGTCACAGGCTATGAAGCACTTCCTGCCGAAGCGCTCCAGTTCTGCAGCAGGCCGTGCAAAACCGTCTGCTCAGAGCTCACAGCCTCAGCCTCCGCCCACCGCCGCCACTTCACAGCGCCGACAGGCCCGAAGCGCGAGACCGCGCTCTCGCTCAACTGGCCGCCGCCCCGCCCCGCGTGGGCCGCGGCCCAGGATTGTGGTAAAGCCCGAGGCCCCGAAGTCGTCCTAGCACGCCTAGGGAAACGACGGTGTTCAGGTCCCGCCGCGGCCGGACTTCCACCAAAACTCATCGCTCGTTCAGTTCCAAGAAATGTGACTCTTCCAGTGTATTTCGCAGTCAACAAGCCGGTTCCATTGCCCGCTTGCCTGCACACAAATGCCGTTTTCACGGCTACCCAGATAAATCCCACAAAGAGTGTATTTTCTGGTGTCCCGGCCACGGCCGATGGTGTTATGAGTGTAGACAAAATGCCCACTGCCCAGTGCTCATTCCTACACACAAGCACAGCCCGTCACACAGGGCTCACGCACATAAAATCGACCCAGTTCGATTGCGCATTAAACATAGCAGATGTGCCCACTGCCCAGTGCCCACAATCACTACGTTCTGCATGTCTCGAGGTTTCTGTAAAAACGAAACCAATGTGCATTCGCTCTGCTCAGGCGGACAATGCTCTCGATGTGGTAAATGTGCCCGCTATTTCACGCCCACATCCACACATAGACATGACAAGTCCTACGGGACTCGCCCAGCCCTCCCCCTCTCGGTTAACCACCGCAGAGGAGTCGAGCGCGGGCAATCTGCCCGCTGTTATCAGCGTACCCTCTGCCTCAAATGTCATAAGCGAGACGCTTACGTTACAGCACACCGAAGCCCCTCTGTCGCTGAGCGACCAGAGCGCGCTCCGCATTCAACCCCTAGCCACTCGTGCAGATGCATGGGCAAGGCTACCCGGGGTTTCGAAGTAGGTGCTAGGCATTATAGAAAGAGGCTATTCGCTACAGTTTCGCCGACGCCCTAGTCCCTATGCGACGCGCGTCGAGACCACGGTAAAAACAGAAGTAGCACACCTACTCCGAGCCAAAATTTTGAAACTGTTGAGCAAAGGGGCCATAGAGCCGTTATCTCAAGCTCAGAGCGAAGGAGGGCTATACAGCAGATATTTCCTGGTGCCGAAAAAAGACGGGGGTCTCAGACCCATACTAGATCTAAGTGAACTGAACAGAGTGCTTGCAAAGCGACAGTTCAGAATGCTCACGACCAGAAAAATCCTCGCGCAGATTCGCAGAGGAGATTGGTTTGTGTCAATAGATCTGAAAGATGCGCATTTTCAAATACAGATAGCGTCACGTCACAGGCGATATTTGAGATTCGCCTTCAAGGGCCAGGCATATCAGTACACAGTCCTGCCGTTCGGCTTGTCCCTAGCACCCCGCACATTTACGATGTGCATGGACGCAGCGCTCGCACCCCTCAGACTACGGGGCTTGCGAGTATTGAACTATTTGGACGATTGGCTGATTCTAGCTCAATCTCACTCGGTGCTCATAGAGCACAGGACCATTTTACTCGATCCCCTCGAGAATCTGGGTCTCAGAGTCAATTGGGCAAAGAGTTCTCTGTCCCCCAGACAGATAATATCCTTTCTGGGCACAGAACTGGACTCGCTGTCTATGATAGCGCGACTGTCGCCACAGCGCGCACTAGACATTCAGCGCGCAGCGAGCTCTTTCCGTTGCAGCGCATCTGTCCCGCTCAAGAAATTTCAGAGGATGCTAGGTCTCATGGCCTCAGCATCATCAGTTCTTCAGCTGGGCTTGCTCCGCATGCGCCCACTGCAGTTCTGGCTGAAAGCGCGAGTACCGCGCCGAGCGGTCTGCTTCGAGCGGTCTGCCGGTCTGCTTCGTCTCAAGGTCAATCAGAAATGCATCGCAGCTCTGAAACCTTGGAAAGCAAACGACTGGTACCAATCAGGTGTAAGCCTGGGGACTTCCTCGAGTGTGAAGGTAGTGTCTACAGACGCATCCACCTCGGGATGGGGAGCGCTGCTCGAGGGCAGACCGTTCTTCGGCCAATGGTCAGAACGGGAGAAGCTTCTACACATAAACTGCTTCGAAATGTTGGCAGTAGACAACGCGCTGACGCGTTTTTACGAGGACACCACGTCCTGGTCCGCTCGGACATGTCAGTGGTGTCCCACATAAATCGCCAGGGCGGCCTCAGGTCCCGAAACCTGCACAGGCTGACAGAACGCCTCCTGGTGTGGGCTCAGCGCAACCTGCTCTCGCTGAGAGCAGCGCATGTGCCAGGGCTCCTAAACGTAGGACCGGACAGACTGTCCAGGAACAATGTTCCGACAGGCGAGTGGTCTCTACACCCACAGCTGCTGTGGAAGAAATTCGGAAAAAGCGGAAGTAGACCTGTTCGCATCTCAAGAAAACACTCACTGTCTGGAATTTTTCTCCAAGAGCAGGGACGCGTTGGCTCATGTATGGCCCCGCCGCCCGCTCTATGCCTTTCCTCCCGTCTCTCTCCTGCCTCAGGTGATAGAACAGATCAGGGAAGAAGGATGCTCAGTGCTACTCGTGGCGCCGTTCTGGAAAAAGCAACTCTGGTTCCCAGTTCTGATGCAGCTAGCGAGCACTGCCCCATGGCCAGTGCCAGTGAGGAGGGACCTCCTCTCTCAGGCCAAGGGCTCGATTTGGCATCCGTGCCCAGAGCTGTGGTCCCTTCATGTTTGGGCCATCAACGGGTACCCGCTGACCTCCCAAGCGGAGTGTTAAACACGATCACGCAGGCTAGATCTCCGTCTACGCAACGTCTCTATTCCTCAAAATGGTCAGTGTTCTCCAGCTGGTGCACAGCTCGTGGCGTGTCGCCCCCAGACTGTGGGGTGACGGAGGTTCTCTCCTTCCTACAAGAGCTGCTGGACAAGGGCAGGACCCCTTCCACGCTCAAACTTTATGTGGCGGCCATAGCAGCGTTCTCAAAAACAAAGCTTGGTCAGTCAATAGGAAGGAACGATTTAGTCATCCGCTTCCTTAGAGGAGCTAGGAGACTGAATCCTCCCAGACCTCCCTCAGTCCCTGTATGGGACCTTTCTACGGTGCTGGAAGCCATGAAAGGTGACCCATTCAAGCCTTTACAGACGATTGATCTTAAAGGAGAACTCGGCAACTCTAGCGAACTCTACTGACTTCTTCGCTGATTTTCCCTTTTGTTGTCGCACGTTTTCCCCACGAGCTCCCCCTACAGCTGTGGGGGGGCGTATATGTCACAACACGGTCGTAAAAAACTCACTTGCGGCGGCCTCCTCCCCCTCTCTACCGCTGCTCATGTGCGTTTGTTTTGATTGGAGCAAGCCAGACATCGTGTGGAGCTATGTCTACCGAGGTGGGTAATCTGGTAATACATCATACATGCGTGTGTGTTTATGTCGAATTGCCGTAAAGCAATTCGTGTTTCGCGCTCGTTCTCATTCTCGCTTCTCACGAGACTTCCAATTTCCATCTTGCCGGGACGGTAGTCCCCAAGTTGCAAGGTTGGTTTTCCGCCTGGGAACGCTGGGGGGAGCGGGGAAAGTCACCAATATCACCAGAACAGGTTGTTTAACCATCCAAATGATTTCTAGACAGTTTTATTAAGTTAAAAAAGTTACCAAGTTCTCCTTTAAACACCTGTCTTTCAAGACAGTGTTTCTTCTGGCTCTCGCTTCAGTGAAGCGCATAGGGGACTTACACGCGCTCTCAGTAAGCGCGACGTGCATGGAGTTTGGGCCTATTGACTCAAGAGTTATACTCAAACCTAAGCACGGTTATGTTCCAAAATCCCTCAACACACCGTTTAGGGCGCAGGTCATTTCCGTCAGCCCTACCGGTCTCTGACGAGGAAGGAGCTTCCTTTGTCCAGTCAGGGCATTAAGAGCCTATGTGTCTCGCTCATCTGTCTTCAGACAGACGGAGCAGCTCTTTGTTTCGTTCAGCGGACGTTCCAAGGGACTAGCCGCGTCGAAACAGAGCCTATCCAGATGGATAGTTGACTCCATTGCGCTGGCGTACACTTCCAAGGGTATGCAGTGCCCGTTGGGTGTCAGAGCGCACTCCACGAGAAGCATGGCTTCATCGTGGGCCTGGTCAAGTGGGATTGCCTTGCAAGATATATGTATGGCGGCAGGCTGGGCCTCCCCGTCTACATTTATAAGGTTTTATAACCTAGAGGTTCCAGCCTCCAGGCTGTTGTCGGTCTAAATCAGGGATAGACAACTCTGGTCCTGGAGGGCCACTGTCCTGCAGAGTTTAACTCCAACCCTAATTAAACACACCTGAACAAGACAATCAGTGTTTTCAGGATTACTAAATAGATACAGGCAGGTGAGTTTTTATCAGGGCTGAAGCTAAACTCTGCAGGACAGTGGCCCTCCAGGACCGGAGTTGTCTATCCCTGGTCTAAATATTCCAGTACTGTCTGTTCTGATGCTATCGGTTCAGAATACTGTGTCTGCTGAGCGCTGCTCGATGAGCACTGCTCGCTGATCGACCGCAAAATGCTTATGGGCAAATGTATAAGACCCGTGATTTTCCATCAGTTCAGGCCGTACTCCGCCCTGTCTGTATGATGTAATTTGCGTCTGAGGGACGCTGCTATATGTGGAAGAGCGCGGCTCCGCCCTTCCCTCTTCCCGGACTCCCTGTGAGTTCCACTGGTGATTATGCACTATATGAACCCCAGGCTTTCGCCCTTGGGTCTTTGGTGCCAGATCCCAGCACGCACAGCGTTTTACATTGGGTCCCCTAGCGTAAGATACTTGCAGTACGAGAGACCTCTCGTAAGAGAACGTACTCGGTTACTAACGTAACCTCGGTTCTCTCTAGAAGAGGGAACGAGTACTGCGTATCTTGCCGTGCATGCACACGCTCTGGTTAGCTTCGGCGATGAAAAACCAGATATCAGCTGCCTGCGAGCTGGATTTATAGGCCTAAGCCACGCCCGTTTCGGAGGGACGTGACGCAGTGGGCGCGAAGCACCCTCATTGGGTCTGACGTCACGCTAGGCCTCGCTCGATAGGCTGCTGCAGTTGCCACAGAACAGCCAATAGGCACACGAGCCGTCTTGCCTATGTCTGTATGCTGCCGCAACGCGTTTTACAATAATACAAAATTAAGGATAATTTTTTGGCTTCAATATCTCGCGGAAAAGGGATTTTCGCCTAGCGTAAGATACTCGCAGTACTCATTCCCTCTTCTAGAGAGAACCGAGGTTACGTTAGTAACCGAGTACGTTTTATTTATTTTAAAGCTTAAGCTTGAGTAAGCAAACTGAACTTTTTATGTCATTTATGTAATAAATAGAACCTTATTGTAAAGTGTCACTGATTAGTTATACACCGATTCAGACGTCTCCTGAGTTCACTGTTGGAAAGATCAGTTGTTTTAACCATTCATTAAAATGAATCGGTTCAAAGGAGTCATTAGTTCGCGAATTGGACGTGTCGTGCGCGTTGTGTGATTATCCCAGCAGTTAGGACATGGACATCCAAGATTTCTGTCAACACAGAAAACATTTCATCACTGGATAGTTTTTTTTTTTCATTTAATTAAAGTGTTGTTTTATGTCAGCTGAATGTCCGGAACGCTTTTCAGAGAAGATAAGGCAACTTATTTAGCACAATTCACACCAGCGGTAATTCAGGAAAAAAAAAAATGAATGCGAATGCTCCACATGAAACTTTTGGTCTTCCGACCTTTTACCACCGTGTTGATTTATTTTGATTAATATGTGCGAGGGAGAGAGAGCAAGACAGCGCTTAGTTTGGAGACGGTGAAGTCTTGTTTACACAGAGAGTGCGCGCGCGCGACCGGCTCTCTCTCTCTCTGCTCGTTCTTTCAGTTAAACATGCGCCCTGTCACAAACACAGCCGTTCATCTACATTACTCACCGATCAAATAAGACTTTGGCGGGACAAAAATTCACTTTGGCGGGCGCAAAAACAAGTTCAATGCAGGAAAATTCATGCGTGAGTTTCCATTAGACTCGCACAGTAGCCAGGCGTCTCATCCAATGGCGAGCTCAGTTGACGCTGTGTGCTTCAAGATTCTGACGCAAGTGCTAAGATTCCAATTGGCCAAGAGAAAAAGTGCTAAGATTCCGATTGGCCCAGAGAAATGTAAATTATAAGAATTATCCAATAATGTTTCGCAATTCTAGCCTGCATGGCATGTTACTGTGAGTAACATGCGTAACATTACATGTTACATGCGAATCAGCCGATAATGGCATATAAAGAAATGATTAGCCCGATAAGGAAAAATTATGCTGATATGCCTTGCCAATACAAAGAGTCTTGATTATGCGTAGGCGTCAACTCGCATGTTTTTGTAAAGAGTGTCAGAGTTCTGGAGTTCCAAGTTCCATGTTTTGCACATATGCTGCATCTGGCAGTGCATGAAGGTGGATCCGCCAGAGAAGAAGACCTGAAAAGGATTACTGCTGGACATGTATGAAGAAATTTTGGAGGAAAATGTCTTGTTGAATGAGCAAATCATCACCAAGACCTCATCACAGGATCATTATTATTCTTTGTTTTCAGCAAATAAGATTAAAAAAATAAAATAAATAAGAACGGAACGGAACGGAAAAAGAAAGTAATGAATTTTGAATGTCAGCGGATACCTAGCTGAAACCACATTTTAGCCTAATAATAACATTACAAATAATTTTCTCAAAGTTTACCACTTCATTTGTACTGTGCTGAGTTTTTCCAACTATATCACACTATGATTGCAGTGGAACCTTAAAATGGTGTTATAAAGGAAACCTGGAGTAAGCATTTTCTTACCTATCATTTGTTTAAAATATCTGTTTGTGTGTGTATGCGTGTAAGCACACTTAACCCTTTCACACGTAAGTTTAAAATATTCTGGCTGACCCCCTAGCGTGAGTTTTTCAAAGCGACCATTATTTAGAATGTGTCACTTTATGGTTTCCATGGTGACGCGTCATTGCTTGTCACGTGACACCGCAGCAACAACAGAGCTGAATGAATGATGATCTGCTTTTATGTCATTTTTCCTTTTTTTATTCAAAATATTCACAAATTTGTTAGATATGGCATGAAATATCTGATATTCCGATTGTCAAATATATGCAAGTGGAAGTGTTTTGTTGTTTAAACACCTTTATAACGATCGCGTTAGTTGAGCTGTATGCGCGATGGGCGCCGCCATCTTAGTTTGTGCTGCAGACGCAGTTCAGAGAATCGGATCTGTTGGATTTACAACACGTGAATTCATCCACTTCTCTCGAAATACATAAAAGTAAGTGGCAGGTGAACTGGGAGAAGAATAGAGTAAACTTTAAAGTTACTTACACAATGTCTTCCGGTTTGAAAGGGCACGCTGGCGCGTTTGGCTGCCGCTCCTCTCTCCCGTTTATTTTAATTTTATTTAATTTATTCTTAGTAGTTTATTTGGCTATGAGCCAGTGAAGCCAGTGAAGACTATCTGTCTTTGTTATTCTACCGTGATGCGGAATCACGCTTCGCATGCTGGACTACTGCTTCTATCTCTGAGTGCTGTTTACTGGAATTTACTCTTCTGTCGCCTGGCCCAGGACGTACACTGCTTACACCGCTGTGAGGCTGCTGTTGGTGTGGACCCTCCCCGAATGGCTCTCAGGTACACTGCTCGCCAGTTGTTGAACCTGAACGGACATTTAGATACGGCGAATGACATACGTGCTCTCTGCAGTCATGTTGGAATATTGCGACCTAAGCGTTACTTACATCGCTCTTCAAGGCATAGTTTTTTATGCTCAACATCTAAACCTGTCGCTTATCCGACATTTCTGCGCAAACCCCATAGACTGCTGTTTAGACCTACTGGGGTTAATTTTAATAACTTAAAAGCACTCAGGCGTGTGGAGGTTGCATCGGAGTCATCTACTCCCCCGCGTCTGCTGAAATCAGCACTGTTTAACGCGCGCTCTGTCAACAACAAAGCCGTTATTTTATCTGATATTATTTTAGAGCAAAAGTTGGACCTTATCTGTTTAACTGAAACATGGCACAAAGAATCTGACTGTCTTCTTTTTAATGAACTGACTCCTGCTGGCTATGGATTATTTGATCTGCCCCGTTCTTCTGGTAGAGGTGGGGGTATCATTGTGCTGCATAGTCAACAGTTCAACATGTGTCCCGTGGCTGTTCCCAAATCTGACTCATTTGAATGTCTTGTTCTGAGTGTTTCTGCGCCCTTCTCTACTGCAGTGGCTACAGTCTACAGGCCTCCTAAGACAATTAAAGACTTTCTGTCTGAATTATCAGATATGTTGTCTTTTCTCTGCCTCAGATTTGAAAGAATTCTTCTCCTGGGGGATTTCAACATCCATATGGATATAAAAGACAATGCAATAACAAAAGACTTTTTGTCCATATTAGAGTGCTTTGAATTAGACCAACTTGTGGACTGTCCTACGCATGACAAAGGCCACACTTTAGACCTTGTGATTACCAATGGTTCATTTGTGTCTCAGTTGTCAACCTCTGATCTGGGTCTGTCTGATCACCGGGCTGTCTTCTTTAACATGGAATTACCTGTCATGAACACTTCCACTTCCCGCATCATTAATTATCGCAATTGGAGATTGATTGAGCCCACTGACTTTTCAGATTTAATTGACACTTTTTTAAGTTGTGATTCTCTATCTGATGATCTGGATGATAACGTTTCTGTGCTGAATTCTGTGCTGCTGTCTGGCCTGGACACACTGGCTCCCTTGAAATCACGATCTGTTTCTTTTGCACGCTCCGCTCCTTGGTACAATGATGATCTGCGTGCTATGAAGGCTTTGTGTCGCAAGTTGGAGCGTAGATGGCGCATATCAGGTTTAACTGTTCATCACCAGGCCTGGAAAGACAGCTTACTTGAGTATAAGGCTGAAATTGTGTCAGCTAGATCTGATTATTTTTCTCAGATAATTGTCAGCAATCAGAGAAACCCTAAACTACTGTTTCACTCAATCAACAAGCTGCTTAAAAATCCCAGCCTCTCTAATGTTCCTGCTTCAACTCACCTTTGTAATATGTTTTTGGAGTTTTTTAGCACCAAAATTGATAATATACGTAACCACATTGTTACTACTCATACTATTGCTGCTGCCTCCTTAAATATTTCTGCATTTTCTGGTATCTCTCTCTCTAATTTTGCAATTCATGACTCCCAGTCTCTATGTAATATGGTTTCAAAACTGAAAGCCTCAACTTCCAGAGTTGATCCCATACCATCTTGTCTTTTTAAATCATGTTTTGATTCCCTCTCTCCTGTTGTTTTGAGAATTATCAATAACTCTCTGTGCACCGGTATTGTACCAGCAGCACTTAAAATTGCTGCTGTCACCCCTGTACCCAAAACTAACAACATGAACTTTGATAATCTGAATAATTTTCGTCCCATCTCTAATCTTCCATTCCTTGCCAAAATTTTAGAACAAACAGTGGCTTCTCAACTGCTTTCTCATCTTTCATCTAATGATCTTTTTGAGCCACTTCAGTCTGGATTCCATAAACTCCACAGCACTGAAACTGCACTAGTTAGAGTCACAAATGACTTGTTAATGGCTTCTGATTCTGGCCGCTTATCTATACTGATTCTTCTTGATCTTAGTGCCGCTTTTGACACTATAGATCACTCCATTTTAATCACTCGCTTAGAGACTATCTTTGGAGTTTCTGATTCTGCATTAAAGTGGTTTAAGTCCTACCTCTCTGATCGCAAGCAGTTTGTTGTGATGGGTGATTGCAAGTCTGAGGTCGGTATGGTGCACTCTGGTGTTCCCCAGGGATCAGTTTTGGGCCCTTTACTTTTTAGCATTTACATTTTTCCATTTGGCCAACTTTTAAGAACACTTGGTCTTAACTTTCACTTTTATGCCGATGACACTCAGATATATATACATTCAAAACCTGATGTCAATATGCCTGTGTCTTTCCTTTCTCAATGTTTTACTGAGATTAAGAAATGGATGTCTGAAAATTTTCTCTGTCTAAACAGTGACAAGACTGAAGTGATGCTTATTGGTTCACCTCATCAGTTGCGTAAAGCAGAGTCCATAACCTTAAGTGTGGATGGCTCTGCTTTGCAATTCAAAACTAACCTAAAAAATCTGGGGGTGATATTTGATGCCAATTTAACATTTGACCATCAAGTTCGTAACACAGTCAAAACATCATTTTTTCATCTCAGAAACATTGCCAAATTGCGTCCCATGTTGACTTTCTCTGTAGCTGAAAAATTAATCAACACCTTTGTTTTCTCACGTATTGATTACTGTAATGCTTTGCTGGCTGGAGTATCTAGAGCTACCCTAAGTAAATTACAGTTGGTACAAAATTCAGCTGCTAGAATTCTTACAAGGACCAGTGCAAGGGAGCACATCACACCTGTCCTGGAAAAATTGCACTGGCTTCCTGTTAGTTTTCGTATCGATTTTAAAATTCTCATGCTCACTTATAAGGCCTTGAATAATCTGGCCCCTCAGTATTTGTGTGAGCTTCTAACCCCCTACACTCCTACACGTGCTCTACGCTCCTCTGAAGCTGGTCTCCTAACTGTCCAAACAACACGGCTAAAAACTATGGGTGATCGGGCTTTTTCTTCTTTGGCTCCTAAATTGTGGAATTCCCTGCCCTCTGAGATTAGGAATGCAGAATCCCTTAGTGTTTTTAAATCATCCCTTAAAACTTACTTTTTTAGGGTAGCGTTTGTGTGATTCATGTCATTATTATGCTTGCTTTTTTATTGATTTTTTTTTTTTTTTTTTTTTTTTTTTTTTTTTGGTTTTCTGTTTGCACTGTTATGTGTACCTTTTAAAAGGTATATGTACCTTTTAATTTCATATTTTTATGTAAAGCGCTTTGAGATGCTACTTTTAAAGGCGCTATATAAAATAAAGTTTATTATTATTATTATAATGTGTATCTGATATGAATAAAACTAATTATAATGGAAAGGATTATTATTGCCTCTTCCTTTGACATCAGTGTGTATTTTACAAACTCTAAATGTATTGTTTTTTTAGTACTTATATGTCTGAAACCTAGCCTAGAAATCTAGACGCACCCTAGCGGCAGCAAAATGTATTTTGCAGCCAGGGCAGTCTAGCAACTCTCCATTGACTTTCGAGCTGCAAAAACCTAAATTGGGTCAGGCCAATCACGTCATGTATAGAGTAGGCGGGGCGGGCTTAACGACTCTGGTTGGTTGAAGCGCTGGACTATTGCGTGCAGAGGGAATTTGAAAGACAGCCGTTTATCCCGCCCCTTGGATTGAGCCGTGTCTATGGCGAGTTGCCAGACCTAACATCTTGATGTAGGTCTGGCTTGCCAGGCTATCTGAAACCTAAAATAAACATAATGTGGCTGAAAACACTGAAAAGTTGTGATATATGACAGCTCTGAGCACGCCTGTCTCTGGCTCAGCGCCAGCCAACGCGCGAAAGCACATTTGAATTTAGCAGTTGATCATGTGATGCACTGACCGTTCTAATCACACCGGTGTGATCGTACGTTCCAGGGACCAGCCTAGACTGATCACACCGGTGTGATCGTACGTGCGAAAGGGTTAATGGAGTTAACAGAAAATATTCCTTGATTTAGTGGAGATTACTGGTGGAAAACAAAACCTGTGAGCCAATGAAAGTGAGCCAACGAGCTGCTCTGCTGCCATCTAATGGTTATAATGGTAATTTTGTCACTCTACTCAGTAATAATAATAAAGTTACTCACTGCTCTTGACTGAATAACTTCTGTAACTTTAATTGCAAGGATTAATCTGCATTTAACTTTTACAATCCTTGATTATTAAAGTCATCACATTACTGCAGCTGCTGTTACAAGCTCCGGTTGCTATAGAAGCAGTCAGTGATAGGAGATGCACACTTAGGACTGCACAGGTGCATTGGCTGGTCCAGCCTGAAAAATACACTTTTTTTAAACTTACATTGAGGAAAATAAGTATTTGAACACCCTGCTATTTTGCAAGTTCTCCCACTTCGAAATCATGGAGGGGTCTGAAATTGTCATTGTAGGTGCATGTCTACTGTGAGAGACATAATCTAAAAAAAAAATCCAGAAATCACAATATATGATTTTTTTAACTATTTATTTGTATGATACAGCTGCAAATAAGTATTTGAACACCTGTCTATCAGCTAGAATTCTGACCCTCAAAGACCTGTTAGTCTGCCTTTAAAATGTCCACCTCCACTCCATTTATTATCCTAAATTAGATGCACCTGTTTGAGGTCGTTAGCTGCATAAAGACACCTGTCCACCCCATACAATCAGTAAGAATCCAACTACTAACATGGCCAAGACCAAAGAGCTGTCCAAAGACACTAGAGACAAAATTGTACACCTCCACAAGGCTGGAAAGGGCTACGGGGAAATTGCCAAGCAGCTTGGTGAAAAAAGGTCCACTGTTGGAGCAATCATTAGAAAATGGAAGAAGCTAAACATGACTGTCAATCTCCCTCGGACTGGGGCTCCATGCAAGATCTCACCTCGTGGGGTCTCAATGATCCTAAGAAAGGTGAGAAATCAGCCCAGAACTACACGGGAGAAGGTTACTGTTGGTAATACACTAAGACGTCATGGTTTGAAATCATGCATGGCACGGAAGGTTCCCCTGCTTAAACCAGCACATGTCAAGGCCCGTCTTAAGTTTGCCAATGACCATTTGGATGATCCAGAGGAGTCATGGGAGAAAGTCATGTGGTCAGATGAAACCAAAATAGAACTTTTTGGTCATAATTCCACTAAACGTGTTTGGAGGAAGAAGAATGATGAGTACCATCCCAAGAACACCATCCCTACTGTGAAGCATGGGGGTGGTAGCATCATGCTTTGGGGGTGTTTTTCTGCACATGGGACAGGGCGACTGCACTGTATTAAGGAGAGGATGACCGGGGCCATGTATTGCGAGATTTTGGGGAACAACCTCCTTCCCTCAGTTAGAGCATTGAAGATGGGTCGAGGCTGGGTCTTCCAACATGACAATGACCCGAAGCACACAGCCAGGATAACCAAGGAGTGGCTCTGTAAGAAGCATATCAAGGTTCTGGCGTGGCCTAGCCAGTCTCCAGACCTAAACCCAATAGAGAATCTTTGGAGGGAGCTCAAACTCTGTGTTTCTCAGCGACAGCCCAGAAACCTGACTGATCTAGAGAAGATCTGTGTGGAGGAGTGGGCCAAAATCCCTTCTGCAGTGTGTGCAAACCTGGTGAAAAACTACAGGAAACGTTTGACCTCTGTAATTGCAAACAAAGGCTACTGTACCAAATATTAACATTGATTTTCTCAGATGTTCAAATACTTATTTGCAGCTGTATCATACAAATAAATAGTTTAAAAAAATCATACATTGTGATTTCTGGATTTTTTTTTTAGATTATGTCTCTCACAGTGGACATGCACCTACGATGACAATTTCAGACCCCTCCATGATTTCTAAGTGGGAGAACTTGCAAAATAGCAGGGTGTTCAAATACTTATTTTCCTCACTGTAAAAGCATAAGGAACATTTATGGGACAGTTCATGTCAAATTTTGTTGCTGATTTGAAATGTGTTATTTAATTGTGAATTTTGGCGAGCAGTTTGAGATCTCAGGAATCCCCTATTCAAGTAAATAGGACTTAGTCTTGGATGCCCGATATAGGCGAAGGTGTGGCAAATATGGCTGCCGAGTGAACAGAATTTCCTTGACTTTGGTATTGTATTATTTTTTAGGCTACATTCAGATTATTTTTCTTAATTTAATGTGTAACATGACATAATAACGGATGCCCAGCTTTGAGCGACCCTCTCCATGTTTAATAAATCCGCACAAAATTACGACACATAAATGACTTTTGTCCAAACGTATTCATTTCTGTAGAGCTGGAAAATGACAGAGGAAAATTTAATGAGTTCTGCCTTGAGAATGAAACCAACCTGTTTGTTCCTCAGTATCTTCTTGTTTCACTCTGAATGTTTCTTCGATCTTCACATCTTCACTCTCTTCTTTAATAAATGCCATCTTTATAATAGTGTAGCGTGGATCTCAGCTGCTTCACCAGGGTTTTTTCTGTGTGTTTGTCCTGTTTAAGATGAGAATAATTAACAGAAAGAACTAAATCTCTGGGTATGTCTCTTTCAGCTCCTTAGTTCAGTAGTCAGTGTACTGGTAAGAGAGACAGTCAGAGGGAATGGCTTTAAATGGCCTGATAAACCAAAACAAAATCAAAACTAGCATTAGAAATTAATAAATAAAAAGCTATACAGACACTTTACATTTTGTTGTATTTGTATTTAATGATTTGTATTTAATTAGATTTCATAACATTTGCAACTGGTTAATAAAAGTTACCATTGTTTGTGTTCTTGTTTCATAATCAACTACATTTACCAAAATGCGTCATCAGCATGTGATGAATTGGCACTTCAAATCACTGAATCATTTTGCAAAGCCTTATTTAGTTCATTTGATGTGGAGTTTCAAAAAGCTCAGTTTCATCACTAATTGACAGGCTTGTGGACTCGAGTCACATGACTTGAGCCGCTCTTCCTCTGCCGAGCCAAGCCGATCTCATTGCTCAATCGTTCCATTCTGTGCCAATCCGGTATAGATATGGTTTAATTTTCTAGAAGCTCAAGTGGAAATATAACTGGAACCATTCCCAACTGTTCTCAGAACTGTTTGGCCCGACGATGGAAAAGCAGTTTGGACTTGACTTGGAGTCCCAAATTTGACGACTTGCGATTCGACTTAGACTTTCAAAACTAAGACTTAGCACTTGACTTGGACTTGAGCCCTGTGATCTGGAAAGACTTTGGCTCTGTTTACACCTAGTATTAAGCAGGCATGTGATTGGCTAAGGACAAAAAAAGCAGGAAAATATACGGAAGAGGCGCGCGCGCTGTTTGAATACTGAATGGAGAATGACAGCCGCAGAGGAGGGAAAACGAGTTTCCGTATACTTTATTGATGTAAATAGACTTCTGTCCCTCACATTAAAGGGTTAGTTCACCCAAAAATGAAAATTCTGTCATTAATTACTCACCCTCATGTTGTTCCAACCGCGTAAGACCTTCGTTCATCTTCGGAACATAAATTAAGATATTTTTGATGAAATCTGAGTGCTGCATCACTTGTCCATAGGCTGCTAGGTGACCGAAACTTGCTGGCCCAGAAAAGTTATTAAAGAGATCATTAATATAGTCCAAGTGACTACAGTGGCTTAATCTTAAGTATATCAAGCGACGAGAATACTTTTTGTGCGCACAAACAAACAAAAATAACGACTTTATTCCACTATTCATTTCCTTCTCTCTGGGCCTCGTAGTGTTTTTGCGCAGCGCGTCTGTGTTACACGTCATCACGCATCACACACATGACCAGCGTCGGCCAATAGTGAGCCTACGTGGTGACGTGTAACACAGACGCGCAGCGCAAAAACACTACGTGAACCAACTAGAGGCCCAGAGAGAAGGAAATGAATAGTGGAATAAAGTCGTTATTTTTGCGCACAAAAAGTATTTTCGTCGCTTTATATACTTAAGATTGAGCCACTGTAGTCACTTGGACTATATTAACGATCTGTTTAATAACTTTTCTGGGCCAGCAAGTTTCGGTCACCTAGCAGCCTTTGGAGAAGTGATCAGCTCTCAGATTTCATCAAAAATATCTTAATTTGTGTTCCGAAGATGAACGAAGGTCTTACGCGGTTGGAACAACATGAGGGTGAGTAATTACTGACAGAATTTTCATTTTTGGGTGAACTAACCCTTTAAGCTATGAAATAGGCTTCAGATGAATTTGTCACCCAAACTGACGTGAAAAAAACGCCCGGTGTGGCCCTGTTGCACGGGGACGGCGATTGTGGTTCCGTCCCGGGTTACCATGGTGACGGCTGTGAGATTTTTTTTTTTACAGATCTGCATGATTCACGTAGGTCACATTTTCAGGTCGGAAAATCGGAATTCCGGATTAATCCGGAAAAATCACATCCCTGATTAAGATGCATTTTTGTCGATCGGATCACATGTAGACAACACTAAAAACAGGTGTAAACGGGGTCTAAAACTTTTTGAGCTTGTCCACTTCCAGAGGTAGACAAAAACACATTAGACTGTATTGCTTTCGTAGTGTAAACGCTCATGTGGTTGAATGTGTTCGAACAGCGACAAAATACCGCCTACTCTCCATCTATTGACCTAACGTGTAAACATTATGGGAAGCGCTAGCCAGACAGATTTAAACTTTGTCAGCTGAAGACCCAAGTTTGGTTTGAAGATGAAAAACGTACCAAGCACAATGTTCTTTTACCATTTCTGATTTCTAACAGAGCAGACACGAAAGCTGATGCTCTCTGTGTGTTTTACCATCGTCTCTGGTCGCGTTCATACAGTGTGTGGATCGGATTTCATCCATTGGATAGAAAGATCTGAAAAAGCCCATTCATTTACCCAGCTATGGTCTGACCCTCCCTTCGAAGAAATCAGGACAGAAGTGACTGAAAGGGGACAAAAGAGATGAATTAAAACACCACAGGCCTATACCATGAAGGTATGATTTAAAGATATGGATTTTTGGGGGCTGATACAGATATTAGGGAGTAAAAAAAGCCTGATATCGATATATCGGCCGATATTATTTATGTTTATTACATGGCTTGGTTGAATTCTAATGTAGAATGCGGTCTTATTTCGTGATAACAGACCACTGCTAAGTATAACACACCGTTGCCATGAAAAACAGAGCGTTGCTATGGACGCAGGATTCTAACCGTAGAGACGGAATGGACTATTTTCTTTAGCGGAAGCAATACAATCGTTTTTAAATCAATAAACTCTTTTTTAAATCAATATTTTGTGTCAAATTATTGATTTATCTGGTAGGTAGCCATGTAATAAGTGGGATAATGTAGAGCGAGGCAGTTGTTATAGCGAATACAACCCCTTCAGGCTGATTCAAGACCCTTCCGCGAGCCTGTCGGGGTTGTATTCACTATAACAACCGCCTCGCTCTACATTATCCCTTACGTATATTATAGTACAGAACCAGTCAAAAGTTTTGACACACTATCCCATTCGTGTGTACAAACGTTTGACTGGTACTGTATATAGAATACAGTATATCCAAAACAGAAAATATATATTTTTTTGCAATGATCACTCAAATGTGGTGATCAAACACTTGTGTGACAAAGACATGTAATGGAGACAGGGTGAATGATAGAATAAGAATGATACATTTGAGCTGTAACCAAACTAGTTTGCATTGCATGTTCTATTCTATAACACTTTATATAGGGCCATTTTGCATAATGAGTAGTTTCACGTTTAGTACATTTGGCTGACTTATTTAAAATGGTATTTAAGTAAAAGTACTGTACATGTGTAATTAAACATGTTTTCATTATGGTATTATTACTTTTACTTTAGTAAAAGAACCGAGTACTTCCTCCACTGGAAGAGACTAGAGGAATTAAGACTAATAATAGAAGATAACAAGGTCAGTTGCCAGTTACACTTTTGATATATTTTATATAAGTTATTTTTTATATAACTTGACTAAATAAAAAGACGAAGTCATTAGTGAAGATTATAAATGTTTGAAATATTGCTTGATGTTGTAATGTAGCGTTATAGGCAGAATGGGCCTAACACTGTTTCTACACTGGACACGGCCGTTGTTGCAACATCACAGATTATAATGGGTTCCACTGTCTTTTGACGCATCACGCCACTCGCGTCAGCTGTCTTGTTCAGGCAGCAGCAGACAAGCATCGTCTTAACAGTAAGTTGCTAGCGGTGGAGTGGAAGCTAATGTGTGCGCATCTTACACCATGTCTGAAGAGACCTCCTTTTACTGAAGTGAAAGGAGTGGCTGGTGTCACTACAGTAACCTGGGTTGTCATTAGTAAACAATGGAGCGTAGTTACACAATTTACAAGCATTTTATCCATGTTATATGTTCTGTAAAAAAAAAAAGTTCATATCGGCGGCACATCTGCATCATATACGACAATACCAATATGCAACAGGCTCATATAGGACGATAAAATTATTCAGTTAAGTTTGCATCAACCCTGGGTTTTAGGGTCCATTAAAGTGGCTCGGCTTTTAGCAGTGTTCATCGCCACAGTAACTTGCACTCCACGGCTTAACTGTACCAGGGCAGGTTATGTCCCGAGTAAGTGATCTCAAACTGAAGTTGGACCAATCAGTTGAAAGCAAAGTGAAACATCTCTGACGCAGTAAAGTCACTCCCTCTGTTAGTCTTGCTCCAAATTAAAGGTCACTACAAAGTAATTTTTTTTTTTTAAATACTAAAAATTGTCTTGCTTTTAGCAATGATTCTTTTTTCATTATTTTATATGACTTATATAATTATTATACCCCTAATCCATTACTCGTGAGCAATTTTAGGTTAACAATTATTATTAAGCATTTAGTTTAGATGAACATAATTACAGATAATATGTCATATATTTTAAATCTGTAGATAAAGTTTTAAAAATGACTATGTATATAGGTATACAGAGACTTGGATATGTAACAGTGGCAAGAAAAAGTATGTGAACCCCTAGGAACGAACTGGTTTTCTGCAGTTATTTGCCATAACATGTGATCTTATCCTCATCTAAGTCTCAACAATAGACAAACACAATGTGCTTCAGCTGATAACACAAACAATTCTAATTTCTTGTGTCCGTATTGAACACACCCATTAAACATTCACAGTGCTGGAGGAAAAAGTAAGTGAATCCATAAACGAATTACTTCAACTAAAGCTAATTGGAGTCAGTAGCTTGCACACCTGGAGTCCAGTTAATGAAGTGAGTTTGAAGGTGTGGTTTAAAGCTACTTTGATTGATTTCTGTTTGTAAGAAGCATCAACTTATAAACTTGTTTAACCCTCTGGGGTCTAAGGTGTTTTTGGGGTCCTTGAGATGTTTTGACATGCCCTGACATTTGTGCTTTTTTCAGTTGCTTATAAACATATTAATCACAAAGGTGTCATTACACTCTATGCAGCACAAACAGGGCTACCATAATATGTGAACAACATGAACATGTTTGTATTTTTGAGAGAATAATGTTTATGCATGGTTATTAAAAAAAAACTAAAAATTAAAGTTTCTGAAATAAAAATAAGGCCACAAAACACATACTAAATATGTGTCCACAAGACTTTTGACTAATGTATTTAAACAGTCTTTTTGCGGTTTACAGACACTAAATCGCGATTAGAACAAAGCCCTAGAGAATAAAGAACTTACTATTCACAATCCTCAGCTGGATCCGTTGCTACTCAAAGTGAAACTGAAACCAGGATTATTAAATTTTTCCAGGATTATATTACTATTACATTATTATTATTCCTCACAGCGTCGCAAGATGACGTAAGGTACATGAATCTGACTAAACTTGAGTTTTATCGAGCTGATGTGGGCATTGACAGGTTTGCATAGATCGCCTCAGATCATTTGCGTTTGAATAGCACGCGCTCTCCGTTGGCGTGTTCACATTAGCAGATAATGAGTTGCCATGAGAACGACTGACATCTCTCTCTTTTCATACAGATTATATAAACAGAGAATATTTGTTTTCGTTTTGAATTAGATAATTTAAAAGCAGACAATTAAATGTTTATAAAGATATACTGCTTATGCCTGTGAGACTAGTATTCGCTGAGTTTTAAGTTTAGAGCCGTGCTCCAGAAAAAAAGTTCACAGAGACAGAGAGGCAGAAAGCACACCCTTTTTAAAAAATTTTTTATAAAAGCAATGTTTTGTTTTGTTTATTTTTTCATATTTCTAAAATCTGTATGACCATAAGTGACAAGAGTATTTTAAGTCTATTTTTCTGCTGTGTGAAAAAAAATCCAGCAAAACACGCCGGCGCGTTTGTCGACCCCAGAGGGTTAAAAAACAAAATACATTTATTATATATATTGAGAATCTTAATATATTTTGACACCTGAAAAGCCACAGACAGAGGACAGTTGAAACTGACATGGTTCAGTATTGAATGTACATTGGCTAGCTAGCTACCTTACTGTGGACAATGGACATCAACTACAGTTTTGGCTTGAATTATTTTGCCTGCCTCATTGCTTAAACCAGCTAAATTATATTATATTGTGTGTGTATTGATCTCAATGACAGCATTCAAATTAAGTTTGGATAATTTATCATCAATGTTGAAATAACATTATAACATATATAATATCGGTCTACATGAAAAACACTTATTCATCCTATCCCAATCTTATAAATCCATTTACTGATGGTTTCTTATTTTTATAGAGCATTTGTATTATAATTATTGTTATACATTTACTTCATTTCATCTATCTCTTTTCCCAATTTAACGCATTGCATTATCAATTTTATAGGCTACTTAAAGTATAGGCTATATAATATATACTATAACATATATAATGTTTTTCAAATAGCCTACTTTAATATATATATTAAATACTAAGATACATTTGATTAATATTGTTAATTTCAAATTGTAAAGAAATAAAAAATGTTGATTCTCAAAAGATTTCCAGGTGCAGTTCACTCAGCCGATAAAATTCATGTAGCATTTTCATCGGTCAGTCGTGGAAATCTATTCTGATTGGTTGATAACTTTTGACAAAGTTTAATTCAGAAGCTTTCAAGTGCAAGAGCACGTAGAGATTCGTGAGTGCACAAAACACAGTTTGAGCGCGAACGCACAATATCTGAGCGAGAGGAGAGGCAGTTCATAAGAGAGCACTGCATCTGTTCAGTTTTGTGAGTCCGCGCTCGAGTATTACATTATTGTGCTCTCGACATTACGGGGATTCATAGGGAGCAAAATTAGAAGCACCTTTTCTGCTACTCATGTGTGGATGCGAATTACTCACAAAAATAACGTTCATTAACGTAAGATAAAGCAATACAATATTACATTAAATAATAATTCACTAATTTTACATCGTTAGAAAGAGCTGTAAATGTGACTTATCGATGTAAATTCTTAAAAACACCAACCTTTCTTCAGCCGAATCACAACAGACGCAGGGTCTCGGCGAGTCGGCGCAGCCTTGTGACGTCACATCACCAGACCAAAATAAAAGTCCTTCATCTTTAAAGTTTTATGGCAGTTGGCAAACCAGCTTATTGTGTATATTCCGCTACCTACTTAGATGGAGTGTGGAGCATTGACGTTTAATAATATATATATATATATATATATATATATATATATATATATATATATATATATATATATATATATATATATATTTCTTTCTTTTTTTTTCTTTTTTTTTACAGTCTATGATATATATACATATATATATATATATATATATATATATATATATATATGACTATTGTGATTATTGTGGACTACTGATCCAAAATACAGCAAAAACAGTATATTGTGAAATATTTTTACAAGTTATAATAATTGTTTTCTATTTGGATATATTTTTAAAATGCAATTTATTCCTGTGATATAAATCATTACATTAATTCATTAATCATTAAATCATAATCATCACATGATCCTTCATAAATCATTCTTATATTCTGATTTGATGCTCAAGAAACATTTCTTATTATTATGAATGTTGAAAACAGTTATATATATTTTTTTCAGGATTCTTTGATGAATAGAAAGTTCAAAAGAACAGCATTTATCTGAAATTTAAATATATCAGAATCAGAAGTGTTTCTTGAGCAGCAAATCATATTAGAATGATTTCTGAAGGATCATGTAAC
Organism: Abramis brama; assembly: GCF_963993115.1. Classification (NCBI taxonomy): domain Eukaryota; kingdom Metazoa; phylum Chordata; class Actinopteri; order Cypriniformes; family Leuciscidae; genus Abramis; species Abramis brama. The sequence continues at coordinate 33,019,912 of NC_139966.1, read as the reverse complement.
ACTAGCCACGTTTCCATTACAGATTTGCGCAAAACTTCCTGAATGTTGATAAAAAACTATTGCAAAATGACGGCGTTTCCATTAACCGATGTTAAGTGACTAAAACGTCATTCCAAAAATCATGGCAACGGATGTTGGTAGGTTTATGTATATCCCAGCCACCGCACTAGTCATTATTCTTAATCGAAAGAGACGTGGGCGTGTTATTCAAGCATCAATGGCAAGGGAAACCCAAGCTGGGACCGAGATGGGTCTTGTGCATGTTGCCCACTTGGGTACCAGTACCAAGTGCAATCCTACATGAAATCCATGTGGGCAATTAACATGAGGCCGTTATGGAACCCGCGGACAATCCTATAGAGAATGAGGCGTTCCATTAACCGATGTTAAGCGACTAAAACTTAATTTTTTCCTCTCGCGATAAGTCATTCCAAAAATCATAGCAACGGATGTTGGTAGGTTTATGTGTATCAGCCACTGCACTGCCATCATTATTAATCAAAGGAGACGTATGTGTGTTATCCAATCATTAATGGCAAGGAAAGACCCTTAGCCTATACTTGAGAGCGACACATAGGCTATAAGGTGTTTCTTGGGTGTTTCTCACTTATTTCTGCTTCAAGGTCTTGATTGTGACATTTCTTTGAGGTTTAGAATCCAGTATTCCTGTAATTCTTTTGTCTTTTATGAATTTAATAAAGAACTCTGTCTCGTATTCTGTCCCAACATATGTCATCTATGTCAGGTGACCTGTAAATGCGCAAAAACTATTTCCATTGCAGTTTTGCAGAAAAGTTTTTTCCGAATTGCCTAAAAAACCACCTCATGTGAGCGTAAAAACATTTTTGCGATAAATGGGACTTTTTGCGAAATTGACGTGTTTCCATTGGGCGTATTTTAAATTCGCAATTTCAATTTGATGCGATGATGCTGGAAGTTCAGCTTTGATCACAGGAATAAATTGCATTTTAAAATATATTTAAATACAAAACATTTATTTTAAATGCACTATTTCACAATATTGCTCTTTTTGCTGTATTTTGGATCAAATAAATGCAGCCTTGGTGAGCGGAAGAGACTTCTTTTAAAGAAAATGTATAGTCAGATTACTCCTTTTAACTTAAAATTGATTTTTGTGAATAAGCCAAAACAATCATTAATGCCGAGTTCACACTGAACGATTTTAGGCCCGCTCGCCGACAGGTTTTATGAGATCGCCGACAAATGCCCGAAATCATATGCAAATCGGGGCTCATTCACGTAAGTGACAATCAGGCAGTGTGAACTATCAAAGATGCGATCTGAGAGAATCGCTGACGAATCGCAGACGCCCGTGAGATATTTGCCATGCTAAATATCTGGACCTGTCGGCAATTCAAAATCCTGCTGTTTGAATGTGTTCTAACTGAAAACTACATCGGCGATGACCTGCTGCCAATGAGAGAGCAAGATACAGGACAGCAGGAAGTTCGGGGAGGAGTTATAGACCAGAATATCAGTATTTTAATATATATATTAACAATTATATCAAACAGAAACAAAGCACAAACATTTGCTTAACCAGCAGCAACAGCAGCACATTGCAAAATTATTTATTTAACCCCAACTCTCTTTGCAGAAACACAATCCTTACTCCCTGCGTCTCCCCAACCATTTCCTCCAGCATAATCTGTTTTTTTCTCTCCTTTTCATTGAAAATCAGTGCACAGACAATTTGGATCACAATCTTCCTGCAGAAGGGGTCGGCGATTCTTTCTTTTGTAAAGTTAAGCAGTGTGAAACCTCCTGTCACCGATCCATCGTGCAGTGAGTGTGCACACAGCAGCAACTGAATGCTACCCCAGATAGTTGTGCCGTGTGAAAAGACAGTTCAACTGACACTGACTCTGAGAGTGATTCAGAGAGCCCAATCTTGAGTTCACGCTTTATATTTGCGTGCTCTTTATACAGAGAAATTACCTTTTAAGTGCACCTGTGCATATGATACACACTTTTTGTGTGCATAGGCTATAAAATAAATACACATCTAACCAGTTCTACCTAATGGATACATTTTGAGTAAGAGATGCACATAAAAGATTACGTTTGCATATAAAGAGTATGCCAAATAAGCATGAACTCGTGCTATAGATACGCAGACTAAACACGGTGCCAGGAGATTGTGTTGCATTTGTTACTGTTCCTGGTATATTAGGCTGATCCTAGTAAGACTATGTTATCAATAATAGCCTACTTCAATGTTATGACTAAATAACCTCAAATTCTGCCCCCTTTCATCCTGGCCAGCCTGCGCCATCCCCTTTGCTCCCAGGTTATCTGATGTTCTCCGCGAACATCATTCTAAACTCTAAACTGGCAAGAGCAGCTTCCAAATCCTCAGTTCTCATCCTGCTGGATCTGTCTTTCTGCGTTTGACACAGTTAACCACCAGATCCTCCGGTCAATCCTAAAGATGAAGGGCATCTCAGGAACCGCACTCCAATGGTTCAAGTCTTACCTCTCAGGTAGGTCCTTTAGGGTGTCATGGAGCAAGGCACAACATCGAGCTACTGGGGTGCCTAAGGGCTCAGTGCTTGGACCACTTCTCTTCTCCATATACATGTCATCACTAGGATCTGTCATTCAGAAACATGGTTTATCATATCACTGTTATGCTGACAACACAACTTTATCTCTCATTCCAACCAGAGGATCTGACGGTAGCGGCTCGCATCTCAGCCTGCCTGACAGACATTTCTGGCTGGATGAAGGACCACCACCTTCAACTAAACCTTGTGAAGACAAAGCTGCTTGTGGTCAAAGCCAACCCAACACTACACCACAACTTCTCCATTCAACTAGGTTTGTCATCCATAACTCCATCAAGGTCAGCCAGGAACCTTGGAGTAGTGATTGATGATCAATTGAACTTCACAGACCACATTGCTAGAACTGTATAATTTGCTTTATACAGCATTAGGAGGATCAGGTCCTTCCTATCAGAGCATGCTGCACAACTCCTTGTCCAAGCTCTTATTCTATCCAGACTGGACTATTGTAATGCTCTCCTGACAGGTCTTCCAGCTTGCAATGTCAAACCTCTGCAACTGATCCAGAATGCTGCAACTATAATGGTCTTTAACAAGCCGAAGAGAGCACACATCACTCCTCTCCTCGCCAATTGCCACTTGCATCAAATTTAAGGTACTGACATTTGCCTACAGAACAACCACTGGCTCTGCTCCCTTTACTTACTCCAGACTTACGGGCCATCCAGAAGCTTGAGTTCTGCAACTGAACGTCACCTTGTGGTGCCATCTCAAAGAGGCACAAAATCACTTTCTCAGACCTTTACCTTGACTGTTCCCTGCTGGTGGAAGACCTGCCTAACTCAACACGAGCTGCTGAGGCTGAAGACGCATCTTTTTCGGAAACACTTGATCCATTAATACTAACACTTTCTTTTCTTTTCTATTCTATACCTATTAAAAAATAAATATGTAAATCAATTTACATGTACTGCGTTAGATTAAACTGGGAAGGGTCACAGCGCTTGCATACTGTTGTCCTATTGTTAGTTTAATTGCTTCTATTGCTCTCCTCATTTGTAAGTCGCTTTGGATAAAAGTGTCTGCTAAATGATTAAATGTATTATTATTATTATGCTAGTGTAATGCTAGCTAATGCATATAGGCTAATATGGATAAGATTGATATTTCATGAAATAAAACAAACTGATTAGGCTGTAATTTTTTGGCGACAGTGCAAAATCCTGAGTCATCAATGAACCAATACATGTTCACATTCATTAGAATTTCTATGTTGTGTCCTGATGTTTTACCTCTCCTAACAAAACAGATCCAATAACTCCAGTGCGTTGTAAAGTCCAAAAGTCAAAATGTATTGAGAAAAAAAGATTAATGTAATCATTTCCAAAATTCACAACATGTATTTATCTACTGATAAATTCTGCTTCAATCCATATTTGTTGGCATTTAGACTTTTTTTTTAAACAACTATTTTATTTGTCAAAAATTGTCACACAAGTTTAAACAGTGTTTCCATTTTCCATTACAACTGGATAAAAAAAAAAAAAAAAAAAAAAAAAAAAAAAAATCAATAAATAAAAAAAAAAATAAAAAAAAATAAAAAAAATATAATTAAAAACATAAATAAATAATAATAATAATTATTATAAAAAAAAAAAAAAACACATACAGCAATAACATAGGCTGCTTGTCTATATACTCTCAATGTCCATCAATTCCACGAAGGAGTCACCATCTAGACTCTCCAAAAAGTTATAAAACACTTTCCAGATGGACCAAAAGGTATGTGGCTTATTTTTCAAAAAGTAGGTAATTTTTTCTAAGGCAAGGTGTGAGGTCATCCGGCATTTAGACTTTTAAAAACAACATTTTCACTGTGGTAAAAAAACTCCCCCGCTTGCCAGACACAAAGCGAGGCACGCACCTTCGGGGGCGGTCAAGTAGCTCTTAATTATATTGTCATAGATCGCACCTCTGTGGCTCTCTCCGTTCATCAAAGAACACCATCACCGGAGTATTGAACTTCATTTCCCATCAGCCCCGTACCTAGGTCTAATCACCTGCATAGGTGTTCCCACTTCTCCCCTCTTTATAAACTGCCTTCTGACTCTCACTCATTGTGAAGTCTTTTTCTGCCCCGGCTAACATTACCAAGCGTTTATATACTGTTATTGATTCTCCGTGTTCTGACCCTTGACTGTTTACCTACTCTCGTTTCTTCGTCTGCTGCCTGCCCTGACCTCTGCCTGGTATTGTTTATGATTCTGGATTTCCTTCGACATTGTCTACGCTGTTTTCTGATTACTGCCTGTCTGACTACTCTTAATAAACATACTGTACTGCAAATGGATCCGAACGTCTCTGACTCTGCATCACAGAAGACTTCGCCACCACAGGATCCAGCAGCTACTGTATGTATCTTCTCACCTCTGAAGTGTCATCTCAAGCATCTATGCTGGCTGCCCACCAGCAACAACTCGTCAAGTTGACTGCGCTTACCGAGGAGCTGGTGAGATCCATGCAGGCACTCACCACACAAGCCGCCGCATCAGTTCCTACCACTGCATCTCCGGTTCAGCCGACCCAGATGTGAGTACTCCATCCAGCAATCCTCGTCTATCCCTCCCTGATAAATATGACAGATCCTCTGCTAAGTGTAAGGGATTTCTGTTGCAATGCTCAATATTTATCAATCAGCAACCACAACTTTATCCTACTGATGACAGTCGAGTATCATTCATCTGTTCACTGCTGACCGGAAGGGCTCTGGAGTGGGTGACGGTGCTATGGCATGGTGGACATCTATCATTTCCCTCATATGACAGTTTCCTCCATCAGTTTAGAGAGCATCCAGCCGGTGGAAAGGAACCGGGCGAGCTTCTACTTTGTCTACGCCAGGGAGGATCTTCTGCAGCAGATTACACCCTCTCTTTCTGCACTCTGGCTGCACAAACTGGTTGGAAGGAGGATCCGTTGAAACTACTTTACCGCAAGGGTCTCACTACAGATCTGCAAGGGGAACTGGCATCGGGATGAGGGGAAATCACTCAATCAACTCATGGACCTGGCCATTCGTCTTGACAACCTGATGCGAGCTCGACGAGTTCCGCAGATGCATATTCAGAGTCACTGAATATCCCTCCGCAAGACAAGAATCCGAACCCATGCAGATCGGCTACACTTGGCTAACGCCCGAGGAGAGAGAAAGAAGGTTATGCAATCGTTTATGCTTGTACTGTGGACAATCCGGCCACATGAGGGCGACCTGTCCTAACCAACCAATATCCTGAGATTCTGCTACGGTGAGTTCCCATCTCTGCTCTTCAAAATCCTTTGAACTAGCCATCACTCTGCGCTTTGGCAATGAAATAGTTAATACTACTGCTTTCTGGAGTTGCAGGAAATTTCATTGATCTGTCTTTCGCTAAAGCTCATCATCTTTCTCTTCTTCCATGTAAATCCCGGGTGGTAGTGGCAGCATTAGACGGACGCCCTTTGGGTACAGGCAAGATCCAATACATCTCTCAAGAAGTCACCTTATGTACTAGCACCCTTCACGCCGAACTCATTCAACTATTTACTATTGAATCCCCACGACACCCCATCATTCTCAGTCTTCCCTGGCTGGAAAAGCATAATCCCACGATCTCATGGACCGAGAAGCAGATTACCCAATGGTCTAAAGCCTGTCAAGAAGAATGTCTGCAGTCTCTCACCAGGGTCACTCCTATCTCCACCCACACCGATAATCCCGACCTTCAGAAGGTTCCTGTGCAATACCGCGATCTCGCTCTAGCCTTCAGCGAGAGCCGAGCCACTCAACTTCCTCCTCACAGACCCAGTGACTGTGCTATTGATCTCATCCCAGGTTCCATTCCCACACGAGGAAGAATTTTTCCACTCTCGCAACCCGAATACGAAGCCATGAAAACTTACATCGAGGAACAGCTTTCTAGGGGATTCATAAGACCAACCACTTCACCCGCTTCAGCCGGATTCTTCTTCGTGAAGAAAAAAGATGGAGGGTTGCATCCTTGTATCGATTATCGCAGTCTCAACGAAATCACGGTAAAGTTTCGCTATCCTTTGCCTTTAGTTCCAGCTGCCCTCGAACAGCTCCGTAACGCGAGGTACTTCACAAAGTTGGATTTGCGAAATGCCTATAATCTGATTCGGATCAGGGAGAAAGATGAGTGGAAAACAGCTTTCTCCACCACTACCGGGCACTATGAATATCACGTGATGCCGTTCGGGCTCACCAACAGTCCTTCAGTATTCCAGGCGTTTGTCAACGAGGTCTTCTGAGACATGCTTAACCAGAATCTCATTGTCTACATTGATGATATTCTTATCTATTCTGAGACTTTCGAAAATCACGTGCAAGATGTAAGAGCAGTGCTTCAACGCCTCATTGATAACCAACTGTACGCCAAAATTCTGAAATGTGAGTTCCATCAGACACAAATCGCATTCTTGGGTTACATCATCAGTGCTGAGGGAGTGACCATGGATAACGGCAAGGTACGAGCAGTTGTTAATTGGCCACAACCCACCAATGTAAAAGAATTACAACGTTTCCTGGGCTTCGCTAACTTCTATCGACGGTTCATTAGAAACTTCAGCATCACGGCAGCGCCTCTCACATCCCTCCTTCAGGGCGGAGGACATCAGTTAAAGTGGTCATCCGAGAGTGTTGCAGCATTTCAACAGTTCAAATAGTCAGGTCCGAATCTTCAAGATTGTGTAACCCTGTAGGCATTTTTGAGGAAAAGTTGAAAAGTTATACCACATTTTTAGAAAGTTCAATGTCTCCTGAATAAGGATCCACCGTATAACATTGAAATAAGGGTCCCATTTTCTTGTAATTGTTATCGAAACAATAGGTGCATTATTCACAGCCGAAACACTACAGGTGGATAGGGTAAAAATTTTAAGTTATAGATATCACCATAAAACTTTTCCAGTTTTTCACTTACATAGAGACAGACATTTTTTGTATTACAAGTTTTCTGAAATGTCATGTTTACATATGCAAATGAGGCATACCAGTATATATACAGTGAGGAAAATAAGTATTTGAACACCCTGCTATTTTGCAAGTTCTCCCACTTGGAAATCATGGAGGGGTCTGAAATTGTCATCGTAGGTGCATGTCCACTGTGAGAGACATAATCTAAAAAATAAAATCCAGAAATTACAATATATGATTTTTTAACTATTTATTTGTATGATACAGCTGCAAATAAGTATTTGAACACCTGTCTATCAGCTAGAATTCTGACCCTCAAAGACCTGTTAGTCTGCCTTTAAAATGTCCACCTCCACTCCATTTATTATACTAAATTAGATGCACCTGTTTGAGGTCGTTAGCTGCAGAAAGACACCTGTCCACCCCATACAATCAGTAAGAATCCAACTACTAACATGGCCAAGACCAAAGAGCTGTCCAAAGACACTAGAGACAAAATTGTACACCTCCACAAGGCTGGAAAGGGCTACGGGAAAATTGCCAAGCAGCTTGGTGAAAAAAGGTCCACTGTTGGAGCAATCATTAGAAAATGGAAGAAGCTAAACATGACTGTCAATCTCCCTCGGACTGGGGCTCCATGCAAGATCTCACCTCGTGGGGTCTCAATGATCCTAAGAAAGGTGAGAAATCAGCCCAGAACTACACGGGAGGAGCTGGGCAATGACCTGAAAAGAGCTGGGACCACCGTTTCCAAGGTTACTGTTGGTAATACACTAAGACGTCATGGTTTGAAATCATGCATGGCACGGAAGGTTCCCCTGCTTAAACCAGCACATGTCAAGGCCCGTCTTAAGTTTGCCAATGACCATTTGGATGATCCAGAGGAGTCATGGGAGAAGGTCATGTGGTCAGATGAGACCAAAATAGAACTTTTTGGTCATAATTCCACTAAACGTGTTTGGAGGAAGAAGAATGATGAGTACCATCCCAAGAACACCATTCCTACTGTGAAGCCATGGTGGTAGCATCATGCTTTGGGGGTGTTTTTCTGCACATGGGACAGGGCGACTGCACTGTATTAAGGAGAGGATGACCGGGGCCATGTATTGCGAGATTTTGGGGAACAACCTCCTTCCCTCAGTTAGAGCATTGAAGATGGGTCGAGGCTGGGTCTTCCAACATGACAATGACCCGAAGCACACAGCCAGGATAACCAAGGAGTGGCTCTGTAAGAAGCATATCAAGGTTCTGGCGTGGCCTAGCCAGTCTCCAGACCTAAACCCAATAGAGAATCTTTGGAGGGAGCTCAAACTCCGTGTTTCTCAGTGACAGCCCAGAAACCTGACTGATCTAGAGAAGATCTGTGTGGAGGAGTGGGCCAAAATCCCTCCTGCAGTGTGTGCAAACCTGGTGAAAAACTACAGGAAACGTTTGACCTCTGTAATTGCAAACAAAGGCTACTGTACCAAATATTAACATTGATTTTCTCAGGTGTTCAAATACTTATTTGCAGCTGTATCATACAAATAAATAGTTAAAAAATCATACATTGTGATTTCTGGATATTTTTTTTTTTTAGATTATGTCTCTCACAGTGGACATGCACCTACGATGACAATTTCAGACCCCTCCATGATTTCTAAGTGGGAGAACTTGCAAAATAGCAGGGTGTTCAAATACTTATTTTCATCACTGTATATATATAATTTGAGGGGCAGGCATACCAGTACGCGGTTCTCCCTTTCGGGCTAGCCCTGTCTCCTCGCGTCTTCACGAAGGTTGTCGAGGCAGCCCTTGTTCCTCTTCGGGAACACGGGGTTCGCATCCTGCACTATCTCGACGACTGGCTGATCCTAGCTCACTCTCGAGACAAGGTTTGCGAACACAGGGACCTAGTGCTCCGGCACCTAGCTCGTCTGGGCCTTCGGGTCAACTGGGAGAAGAGCAAACTCTGCTCCGTGCAGAGGATCTCTTTTCTCAGTATGGAAATCGACTTACGAGCTTACGAGCGAGCGCGTGCAGTCACTGCTGACTTGCCTTCGTCAGTTCGAGGGCAAGAGTGCGGTTCCACTGAAACTCTTTCAGAGGCTCCTGGGGCATATGGCATCCGCAGCGGCAGTAACGCCGCTCGGTTTGCTTCATATGAGACCGCTTCAGCTTTGGCTTCGCGATCGAGTCCCGAGGTGGGCATGGCAACACGGCACGCTCCGAGTCCCAGTGACTTCGACCTGCCGTCAGACCTTCACCTCGTGGACGAACCTCAGTTTTCTAAGGGCTGGAGTGCCCATAGAACGAGTTTCCCAGCATGTTGTTGTATCAACAGATGCCTCCACAATGGGCTGGGGCGCCATGTGCAATGGACATGCTGCCGCGGGCTCCTGGACAGGACCCCAGCGCCTTTGGCATGTCAATTGCCTCGAGTTGCTGGCTGTACGTCTCACCCTGCACCGCTTCTGTGCGTTGCTCAGGGGTCAGCACGTATTAGTCCGATCAGACAATACCACGACAGTAGCGTACATCAACCGACAAGGTGGTCTGCGCTCCCGCCGTATGTCGCAACTCGCCCGTCACCTCCTCATATGGAGTCAGAAGCATCTGAGGTCGCTTCGAGCCATTTATATCCCGGGAGACCTGAACCGTGCAGCCGATCTGTCTCGGTTTTTGGCCTCTCGCTGGAGAATGGAGACTCCATCCCCAGTCGGTTCAGCTGATTTGGGATCAGTTCGGGGACGCACAGGTAGATCTGTTTGCCTCCCACGACTCGTCCCACTGCGACCTGTTTTATTCTCTGACCGAGGGCACGCTCGGCACGGATGCACTGGCGCACAGCTGGCCGTGGGGCCTCCGCAAGTATGCATTTCCCCCAGGGAGCCTTCTTGCGCAGACTTTGCGCAAGATCAGGGAGGACGAGGAGCAGGTAATTTTGGTTGCCCCGTATTGGCACAACCGCACCTGGTTCCCAGAGTACTCCTCGCGACAGCACCTCCCTGGCCAATTCCTCTGAGAAAGAACCTGCTACACCCTATGGCACCCTCGTCCCGATCTTTGGAACCTCCATGTGTGGTTCCTGGACGGGACGAAGCAGGTTTGAGTACCCTATCACCAGCGGTGGTGGCTACCATCAAGTTTACCGAAGTTTTACTATTACCGAAGTTGGGTTGGAGCGAAGGCTGTCTCCCTCAACCCTGAAAGTGTATGTTGCCGCCATTGCCGCACATCACGACGCAGTTGAAGGTAAGTCCATTGGAAAGCACGACCTGATCATCAGGTTCCTGAGAGGAGCGAGGAGACTGAATCCTCCTCGCCCTCCTCTCGTTCCCTCTTGGGACCTCTCAGTGGTTTTAACTGCCCTGCAGAGTACTCCCTTTGAGCCTCTGCAATCAGTGGAGCTTAAGTTCCTGTCAATGAAGACAGCGTTTCTGGTTGCATTGGCCTCCATCAAGAGGGTAGGGGACCTGCAGGCATTTTCGGTTGACGAAGTGTGCCTGGAATTCGGACCGGCTAACTCTCACGTGATCCTGAGACCCCGCCCTGGATATGTGCCCAAGGTTCCCACCACACCCTTTCGAGACCAGGTGGTGAACCTGCAAGCGCTGCCCTCGGAGGAGGCAGACCCAGCCTTGGCACTGCTCTGTCCAGTACGCGCCCTCCGTGCTTCCGTAGACAGAACGCAGTGTTTCAGGACTTCAGACCAGCTCTTTGTCTGTCATGGTGGGAAGCTGAAGGGAAAGACTCTCTCCAAGCAAAGGTTGTCTCACTGGATAGTGGATGCCATTGCTTTGGCTTACCAGCAGTAAGGTCGACCGTGCCCCCTTGGTGTGACGGCCCACTCCACCCGGAGTGTGGCATCCTCTTGGGCTCTAGCGCATGGCGCCTCGCTAACAGACATCTGTAGAGCTGCAGGCTGGGCGACACCTAACACGTTTGCGAGATTTTACAATCTCCGAGTGGAGCCAGTTTCTTCTCATGTACTCGCTTCAACTAGCCGGTACTAGATTCTGCTCAGGTGTCTTCGCTTGCTCGCCATTCCTTTCCACGGACGGGATACGTGCGATATTCTCTTCAGGTGAGCCTCTCTGCAGGCCCTGAGTTCCTCCAGCACTGTTGACGTCAACGCCAGAGTTATGCCACCGGCAGCTTTCGCGCTTGGCTAGGTGCCTCCATGTGCATGGTTCCCTCTCTGGGCGACCCCCACGTGTGTATTCCACTGTAAGCCTCTCTGAGCATGTGTCTTTCCCTGGGCCATTTTGCCACCCCTGGGGTTGAAATATTCCACCTGCGGCTGGACACCCCAGTGATACTCCATATGCAGCCCCCTGGGGTCATGTGTATTCCAAGTCCCCCCCTTCGGGTTGGGCATAATTGCATATTTCCACTGAGATATGCTTCCCAGTGTACCTTGGCATAATTCCAGCAGCCATTAAAAACTGTCCCTTTCATGTTAATGTTGTTTTTTCATTGTTTACATGTTTACATTTTCTGAGAATGCATAGTTTAGTTCTAATGTTTAATGTTTAAACTGCAATAAATGCATTAAAACGTTTTTTTTTGTTTTTTTTTGGCAGCCATTTTGTTTTTATTGTTTATGCCAAAACATTGATGTTTACAACTTGTTATATGGCAGAAATGGATTCAGCACCTAAAAATCATATAGAAACAACACTTGAAGTACTTTTCCTCAAAAACGCCCACTGCATCTTATCCAGGGCTATTTATCTATTTTGGGACTCGACTAAAAGAGAAGTTCACTACAGCTCCCATTCTGCACCATCCAGATCCCGAGCGGGAGTTCATTGTGGAGGTGGACGCGCCCAATACAGGAGTCGGGGCTATACTGTCACAACGGCATGGAAATCCAGTGAAGCTATTCCCCTGTGCCTACCATTCCCGCAAACTTACTCCAGCAGAACGAAACTACGATGTGGGTGACAGTGAACTCCTGCCGATGAAGGCAGCCTTTGAAGAATGGCGGCATTGGTTGGAGGGAGCTCATCTGCCCTTTACGGTTCTAACTGACCGCCATAATTTGGAGTATATTAAGGCTGCCAAAAGACTGAACCCCAGACAGGCCAGGTGGACCCTCTTCTTTACCAGATTCAGTTTCAAGGTAACATATCGCCCAGGCTCCAAGAATGGCAAGGCCAACGCTCTGTCTCGTCAGTTTGACAGCTCCTCTAGTCCTCCTGCATCTGATCCCATACTTCTGACGACACTTATTCTCGCCCCAGTCCAGTGGGACATAATGACCGAGATTTCAGCAGCACAGAGGGAGGAACAATCACCGCCTGAATGCCCTCCGAATCGCACCTACGTGCCTTCATGCCTCCGCACACGAGTGTTACAATGGGTGCATAATACTCCCAGCGCTGGACATCCCGGGATCACAGCTACCACTCACCTGGTGACGAACCATTTCTGGTGGTCGACGCTCCAAGCCGATGTGATTACCTTCGTGCATCAGTGCACCACTTGCAACATTGTCAAGTCATCCCATCAGAGACCGGCCGGATTACTTCAACCACTACCTGTACCACAACGTCCATGGTCTCACATTGCTATTGACTTTGTAACCGACCTACCCCTCTCCCAGAACTACATGACCATTCTGACAGTGGTTGATCGGTTCTCTAAGGCCTGCAGATTCATTCCCTTAGCCAAACTACCCACAGCCTTACAAACAGCAGAGGCTTTGGTACAACAGGTCTTCAGACTGTACGGATTACCTGAGGATATAGTCTCAGATAGGGGACCACAATTCACCTCTCGTGTTTGGCAGGCGTTATATGGTCAACTCAACATTAATGTCAGTTTCAATATAAAAAAACACATCAATATATTTGATTTGATACAGACATAGGTTTGTATCATGTAGTGCGTCATGTCATATCATGTACTTCATGTATCCTAATCATCCCCATATACACTACTGTATATTGACAAAAGTATTTGGACACCCCTCCAAATCACTTAATTCAGGTGTTCCAATCACTTCCATGGCCACAGTTGTATAAAATCAAGAACCTAGGCATACAGACGCTTCAACAAAAACTCTCAGGAGCTCAGTGAATTCAAGCGTGGTGATAGGTTGCCACCTGTGCAATAAGTCCATTCGTGAAATTTCCTCACTACAAAATATTCCACGGTCAACTGTTAGTGGTATTATAACAAAGTGGAAGCAATTGGGAACAACAGCAACTAGGCCACAGAGTGGGGTCAGTACATGCTGAGGCGCACAGAAGTCGCCAACTTTCTGCAGAGTCAATAGCTACAGACCTCCAAACTTTGAAGAGAGCTTCATGGAATGGGTTTCCATGGCTGAGCAGCTGCTTCCAAGCCTTACATCACCAAGTGCAATGCAAAGCGTGGGATGCAGTGGTGTAAAGCACGCCACCACTGGACTATGGAGTGACCAATCATGCTTCTCTGACTGGCAATCCAATGGACGAGTCTGGGTTTGGCGGTTGCCAGGAAAAGAAACCCTACATCTTCCCTACTTGTAACACATTATTTGCCATTGTGATGTATTTTTCCAGGACATCCTTGAAAAGTACCCCTTATCGCACAACGTTGCCCTTAGGCAACAAAAAGAAAAACTGAATTTGTGAACATGCAAAATAAAAAAAACTTCACAAAACCTGCCAAAAGGCTTCTCTACACCTTCATACACACACACATATTTTTATGTACAGTTCATGTCATTTTAAATAAGATTACTAAAGCAAATAATGTTGCTTTCATCTCACACCATTTGCTCCTGTGACCATGTGTCAGAAAAGGACGTCCCGCCTTCAAATGGTGCTTGATAGTGACTCCCAAACCTTATTTGACTGTTCTTTGATACTTTTTCAAACATTCTAATTGGTTGCAATCATTTAAAGAAAAAATGTACTGAATGTAGGGCTTAAGAAAACTTTCCGTTGCCTGGGGCAACGCGTAGAGAGTTAAATACTTTTACTGATCATATTTAATTATACATATTTCCTTTTTGGGTGTAAAAGGAACTGCTTTTTGTACTGTTTTAGGAAATTAGTTCAATACTTAAAACTATTAAATAATAAAATAAACCATAATAAAATGAATTTTATTATGAATAATTTTTAAGAGTTTTAAGTATTTAACTAATTTCCTAAAACAGTCTACAAAGTCTATAGATAGTATAGAGTCTATATGTAAAAAATATCGACGTATCCCCTGAGATACAAACATTTACAGGCAGATTATGAAACATGTAAAAATTAAATGAATAAAATTTAAACAAACATAATTGGCTAATGCTTAACCACTTTTTAAACATGCAAGTCCCCTTCAAATATTAGAAATATGTGAAATACATCAACATTTATCTGAGGGTGAATATTTTCCCATTACAGGTGGTCATGACGTTTTTAAATACTGTGAACTAAACAAAGAATGTATGAACACAGTCATCACATCTATATATTCACAACAAACACCCTTTCAACATGAAACCAAGAAATGGACCTACACCTTCACTGCCTCTCCCCACAACCTCTCAAATGTTTGTATCCCCGGGTATACAAAAACCTTTTCAGGGTTAATGGAGTTCTACAAATGCCCATTCTGTGATGTCATTAAGTGTACAATACCAAAGTCCTTTTAGGCAAGTCGTGCCACTCGGCCGCCATCTTGGCAACGCCTCCGGGCAGCTATTTCGGACTAACAAGACCAGGCTCCTATCTAAATGAATGGGCAGAGAGTCAGAACTGCACTTTCACTGGTCACCGGGACATAAAAACTGCATGTATAGAAACAGCAGTAAAATAGGATAAAAATCGCTGAAAAAGTTTGATGACTTTGCCCCAAAATAAGGTTTAAAACACCTTTTCCCCCACAGGTTGTACTTTTACTACGCATGCGTAAGGGTTCACGACACCAACTTCATTTATGTCTCTATCCAGAATGCCGGTGTTGTGCCAAGCACTTAAACAAATGCTCAATGTCATTTGTTTTATCAGTGTACAGTACAGTATTTTGAATTATTATTTTCTTGTGTCTTGTTCTTCTTGTGTCTCACTTTTTCTTTGCTTTGTCTACCCCTGATATGGACAGAATTTTTTGTAATCTCATTGTATAACGTTATGTGTTCTGTAAAATAAAATTATTTTTTAAAAACCCTTGAAGAAATGCTGTGCTTATTGACGTTAGGGATACAGTCAGCATATAACCAGAGACAATTTATATAACGTTATCATCTATATTTACACAACGCACACATGCACTGCATATCAAATCTGCCACCTTTTCAAACAGTAACGTATTTTGGCGGACAAAAATAACGTTAGCATCAAGACAGAGATTTGTACATTTCTAAAGTTACTCCATAACTTTAAAGTAAAATATAAGTACATATGCCACGTTTATGTGCCTTCTATGGGTGCAATAACAGAGTGGGATGTGGGCGATCCTTTTTCGCCTACCCAAAGGAGAATAAAAGGTAACTTCTTAAATATTTTAACCATTAACGTTAGACTCCCGGTAACGTTAGCTTGCTTACTATTGTCATTGTATATCTTGCTAGCCTAGGCTAACGTGCCACATAGCTAGACCATAGCTAAAAACACAGTTCAGATACACTTATCAGAGAAGACATTTAAAACGCTTATCTCTATGGTGCTCTACTCAGGTTTAAGCATTTAACATGGATTTGTTCATGAACGAGTTAGTTACTTTGCATAAAGCACCTCTCATTTTAGCCTTAATATTAGGCAATGAAATGTCAAGTAATATAAAAACAAAATACATTTGGTCCCACTATGAAATACCACATAAAGAATAAGCCTGACACAGCATTCTGATTATGTATTTGATTAAAATCAACACAGGAGACAGAAATGGCTTCATAATGTGAGGAGGGGAGATCTGTCCTCCCACATGACAAAAACAGAGGCAGAAAGGGGAGGATATGTGGTCTGTGAAGATCATTTCAGGCCAGAGGACCTAATATCAAAAGTATGGTCAATATTGTTCTCCATTATTTAAATATAAGCAGGTTTGCACTTTATCAGTAATAACAATGTATTGTATAGACAGAGACTGATAAACACTGTGTTAATGTAGTAATGTGTAATGTACCTGTATAAAGTTACCATTTTTTTTAAGGGTAAAAGAAAGCGGCTGGCTCCCAAAGCCATCCCTGTCCTTTATCGGCGGCACACCTCTGTACAACAGGAAGGAGGTACCCAAATACAGTGAAAAAAATGCCCATAGAAAAGGGATTCACAATCATATTCATGGACCCTCTGCCCCCTTAAATTTTGTTTTCTTTCTTTCCAAGCACATGACAGTGAATAAGTGTAATTAAAAGGTTTTTTAACTTTGTTTAAATATTGTGTATTGTTCTTTATCATCTTTTCAATGATTTAGTCGGTCAGGTTTACAGAGCAGGAACAGATGTATAACATGTAGATTTCACCAAAACTGTATGCATCAATACTGTGTGTAATATGATTAAAGATTCTGAGGTACATACCGGTGTTCATGAAGTGGTGCCATTGCAAGACACTCCACAGTGTCAAGTGGTTGTGGCAGAGTTACTTAATGAGAAAGACAAGGTGAAATGGCATTAGTGATCGCTGCATATCCAACATGATGCTTTACTCATAGAAACTGTATCATATTAACATCCTATAATATATTTACAGAAAATCAAGGAACTTAAAAGGCTCCTGCAGGAAGAGAGGGCCAAAGTGCGGCAGCTCAAGTTCCGTATGAACTTTAAAATAAGAAAACTCCAAAAACAGTACGTAAGCAGTGTAATAGCACAAGTCGTGATAATAAAATGTAATGTACATAACTGTAAATATTCCAGTCATTTTACTTGCAGACTGCAACATCAGCAGACAGCAGGAAAGAGCAGGGAGTCTTATCAGCCACTGGCCACTGACTGCCTTCCAAAGGCAACCAAAGATTTCTTTGAGATGCAAATTGCCATGGGCAGGATGGCTAAACATGGCCAGAAATACAAGACCAGCGAGAAGGATTTGGCAGTCCAACTGTTCCACCACAGCCCAAGGTGCTACTCTGAACTCCAGAGAGTATTTAACCCTCTGGGGACTAAGCCCTTTTAGGTCCGTTTTCTCTATTTTTACATTTGGGCTTATAAACCATATGTAATGGAGATGAAACACCATGTGTTTGGTATCTATGCATTCAGAAGACCCTAAGCTAACATAAGAATGCATATAATGTGTTTATAAAGGAAGTATAAGTAAAAAATGTACAATAAACTAGAGAATTTCAAAAACAAAAATTTTATTTTAGTCATTTATTACTGAAAATCACACCTCACACAACAATAGTGAACAGTTTTTGAACAAAAAATATATTTTTCAAACCCTTTGCTAGACAGATATTTGTAATTGTTCAATCAAAAGTGTAAAGAACAATGCAATAATTAACTTTATATACAGCGTTTTTTCAAAAAGCTGTCAGCTTCGGATTTCTCCTCGTCACTTCTGTAACGCCCCCTTCCTGTCAATGGGAATTTTAATGGGTGACGCCCAAGTTCTTTAGTATGATGGGTTTAGTTTAATTTGTGCTGCTATCTATTTTACTTCAAATCAAAGGGAAAATTAAATGTAATTCACCACAATACAAAGAATTAACTCCAAATGAAATTTAATTAATTAAAATAAATTATCTATCAATACTGGGTAAACAAAAAACAAAAATATCTTTGATACTGTGTTATCCTTTTCAATAAAGCTTTTGTCAAGATACAAAGTGTGTGTCCTT
The DNA here is from genome assembly GCF_963993115.1 of Abramis brama. Classification (NCBI taxonomy): domain Eukaryota; kingdom Metazoa; phylum Chordata; class Actinopteri; order Cypriniformes; family Leuciscidae; genus Abramis; species Abramis brama. The sequence goes on along the minus strand of NC_139966.1, from coordinate 33,001,660 downwards.
TTCTCTTTCAAATGAAATTCACATGTGAATCAACAATCAATAAAATCAAAGAGACAAATAAAAGTTTTCAAACAAATAGAATAACCTCCTAAGCCGGCAAATAATACTTTAAATACCCCTTAGTTTCTGTTGCAGGCCTGTTCCGCTGCTTGGGTTCGTAGAGGCCAAAAACACACGGCCGCTTCACTCAATTGAGCCACAAATAAAATAAAACAAAATAGGTACCTTTGCTGAAGATTTGGATCTATTAAATCACGATCGGTCACAGTCCATCGGGCTCCTAACCGGAATCCATCTCACCGTCGCGAGACGCACTCAACAGCCGTCAGCAGTGCGCCATTCATCCAGCGGCTCAGACGCTTACCAACACGATATCTCGCTCCATTCAGCAGTGCACGGGACTCCAGTCACCAAAGTCTCCGAAATAACATCCGTTGTCGTTCTCCTTCACAACGAACGCGACCATAGACAGTTCACTCCGAATGTACTGGCTCGCCGCCAGTGGTTCGTCCGTGCAAGTCTGTGACGCACTTTAAATAAACTCGAACTTCGCGGTCACGCTTAGCCAGCAGTAACTCAGTTCAAAGTCCACTCTAATATCCTTGAGATGAACTATAATGCATACATTTTTATACACAATTCACACTTTCCAGAGAGTTGTCTCGCCGACATCCCACATCTGTCATCATTTCTATCTCGTGCATTCTCTGCCTCTCCTCCCGCTTCTCGTCCCGCCCCTCCTCATATCTGATAGGTTATTATTCACAAAGTACCCAATCACATGATAAAGAAAGAAAAATAACAGGCCCTAACAGTTAGGTTATCTCTAAACACATTTTTCCACAGTACATTTAAACCAAACTTTATACATTTTTGTATACAACTTTGTAGAAACTATTTAGATCTAAAACCTCTAACAGATTCCCACCTGGGCTACACTCTCCCGCCCTTTAAATGGTCCTCATGCCCCATGAGACCTAACACCTATTAGATGAGAATTCAACCTATTTTAATTACTATTCCCCTATGAACAATAGTTAGGGGATGATCTGTAGTATTCCCCAACTCATCGTAAGTAAGTTTGAGAACAGGTTTCACTTTCCTTTGAGATCTTCTAGGGAAATTCACCTCAATTTGTTCTTCCACATCATTCATTGAACCATCTCTTTCTAACTGTGGGGGTTCTGGGCTTCTCTCATGCCCACCTGTTTTTTCCACATCCTGAAAACCTTCTACACCATTGCACAAATCTACAGTATCGTCTGTGGTATGAATTTCTCCAAGTTCTTCTTCAAAAGTCTTGTTCTCATTTGTTTCAGGAATTTGCTTTTCAAGAGTCTCATGACACTGTTTTTCATGACAACATGTTTCAAACTCATTTTCTGTCTCACTATTCGCTTCATCTCTTAGACTCTGTGATACAGAAAAATGCATGTTATGACTGCCATCATAACGGGTACCTCTCTGTTGTCGGGTCATAGGCCTATTCATGGAAGGCAGTGGGTCTTCCTCTGGGGAGATCCTAACCGTCTGCCCAATAGGCAATAAGTGATCTCTGTGAAGGACTCGTGAACGACCCATGCCACTCTCTGGCTTGACAGTGTATACAGGCAAATCTTGGTATTTATTCACCACCACATTTGGCAATTGATTCCATCTACTTTGCAGTTTATGCTTTCCACGAAGACCAAGATTTTCCACTAACACTCTGTCACCTTTAGCCAACGTCTGGTGTCTTACGACTTTATCGTAAGCTTTTTTGTTTCTCATGTGCACTTTAGTTGCGGTTTCTTCTGCAAGATCATAGGCTCGTTTCAAATCTCTTTTCAGTCCCTCTACATATTGAGAATAACTGACTCTCTCTTCCTCTGTCTCAAAACAAATATCCACCGGTAGCCTAGCCTTCCTACCAAACATGAGGTAATACGGTGAATATCCGGTGGCGTCACTCTTCGTACTATTGTACGCATGTACAAGTTGACTCACATAACGACTCCACTGACGTTTCTGTGTAGTGTTTAGAGTTCCTAACATTGACAGCAACGTTCTATTGAAACGTTCTGGCTGTGGATCACCCTGGGGGTGATAGGGTGTTGTTCGGGATTTACGAATCCCTAAACTCTTCAAGAGTTCTTGGATCACTCTTCCTTCAAAATCCCGACCCTGATCCGAATGGATTCGGGCGGGTAATCCATAATGAACAAAAAACTTCTCGACCAACACCTTAGCAACAGTGACTGCTTTTTGATCTTTGGTAGGATATGCTTGCGCATATCTACTAAAGTGATCTGTGACAACCAGTATATTACTGAACCCTGCTGTATCAGTCTCCAATGTCAGAAAATCAATACAGACCAACTCCATAGGACCCCCAGAAGTTATCTGATGCAACGGAGCTGCCCTTGTACGAGTAGTCTTCCATGAAACACAATTGCCACAATTTTTCACATAGTTTTCTACCATCTGTGCCATTCGTGGCCAGTAGAACCTGTCCCTAATCAGACTCGTCGTGCGTTCCACTCCCAAATGGCCTAAATCATCATGTAAAGCTTTAATCACTAGTAACCGGAACTTGTCAGGTAACACTAATTGAAATGTTTCATTTCCTGATACATCCTTCACAACTCTGTGCAACAATCCATCCTTGATTTTCAGCTTCTCACTCTCACGCTTCATTAACATAACCTCTTGGGGATACTGACTCAAATCCGATGGCCACAACTCTGCACTCACGAACTTCTTAACCACTCCTGTGACATCATCCATGTCTTGACCCTTCCTCAAATCACCTCTAGTGAATTGTTCCAACTGCCCCATTCCAAGATTAGTTGCAAAAACGTATAGCTTAGGAATACCTTCAGCAGGAACCCCCAACCTGTCAACTAGTCGCTCTGCATTGGCTGAGTTTCCCAAATGGATACAATTGCATATTCCTTTCACCTCAACCTCTGAAAGATGTTTCCACATATCAGTATGTGAGTCATTCCAGCGCCTTGATAATAAATCTGCATCAATGTTTGTATGACCAGGACGATACTTAACCTCAAAATCATAAGTCGCCAAGGCAGCAAGCCATCTATGCCCAGTGGCATTGAGCTTTCCAGTGGTCAACACATAAGTAAGCGGATTGTTATCCGTCACAACAGTAAATTTCACACCATACAAATAGTCATGAAATTTCTCCACCACCGCCCACTTAAGGGAGAGAAATTCAAGCTGGTGAATATGATACCTCTGTTCGGCAGCATTGAGCCCTCGGCTAGCAAATGCAACAGGACGTAGCCCCTCAGGATACACTTGATTCAACACAGCCCCCAGCCCCTTCAGGCTGGCATCCACGTGCAAAACATATGGCCTCGTTGGATCAGCGAATGCTAATACAGGAGCATGAGTCAAACAGTCAATGATCTTATGGAAGGCTTCAGTGCAGGAATCAGTCCACCTAAGACCAAATGGTTCTGACTCATTATAGTAAGTTTGATCAGAGAGAGATTTGAGCTTTTTCCCTTTCCTAACCGGAGGATACCCCTTGGTAAGCTCAGTCAAAGGCTTAACTATAGCAGAGTAGTTTGCAACAAACCTCCTATAATAGCCACAGAAACCCAGGAAAGACCGGAGAGACTTCAGATCAGTTGGCTGCGACCATTTAGCAACTGCTTCGGTTTTATCTGGGTCAGTTGATACTCCATCTGCTGAGACTATATGACCGACATATTTGACCTTGTCCCGACATATCTGACACTTGTCCAATGAAACCTTGAGACCTACCTCCTCAAGGCGATCCAACACCTTTAGGAGTCTTTCCTCATGTTCCTCCAATGTAGCTCCAAACACAATAAGGTCATCAAGATATACTAGTACCTGGAGCAAGTTCATGTCTCCAACAGCCTTTTCCATAAGACGTTGAAATGTCGCAGGGGCCCCAGTAACCCCCTGCGGCATCCTCTCAAATTGATAAAACCCTAACGGGCAGATAAAGGCTGTTTTCTCTTTGTCTGATTCAGACATGGGTATTTGGTAATACCCATTTCGAAGGTCTAATACAGAGAACCAGCGGCTTCCAGCCAAACAATCTAGAGCATCATCAATCCGAGGGGTGGTATATTGATCGGGTACGGTCTTGCTGTTGAGGGTTCTGTAGTCTATACACATACGGATTTTGCCATTCTTCTTCCTAACAATTACTATAGGAGAAGCATACGGGCTCCTCGACTCCTTGATTATCCCTGTCTCTAACAAATCCTTCAAGTGTCTACGTACATCCTCTATATCTGCAGGAGCTATCCTCCTTGATCTTTCACGGAAAGGCCGAGTGTCCGACAATCGGATGCAATGCTCCACCCCCTTGGCTAGTCCCACTTCCCACTCGTGTACGGAGAAAACATTGCGTTTCTGCACCAATTTCTGTCTAAGCCTCTCTTTCCATTCCACAGGAATGGGAGAATCCCCAAAATCAATAAGGCTTGGATCTATCTCCTTAGACTTACTCTCTCTCATCGGTGGAACAGCCATGTCCGCGACTTGCACATTCCCAAGCAAAGCACCTTCAGGTATGATAACCTCTCGCTTGGTCTCATTCTGTAAAAGCACAGAGAAATTATCTCCATTTACAGCTGAAGCTAAAGCCACCATAGGTTGAACCATCAACCCTTGAGGTAGTGGGTTTAAATCATCAGCCTCCACCAGAACTATGCCCTTTGTCACTGGTTGGGAAAATTCTGCTTGACAACTGACACAACAAATGTCTTCTGGCGGAATAATTACTGAGCCAGGTCCTTTCCATTTCAGCCGACCCACAACGTCATCCTCACCAACCTGACTCACCTTGACCGCAGAAGACTCAGACAGGCTATCTGGTTGAAAACTTTTTATATTGAAAACACAAACCAGATTGCTACCCTTCTCTTTGTCACAAAGAGCAAACAGTCTTTGGAACAAACTGGCGTTAGTCCCCAATATTACAGGAGTCTGATCAGGAGAATTTGGTCCAGGGCACACTAGAGCCAGCACTGACAAGGTTTCTAGAGTGCCAGTCAATTCTCTAGGAAATTGAACATCCACCACTACGTAACCTTGGTAGGGGTAACTTTCGTCACTAAGTCCCCAAATAGCCAATCCGGACACTGGATGAATAGGGATATGAGACAGATGTTTCTGGTACCATTTCTCAAATATAATGGTCACTTGTGACCCACTATCCAACAGTGCAGTGCAAGGTTGACCATTTACCTTCAATGTCACCGTAGAAACTGGTCCCACCAACCCAGCTGGAATTGCAACTGATGCTATATTCTGGACCATCTGTGTTTTAACAGAGCAGTGTATTGTCTCCTTGTCAGGACTATCATCAGTAGTACTTTGTTTCTCTTTAGCTTTCCGAAGGGAAGCTATAAGCTTCCGGATTACCTTCCTTTCATTCTGTGTGGCAGTGCATTTAGTTGAGATGTGACCATCCTCCCCACAACGGTAACAAAAAAAACCATCATTCTCTTGGGGATGAGGTTTCTTACTGCCACAATCACTCACTCTTACTTTCACAGCAGTAGCAGTAGCAAGTTGAGCTGGCTCTCTACTTTCCAATGTCTTCACTTTCTGACTAAGTCTGTCAACTTTTTTCTGTAAAGCAGAGGCTTCGTTTGCTTTATCATCTGATGTACACGGCCTAACCAATACTTTTGTGTTAGCATCTTCTTTACTGACAGAGCTGGACTTCATTTTCAATTCAGACATTTTGGCTTGCAGAGCCCTCACATCGGCTCTAAGCTCTTGTAAATCAAAATCAGTTGCAGAGACACAATCCTGTGCTCCAACACTCCGAACCCTTGCATGGACTTTGCGTCGAGACCGTTCATATTCCTCCTCAACCCTAATTTGACTGAGCAATTCAAGAAAGGTAGGAGGGTTTGTTTTTTTCTCTTTGAGACGTAACTGCAAAAGCATAATGTCAGCCCCGACTGCTCCTCGCAACAATTGCTCAATTCTCACTCTATCCATATCCCGAGCACTTACACCCCCCTTCCTGACAACCTTAGTCAGAGAAGGTTCAAGCCTCTGTACATAGTCAGACAACAACTCTCCAGATTTTTGCTGAATGAGACGATATGCAAAATACAAATCTTCTCCAGTTTCTGGAGATCCAAAAGCCCTATCAACAGCAGAAATATAATCAGCTGAGTCAACTTCAGGGTTGCTAAACCGCAAGGACCTAACAATTTCTAGTGCAGGACCCCTCAGACTTTCTATTATTCTACGTCTCTTCTCCTTTTCAGGACAGTCAGTGCCCTCTACCATCATTGTTGCCTGTTCAATCCAATACTCAACTTGTTCCTCTCCCATTGGGGTAGGAGTGATACCAGAAAACACTCGAAGTCGACGGTAGCTGTGACTCTCAGCCATACTTCTGTTAGACTGCTTCATCACTTCAGCCATAGCATGAATGAAGAATTCATCAGTACCTTTAGCAGATGTTGAAGTAGCCACATAATCCTGGAGATCAGCAACTGTTTTACCTTCAGCTTGCAAGAAATTCTGTAGCTTGCCAACAAAGTCATCTGACGAATCAGGCCTTTGATCCACCACTATTATGTGCCACACAGTAGTGCCATCATCACTCCTCACTTCAGGAGGAATAATCTGTGGGTTTATTTCTTCCCTACATTCACATAGAACCAGCAAACCTCCTGCTTCAACACTGAAAGTCCTTCCTCTTACTCTTACACGACCCCAACAGCGCACAGTTTGCATCAGTTCTTCAATTTGGCTTATGCTGACTTCCTCTGCAACCCCAGCAATCATTACAGCATGAGCTGGATCAAGTTGTTCTCCTTTACACCAACTACTGAGTGTATCTTGGTGTTTACGGTACAATGCAGGCTCCATGTTTATTCTCACAAATGACAACAAGGGAAGTTAGACACAACTGAATATCCTAGATAACCACAAACTTATGAAACCCATCCCAGCGGTGCCTCCATTTTATGTAACGCCCCCTTCCTGTCAATGGGAATTTTAATGGGTGACGCCCAAGTTCTTTAGTATGATGGGTTTAGTTTAATTTGTGCTGCTATCTATTTTACTTCAAATCAAAGGGAAAATTAAATGTAATTCACCACAATACAAAGAATTAACTCCAAATGAAATTTAATTAATTAAAATAAATTATCTATCAATACTGGGTAAACAAAAAACAAAAATATCTTTGATACTGTGTTATCCTTTTCAATAAAGCTTTTGTCAAGATACAAAGTGTGTGTCCTTTTCTCTTTCAAATGAAATTCACATGTGAATCAACAATCAATAAAATCAAAGAGACAAATAAAAGTTTTCAAACAAATAGAATAACCTCCTAAGCCGGCAAATAATACTTTAAATACCCCTTAGTTTCTGTTGCAGGCCTGTTCCGCTGCTTGGGTTCGTAGAGGCCAAAAACACACGGCCGCTTCACTCAATTGAGCCACAAATAAAATAAAACAAAATAGGTACCTTTGCTGAAGATTTGGATCTATTAAATCACGATCGGTCACAGTCCATCGGGCTCCTAACCGGAATCCATCTCACCGTCGCGAGACGCACTCAACAGCCGTCAGCAGTGCGCCATTCATCCAGCGGCTCAGACGCTTACCAACACGATATCTTGCTCCATTCAGCAGTGCACGGGACTCCAGTCACCAAAGTCTCCGAAATAACATCCGTTGTCGTTCTCCTTCACAACGAACGCGACCATAGACAGTTCACTCCGAATGTACTGGCTCGCCGCCAGTGGTTCGTCCGTGCAAGTCTGTGACGCACTTTAAATAAACTCGAACTTCGCGGTCACGCTTAGCCAGCAGTAACTCAGTTCAAAGTCCACTCTAATATCCTTGAGATGAACTATAATGCATACATTTTTATACACAATTCACACTTTCCAGAGAGTTGTCTCGCCGACATCCCACATCTGTCATCATTTCTATCTCGTGCATTCTCTGCCTCTCCTCCCGCTTCTCGTCCCACCCCTCCTCATATCTGATAGGTTATTATTCACAAAGTACCCAATCACATGATAAAGAAAGAAAAATAACAGGCCCTAACAGTTAGGTTATCTCTAAACACATTTTTCCACAGTACATTTAAACCAAACTTTATACATTTTTGTATACAACTTTGTAGAAACTATTTAGATCTAAAACCTCTAACAGATTCCCACCTGGGCTACACTTCATTTGCATAAAGATGGGCATCGGCCAGCTTTTTGACGCGCAGCATTTTTTCAAATGAAGCGCCGCCTTGCCGGAATGCTTTGCGGGTGCGACAAAGTCGCTTGACGTCACCCATAGGAATATAGTGGAGCGCGGCACGACAGAAGTGTCGCACGGACAAGTGGATCAGCGCCGTCAGTCTCCTTCTCCACTCGACGCGGCCGTTTGCATCATATCACTTACTATAGTACCACCCCTTGAAGGCTACAGAGTCCTCTGATTAGCTAGAATAAGTCATGGTAACCTTCTTCTGATTGGGTAAGAAAAATATTCCTCCCAGCTGCAATTTTTCCATTGGTCTTTGCGTGTGGAATATTCCTAACAACATCGATTTCATTGGCCTTATACGCAGTGGTATTACGCAACAAGGAAGTGTGTATACCATATACCATTGTTTTCAGCGGAATCTGAGGAAGACGGCAAAAAAGACCGCATCTCTCTATCATTAATAGTTTTTAAGATAATTACACATTTGTAAAAGGATGCCATTTTGGGCGGTACCGCCCAATCCGTCCCCAGAGGGTTAAACTGCCCAGTAAAACAACTCTAAGGAGGCACATAATGGGCAGTCTGGGGAGCTTTGATGTGAGTTAAAAACATAACGCATTGACACACCCTCTACTTATGCCGCGTAACTCATCCCACATAAACTTGCGCTATTCTGACATCATGAATGCACAAATCCAAATACACGTTTACAACTTTAGTGTAATCATGAATGTCATCGCAGAGTATGCAAGAATTAACACAGAGCAATACTTCCATTTATTCTGTAGCCTGGATTTCTGCATGGTGTTCTTGCAAAAATTAAAACAAAAACAAAGACCATGACAAAGGAAGAGAAGATGTGTTCCCTTGTGCTGGACGAGATGTCTATAAAAGGCCACCTTGACTACAACAGGAAAACAGACTCAATTGATGGTCTTACACAAGATGGCTCCCAGGCTCGTCAGGCTATGGTGTTCCTGGCTAGGGCCATAAATGGAAAATGGAAGCAGGTCTGCAAAATATAAATGGGCACAATGTACAAACAGTACAGTAAACATTTGGAAGCATCCACAAAGTTCAGAAACACTACTATGTGTGTACACTCAGAAGAGTACATACATGTACAAATATTTAAAAAACACAAAAAAACATCACACTTCACCTTTTAGGCAATCGGCTATTTCCTGTGCAAATCTGCCATGCCAGGTGAGGAGATTGCCAGGAAACTGAGGGAAGCTGTCACCCGCCTCGACAGTGCTGGACTGAATGCATGTTGTGTATTACATAGTGAAAAACAGAATGCCAAAATAAAAGGTGATTGATCCTTAATAACTTACATCTTACTTTCAGGTCAAATGCATTGTCTGTGACCAGGGGTCCACAAATGTGAAGGCCATGAGAGCCCTTGGTGCTTCCTTGGACATCAATGAGGATGGCAATGGATCACACTGCATCCTACAAAGACAAATTCCACTCATATTTGATGTTCCACATCTTGTAAAATCAATCTGGAACAACTTTAAAAGACATTCACTGAATGTAAAAGAAACTTTAACAACATTTTCAAATTTGCATTCACTTTCATCACTGTAATGATTACAATCATTGTAATTATGTCCTCTAAGGTTGGGGGACATGATCTGACATGGAGACACCTGGAAGATTTTTTCAACCAGGACAAAAGAAGTGTCATCCGGATGGCTCCTAAACTGACAGAGCGGCATATTCACTTGCCTCCATTCACCATCATGAGGGTCAAACTGGCCACTCAGGTCTTCAGCCACTCCGTAGCAGCTGGTGCAGCTACACAACTTATTATCTACAACAAAAACACAAAAAAAACATAATACACTGAGAAACATCTGATTATTCTCCCCTGACATTCACAAGGCATGCAGACCATAGTGCTCCACCATAAACTCACAGAGGATGCTCTTCACACAGCCAAATTTGCAGAGGACATGGATAGGCTCTTTGACATCCTCAATTCCAGGTGGAACTAAAATACACAAGAACAAACAAAATATGCACAAACATGGTTCTATTAAAGTGTGCACAGTGTGTGTACATGTATCATTCAAACTGAGGTCATAAATTGTGAGATTGTGTGTAGGCTACTTCTATAAATCACCAAAATTAAAATGGTTCCGCAGGAGCATGAGAGACAGTAAATGGTGGAGGAGGCCGCTTTGTGCCAACACCACCAGGCTCCAATATCTCCAGAACAGCAACTGGATAAAGTCCTGGAAATTTGGGTAAGCCTTGGGGTAAACTCCAAGATGAGTTACTAAGATGAGTATGGTACCTTAAAACTCACAGACCAATCCTTTTAAGGTCTGGAAAATACCACCATGCCAGATAGGACTGGTGATCAGCATCCAGAGTATCCTGATGCTTCACCAGCAGCTGATGTCAGAGGGGGTGAAATATCTTTGCACATCCAAGCTCAACCAAGACTGCCTAGAGGTATTAAAGCTGATTTTAGTGATGTTCTGCCTAGGGTTGGGCCGATGGACATTTAGCCGGCATCGCAAAAGAGTTAACTTTATAGTCATTTACACTGTGTGTCTGATATGTCGGCAAATATATTTGAATGGGTTGTTATTGCTGCTTCCATAGACACCATTGTGCATTTTACAAACTATAAATGCATTGTTTTGCTGTAAATTATATGTATTTAAATGTCTGAAACCTAAAATAAACATTATGTGGTTAAAAACACTGAACAGTTGTGAAATAGCCTATGACAAGCGCTGAGCGTGTCCGTCTTTGGCTCAGCGCCAGCCACAGCGCGAAAGCACAGGTTGAATATGGCAGTTATGTCACATCACTGTACATTCGCTCCTTAGTGGTCAGCTGCTGCAGAGCGTGCCGAAATTGAAATTGCTGATGAGATAAAGAGGAAAATATCTAGTGGAAAATAAGAATGTTACGTAACCCCTCTCCTCCCCTCCCTCCCGATGTCATCGTCCATCGCGATGTTTCACAGTAGACATCGTCTGATGCCAAATTGTTGCTTGACGAAGATCTGCACACAAAAACAGTTGGTTTCACCAACCACTCTAAACCAAAATAAATAGTGTTCCAACCAATCACCGACAGGGGGTGGGTGTTGTGAGGTTTTCGCGTGCAGCCGTGAAACCACTCAAAACCAGATTGTTTTTGTGTGCAGATCTCAAAGCCTAGGCTGCCTACAGAGACACAGTTTTTTGACAGCATGCTTATGGGGCGGGCAGCTAGTGGTCTTTTAAGTGGTCTAAAACATCATATTGTTTTTCTTCAGGAAAATCATCTTGTATGCCACGCTTCCGTGACAAGATGTCCAGCGGGGAAAGTGGCAAGGAAATGCTGGCAGTGAAATGGCATGACAAGTGTGATGCCCAAATGTTGACATCAATCCGTAGAGATTTCATTCTATATTTTTTTATGTTAAAACCACTATTACAATACTTGTATTGTATACTGTGTAAATATTGTTTATTGTTTAAAATGTTACATATAATTTGGAAACTATTACACTATATCAATTCTTTAAATAATATTGTAGAGCCATATTTATGATTTAAACATGTTATGCTGTAGTTATTATATTATTATGCCATTTCTATTATATTTAGATATTTAATAATACCTGTATTATAAATATTTTGTAATTACTTTACAAAAATTTTTTTATGACTGTTCTATATCTGTTCAAGTTGTCATGCTGTTACAAGTAAGCAACCTGTCATTTCATTCTGCATTCCATGTTGTCTTTGTTTTTGTGAAACTGAGTAAACTGAACCAAACCAACTTTGGTTAAAAAAAGGTTCAAAACTAACTTTGGCTCATGCTGTTTTCATTGCACAGATAGTATTTGGATATTTTTGTGAATACATATAAAGGATGCAAGTATGTTGTTTCAGCTACTTTATTTTGATGGTCCCTTTTGAACATTCTGTGAACTATAAGTAACGTTGCACTTACGTGTCAACTAACTCTCATTAGAGTATTAGTAAACTATCTGCTTAATATCTGCTAACCCTTTATTGTGATTTGTAACTTTGCAACTACATGTCAATTTATTCTAACCCTAAGCCTACAAGTCTACTAATATTCTACTAACACTCTAATGAGAGTTACAGTGCTGGTCAGAATTATTTGCCCCCTTGGTAAATATGATCAAAGATGGCAAATAAATCTGCATTGTTTATCCTTTTGATATTTTATTTTAAAAAAAATGCAAAAATCTAACCTTTTATTGAAGTAAAAGAACTGAAAGTGGGGGGAGAAATCACATTATGAAATAAATGTTTTTCTCCTAAACACATTATTCACATTAAAACCAAGCATCTGTAATAGCCATCCCAATCTCTGACCTGAACCCTAAATGAGTGGGCTGAACTGAAGAGAAGAAGCGCCAACATGCAGGATCTGGAGAGATTCTGAATGGAGGAATGGTCTCTGATCTCTTGTCATTTGTTCTCCAAACTCATCAGGCATTATAGGAGAAGACTCTTATCTTGGAAAAAGGAGGTTGCAAAAAGTATTTAATAAAAGGGGGCAAATAATTGTTCCCAACGTGTTTTGGAGATTTCATAATGTGATTTTCCCCCAAGTTTCAATTATTTTACTTCTGAAAGGTTAGATTTTTGCAATTTTTTTAAAATAAAATATCAAAAGGATTAACAATGCAGATTTATTTTGTACAGCCATCTTATTTACCAGCACTGTAGTTGACATGTGCAACGTGTGCTGTTGTGATGGATTCTATTCAGGGGGTTGAAAAATTGAGACTGCAGAAGTCATGAAAAGTTGCATTTTAAGTTGAATTTGGAGAAACCATTTGAAACATTTGTTGTGTTGAGCCATTTTAATTACTTTTGTTTTGTTCATTGCAAACAGCTGAAAGTCTGTAAACTTTGCCAATAAACCTGATTTGCAATGGTGGTTGAATAATTTAGATTAAAACTGTGTGTTTGCAGGTAATTATATTTCAAACAAAAAAAGCAAAGAAATTCTGAAAATGTGTGAGTTTGTGTTCACATACATACAAGTAAAAAAGATTATCAAAATAAGAGTGCATAAAAGATTCAATAATTTTAATTTTTTGGGTGAAATGCATTTAGCCCTGTGATGGACTGGCCATTTGTCCATGGTGTTTCTCTGCCTTAAGTCTGAGATAATTTGAACGGCTCTAGCATCCCAGCGACACCCCAGGACAAGTGGTGTGGAGAATGAATGAATGAATGAATGAATGCTTTTTATAGTATTTTAAATACATTTTTTTTTTTTGCATATTTGGCAGGAAATGGAAGACAGACAATCTGCTTTGGGTTGTTTATTGCACCAAATTCATTTGAAAGAAAACAGCAACAAAGTACAAATAAACAAGTATATGTATACAGGCTACTAGAAATACAACAAAGAATCAACTGTGCTGATAAAAAATATATTTGAGCCAAGCATAACTAAAATGTTTTTAGTTCCTCACCACAATTTTAAAATGGCCAGGTATTTCCTGGATTCCAGAATCAGTAAACTTAAACAGATATTAGAACATGAGAACGAAATCAACTTGACTAAAGGACACAAAAATTGAGCTATTACACAACCCACAGCTGGAACTAGGGGTGGGCTGGGCGATATGACCAAATTCTTTTTTTTTTTTAACAAAAGCCAATGGGGGGACGCCCCTCCAGAAACCAACTGAAAACTGTTTGTACATTACATCAGTAACCGAGCTATCATCTGGGGTGGCAAATGGAGACCGCAGTGAGACTTCCTTCAACAATGTCTGGGATGAGACTATCATTATTATCAAGACATTTCCTCAGACATGCCACTCCCTAAGCGAAAACGACAGCTATCTAGAACACTGCAGGGTTGTGTCATAACATCTACAGTTGGACAGCATGTGGAGATGGACAGTAAGGAAGCCTTTAAATCACACGTTTACTACCCAATCATTGACTGTATGATTGGAGAAATAGAGAGGCGTTTCTCAAAATTAAACTGTGGGATCATGAAAGGAATACAAGCACTTAACCCCTCAAGCAGCAACTTTTTGGATGAAGAAAGCATTGCCCTCTTAGCCAAGGCTTATGATGCAGATATGGAGGACCTAAAAAACACGAGCTACATCAGACCAGACGAATTTTAAGCAGGAAAAAGTCTGATGGACAGATGATTCCTGTTACTTTGATGGAATTCACCAGGTTTCTTGAACCTTTTAAAGAAGTCTTCTTTGAGCTTTTCCGTCTTGCAAAAATAGCTGTTGTTAACTGTGAGTAGTGCCTCATGTGAGAGCAGTTTCTCTACACTGAAACTTGTAAAAACTCACTTGCGCTCCACTATGTCAGTAGTGATACAGTAGTGATCAGACTATGATAGTAGACTTAGCAATTTGTCAATACTTCGTATTGAGTCTGAGCGTTCAAAGACTATAGACATGGATGCTTTCATTAAAAGTTTTTGTGCACATAATGGTAACCGGCGAATTCAGCTCTTCTGAGTAGTATATCTACTTCTTTGTGTCATGTTCTGATTTTGTGTACATATGAGTTAATGGCTGCTGCCTTACATGTTTGACTATTTGTCTGACTAGTGTAACTAGGTTCACATAATCAGTTACAGTAGTATACTGCATCTTACAGACTAGGCATCATTTTGTCACGACACGCACACAAATAGATAGATCCAAGTGCAAATTTAATAGGGTAATCCGTAATCGTAAGTCATCCAGGCAAAGGGTCAAAAATCCATACAAAGGCAGTGCAAAACAAGACACAAAACAAGCAAAAGATCTCCTAAGTGCAAGTGACATTAAACAAGGATTCCATGACAATGAATGAAACAGACAGGGTATAAATAAGCAGATACAAACAATGTGAGTGGAAACAGCTGTGTGCAAATGACCAGTAATGAGTACAGGCAAAGGCTTATGGGAATTGCAGTTCCTAATGTGATGGGGACGGTATGGAGAAGAGACCTCTAGTGGACACCCAGGGAACACCAACCAGACACTGTGACATTAACCCCCCTCTAAGGAGCGGCTACCAGACGCTCCTTCGAAAACAAACACAAAACAAGAGTCCAGGAGGGAGCTGGAACAGTGAAGGATCAGGGGGAGGGATGGGGGGCCAGGTCCATGGAGGGGAACCAGAACAGGAGATGATGGTTTAACGGGTGGCAGAACAGATAGTTCAATGGGCCGGAGTGGATCAGAACATTCAGGGGTCCAGGGTGGAGCAGACCATGCAGACGGCCAGGGCGGAACCTGCCATTCGGGAAACCAGTGCAGAGCAGGCTGTGCAGACCCTTCGGGCGACCATGGTGGTGACGACCATTCGGGCGACCATGGTGGGGAACAGCCTTCAGGCGGCCAAGGTGGAGACGACCAGGGTGGAGCAGGCAGTTCAGGTGGCCAGGGTGGACCAGACCGTTCAGGTGGCCAGGGTGGACTAGACCGTTCAGGTGGCCATGGCGGTGCGACCTCCATGGCCCCATAAAGGGACCCACTGCCCCTCCGCAAAATTTTCTTGGGAGCGGCTATGTGATCATGGGCAGGAACAGACACCGGCTCAGGAACGGACACCGGCTCAGGAATAGACACAGGCGCAGGAACAGGAACAGACGCAAGCACATATGTGGCCATCTTGTCCGAAGTCTCTGAATCGGCAGAACTGACGCAAAGAAGCACTGGCTTGGTAGGTTGCATTGGTGGAGCCGGTAGGGTGAGACACTGGGGCGACGCTGGCAGAGCGAAGCACTGGGGTGGTGCCGGCAGGGCGAGGCACTGGGGCGGTGCTAGAAGAGCAAGGCGCTGGGGCGGTGCCGGCAGGACAAGACGCTGGGGTGGCGCCGGCAGGGCGAGACGCTGAGGCGGCGCCGGCAGGGCGAGGCGCTGAGGTGGTGCTGGAAGGCGCTGGGCTGGTGCCGGCAGGGTGATGCCCTTGGGGATGGGTTCGAGGCCCTGTGGAATAGGAGACGCCTTCCTCCTCCTCCTCTTACGAGAGTGTGGCGGTGTTACTGTCTCCTCGGCCTCCACTGGGGGTGCAACAGGGAGAGTGGACAGCTCTGGAACAACCGAAATCGGATCCTCCCAGACCACCGGACTTGAGACCCCCGAAGTCGGGTCCTCCCGGACCACCGGACTTGAGACCCCCAAAGTCGGGTCCTCCCGGACCACCGGCCTTGAGACCCCCGAAGTCTGGTCCTCCCGGACCACCGGACTTGAGACCCCCGAAGTCGGGTCCTGCCGGACCACAGGACTTGAGACCCCCAAAGTCGGGTCCTCCCGGACCACCGGACTTGAGACCCCCAAAGTCGGGTCCTCGTGGACAATAGCAGACTGCTTGGGGCCGGTCTCCGGAATAACAGCGGACTGCTCGGGGACGTTCTCCGGGCCTTGAGAGACGTAGACGCTTGCTTCCTTCTCCTCCTCCGATTCTGA
The DNA here is from genome assembly GCF_963993115.1 of Abramis brama. Taxonomy (NCBI): domain Eukaryota; kingdom Metazoa; phylum Chordata; class Actinopteri; order Cypriniformes; family Leuciscidae; genus Abramis; species Abramis brama. The sequence goes on along the minus strand of NC_139966.1, from coordinate 32,985,001 downwards.
TGGTGAGACGGTGGCATCAAGCTCTCCGCCTCTGGAAGCGCTGCAGCAGTCTCTTGCAAGGGCATGGCGGCCATCTTGCCTGGAGAGACGGGCGTAGCTGGTGTTGCCCATTGGCTGCGATGGTGTAGGTAGCTAGTGAAACCCCAATAGTCCAGGATTTCAAGTCCCTTCATCTCCCACTGAGGCAAAGGTTCATCAAGGCAGTTATTGAGAAGATCCTTTAATACTGTATCATTATACCCCATGCCTCTTGAGAGAGTCCAAAATAGCTGAGATAGACCACCCACCGACTGGCCCTGCTGACGTAGATTTGTCAGATTACGGAGTCGTCCCCTCCTCTCCTTAGCAGTGCTAGGGGGAAGGATACGAATACCCGTACTGATGGATCTGTACATCCTCTTGATGGAATCCTTCTGTCACGACACGCACACAAATAGATAGATCCAAGTGCAAATTTAATAGGGTAATCCGTAATCGTAAGTCATCCAGGCAAAGGGTCAAAAATCCATACAAAGGCAGTCCAAAACAAGAAACAAAACAGGCAAAAGATCTCCGAAGTGCAAGTCACATTAAAAAAGGATTCCATGACAATGAATGAAACAGACAGCGTATAAATAAGCAGATACAAACAATGTGAGTGGAAACAGCTGTGTGCAAATGACCAGTAATGAGTACAGGCAAAGACTTGAATTACAGTTCCTAATGTGATGGTGACGGTATGGGGAAGAGACCTCTAGTGGACACCCAGGGAACACCAACCAGACACATTTATTTTGGGGCTCAGAATTTCCTGGAATTTTCCCCAAAATGCATTGTTTTATTGTTTGGTAATCAAAATATTCTGGATTCCTTATCTTTTTGATCACTATGAATAAATAAATGCACTTTGTGTACAAATTAAGGAATCAATTTATTTTATTTTAAAAGTGTTTGTTTCTACCAGTAATCTCCACTGCAGCAAGATAATTTTTCCATGATTTCTCCATTAATATGCTTACACACACATTATCATGCACACACACATTCTCACACATATACTCTCTCACACACACACACACACATACACTCACAAACGCAGATGCAGTTTGGGAGTGAGGAATGTAGCTATTTTGTGTGTGAATTCCATTTGGTGCTGAACTTTTTGGCGACATTAGTTCGTCCAGACGTTGCACACAAGTTTTTAGTTTTATGGATCACGGTAGGACTAGAAACCAGTTGGCCTCTCTAACCATTAGGCCATGACTTTCCTATCCAGGTGCTGATATTTATATATAGCTGATGCGCGCAACTCTAAGGCTGTGTGTCCAGTTTTTAGTTTTTAGCCAGCTGAAAACATTAGGCGCTTGACAGCACATCGTTTTTCTTCTTCTTTTTTTTTTTTTTTTGCAGTTGAGATGCTTTGCTTGCTATGATGGAATATCCGCAGAAGTGTTTCTAGTATCTCATTTCACAGATAGTTTTTTTCTGTATTGTTTCTATAAAAATATGTCGATAAAATGTAAAGTATTTGCTCAGGCTCTTGTTTTAAATGATTTTGTTCCTTACTATGCTTGTTATTGTCATCTGTTGATGTTGTAACAAGTAAAATGTGGCGGTTGGTCGGTGTGGTATTTGTCCCGCCCCTCCTCCACTCTGATTGGATGGCTGTGTAAAAAGTGACAGTGATGAGCACTGTGTTTTACAGGGTTGCTGCAGACTTTGTAAAATCAAATTTAAAATATTTTAAGACCTTTTTAAGACCCAAGCAAAGAAAAAATAATACAATTTTTGTGCAGCAGAACAAACAGCCATTAACATAGGCTTAACATATGTAACCATTTTTATTCAATAAATGTAATAGCATCAGAACAGATATATCTCAGCATTATATTTCTCGTAACTTATAAGCCTTTCTCTCAATTTCTTTATCCAGGTCATGTAGCTCCCCTCTTTTCTCCTTGCAGTGTCTTCTCAGTATTTTTAGACTTTGTAGTTAGTTCTGCCATCTTTGTCCCTGATGAACACACAAGGTTGTATTGTCTGATCACATCTTTAATAATTCACACTGCATGATTTTCACTCAGTGAACGAGCACCGATTTGCCTATGATTTCGGGCATTTGTCTCACAAAACCTGTCGGCGAGTAAAATTGGGCCTAAAATCGTGCAGTGTGAACTCGGCATTACTTAGCTTCACTTGCAGGCCGGAATGTTTGAAGTAGGTGACTAGTTTTTTTCACATCTTTCAGAAGGTGGCCAACTTCGGGTGTTTTGTCCATCACAGCAGACGAGAATACATGTGAAAGGATGATGTTGAGTATATGAGCACTACAGTTCAGTCTTGTGAAGCCGCGTAGAGCTGCGACCATGTTCGCTCCTCTGTCAGTGACAAAGACAAATTTCTTTACCTATGAACTATCTCAGGGATAGGCAACTCCGGTCCTGGAGGGCCACTGTCCTGCAGAGTTTAGCTTCAGCCCTGATAAAAACTCACCTGCCTGTATCTATTTAGTAATCCTGAAAACACTGATTGCCTTGTTCAGGTGTGTTTAATTGGGGTTGGAGCTAAACTCTGCAGGACAGTGGCCCTCCAGGACCGGAGTTGCCTATCCCTGAACTATCTCTTCCAAATACTCTGAGATTTTGAAATAAGAAAGCTTGAATGTTTTCGCAGTCGCAGTTTTTGAAATGAAACCGATATATCTCAGCATTATATTTCTCGTAGCTCATAAGCCTTTGGACGCAATTTCCTTATCCTGCTCAGCTCCTCAGCGAAAAACAACTGGTGCTTGCATCCGCTTCCTATTTATTCCTGCGCTGTGTGGCAGAGCGTGATATGCAAATCTCGCACGCTAATGTGATCCCAATACGTTGGTATATTTACGTACGTCTCGGTTCCCTCCTTCAGGGAACGAGGGTTACATACGGAACGAGATGTTTTCTTTATCCAACTGAGAGATGTAGTTTGAGTATCCTAAAGGGATGGGCGTATTGATCTGAAGTATCAATATATTGATATTGACGTTGAGTATCGAAAATGAAATACAACAGAACGCAAATGAGCCACAACACAACGGAAATAAGCCACAACACAATGGAAAATGTACAACACAACAGAAAATGTACAACACAACGAAATAAAGCCGCAACACAACTAAAATACTCCCGACCACTAGACGGCTCTCAGAGCGCGATAAAGTTAGTTTTCCTTGCCACTGAGTCTAAAAAATTTAACAACACCACTATTAGTTTGAACAGTATGTAGCTAACCATTGTATATCGACATTTAATAATTCAAAATCACCTACGTGCATTATAGCTGCATATTTATACTCTAGAATGCTTTGACGCGCTACCAGTGCATGATCCGCCAATTCTTTCAAGTTGTTAAAACGTATAATTTGAATTAATTAAAATTACTTTTAACATTCAAAAACAGACACGTTCCAAATCCAAAGCTTGATTGTATTGGTAGTAGACTGACTTACTACAGATGATTTTTTTCCAATACCTCCCTTCATTACAGTAAACAATTATTTTTTTAGGAAATTTCTGTAATATAATAAAAGTATTTTTTCTTGTATCATGTTTCAAAGGATGTAGTTCCTATTAACCATTGTGCCAATAGCTCCCTATATGCACAGTACACAATTAGTTTTTTATAAAAACATTAGGCCTACTGTAATTCACCTAAAGGCTTTTTTTTTTCATGTCCCAAAGCTTGTGGTAGGTTCCTAGTGACCAGACTGACTTATTACAGGTGAAATTGTGCCAATACCTTCCTGTAATTCTGCAATTCACCAAATGGTTTTTAATTTTATTTATCAAATTATAATATAATAAATTATACATTTTAACCACTTGGTGGAATTGCCAGACGTTCCCTTAGGGATGCGCTGTGGTAGCGCATCAAAGTATTCTCCAGTATAAATACGCAGCTATAATCGACATACAATGGTTACATACTGTACAAACTAATTGCGCAACCCGGTATCACGACAAGACGTGAAATAATCACGTTGGTCCACTTTGGAAAACGTGTAGATGTCACGGTTTAACCCCCTCAAACGTGAAACTTACACGTTTGCGTTAACACATTCCAGTGGAGAAATACCCGGATGTTGACCTATTCTACACGCTATCGCTGTAAGCTCTACCATAACGACCTATTTTGGTTTTCATTAAACCGAGAAAAATGGAATTTTGTTGTATTGACGATCACTGAGCAATTTTCTGTTATTTAATTATTTAAAATGTAAAAAACATTTATTATTTTCAAGGTGAAAAGCATTAATTTGCCTTGATCCACGCCGAAAAAAACTTCTAAATGTCACGTTTTTAATGAAGTAATGAGTAAAACGTCTATTTTTCTTGCGTCCCCCAGCTCCTCGTTTAGGCGAAAGGTACGCTAAAACAATGTATTACATCAATGTTAAACCATATTAACCATAACCTTTTAAATACTCAACCTAGTTCCATTGCTTAGCAACTACGGGAAACAACTCCAGTAACTTCACTGCCATTGGTTAGCACCTTAGTGCTTACAGATTAGGAGACATATATGTGTTCGCTGCATTTGTAATGTTATACTTTTAATTCCGAGAAGAAAAATGTTGCTGTGTTGGGTAGAATACATTAATAGTGCATACCCTCTCCAAACATGATAACTACACGACAGATAGAAAAAAAATACCCAAATGTAAGACGTCAAGTGACGTCACCGTAATTTGCTAAAGTTTAATTTAAAGAAGAAAAAAAAAAACTGAATAACTACTTCACAGGATTAACACCCTCAAATGTGAAACTTGCATGTTTTTCCAGCTGTGGAAATTCTGGGAAAATACCTGTTAATGCCCGTTAATGATGACGTTAAAAACTCCCGCTTGCAACCACGACTTCCTCCTCTTCGGACTTCATCAAGCAGGTAAGACACGTTGACAACAATATGTACAACGATGTAATTATATAAGAGCTATTGCCATTTGCCTTATTTAATATTTTGATGGTGTTCTTTGGTCACTCAGTCAATGTCTTATTTTTCCAATAGATGTTTTAATGTTAGCAATTTAGTTTTACAATTAAGATGGCTGAGCAGGACATTGGTGCAGCAGAGGATGCTATGTTCCACGCAGACCTGCTTTTGGCTCAAATGAAAGTGAGTATCTTTAGTTATACAGCAATCTGCTCATTTTGCAAATGAATGGGATTCATACAGTGAGTAAAAATGGGAGAAAACCCACTGCTGTTGTGTTTACATGTAATGTTGACTTTCTGTCATGCAAGGAAAAGCAAGATGAGAAAAGAACATCCCCTAACCGTAAGAGTAAATTTCAGTGGATTGAGAGACTGTGAAGGGCGTCCACTGCTGAAAAGAAAGAGCAGAAGCGGAGAAACGCGTATGCGTTCTTCAGCTACAGGTTGGTCTTCGTCTGTATCCTACTGTATATTCTGAATGTGTGTGTGTGTGTGGTGCCCGGCTTGGTTGGTCTGTGTCTTCTCTGGTTAAATCACTTGTAAATGTAGCCTATCACTGCTTTTGATTGTTACAATCCCCACACATTCCAGGATGCCTATGCCCCCTTGCTAGTAATGTTTCCAAACAAACTTTGTCTGAACATCGCATCAATGAGTGATGCAGTAACATTACAGTAGTTATGTTTCTTTCTGCTAGAGTACCGTGTCTGATTTACTTACTTGCACCAAACTGCAAAATTATTTAAGGGAGACTTTATCCCAATATCTTTCAGTCCTGAATCCTTGTGAACCAGCTGAGGAGGTACCCAATGGTGACAGAACAAAACTTGTCTCAACACTTACTTGGTAGGATGACTCCTTATTGTCATTATTTTAATCAAATTAACAGAGTGAAATGATTGTTTGTTACTTCACTATATTGTAGCCAAGTAGTTTAATCTTTCCAGAACCACAATGGGGTCTTTGTAGAACCACTAAGGAGCTTTTTTCATGTCTCTCTTTCAGACAGTAAGATGCAGAAACTGCAGGAGATTCTGACAACAACTGTTGAAGCTTCAGATGGTCCTTCTTCAACATCATCATCAAGGAGCTTGCGACAGTCTGCAGCCCAAGATGAGTGCCAGAAAGCAAGGCCCTACCACCTGGACTGCTTGTTTTTCTCCAGAGTGGTCAAGGAAAATAAATGCAGTCAGTGCTCATCTCCTGTCATTATTCGTTGCAGAGACTGCATGCCAAAAGAGTGGCTGTGTATGGAGTGTGATTTAATTTGCCACAAAAAACTGGTACTCCATAACAGGGAGTCCTGCATTGATGGATTTTACCGGCCCATTCCGCCAACGGTGTGCTGTGTGAAAGAAAATGGCAGATATACATTAAAAAATCAAGGTACTGCTCTGATTATTTTGGTCAAATTGTGTGTGTGTGTGTGTGTGTGTGAGAACTTCTATGTAGTATTTACATTTCTCAATCAGACAGTCCTTCTTTAAGCTCTTTTCAAAATTGTGTAATTTCTTTTTAGTTCGGCTGTTGCCTACAGTGAGACCTGACCGACTGTGCACCTGTGACCCAACAAACATCACAGAATCTGCTGGCAGAGCAACTATTTTGGTTTGCATAAATGGTAGGTAGGTTTTAGCCTTTATTTTTTGGTTTTGCAGTTAAGGGTCACAAGATATTCATACGTTTTGCAGTTATGTGTCACAAGATATTCATACGTTTGATTCTTTTTAGGTCGTTATGACTTGCCCAATTTGGTGTGCAGAGTATGTCTATCACAATTGACACCTGACAGAAGCGACCTCATAAGAAGTGGGTATTGGCCAGCATCTGTGAATGCTGACACATTGTTTTCAGTGGATGTATTCAGCACATTTGAGAAGATGAAAACCGTTGCGCCGGGTTTGTCAAGACAAGGCTTTTTTCGGCTGTTAGAGCAGAGGACAGAGCAGTTTATGATCCGTGTGGATGAAGATTTCCTTAATTAGAGATCATTGGCAATTTCATTTTACTTTTCTCTTAACTATTTGCACATTTACAGAAGGGTAAAATACATGGAGATGTATTTCAGAGGAGCTTTGTGGAATACACTTTCTGCCAGTTTCTATGTGAGAAAATGGCAAATGTGGAGCACTTCACTAGCCAAGCATGCACACCCAACATGCTTGCGGTTTCTGCAGACGGCACACTACACGGCTTTGCTGTACGGCTTACACTGGACAACATTACTCTGTGACGGGGGCACTACATCATAGTAGCTCATGTTATCACAACACAGAAGCTTCTATTTATCATCAGATAATTATTCAAGGTTCCATGATAGGTTGTACTTGTTTCTGCTTCCTCCCTGGTTTCCTCTTGTGCTGTCATTGGCCATTACTCAGCACCATTTTATAGACTTGTCATACATCCACCACACTACAACAGCATGACACATTTTATACTGATAATTTAAAATCTGCTTAGAAACATCAGGATAACTGATACCACCGATACTGGTATGGAATATCGAGATGATACCAGGTATCAGTATCAGTACAAATTTGCCGCACTTTAAAATCCAGTACGAAGAACCATGTGGTGATAATTTTGTATTTTGCAGCTGTGCGCCTGGCTTAAGTTGTTTCACACCTTCTAAAACCTACTGAACAAATGGTGTCTGCCACTGAATATGCCTTTTTTTCTGCTTTCATTAAGGTCAGAGGAACCATACTTTGAGGGCATCTTCATTGCCAAAGATGCAGACGTATCCTCTTTCGTTGAAGAAATCAGGAGTAAAGTGAAAAGTGTTAGTAATGATTCAGTTTGTAGCCCTGCTGTGTAAATGCAGTATTTTTGCCATCTAATATATATATATTTTTTTTCCTTTTTCATGCAGACTCCAGGAAAAGGCACTTGTGGAGCTATTCAGTGGTCTGCTGCCAGGGAGACTGCCAGAAGAGCAAGCAAACTTGATGAAGAGGGTCTTGAGGTAGCTGTTTGCAGGCATGGGGTGATACTAAAGGGTCTCAACATGTACGGGGGGAGATCTTTGCGTATCCCCTGTTCCTGCAGAAGGAGCTTCAGGCAGCCACAAACATTAATTTCTACTGCACTGACATCTCATGCAAGTACTGGCCCTATCTTCAGAAGATGTCAGTCTCTATGCCTGAACTGAGCCCTCTTCTTCAAATGAGGCCGTTTCTGTCAGTCATGCATGCCAAGGCCCATTCAACTAAGTGTGAGGTATTGTCTTTATTATGCCATTTACTATTGCTATTTAATTTAATTATTGATAATGGGAATGCACAATTTATATCTTTGCAAAACTGAGATTGGTGCATCCCTAACCAATAACTTTTTCACATATTTGTTAGATTGTCTGGAGTGGTAGGAATCAGGAGGGTGCTGGCGCAACTGCAGGGGAAGAGATGCAAATGGTGAACAGTTTCCTCTCTCGTTGTGCCCTCACAACCAAGTACATGACCAAATATGTGATCCTGCTTTATTACATTAATAAAAATGTCTTGTTCTTTCAGTTATTCTTTCAGTAGTCTTTTATTCTTTACATAAAAATACAGAAGAGAAACCACATTGCGAATCATGGGACACAAAAAGTCTATACTGAATGTTTTAGTATTACTGAATTATTATTTCTGTCACAATTGCTTTGAGATGTAACCACCACATCAACCAAAGTAACTGTGACTACCAAAACTGTCATCCTTGTGTATTTCACACTGAATACAAGGTTTACACAAGACTGCCTTGAAAATACATTCAGCTGTGAGGTCTAAAAATCCCATACCAACTCCAGTGGATTTCCATCATGCACTGAGAATTATATCTGTAGGGCAGTTCCTCACCACCATCAGGTCTGGGAGCTACCAGGAAGACAACAGTAGCTTTTTGGCAGATTTCCTGGACACAGTGGAACAATATGTCACTCCATCAGTCAGAGTGGAACAGCTGATTGTGGAGAACAGAATAGCACCTGACCTCACAAAAACTGAGAAATGTATTCTCTTCCATCAGGCTACATTGTCCACAAAGTCGTCAGATTTGCCAGCATCTGTGGAAAATACAAAACTGTTAAATTAAAAGAGCTCAAGGCAGGTGCTCTTTGTTGTCCCTCCCAAGAAGCCTATGACTTAACTCAACATATTGAGAAACCATTTAGTACCAAGACCTCCCTGATGGAGCTTCCAAACGCAGTGGATGTCTTGGAGAAAGCAGCTCAGTCACTCTCCAGCAGGCTTCCATCATGCTGTGGAGTACAAGAAAAAAATCACTGATTTCAGCTCATTTCACTGCTGCTCCACATAAACTCATTTGTGTGAGGTTGTGCCACTTATAACGTGCAGTTGACCCACATGATGTATAAACATTTTCCCTGATTTGTAATAAGAATCATTTATAAATCAGCACTTACAAAAATTGACCCTGGTTTTCCCATGTATTGTACTGTAGTAAGTGTTTTTTGTGTGTGTGTGTGTGTGTGTGTGTGTGTATGTGTGTGTGTGTGTGTGTGTGTGTGTGTGTGTGTGCGTGTGTGTGTGTGTGTGTGTTTTTACTCTAAAATACTGCCTTAACAGGAATAGCACAAAGTTGTGTGACTGGGTGCAGACCTGCTGACCTTTGGAAAACATTTAACATTAATAACGTTATCCTAACGCTACGTAATTTGCAAGCTAGCTTGCTTGTTCACCAGGCATTTCAGTTGGCAAAGTAATGTAAAGTTATATGCTCAGTGACCATGTGTCGCAAATTGTTAATAGAATCAAATCAACTGAAGTCAGATTATTGACACGTGCACAAATGGATGTCTCTTCCTAAATGCAAATATATCTTTTCATTAAAATAGTTATTCTGAAAAATATGTGACTGCATTGTTTTCTTCACAACCAATTTATATATTGAAAATTTTGAAAATATATGAGCATGTAGTATGTCATTTACAAAATGCTTAAAGATAATAAAGTCATTTTGGGCCAATATGTGCATAAATGGAGAAGATATCGAAACTTCAAGGTGTTGATGTTGTTTCCACTCTAAAATGCAAACAAGGTTATTAAAGTTGTCTTTGAGAAATCTTTTGAAAAACCATTGAAACATAAATCCAGGCTTATAAAAAAAATGAAAGCACTCAGTTATATAAATACATTGCCGCACAGCTGAAACATTAGCATTTAGCACAATAGACAGCGGCTGTGTCATACAAAAGTAGATAAGTTGGTAACACTTTGCAATACCAGTACATGAATAATCATGTAATAATACCTGAATTAATAGTATCTTCAACATGAACTCATGATTAGTGATGATATGAACTAAACATGAGCCAATGAAGAGCTATCATGTGCTGAAAACCCTTGTCATAAATTAATAAAATTATCTCACTACACAACATCTAATGCAAAATATTCTATGAAAAGTACAGAGCTTTCCAGTGATATATAGTTTGTCAGGATTAGTGCAAGTTTAAACTAAGATATTATTGTTTTAAATATATAATAGCAGATGTCCCACCGGTGGGACGGTGACAGTAAATTAATAACGTTGTTTGTGCAACCACTGAAAATATGTTGAAAGTTCATGATGCAGGTGGGAGCATCTAGGAGATTTTACATGTAAAATCACAGAGCCGTATGCCTTTAGCATCACACGCCTGGACAGGACACGTCATACAAACACAGACAAGTCACCCTAAAAATAAAAAGTTTATTTGAGGTTAAACATTTAACTGTAGTATATTCAGTAAGATTAATGAAAGACATTACAGACAATTTTAAAACAACCTGCTCAACCATGTAAAAGGTATTGAGCTCTATATGCTGTAGCATTACAAATTCAAGTAAACTCTGTGGATATGACCATACCCAAAGGTGGAGTTTGTAAAAACAGTATTTATTTGAAATATAAATATTTTGTGACAGTATACACTACTGTTCAAAAGTTTGGGGTCAGTAATTCTTTCATTCAGCAAGGATGTGTTTAATTGATGAAAAGTGATAGTGATATTGTTAGAAAAGATTTCTGTTCTTTCAAAATGAACAGAAATCTTCATGTGACAGTGTTCAATACTGAGGGAGTTGACAAATACTTATAGAGTTGACAAAGGTCAACCAACTGAAGGTTACAACAAGTAATTGACAAGACAACAATTTAATACAACTAATTTTTAAAGTGATATTTAATTTAATACAACAATCCTTCCAGTAGTTTTTCTTCTCCTTTTAGCAGTACAGGGTCTCCAGTAGTTCAAAGAATACAAGAAGAGTATTTGTTAGATTGAGTGTAATGGTAAGCATTATTATGTAGCAGCAACAGAAATGTTCCCAATGTGAATCCAAAGGATCTGTAGTCTTTAAACCACATAAATTATACATACATTTGATTTTTTTTTTTTTTTTTTTTTACATGTTTGCTCTTTATTAAGTCAGTTACATAAGAGTTTGCTATTGCTGTGATCTCATGTGAGTGACAGGTTGTTAAAGAATAAAAAATATGAGTTCAAATTAATTATTTATAACATGAACTGCTATATACCATTAAAAAAAAGAATCATCAATTTTAGTTTCATGGTGACAGTAGATGTAAAGATGCTATGTATAAAAGGCATGTAAATCCGGCCAAATATATATGTAAATAAAATCATGAAACAACATTTGAATAATTCCCCCTATGCAAAATAATAATAATAATAATTTATCCCTATATAAAGAGTTTTGTGAGCACTTGTCAACTCCATCAGCTTACTGTGTTGTACATTTGAGCAATTTTGTTTATTTTCTCAGTTTTAGCTGCCTTAATATACATATCATAAATGCCAAGATATATCCCACAACTATTTACAGAAACTATTACACTGGGATGACGAGTTGACACTTTAAACCTGTGACCACAGAGACTTCAACACTGTCTGTATAAAATATAAAGAAATATAAAACTTCCAGGACTAAGGCTGCATCCGAAAACGTAGGCCGCTGACTTGTTGCCTCGCTGCCCTATCAGGCAATGACTTTGCAGGCGGCGTTTGTGCACGAAGGCACCTCACAAAACTGATTTTCTGATGAGCCTTTTAGGCAGTGTTGCGCTTTAATGATCTACAGTAAAACAGAGCAAGTTTTGGTAAAAAAAAAAAAAAAAAAAAAAATTAAGTAAATATTACATTACATGTATTTTCCAAGTATAGAACATGTATTTAAATAATACTAATACGATTATTTAAAAATAATAGCAATGAATGTCTCGAGTATCCAGATTTCCTTTAGAGGTAACTAAGTCTTTAAGTATTTTTTATTTTTTGATGATTTTTTATTTTATTTTTTAACATAAAGAAGGCTTTTGTGTGTTTTGCACCCTTATCTCAAGAATCAGTGATTATTCCTGAGCTCTGGTGGATTTAGAGTTGGGGCAGAGTAACAAGTAACGTGTGTATGAATGTAAGTATGTGCGTATGGAAGAGATAATTAAAAAATTCTCTTAAATAAATCCTGACTGTATAACAGTAGGTGGCATGCAATATGCACACAGGATGCAATGCGCTAAAAAAAGACTTTTATTTTGGCGCGGTAGTATGACGTCATAAGTAGGCGCCGCGCTACTGCATAGGATGTAATTCGTCTGAAGAAAGGTTTGTATTTTTAGTCATTTAAACGGTTTAAATCGATACAAACTGTTCAATTAATTTTAGAATCGTTTTTACAAGATATGTAAAGTTAATTATGTTTTTAATGTAACATTATAATGCTTTATATATCATTAAAGAAAGTTATTTTTTGTAGATAAAACGCATCCGCACATGCCTAACAAAACAGGCTCCTATCAGTGCGCTACCTATTTCATGAATCGGTCATTAAAAAGTAGAGATTAGAGAAACAGCTTTTTGAAACGTAGGAGTCAACTGAAGCAAATGCTGCTTATAAATCTGAATTGGGAAACAAATATGTATCTTTGATGACGAGACATGTGTAATGAGAACTTTTACTTTTTATTATTATTACTTTGTAGTGTTTTTTATTTTTTTTAATGGGGCCATTTAAGGCCATTAACTCACTCTGACTGACTCTCTTACCAGTGAACTGAACTACTGAACTAGAGCTGATTGATTTAGAGATTTAGATTGATCGCAGAGATTTAGTTTGGATTTATTTTCTTTCTGTTAATTATTCTCATCTTTAACATGACGTTATGTATAAACACACAGAAAAACTGTTGGAGCAACTGAGACACACTGTTATTATGATGGCGTTTATTAAAGAAGAGAGTGAAGAAATGAAGATTGAAGAAACGTTCAGTGTGAAACAAGAAGATACTGAGGAACAAACAGGTTGGTTTCATTCTCAAAGCAGAACTTTGATCCTTGTTTAAAATGGCCAGGTCTACATTAATGAATGATATTTTTGAAGAATGTTTGAGTGTCCCTATTAAAGTGGTTTTATTTGACATGGAGCGGGTCACCTCATGTGGACAGACATGTTGAGGCATCGTTGGAAAAACACATAGCTGCCAACTCTCACGCATTCACCGTGAGACATGCAATTGACACTTTTCACACGCTCTCACGCCACACATCCATTTTCTCACGCACAGAAAAATCGCGAAGCAAAGAGGACACGGAGACCGACAGACTAGACAGAGCAGGTTACTTATGATATAAAAAAAATCTCAGCTCTCAGATTCTGTCACTTTTATTACGAAATTCAGACAATAAATACCGTTTTGGCGCTTGTAAATGTGACCCGATCTTCTCTAGCTGATAACGTTAATCACGTTAAAATAACGTTAATCACGAATGAACACTGTTGAAAGATACAGTACAACTTACCGAAATGTATATTCCTCATGCATAATATCGACCAATCAATCAAACAAAGGGGTCAATAAAACAGCTGGAGAACAATTATGTCACATAACATTTACCTCAGGAAAGCCATTTAATGACCATAGCCTAATATAGGATAGGCACGTTAGATGGCTAGAAAAAAAGAGCTATAGAGAGTATTTTGCTAAATATGTGTACTATATTGCATATTTATTATATTTTTACTTAAATTATTAAATAAAGTTATTATAATAAAAAAAAAAAACGCATTATATTTAATTTGTGTTATTTTTAACCTTAAATAATACTGCCAGCTGATAGGGCTCTCTGTATATTTACAGCATTAGGTGAGTTGTTTTTTTCTAGAGAAAAATTAATGCCTATCTTGTGTAGCCTACCTAATATTTATCCAAATGAGTCAATATTAAATCGAGCTAGAAGCTGATAAATTTCCGTCTTTGAACGGATGCAGCTCACGGACCGGACCACCCACCTCTGCAGGTATGGTCTCGTTGGACGGGTCTCCTCCAGGGCTATCTATCTAATTTTTCCTCTTTCCTTTCCCGACTTATTAAGAGAAAATGAAAACGCACACGCTTCCCCCCATGTTTGCCATAGACCTATGGCTCCGAGCCCTGCTCCGGGGTCTGCGGGAGAATTTGAGCCTGGCCGAGTATGGTGAGCCTTCCCCGGCTTGGCTCAGACCGAAGGAGGGCCTGGAAGTCAGAGTGACTTTTTGATTTTAGACTTAGGGAAAATCTGGAGCCTTCCCTTCACCGCACACACCCCGTTACGCTTAACTCGTTTTTGGAATAAAGCCGCTATATTTCAGAAAACGGAATTTCGCAACGAGTCGGCACTCGGGCTGCTAACTTCTCCCTGGGCCCGTTGGTTCCAAAGTGCACCCTTCTCTGTTGGATCCCACATCTCCGCTTCGTGGGACGGGGGCGTGGCTTGGGAGTGGTCATGGGGGGTCAACGGGACATTTGCCCACTATAGTGGGTAATTGGACAAATAGTGGGTTCGTGGGACGGGGGCGTGGCTTGGGAGTGGTCGGTGGGGGTCAATGGGACATTTACCTACTATAGTGGGTAATTGGACAAATAGTGGGTTCGTGGGACGGGGGTGTGGCTTGGGAGTGGTGTGCTCTCTTAAGGGCCCGAGTGTGCTCGTTGTGCCATGGTGTTGGACTATTTTCTTTAATTTTCTTTAAGCGCAAAGGAGCAAATGTGTCTAAAGTGCTGGAAAAGAGAGAGTTAAAAGTTTCTGTTGCAATATTGAGTTCTTCTAAGCTATCCGGGATGCTGAGATGATGATGAACTGATCAGGAAGATCATTAATAAAGCAATCTTTAGTGGCAGAAGTGATAGGTCTAACATATTTGTAACACGGAGTCGACTTTGCAGCCTTGGCTAAATGTAATTTACATGAGACTAGATAATGATCTGAGATGTCATCGCTCTGCTGCAGAATTTCAACGGCATCAACATTGATTCCATGTGATAATATTAGATCTAGAGTATGATTACGAGAATGAGTAGGTCCTGACACGTGTTGTGTAACTCCAATTGAGTTTACAATGTCTTTAAATGCCAATCCCAATGCATCTTTTTCGTTATCTATGTGTATATTAAAATCACCAACAATTAGTACTTTATCTGCAGTCAATATTAATTCAGATAGAAAGTCCGCAAATTCTTTGATAAAGTCTGTATGGTGCCCTGGTGGCCTGTATACAGTAGCCAGCACAAATCTCAAACGTGATTTATCGTTTACACTATATATTTTTACATTAAGCACCAACACTTCAAAATAAGTATATTTGAAACTAGACTTCTTAGTAATTCTGAAAATATTACTATAAATTACAGCAACACATCCCCCTTTGCCTTTCAGACGAGGTTCATGTTTATAACCGTAATAAAAGCAGAGGACCTAATACAGAGCCATTTGGCACTCCATACTTTGTTGTAATTTACATTTACATTTAGTCATTTAGCAGACGCTTTTATCCAAAGCGACTTACAAAGTAGGACTAGATTAAGCGAGTCATCATGAAGAGGCAAAAAACAAAAAGCAGCGCAAGAAGTGCTCAAGATACAAAGTTCAGGCATTATTCAGAGTAGCATAAGCCCGATAAGTGAGGTTTAGAGGGAAAGGGGAGGGTTTTTTTTTTTTTTTTTTTTTTTATGTGGTTAAGTGCTCACGGAAGAGATGGGTTTTCAGATGTTTTTTGAAGGTTGTCAGGGATTCTGCATTCCGGATGAGGGAGGGGAGAGCGTTCCACCAGCATGGAACTGTGAATGAGAATGTTCTGGAAAGTGATTTTGTGGCTTTCTGGGATGGAACCACGAGACGTCGCTCGTTGGCCGATCGTAGGCTTCTGGTAGGGATGTAGACTCGTAGGAGTGAGTGAAAGTAGGAGGGAGCTGAGCCTGTGATAGATCTGTAAGCAAGCGTCAATGCCTTGAACTTGATGCGAGCAGTGAGAGGTAGCCAGTGCAGAGAGATGAACAGAGGAGTGACGTGGGCCCTCTTTGGCTCGTTGAAGACAAGACGAGCTGCAGCATTTTGGATCATCTGTAGGGGTTTAGTTGCACATGCTGGAAGTCCGGCCAGAAGAGCATTACAGTAGTCAAGCCTAGAAATGACCAGGGCCTGGACGAGAAGTTGTGTTGCATGCTCAGTTAAGAAAGGCCTGATCTTCCTGATGTTGTGCAGTGCAAACCTGCATGATCGAGCTGTCTTTGAAATGTGATCTGTGAAGGTCAGCTGGTCATCAAACGTTACTCCAAGATTTCTCACCGACCTTGATGGGGTGATTGATGATGACTCTAGCTGGATAGTGAAGTTGTGTTGTAGAGACGGATTGGCAGGGAGGACGAGAAGCTCAGTCTTTGCCAAGTTGAGCTGCAGGTGATGTTCCTTCATCCACGTTGAGATGTCCACCAGGCAGCTTGAGATCCGTGCAGCTACTGTGGGGTCATCTGGTTGAAACGAGAGGAAGAGCTGTGTGTCATCAGCATAGCAGTGGTAGGAGAAGCCGTGTGCTTGTATGATGTGTCCCAGTGATGTGGTGTAGATGGAGAAGAGGAGGGGACCAAGAACTGAACCCTGGGGAACACCTGTGGTCAGTTGATGTGCTCTGGATACCTCGCCTCTCCATGCGACCTTGAAGGACCTACCTGTGAGATAGGACTCAAACCAGTGGAGTGAAGTTCCTGTAATGCCCAGTGATGAGAGGCTGGACAGAAGGATTTGATGATTCACAGTGTCGAAGGCAGCAGACAGATCCAGGAGGATGAGGACTGAAGATTTGGAAGCAGCTTTTGCGATCCGTAGGGCTTCTGTGACAGACAGTAATGCAGTCTCAGTAGAATGCCCTTTCTTGAAGCCGGATTGGTTGACATCCAGCTGGTTGTTGAGAGACAGAAAGGATGTTACTTGGTTGAAAACAGCTCTTTTTGTAATGAGACATCTTTTCATTTACACAAAGTGGTAGTGGTCAGACAGTGCACACAGCCGCGCACACAGAGAGAGCTGCTTTTCAGATAGCGCACAAACTCCAAATTGATCCCTCAAAATTGTCAAAATACCCGTCTCAACAAGTATTCTCGTAAACCCAGCCAGTTGTCTTTGGATCGGTGCATTAGGTCTTAAAGTGACAGCAACCTATAAATACCTGGTGTTGTCTGTATGTCATTAATGTTAACTAAACAACAAAACACAACTCTAACAAAGATTAATCTATAATAAATTTATACAGTGAACATAGTGTTATTTTACGTTTAATTATTACATTTCTGTACCTGAAATGAATATTACAGTTAGACCTTACTTTATTTGTAACTTGTTATATTGTATTTATCTATGCTTGTAATTAGTGTATTTGTTCTTATTTTTACTGAGCCTTTATAATGTTTGAACTATTAGTTAGGCAAGTAGTTTTTGCTTTTGTCTTGTAGTACTTAAAATGCAATAAATGGAAAGAAAAATTTACTCAAATCCCTCATCCCCATGGAGATTAAGTTTACCTGACTAGTTCTTTTAAATCAAATGATTTTCTTTTTGGTAAGAGGGGTTTGATAATTGCCAGCTTGAAAGTATTTGGGACATGTCATAAAGCTAAGAATTAACAATATTGAGAAGAGTTAGCTAAAGCCGGTGACACACTTAACGACTGTAAGGCTGATTATGAATGTAATTTGATACTTAAGATTGATTTTGCCCAAACAAGCCGAGTCAGAAACAGTTACGTTCAGTCGGTGTTTAAAATCTGCTACAGTTGGAAACAGTCTGTGAATGTTTCAGCTAGTCGTTAAGTGTAGGGCTGGGTACCGAGTTTCGATACTTTTTAGGTACCGATCGAATTGCCTCGATACTATCGAGTATCGAAAAATGACATGTTGTTCGGTACCAGATTTCGATACCTAAGGGGTTAACTCGTCAACGTCAGTGCTCAAACAAATACATATGAAATGCACAACGACACACATAAAGTCGCTCACGCACATACATGTGTAGAGTTTGCGTAACTCTACACACACGAGAAGCGCGGAACTCTCCACACACATACTCATATGAGACGCGCGCACGCACAAACTCTCCACGCGCATACGAGACGCGAGCACACACACAAAACTCGCGCACATACTCAATGAGACGCGAGCACACACACACAAACTCTCTGCGCACATATTCATGAGACGCGAGCACACACACATAATACCTTAAAGATGTGGAAAAGTCGATCAAAAGTGTGGGTACATTTCTCCAGGCTCGATGCCAACGCGCGATGCAGTATTTGCGGTAAAATAATTGCTGCAAAGACCGGTACCACGACAAATATGATGAAGACCTTGACAGTGCACGGCCACGGAGTAAAAATAATAGCAGAAAGTTGCTTTGCCTTCTACTGGTAAATGAAGAGGTACCTTGTTGATCACTCTGACAGTGTTTATATTGCAATAATAACCTACTGAGTGTACACAGCCGTTCAAAAATGTGTTGGTCAGTCAGAATTTTTTTTTCAGTAAGGATGCATTAAAGTTATCAAAAGTGACATTAAAACGTGTAATGTTACAAAATATTTAGTTTTTAAATAAATGCTGTTCTTTTGACATTTTTATTCATCAAAGAATCATGAAAAAAAATTTATCATAGTTTCCAAAATATTAAGCAGCAAACTGTTTTCATATTTCTGAAGGATCATGTGACACTGAAGTAATGATTTTGAAAATTCAGCTTTGACATCACAGGAATAAATTACATTTTGAAATATATTCAAATAAGATTTTAAATTGTAATACTATTTCACAATATTACAAGTTTTACTGTATTTTTTATATAAAAAAAGAAAATCAGCTTTGGTGAGCATGAGCTCTTTATAAAACATTTTTTGTTCCTTTGTGCTTTTTTTGTTCCTTTGTGCACTGGCTAAGGAGCATGAGTCAAACTGAAAAAATAAAACCAACATTTTCTGAGGTAATGTGTTATGTAATCTTGTTAAAATGGATTTCATAAAATTGGTATCGAAAAAAGTATCGTTAGGAACCGGTATCGAAACTGAGGTATCGAAAATGGCACCGGATCGAAAGATTTTGAACGATACCCAGCCCTAGTTAAGTGTGTCCCCTGCATTAGTGAATAGCGAATGTATATACTGTAGGATCTAGTGTACATGTTTGTTTGTTTGTTTGTTTTTTATGCTTTACATGTCTAAATGTTTTGAATTGTGTCGCTTTGTGCCATTAAACTGGGGTTATTTTTTCTTAGATCTGATGGCACTAAAAGAGGAGAGTCAAGAGGACACTAAAAAGGAAGTCAAAGATCTGTATGCAAAACTAATACCTGGAGAAAAATCCTTGTTTTGCTCACAGAATGAAAATACTTTGTCACGAAAAAGAGCTCAAAATACAGAAACTGGAAGTTATATCACCTGTGAACATTGTGGAAAGAGTTTCATAAAACATAAAAACCTTCAAGTTCACATGAGAATTCACACAGGAGAGAAGCCATTTACTTGCCAGCAATGTGGAAAGAGTTTTGCTCAAAAAGGTAGTCTTAAATCTCACATGAGAGTTCACACTAAAGAGAGCCCTTTCACCTGCCAACAATGTGGAAAAAGTTTCACTCAAAAAGGAAACCTGAAAGTCCATATGAGAATTCACTTTAAAGTGACCCCATTCACCTGCCAACAATGTGGAAAAAGTTTCACTCAAAAAGGAAGCCTTAAAGATCACATGAGAATTCACACTGGAGAGAACCCATACACCTGCCAACAGTGTGGGAAAAATTTTATTCGAAAAGGAAACCTAAAAGTCCATATGAGAGTTCACACTGGAGAGAGCCCTTACACCTGTCAACAGTGTGGAAAAAGTTTTTCTCAAAAAGCAAGCCTTAACTGCCACACAAGAATTCACACTGGAGAGAAGCCTTACAAATGCCCTCATTGTGAAAAGAGTTTTACTCATAAAGGAACCCTTAATAAGCACATGTCAATTCACACTGGAGAGAAGCCGTTTGTATGTGGTCAGTGTGGAAAGAGTTTCAGATTTACAATAACCCTTAATTACCACATGAAGATTCACTCAAAAGATAACTGTTTAATATGTCATCAGTGTGGTAGAAGTTTCACAGACAAGAAGCACCTTAAGAATCATGTACAAATTCACATCGGAGAGAAGCCTTTCATGTGCCATCACTGTGGAAAGACTTTCAAAAAAAAAGCAAACCTTGAGATTCACACAAGAATTCACACTGGAGAGAAGCCTTATACCTGTCTTCAGTGTGGAAAGAGTTTCACAGTTAAAGGAAACCTTGACATTCACTCAAGGGTTCATACTGGAGAGAGGCCTTACAAGTGTCTTTGGTGTGAGAGTACTTTCAAATATCATAGAGACCTGAAATTGCATTTGCAAACTCATTCTAGAAAGAAATTACAAAGATCTGAGTGTGACCAGAGGATTACGAAAAGGAGCAATTTAAGAAATTACCTGAAATGTCATTTGCAAACAAATTCTAGAAAGAAATTACAAATATCTGAGTGTGACCAGAGGTTTATGAAAAGGAGCAATTCAAGAAATGACCTGCTCATTCACTCAGGAGGAAGGCGATTTAATTGTGACCAGTGTAAAAAGACATTTCTCTTGCCATCACACTTACAGATACACATGAAAAGTCACGCCGAAGTGAGACCCTATAATTGTTCTTTTTGTGGAAAGTGTTTTAAATGGCCCAGCAATTTACAATGGCACCAGAAATTATCTGTCTGTGTGAAATCAAAGATACATTCACACAGCAGATGAATGTGGCCCAAAATGGATTTTCTGCTCAAATGTGTGTGTGCGTATATATATATATATATATATATATATATATATATATATATATATATATATATATATACCGATAATTCTTTACATTTTAAAGCCGATAACCGATATATTGGCCGATAAATCCTAAATTCAAATTTTTATATACTTTGATAGCCTGAATACAAAAACAAAAGGCTCGCCATTAAAAGCCATGTCCCAAACACTTAAACATAAATCAAACATATACAATACAGTAGCCTAGTTTGAACCAGTGTATGATTCTTTAACTTTTTAAAATGAATTTTACACTCCTATGGCCAACTTTCTTTATTAAACAATGGTAACACTTTATAATAAGGTTTCATTTTTTTAGCATTACCGTATTTTCCGGACTATAAGTCGCACTTTTTTTCATAGTTTAGCTGGTCCTGCGACTTATAGTCAGGTGCGACTTGTATATCAAAATTAATTCAGACTGAGATGAAAACATTACCGTCTACAGCCGTGAGAGGGCGCTCTATGGCGGAGTTGTTCAGAAGCGACACCACGGATGAAGAAAATTCAATGGATTCAGTGATGTGGAATGAGATCGCGGGAGCTTGGTGAACTTGTTTACTGGTAACTTGCTTGTTGGACTCGCTGGCTTATGTTAATTTAGCCTATTCAGCCTCCCAGGTATATGTTCTTTATGCTATTGTGTAGCTGAATAACTGTTAATGTGTTGCGTTAACATACCGGATACCTACTCAGCCTGTTGTTCTGTGTGCTACTGTGCAGTTGAATAACTTGCCTTTCCAGATTAAATGTCTGTTCTTGGTCTTGGATTTTGTGAAATAAATTTCTAAATAAATGTGACTTATAGTCCAGTGCGACTTATATATGTTTTTTTCCTCTTCATGACGCATTTTTTGACTGATGCGACTTATACTCCAGAGCGACTTATAGTCCGGAAAATACGGTAGTTAACATGAACCAACAATTAATGAACAATACTTCTACAGCATTTATTAATATTAGTTAATGTTAAGCTCAACATTTTCTAAGACATTTTTAAGATCCAAAGTTATATCTGTTAACATTAGTTAATGCACTGTGAACTAACATGAACACAAATATTTTATTAACTAACATAAACAAAGGCTTTTGCTCTGTTAGTTCATGTTAGTTAATGCATTAACAGATGAGACCTTATTGTAAAGTGTTACCAAAATTGTTTTTAATTAAAGGAACACGCCGACTTTTTGGAACTATATTCTCAGAAGGCGAAGCACTGCTATTTCTGCGGAGTGATTTACTCCAACTCTGAGCGAACTCTCTGCTCCTCATCATGGGGCTTCTCGGGTGCTGCGAGCAAATCACTCCGCCCAAGAAGCAGCGCTTCGCCTTCTGAGAATATAGTTCCCAGTATGTATATGGTTAGAAGATGGCTGTATCTCATGTGACCTTGTTATTTGCTGTGACTATATAAATCACAACATGTAAATAGGAAAATGTTGGGGTTATTTTGTCACTTATTGGGAGCAGTAGACTAGCTGTAGCCGTTTACCTCCAGTCTTTGTGCTAAGCTAGGCTAGCGGTGGGTGCGTCTGACAGAATTACGGCACGCACAGAGATGAAAAGAGTATGTATGGACTTATCTAACTCTGGGGGATATGGTGAATAAGCCAAAGTCCCAAAAAGTCGGTGTGTTCCTTTAAATTAAAATGAAATACCTAAATAATGCAAACAAGTCATTGGATAACATTGGGCTGCATATAATGAAACCAAATGCATGTGCCATGGATAAATAAAGTGGAATTGCCTCTGCATGGACAATATAAGGAAATTATTTTAATCAAACCATATTAATGAAAATCAGGGTAGCCGCGGGGTCTTAAAAGTCTTAAAAAGGTCTTAAATGTCATGTTCCTAAATTAAGGCCTTAAAAAGTCTTAAATTCCGTTGTCCAAGTCTTAATTTTTGAAATGAAGGTCTTACATTTCATTATACTAGCCTATTTATTCAAAGTCAACCAGACTGCAACGCAAGGTGAAATGGGGGAAAAACAACAACAACATGAAAATTCAACAGGGTTTACCGTAACGTCAGAGAACGTCTAATTTCTTGGAGTATGCGCAAACAATAGTTTGGGTTTTCGCGCCAGCGGCAATGGATCAACATTCTAATCAATCAGTCGAGAGGAGAGACATCATGGGGAAGTGTCGTTTTAATACACAGTGGCTCTTAGTTGCTAGGTATAGAGATTGGGTGAGGGAGGTTCCGGGAAGCAACGTCGAAGCACAATGCTGTGTGTGTCGGAAGACGTTCAAGCTGACTACATTAGGTCATCTCGCTTTGGAGTCTCACATGAAGAGCGTGAAACACAACGCAGCAGCCCTTCACCGCCAGCCACCCATCGCTCAATTCTGCACGGCTCAACCTCCGAATGCACCTTGAGTTAGCACCGAAAGGAAACAGGAACACCGAAAGTCAGCAGCACCAGCCGAGCCAGACGATTCTACACACAATTTCTGACCACCACTCGTACAACTCGAATGAATAAGCGAAATTATTAAGGCGATGTTCGATGACTCTGAAATTGCTGCAGCGTTCACCTGCGGCAAGAACAAAACATCTTATATTACGAAATTCGGCCTGGCTCCATACATAACAAAGTTGTTGGTAAAAGACGTTAACGAGGCAATTGGTGGATTCGTTGCCATGTTTGATGAGTCTATATCTCTCTTACCTATCTGTCTACCCCTCTCTCTCTCTCCTATCTATCTATCTCTCTTATCTATCTCTCATTGTGTGTCTCTTTTTATCTATCTACCCCTCTCTATGTCTCTCTCTATCCCTCCCTCCCTCATTTTTAAGGTGTATTTACATTTCTTTTTATTCTTGAAAATGTAAAATGGTTGAAGCAATTTGAATGCTGAGAAACTTTACTAAGATGATTTGAAAAGTTAGTTTATCTGTTTATTGTTATGAATGTTTGATATTTACCAAAAACATCACTTTGCAGTGTATTGTTGAATGAGTTTTTTTTTATAATAAATGTATTTTTAATTAAAACATTTGTTAGTAATAGTCATTATTGGGATTTGATCTGGTGTTTTACAACTGCATAATGGGTGCGATGTAGGAAAAGGTCTTAAAAAGGTCTTAAAAAAGTCTTAAATTTGGGGTGATCAAACCTGGGGGAACCCTGAAAATATTAGGAGAACAAGTTATTAATAACAACACATCAATATTTTTTTCTTCAAAAATATAGAACAATTCTTGAACAATACAACAAAAATATAGAACAATTCTTGTTCGCCAGTGTTTCAGCGTGACGAGTGAACAAGAATTCACAACATTCTTTTGCAGTTGTGTTCTTATTAAAATGTTATAAAGCCTATGTGACAGATTTGTGTTGCACTTAACTATCTTCCTTTCCAATCCATTCATTCAAAACCATCACGGCGAACAGTAAATGATCTATTATCTATCAGCTTTGATATATCTGCCTAATTTTCTTATCGGATCGATAACGCTAACATAAAAAATTACCATTTATCGGCCGATGTCGATATGTTATCGGCCGATATGTCGATACGACATCGTGCATCCCTAGTATATATATATATATATATATATATATATATATATTAGGGCTGGGGTAAACGATTATTAATTAAGCGATTAGTCGGGTGATTATTTTATCGATTAGTCGACTAATCTAACTACTAATTTGAATTAATTATCCTGTCTGTTATTCGCATATCTCTCGAACTGTTAGTCCGATGGATTAGCCCCAAGAAGGTTGTGGTTTAAAAATAAACATTCTGACATAAGCTGTCAGCTACAATGTTTACTTCTGAATATTGTAGTATAAACGTGATAAATCCATTTTGATTAATTTGAGTAAAAAATGTGTTTTCTTTACCAAGAAAGTGGCAAGATGAAAACCACTATTTTCTGTTTCAGAAAATATTTTCTGTTTCTGGGGTTAACGTGTCAGCGTGACAGAAGTTTGATGCTGTCGTGTGAGAACAAGCAACAGTCGGCATTTTTCTTCCTCCCGCGTGCCTCATCTTCTTAATCTCCTCACGTAAATTATTAGATTTCGATGGCTTATGTTTCTTCCCTACGGCAGAAACCACCACAGGTTCATCAATGCCGTCAAATGTATTAATTTTTTTGTTTGTTTGTTGATCAAAAAGTACAAAGTAGATAAGGAAAACTAGGATGCCGGGTGTATTCAAAGCGCTGCCGTTACTGTTTACAATGTGTGGAATGGTGCGCTGTGATTGGTTGAGCGGATTTATAGCATTCTGCAGAGAAAGGAGACTGGCCTTTGTCGCGGTTTGGAAAGAAAGGGAGAAAACATGACAGAAAAACACGGCGGGTGGTGTGTGTGTGGCGAGCTGTACCTCCAGGAATGGTGCAAAAAAAATAAAATAAAAATAAATGAAGTGTCAACGCAAAAATATGACGTCGACGAAATTTTGACAGTATCCTAGGTTATTACGTGAGGAAGTTTTTTGTCCAATAATTAAAATCTCTGTTTTTTCAGAATTAAGTGGTAGGAAATTACTAGTCATCCAATTTTTTTATATCAGCTATGCATTCCGTTAATTTTGTGAATTGGTAAATTTCGTCAGGGCGTGAAGAAATATAGAGCTGAGTATCATCAGCATAACAGTGAAAACTAATACCATGCTTCCTAATGATATCTCCCAAGGGTAGCATGTACAGAGTGAAAAGCAACAGTCCTAGTACTGAGCCTTGTGGTACTCCATACTGAACTTGTGATCGATGAGACATCTCTTCATTTACTGCTACAAACTGATAACGGTCAGATAAGTATCCATGCTAATACAATTTTAAACCTTAAATCTTTATACAGATTTAAACCATGCTAATACAATTCCACTAATGCCAACATAATTTTCGAGTCTATTTAAAAGAATGTTGTGGTCAATAGTATCAAATGCAGCACTAAGATCGAGTAACACTAATGCCTGGCTCACACTACAGGAGTTTTAAAATCCTAACCGATTTTGAAATCTGGTTGCAGCACACACTTAAGGAGAATCTTTGCATATTTTCTTCCCTCAAATCTTAAACATGCTCACACTACAAGGTTTGAAAATCGCGGTGCAACACACACTACAAAATGTTATTAAGATTATCGTGCCAGAGGAAGCACCTCACGTGATCTCACGCAGCAGATCTGAAGTGGAAAAGCATGGAAACATATGGGATATGCATTGCCATGAGACACACACACACACACACACACACACACACGCACGCACATACACACGCACAGAGACTTTGAACCTACCAGTACTTTGAGTTAAGAGCTTAGATCGGGCCCAAAAAATCAAACCCGACCCTACCCGAGCCCATGCACGTTGTGTCCGAGCCCGGCCCGGCCTGACACAACACAACACATTAACATAACTGTAATTATGAGCCCGAGCCCGATTTAAACCCGACCATTTTTTTAATACGTGGGCCGTTATAACCAGGGGCGGTGCCAGATATTTTTTTAACCCAGGTGCTGAGGGGGTGCTAGATATATAGCCTATATAAATACTATTACAAAAATTGGCCACTTAATATTTAATATTCAATTATTTTAATTGTCACAATTAAAGTATTAATTTTATTAAATTGACCAAGCACAACATTTAGCATTCAATCAAATATTGATTAAAGATTTTTTATTATTAGGCTAATAATGTTATTTCAACATAATATCTTGTTATTTCAACAAAATATGTGTGCGTGGAACAAGCTAGATGTGCATTTGTAAATCCGGTGACGCGTGCATTGATTTATATTAATAAACTAGTGTTTTCTGTCGGCTGCAAAGATGAAGTTGACGATCGCCATCTCCGTAGTGAACGCGCCTATAGAGAGAAATGCACATGGATTACATAATCAGAGAGTAGCCTATTTCTTTTCGTTTTGAATTGTTTCGTTTAAAGACATTTCAAGATTCGTTGTATTTCTCATGTCTGTGAGGCATACACTGAGTTTCGGTTAATTTATGATGAGATGCGCTCCAGTTCACGAGCAATGCAAGTGACAGCGCAGGCGCCTCCATGTCATGTTGCATGATTATTGTCTGCTATATTTTCTTCCTATTTATTAAATCCAGGCAATTGGTTGATAAAAAAATTATATAAATTAAGAAACAACTTATACAAAACGAAATTCACTTTAAAGAAAGGTTTTCTACAAAACAAAACTTAATGAAGTGGTCAAAATCATGTCTGACCCACTCTATGTCTCCAGATACATTGCACATCATATCTTACTCGTGCTGTTCACTTTTCATAATCAACATAGCCTAAATGGAAAAAAATAACATTATAATATTTTAACAAATAGCACAATAAAACACAAGCATTTTTGGGGGCGGGCCCAGCCCCCTGGCCGCCCAAAACGACGGGTGTGCCTTCATATCAAGTCATATTGGTGAAAAGGTAGCCCTGACCAAGGAAAGCGAAATCTTTCAAAAATCATCCTTTTAAGGATAGGCTATATGTCTCATGAATGGCGTCAGCGCTGGTCAATACAATAAATCAATGCCGGCGTTGATCATGGAGTGACGCATCAGCTTCAGCGTTGTCCTGCTCAGCTGAGTCTTGTAAAGTGGAGCTCAAAGTTTAAATTAAATATTAAAATAATTAACAGCTTGTTTCATTACATCTAGCACCTATCTGTGAATGCATCCGCATTTTTACATTTCCGTTGAATGAACAGTTTAATGACTGAGTGACAGTCTCTAATGCGCAGAGACTTTCAATGTCAATACTGGTGAAATATCAGCACAAAGCCTCTCGTAAAGTGAGATTCAAGGAATTAACTGTTATATAACAATGGTCTAACAAGCTCATTGTCAGGTTTATGTTGTGTTTATTATTTTATGTGGACCCCCGACCCTTATTTTGACGTGTTGTGTCTTCATTTTAATCCACTTCGTTTTAACGCGCTTTTTAGTTTCGGTTTCATTATTGAACATGTAGGCTACTCGTCTTTGTGCCTGCTGACCACAGCGTAACACTTATTTATTTAGCAATAAATAAATGGAGATAAAAACGCATATCGAGTTGAGTCACTCAAAATTATCTCAAGGGAAATCGGATGATAAGAGCAAATCATTTGTGACTCTGATGAGAGCTGTCTCAGTACTATGGTATGGTCTAAATCCTGACTGGAAATCCTTGCAGATATTATTTCTTTCTAAAAAGGAACATAGTTGTGAGGATACCGCCTTTTTTAGTATATTTGACAGAAAAGGTAGATTCGAGATCGGCCTGTAATTGACTAATTCTGTACGATCAAGTTGCGTTTTTTTAACAAGCGGTTTAATCATAGCAAGCTTAAAAGTTTTTGGTACATAGCCTAATGACAAAGATTAATTAATGATATTAAGAAGAGGATCTATGACCTCTGGAAGCATCTCTTTCAGTAGCTTAGTTGGTATAGGGTCTAACATATATGTTGTTGATTTAGATGATTTAATGAGTTTAGCGAATTCTTCCTCTTCTATAGCAATGAATGAATCGGATTTTTCCTCACGATGCACTGCCTGATGCGATACTGTAGTAGACGGTTGCATGGTTATAATTTTCTCCCTGATATTATCAATCTTATAAGTGAAGAAGTTCATAAAGTCATTACTGCTGTGCTGCTTGGAAACTTCTGTGCTTGAAGCTTTATTTTTCATTAGTTTAGCCACTGTTTCAAATAAATACCTAGGGTTTTGTTTATTTTCTTCTAATAGGGTTGAAAAATAAGCAGATCTAGCAGCTTTTAAGGCCTCTCTGTATGCAATTGAGCTCTCTTTCCATGAAATGCGAAATACCTCTAGTTTTGTTTTCTTCCAGTTGCGCTCCATTTTTCTGGCTGCTCTCTTAAGGGCCTGAGTGTGCTCGTTGTACCATGGCGTTGGACTATTTTCTTTAATCTTCTTTAAGCACATCGGAGCAACTGTGTCTAAAGTGCTGGAAAAGAGAGAGTTTCTGTTGCAATATTGAGTTCTTCTAAGCTATCTGGGGCCTGTTTCAATAAGGAGGTTCAACCAACTCTGAGTTAAAACTTGAACTCTGAGTTGACTTACCCTGAGATGGGAAACTCTGAGTTCTCTTACGAGAGGTTCTCTCGTATTGCGTAAGTTGCTCACGCTATGGGAAAGTTCTCTTTCTTCGAGATCTGAAGCCAAAAAATTATCCTTATTTTTGTATTCATTGTCAACGCAGTGCGGCGGCCGGCAGACCATGGCAGGCTATATAAGCGTGCTCATTGGCTGCCCGGCGGCAACTGCTGCAGCCTACCAGTGAGCCCTGTGTGACGCTTCGCGCCCTCCACATCCTTCTAACCGTCAGGATGGGTGTGGCCAGTGTGTATATAAGGAGGGCTCACAGGCTGAAAATCTGATTTTCTTGTCTTCAGCGAAGCTCTTCGCATCGCTGGATCTTGAGAGCCGCCGCCGTTGAAACCAGCGACCAGCAAGCTTAGGAAAGCGCCTGAGGAAGCCGGCCGCCTTCGCCGCCTTCAGCCATCCGTGCCTGCTACGCTATCCGGCGACATATCCTTTTATTACTGTTGTGTGTGTTCGCCCTGCGACACACACTCTCTCTCATTTCTCTAAAAGAGCACGAGGCGTTTTTGTAAAAATGCCTCGTTTTTCCTGCGGCTCGTCTGCCTTGGCCGCGAGCACGCCGCCACCGCACTCTCTACGGGCGGCTGCCCCGAGTGCGAAGAGCTTTCAATGTCGACCCTGCGGGCTCGACTTGAAGTTTTCAACCAAGCTGTCGCTCCGCCTGTCCCTGCCGGGCCGCGCAAGAAGAAGTGCCGCTCGCAGAGACCACCGGAGACTGATGTGACTGAGGAGCTCGCCGGAACCTCTCCCTCGAGCTTCTCTCTCGCCCTCTCCGGCCCCCCTCCCGGCCGCTCAACCGCCGGCTCTCGCCCGCGCCGCCGCCGCCGCGTTAGGGGATGAGGCGAATGAGATAGACACCCTCCCTCTGTTCGAGCCGCGCAACTGCGCCGCTCACAAGGGATGGCAGAAGCGGACGGTCTCGGAGCGAGCTTCCTCTCCCTCTGTTCGAGCCGCGCAAACTGCGCCGCTCACAAGGGATGGCAGAAGCGGACGGTCTTGGAGCTCTCTTTACATTACAAGAAAGCTACTCCGTCCTCGCACGTCACTCACCGGCGAAAGGAGAACAGAGTGTTTTCGTCCCGCCGTGGCCGGACCAACCTCCATTTCTCACACATTTCTCAATCCCCTCTTAAGTTCAGGCGACTGGAATTGTTAATATCGCAGTATACGAGCCTATTATAAATACACGCACGCCTGCAAGCAAGCGCCGTCACAAGACATGGTGACGCTCTCTTATATGCTCGCGCTAACCGAAAGCTAATGTATTCTCCCCTGTGGTTCATTGGCAGGATCTTAGGCTTTCGCGCCAGAGACCCGTGTTCGATCCTGGCTCTCGCGGCATATAAGAATTTATGCTGTTCGCTTCTCCGAGCTCGCGGCCAGCTTTTCTTACATACAGAAAGCGGACCCGCTCTCTCCCTTGTTGGGCCGCGCAGATTGCGCCGTTCACAAGGGATGACTGAGCGGATGGTCACGAGCAACGTTCAGCGCGCGCGCCTCACTCACCACCGGCGAAAAGAGGAGAGTGTTTAGTCCCGCTGTGGCTGGACCAACCGCCAATTCTCACACATTTCTCAGTCCCCTCTTAAGTTCAGGCGGCTGGAAATATTACTATTGCAGTAAACGAGCCTGTTATAATACACGCACGCCTGCAAACAAACGCCGACACGACACATGAGGTCGCTCTCTTATATTCTCGCGCTAACCGAAAGCTAATGTATTCTCCCCTGTGGTTCAGTGGCAGGATCTTAGGCTTTCGCGCCAGAGACCCGTGTTCGATCCTGGCTCTCGCGGCATATAAGAATTTATGCTGTTCGCTTCTCCGAGCTCGCGGCCAGCTTTTCTTACATACAGAAAGCGGACCCGCTCTCTCCCTTGTTGGGCCGCGCAGATTGCGCCGTTCACAAGGGATGACTGAGCGGATGGTCACGAGCAACGTTCAGCGCGCGCGCCTCACTCACCACCGGCGAAAAGAGGAGAGTGTTTAGTCCCGCTGTGGCTGGACCAACCGCCAATTCTCACACATTTCTCAGTCCCCTCTTAAGTTCAGGCGGCTGGAAATATTACTATTGCAGTAAACGAGCCTGTTATAATACACGCACGCCTGCAAACAAACGCCGACACGACACATGAGGTCGCTCTCTTATATTCTCGCGCTAACCGAAAGCTAATGTGTTCTCCCCTGTGGTTCAGTGGCAAAATCATAGGCTTTCGCGTCAGAGACCCGTGTTCGATCCCGGCTCTCGCGGCAGATAAAAATGTATGCTGTTCGCTTCTCCGAGCTCGCGGCCAGTTTTTCTTACATACAGAAAGCGAACCCGCCTCTCGCACCACACCTACTCATGGTGCTTGAGTATTTATGAGCGTCTAAACACGAGGGAAGAAAAGACGGTTAAGTCCCGCTGCGGCTGGACCACCGTCAAAGCTTCACGCTCTGTCAGTCCCCGTTGCCACGGCTACTGCAGATGTTTACCTCGCAGCCAACGAGCCGGTATATCTACCCGCTTGCCTGCGCGCAACCGCCGTTCTCACGGCGACCCAGAGAAATCTCAAAAGAGCATAATGTCTGGTTGCACGGCTCACGCCGTATGTGTTTCAAGTGCAGTGAATGTGCCCACGTTTCTGTGTTCACCCCTGTACACAAGCACTATAAATCCTGTGTCTCTCACAGAGCCCACTCTCATAAAGCAGGCAAAAGCCGCTCAAGTGTTAAAAGTAGGTCACGTGTCCACCTCCCCGTGCCCACACCTATTCACCGCCCGCTCTGTCACACGGCCTCTCACGACCGGTCATGTTTTGAATGTAAGTCCTGTGCCCGCCCTCGAGTGCTCACACATACTAACAAACATTTCACCCCAGATGCCGCTCTCGCGCGTTGCGCCTCACACTACATGTTCCCCGTCCAAAGCCACCGGGACACTGTGTGTAAAACGGCCAGCCATCGCTGCATGCGAGCCGCCGTATTTAAGCACCAAGAGCGCGCATGCTGCGCCCGCGCCTCCGTTTCGAGCTCTCGAGCCCGCGATGCGCGGCAATCAGAGCCCGGAGGCCATTCTGCCCCTGGCTGCACACGCGAAAGCATGGGAAGCTATTCCAGGCGCGTCAGAATGGGTGCTAAGCACAGTAAAAGAGGGTTATACTCTGCAGTTCGCTCGCCGGCCCCCGCGCTTCAAGCGCGAACCGAGACGAGAGTGAATGGGGAAGTAGCACATCTACTTCAAGCAGAAATAGCGACACTTCTGTGCAAAGGGGCCATAGAACCGGTACCCCCTTCTATGAGCGAGTCGGGCTTTTACAGCCGTTATGTCCTCGTTCCCAAGAAGGACGGAGCTCTCAGACCGATTTTGGATCTGAGATATTTGAACAAAGCTCTTATGAGAAGACCGTTCAAAATGCTCACAACCAGACAGATCCTCGCGTAGATTCGCCCGAGGGACTGGTTTATCTCTCTCGATCTGAAAGACGCGTACTTTCAGATCCAGATAATACCCCGTCACAGGCCATTCTTGAGATTCGCCTTCGACGGTCAGGTATATCAATACACCGTCCTGCCGTTCAGCCTGTCTCTAGCACCCCGTACATTCACGAAGTGCATGGACACGGCTCTCGCTCCCCTGAGAGGTCAGGGAATGCAAATTCTGAACTATTTGGACAATTGGCTAATTCTAGCACAGTCAGAGGCAGAGCTTATTGTCCACAACAGTGCTTCTCAGCCACCTGGAAAGCCTGGGGCTCACGGTCAACTGGACCAAGAGCTCATTGGTGCCCAGTCAGTCAACCTCTTTCTGGGTTTGGATCTGGACTCTGTGGCAATGACAGCCCGCCTGTCGACACAGCGCACGCGCTGTATTCAACGTCTGGCCGCGTCTTTCCAGCCGGGCAGCACCGCACCTCTCAAGACATTTCAGAGGATGCTGGGTTGTAGGGCTTCAGCTGCAGCAGTGCTTCAGCTGGGTCTATTGCGTATGCGTCTGCTACAACGCTGGTTGAATGCCCGAGTGCCTCTCAGAGCCTGGGCTTCCGGCGGCATTCGAATCAGAGTGACTCAGAGCTGTGTTTCAGCACTGAAGCCCTGGTTAGCGGCCGACTGGTACCAGCGGGGAGTGACAATGGGAGCCGCCTCGCACCGCAAAGTTATCTCGACGGACGCTTCCACCGTAGGTTGGGGCGCTCTTTTCGAGGGCAAACCGGTCTTTGGCCTGTGGTCAGACCAGGAGAAATGCCTCCACATAAACTGTCGGGAGATGATAGCGGTTGAGAACGCGCTCAAGCGCTTCCTCCCACTCATACGGGATCACCATGTGCTAGTCCGCTCGGACAACATGTCCGTGGTGTCCCATGTGAACCGACAGGGCGGTGTCAGGTCCAGGAACCTATGCAACTGACAGAACGCCTTCTCGTGGGGGCTCATCGCTCGTTGCGCTCGCTGAGAGCCGCGCATGTGCCGGGCCACCTGAATGTCGGCCCAAACAGACTGTCCAGAGCCATCATTCCCCCGGGAGAATGGTCCCTGCACCCCCAGACAGTCCAATTACTCTGGCGCCTATTCGGCAGAGCGGAAATCGACCTCTTTGTGTCGGAAGACAACGCTCACTGCCCGACGTTCTTCTCAAAAGCGAGGATGTGCTGGCCCAGCCTCCCGCTGTAAGCTTTCCCTCCGATCTCCCTGTTACCACAGGTCATCACGAGGATCAGGGAAACGCACCACCCAGTGCTTCTTATAGCCCCGCGATGGGAGAACGAAATCTGGTACCCAGAGCTAGTGAGGCTGTCGCACTTAACCCCATGGCCGATCCCGGTGGGAAAGGATCTCCTCTCTCAAGCCGGTGGATCAATCTGGCATCCCCATCTAGAGCGCTGGTCTCTGCATGCGTGGATAATCAACGGATACCCATTGACCTGCCAGAAGGGGTCATAAACACGATCACGCAGTCTAGAGCTCCCTCTACGAGAAGGCTCTATGCATCTAAATGGTCTGTGTTCTCTAAATGGTGCGCTACTAAGAGCTTGGATCCACATACAGTGAGGAAAATAAGTATTTGAACACCCTGCTATTTTGCGAGTTCTCCCACTTAGAAATCATGGAGGGGTCTGAAATTGTCATCATAGGTGCATGTCCACTGTGAGAGACATAATCTAAAAAAAAAATATCCAGAAATCACAATGTATGATTTTTTAACTATTTATTTGTATGATACAGCTGCAAATAAGTATTTGAACACCTGAGAAAATCAATGTTAATATTTGGTACAGTAGCCTTTGTTTGCAATTACAGAGGTCAAACGTTTCCTGTAGTTTTTCACCAGGTTTGCACACACTGCAGGAGGGATTTTGGCCCACTCCTCCACACAGATCTTCTCTAGATCAGTCAGGTTTCTGGGCTGTCGCTGAGAAACACGGAGTTTGAGCTCCCTCCAAAGATTCTCTATTGGGTTTAGGTCTGGAGACTGGCTAGGCCACGCCAGAACCTTGATATGCTTCTTACAGAGCCACTCCTTGGTTATCCTGGCTGTGTGCTTCGGGTCATTGTCATGTTGGAAGACCCAGCCTCGACCCATCTTCAATGCTCTAACTGAGGGAAGGAGGTTGTTCCCCAAAATCTCGCAATACATGGCCCCGGTCATCCTCTCCTTAATACAGTGCAGTCGCCCTGTCCCATGTGCAGAAAAACACCCCCAAAGCATGATGCTACCACCCCCATGCTTCACAGTAGGGATGGTGTTCTTGGGATGGTACTCATCATTCTTCTTCCTCCAAACACGTTTAGTGGAATTATGACCAAAAAGTTCTATTTTGGTCTCATCTGACCACATGACTTTCTCCCATGACTCCTCTGGATCATCCAAATGGTCATTGGCAAACTTAAGACGGGCCTTGACATGTGCTGGTTTAAGCAGGGGAACCTTCCGTGCCATGCATGATTTCAAACCATGACGTCTTAGTGTATTACCAACAGTAACCTTGGAAACGGTGGTCCCAGCTCTTTTCAGGTCATTGACCAGCTCCTCCCGTGTAGTTCTGGGCTGATTTATCACCTTTCTTAGGATCATTGAGACCCCACGAGGTGAGATCTTGCATGGAGCCCCAGTCCGAGGGAGATTGACAGTCATGTTTAGCTTCTTCCATTTTCTAATGATTGCTCCAACAGTGGACCTTTTTCACCAAGCTGCTTGGCAATTTCCCCGTAGCCCTTTCCAGCCTTGTGGAGGTGTACAATTTTGTCTCTAGTGTCTTTGGACAGCTCTTTGGTCTTGGCCATGTTAGTAGTTGGATTCTTACTGATTGTATGGGGTGGACAGGTGTCTTTATGCAGCTAACGACCTCAAACAGGTGCATCTAATTTAGGATAATAAATGGAGTGGAGGTGGACATTTTAAAGGCAGACTAACAGGTCTTTGAGGGTCAGAATTCTAGCTGATAGACAGGTGTTCAAATACTTATTTGCAGCTGTATCATACAAATAAATAGTTAAAAAATCATATTTTGTGATTTCTGGATATTTTTTTTTTAGATTATGTCTCTCACAGTGGACATGCACCTACGAGGACAATTTCAGACCCCTCCATGATTTCCAAGTGGGAGAACTTGCAAAATAGCAGGGTGTTCAAATACTTATTTTCCTCACTGTACATGTGGGGTTCCGTGGGTGCTCTCCTTCCTACAGGAGCTGTTGGATAAGGGCAGGTCCCCTTCCACGCTCAAAGTGTATTTGGCGGCTACTGCAGCGTTCGCAGAGACAACGCGCAGCCGTGCAATAGGAAGGAACGAGCTTATTATCCGTTTCCTCAGAGGAGCCAGACGGATTAATCCCCCGCGGCCCCCCCTCGGTTCCTATTTGGGATCTGTCCTTGGTCCTGGAGGCCCTGAAGGCTTTTCCCTTTGAACCGCTTGAATCCGTGGATTTGAAGTACCTTTCGCTCAAAACCGTTTTTCTGATAGCTCTGTCTTCAGTAAAACGCGTGGGGGATCTGCAAGCGCTATCCGTTAGCCCTGCATGTCTTGAGTTCGGACCAAATGACTCCATAGTCATTCTCAGACCGAGACACGGTTACATCCCCAAAGCGATTGGTACCCCCTTTAGGGTGCAAATCATCTCCCTGTCGGCTATGCCAGCATCTGATAGCGGGGACAGCCATAACCTCCTATGCCCCGTTAGGGCGCTGAGAGTTTACATTACGCGCTCCGCCGCTTTTAGGCGTTCTGAGCAGCTCTTTGTTTCTTTCGGCGGACGCACCAAGGGTCTCGCTGCCTCGAAACAGAGCCTGTCCAGGTGGATAGTGGACGCGATTGCAGCAGCTTACGCCTCCAAACACCTGCAGTGCCCTTTGGGTATCAGAGCCCACTCCACTTGAGGCATGGCCTCTTCGTGGACCTGGTCCAGTGGAATTTCTATTCACGATATTTGTATGGCGGCGGGTTGGGCCTCCCCATCGACATTCGTGAGGTTTTATAACCTGGAAGTTCCCGCCTTGCAGGCTAAACTGTTGTCAGTATAAGTGGCATGTATGTTCTGCCCAGTCGCTCATGTGCAGACTACGTTCACGTACTGGTAATATTTCTGGTATGGCACCAAGGGAAGAGTATTTTTGTACACAGACCGGCTGTGCCGCTCTGTTCCTTTGTTCCCCCGTTACGCGCTTGTGTACCGGTGCTGGCCCGCGCCACTGGCCACCTGTCCTACACTCGGTCGCGCTGGGGACTATTCTCTCCACACATAGACCGGTGAGACCGCTCTATTTTTCCCCTATGTACTGTGTGGGCCCGCGCTGCTGGCCGCACTGCTTACGTTGATATATAGACCGGCTGTGCCGCTCTATTTTATATATGAAGTGAAGTGCTTTGTACATGTGCTGGCCCGTTTCTCCGACCGGCCACCTGTTTCAGCATGTTGTTTTCCCCGGTCTCCCTGGGACTCATGCGCTGGATGCTCGGCGTGCACGGCGTTGACAAGCAACTTACGCAATACGAGAGAACCTCTCGTAAGAGAACGTACTCGGTTACCTAATGTAACCTCGGTTTTCTCTAGAAGAGGGAACGAGTATTGCGTAACCTGCCGTGACGCGCCACGAGCTTTTGCGCTTCAGACTACGAAAACCAGATTTTCAGCCTGTGAGCCCTCCTTATATACACACTGCCCACACCCATCCTGACGGTTAGAAGGGTGTGGAGGGCGCGACGTCACACAGGGCTCACTGGTAGGCTGCAGCAGTTGCCGCCGGGCAGCCAATGAGCACGCTTATATAGCCTGCCATGGTCTGCCGGCCACCGCACTGCGTTGACAATGAATACAAAATTAAGGATAATTTTTTGGCTTCAGATCTCGAAGAAAGAGAACTTTCCCGTAGTGTAAGCAACTTACGCAATACTCGTTCCCTCTTCTAGAGAGAACCGAGGTTACATTAGGTAACCAAGTACGTTTTCGGTTACAGAACAGCTGAAATGAGTTAATTCAATCAACTCTGAGTTGACTGACTCTGAGTTAAGCGCGTGCACCACAACTATAAAAAGCCATTATCAATGGAGCGCAGATATTATGAGTCACCATGGCAACAGCGCCAGACAAAAAGAGGTCTGCATATTTCTCACCAGCAGAATTGGATGAGCTGCAAGCATATGGAAAGTACGAACACATATTATTATTAAATATCGGCTCCGGCAGCGAAGGACAGAGAGTTTTCTAGGGAGAAAGTAGTTGCTTGAGTCAATAATTACTGTTATACAGTGATGGGTGTAATTAATTACCAAGTAATCT
Organism: Abramis brama; assembly: GCF_963993115.1. Lineage (NCBI taxonomy): Eukaryota > Metazoa > Chordata > Actinopteri > Cypriniformes > Leuciscidae > Abramis > Abramis brama. The sequence goes on along the minus strand of NC_139966.1, from coordinate 32,947,032 downwards.
AAATACTGTAATTTAATTAAAAGGGATTACTCTTAATTCTTCTGTAATTTAAAGTAAAATCTGATGTGATTGCATTAGACTATAGAACAATTCTGTATATTTAACATACATTTTTAAAAGGTATATTTAAAAATATTTAAAAAAAATATCTTGGGATAATATCTCCCTCTACACACTTTGGTCAATTCAAGAATAATTCAAGAATAATTCATGTAATTGTATATTGTTTATTTTAAAGCATTAAAAGTGCAGTTTCTTGTCTCTCTTTGTATTGTTCAAGTGGTTGAGGTTGATATGGGATTTAGTAATTAGTAATAAGTAGACCAATACTTTCTAAAGATAGTCTAAAGATAGTCATTATTACATTAATCTAATTACACTGTTGAAGATGTAATTTGTAGTTAGTAATTAATAACTATTTTAGAGTAACTTACCCAACTGTTATAATATCAGAGGTGAAACTGGAAGAACAGTATGTTAATTTCATGTAGATGTAATCCTGCAGGTATTAAAAGAACATGGCAGCAGCTGAAAATGAAATCTAAAAACATAATTCAATCAGGTAAGGCTTGAGCATATCATGGGTGTAGGCTACCTGACTTTACAAACATTTGACATATTAAATAACTAAATAGCATCCAGTGTCTAGCAGTGCAGCAGCAATTTTGGCTGAGGGACTTCATCAGAGCCAGTCACTCCCGAAGATCCAAGGGCCCTTTTTTGGGTGTTATTTTTTATATAGGCTATTTTTGATATTTCCATTTATTTTTCTTTGGGTTGGGTTTTTTGTTGGTCCCAACAGATTCTGATGGTAATACCTGTCTTTTGGAGGCCTACAGAGGTAATGTTAATATTATGTGTCTACACATCAAACAATCTACACATTCAGAATTTTTCACATTTTTATGTGGAGTAGCCTATAGAATCTAAGTATAAACGGGTATTCTTATCTCTCCCCCCGCCCCCAGAGTGTGGAAGAACAGCAGGAGGACGGTCCATCAACTTCTGTTGCACAGATGAACACAGTTCATAGATTTTCAGTAAATGCCAGTTTAATTCTGTAGAATTTGTTTAGAACTACATTATGTAACTCTAATCTACAACTGTATTTTCAGTTGGCAGTTAAGGAGTTATATAGACTTCATCTCAAAAAAATAGAAAAAAACAGCAGTAAAAACAGCAGTGAATAAATGTACCGAAAGAATGAATGAGGTGTTTAAACACCGCTTCCTCTTTTAAAAAGGGGAGGAGACCGAAAGAAACTCTGGGTTTACCGAAGAAAACCTGCTCCCGACCAGGTTAGGTTCACAGAGTAAGTTACCATGGTAATTGACTCTGAGTATAAGTTACCTCTCTTTCAGAAACGGGCTTGACTTACTCTGCTTTCTCAGGTTTGACATACCTCCCATTCTGAAACAGAAAACCCAGAGTTTCCCTCATTTCAGGGTTAACATACTCAGAGTTTTCACTTAACCTCCTTTCTGAAACAGGCCCCTGGGATGCTGAGATGATGAAACTGATCAGGAAGATTATTAATAAAGCAATCTTTAGTGGCAGAAGTGATAGGTCTAACATATTTGTAACACGGAGTCTTGGCTAAATGAAGTTTACATGAGACTAGATAATGATCTGTGATGTCTTCGCTCTGCTGCAGAATTTCGGTCCGTGTACTTGGCGGCCAACGGATTTTCGTTTTGAAAGGAAAAAAACAAAAACGAAAAACGTCCGGTTTCCCAATTACCATTAGTAAATAGGAAAACGAAAAACGGAAAACAACCCATTACTCGTTTTTTGTTTTGATATTAAAAAACATCTCGTTATCCGATTGTCCTTGATGTGTTTATAGATGGAAATCGGAAATCAAAATACGCATGTATAAAGTCGTAATCCTTAATTCTGCATTGGTATTTTTTTCGTGACCCGGAATCGATCGTAAGTAGTAAGCGGTTGTCATAGATACACCTATGAGCAGTTGTATGCTGCATACCCGGAAGTCATTTGAACATCACCATAGAACACCAGAGAACATAGACAGTTAGAATGATACGGACGTAAAAATGTTTTTAGATGAATATGCTAGTTTTATTTTAGAAAACCAAAAGAATGGAATGTCTTGTGGGGATATAGCAGCTGCGTTGGGTTCACAGTTTGGAACGATACGGGGGTTTTCTGAGAGGAGTGTGCGGAGGTGGTGTGCTGAGCAGGGACTTGTTAGGAGGAACTTCTGTCCTGACGGCCAACTTGAAGTTGAAATCGCTGAAGGTATTGCTGAGGTAAGTTTTTTTTATCAATCGCCGTTTACCACTTTTGTTAAATATACAAATTAATGCCACTCTTAAACAAAAAGCTGACCACAGCTAGGCCGATGCAGTCACCAAACATGTTTTGTTTATCGATAGATGCTAAAATCAGTATTTGAAAAAAATGTATCACTTAATCACTTTATCACTAAGTAGAATGTTTAGGCATAACAATTAACCCTCTGGGGTCTAAGGTGTTTTTGGGGCCCTTGGGATGTTTTGACATGCCCTGACATTTGTGCTTTTTTCAGTTATTTATAAACATGTTAATGGCAAAGGTGTAAATTCACTCTATATAGCACAAACAGGGCTACCATAATTTGTGAGCAACATGTATGTAGATGTTTGTATTTTTAAGAGAATAATGTTTATGCGTGGTTATTGAAAAAACTAAAAATGAAAGTTGCTGAAATAAGACCACAAAACTCATACTAAATATGTGTCCACAAGACTTTTGACTAATGGATGTTGTCGCTTCGTTTTCTGGCTTCAAAATTATGTGAAAATAGTCTTGCTTTATCGTTCACATAAAACAATACATTGATTTAAATGGTGTAAGACAGGTTTTGCTTGGAAAGCCAATATGCGAGGGGGGTGTGAAGGAGGAGTGGTTTACACCTGAGAATACAATGTCCCACCCATTATGTGTAATGACTTGCATAATGAGCCATTAATTCATGTGTGACACTGACTGAGCCACAAGAATGAATGCAAGGACAAAAGATATATTTAGAAGAAGACTTATATTGACCATTTAAGATTTTGCTTACATCTATCTTGTAAATATGTTTTGCTATTTTATTAAAAAGGTTACAATTACAATAATTACAATTTCAACAATATTTCAAGTGCACTCTTTCTTTGTAAAAACATGATTATAGGCCTACATTTGATCATATGTATTCATTAGTTTGAATATAGCCAACATTGGAACATCTAACATCTTAGTTGATGACTTTATTTTTGACAAAAATTGTATTTTATATATTATATATATATATATATATATATATATATATATATATATATAACAAAAGCTTATTTGATGTGGCAGTATATTCTACAGTAAAAACTGTACCCAAATCTAGTCAACAAAATGTTGTCTTTCATATTTCGCCTGACTGTAACATTGTTTTTATGAAATATTAGGGCATATAAATGTTAATTTGCAGTTTAATAAGTTGCTTATACAAAGACATTTTATTTCAACATATTTCAGTCGATTTTTACTCATCTCAAAGCATTTTACAAAGCCTGAACAAAGAATGAGAGGAGATTCAAAGGTTTTGTTTTTCAATCTGTTTTATTGTAATTCCTCTATGTGGAGGAACTAAATGTTCTAAATTTGCTCTAAGCAAATCAAATGTGAGCAAAATAAAAAAATAATCAGTCGGCTATAAACAAAGCAATTGTGAGCGATAAATAAACAAAAGTAAAGGCAGGTATCTCACAGTAAATGCTTATGCCCCGTTGATGCGGGCTCTAAGCAAATAAAATGTGAGCAAAATAAACAAAAGTAAAGGCAGATCGCTATCCTTCGGAAAGGTTAGCAGAGCACACACATAAGGTTCTGTGTGCAGTTCCTGTTCAACTGAAGACATAAGTGAACATTGCATGCCTGACATTTCCATGGTGTTAATTGCTTTTTACCACGCACTGCTTTGCAATGAACACATGAGCGGCGACCAACTGTGGCAACATCCCTGTCATTTGATGTCAGCTCAGCTCCTGGAACTGGTACATGGTCACTATTGGTCTGTTTTGGTGCTGTTTTCTGTGACACACCACAAAGCTCTGTTATAAGCTGCTCCATAAACTCTTTATGGGACAAGTTACCATGTAGCTCTTTGTGCACAATGAAAGAGTTGGTGGAAGCAATGTCCAAGAAGTGTAGAAAGATCTTTCTGTACCACTTCATGGTTTTGTGTTGTGCAGTGTAGTACTGTAACAGCTGATCAGACAGGTCAAGAGGGGACTTGTGTTTGTTGTAGGCAGTCACAGGTGCAGGACATGGAAATGTCTTTGTCCTCCATGTGTCTTGTGTTTTCATCCTCCTCTGCGCAGTGTCTCCTGTATAAGCAGGATGGATGGTAGAACAGACAGATACCTCTCGTGTGTCCATCCACTTCACAAATACAAGAGGTCCATCCCGAATCCACCTGATGGATCCCCTGGCAGATTTTTTAGAGAGTGAATTAGCTGCATTCCGAGGGCAGTCCTTCCTGTTGTCCCTGTAAGTCCCACATGCACCAAACTTCATTGCAAACAAGTCTTTTAGGAGCTTTGGACTTGTATAAAAATTGTCCATGTACACATGGTACCCAGAACCCAAAAATGTGTGGTCTAAAAGAGATGTTACAGCATCATATGACAGTCCATGGCCTGTGGGAAAGTTGTTCTTTCCTGTGTACACAGAAAAGTCCACAGTGTATCCATTCGATGAGTCTGCAAGAACAAACAACTTGAAACCCCAATCTGGTTGGCTTGGCTTTCATATACTGCGTCATACCTGTGTGTGCTTTGCATGCCACCATTCTTTCATCCACAGCTAAGTTTCTTTTAGGATGATAGATGGCTTTACAAGCATGACGAATAGTGTCCATGAGAGGTTTGACCCTGAAAAGACGGTCATGTTCAGCTGTGCCCCTCTTTCTGTCATTATCCATATCTGCATCTGGGTGACTCATGTGCACATTCCATGAAATGGTGCGGTATCTGTCCCGGGACATAACTGTAGCTGGAAAGGGTACGGAGAAAACACTGCTTTGCCACCAGTAGACGCTGATGGAGCTGACCTTCACCATGGCCATGTAGAACAGCAGCCCAATGTAGCGGTACATCTCACTGATGCTGATATCTGTCCATTTATATTTGCAGCCCGTTGCAGTTGCCTTGGCAGCCTGAGCATTGGTGTTGTGGCACAGAGTTGACACAGCACTTTCTGAAAAAAATTGTTTGAATAGACTCATGGGTGAATGTGAGTCTACAGGGCTCAGTTGTGGTCCAGTTTCCCGTGCAGGAAGGAATCGCACAGTCTGCGGAACGATGTCAACATCAGTCTCTGTTTTCCATGCCAGAGTTGACTGCCTGTTGCTTGCCTGCTGGTTAGCCTTGGCTCTCTTCGGGACAGGTGCTTGGACAAGTTCATTGTCACATCTGTAAAAAACAAAACAAAACACACTGTGAGCATACTGATAACACAATCAAAGACACTGTATTATTATCATTATCGATCACTAATGGCCATGGATAAAAAAAAGACAACAGTTTTTGTACTATCACACAAGAATATGTACTTTTATATTATGACGATGTAAACACAATTATATTTCATCTGTAAATATTACGTCTGTGGACTTACTCGGGATGATTCTCCATCGCACTGAGAACTGAACACACCTGTGTGCCCCTCTGCGGGGTGCTGGAGAAGGAGAGCTAGATGCAGCCACATTCCTAAAAAACAACAACAAAAAAAAAAAAAAAAAAAACTGTTAGCATACATTATCCAAAGTAAACTGATGGGCAATTAATTGTTATGGACGCACAATGTATGTATATATCTGTTGATGGTCCATAGGACAGAGAAATATCACAGCGTCACCGCGAGTATCTGTTTATGGGCCATATAGACCGCACGCATTTAGTGACGCACGCAATGAACGGATCGTTCGCGAACGACACATCACTACATTTCAAACATTTACACCTGTATTCACAAACCTCTGTGCATAAGGCAGTATTGAAGCATGATAAGCAGTGTCATAGTCTAACCAAAACCATACATTTATATATATAATGTCTAGTATTTAGACAGTAGGCCTAGGCTATCACATATTTTACCGGAGGCTGAAATATATTTATACTAAATCACATTACAGTTAAGCAGATATTCGCAAATAAGCTACATTAAACACAAGGCAGTATTTTAGCATGATAATCAGTGTTATAAGCTAATCAAAACTGAGTGAAATATATTTAATATACAAATATGTTTAGAGAGTAATAGCCTATCACATTGAAAAAGTTTACACTTGAGCATATACACGAATGTTAGGGATATTGTAAGGCAATCTTTCCTGTAAGATGTCAAAAGCTAGCCAAAACTAAGCAAAATATAGTCTAAAAATTCATGAGTTTTATATTATCAGAAAAAGAATTATATAACAGTAAACAACTTACTCCGAACTTGTGTCCTCGGCGGGATCAATTCGCTCTTCAAAATGCTGCTGTTCGTCGTCCGAGTTGCAATCTTCCTCTGAGGAAAAGGTGAATTCTTCCTCGCTGTCCAGAATCATCTGAAGGGCGTCTTTACCGGAGAAGCGTGCCATACTCAAAACGCGATGAACTATCAGTGAATCTGATGAAGAAACTGTGTTTGTATGGCATTGATCGGGGGGCGTGTGCGATGCATAGATCACCTAAACTATTTACCATGTGAATAGTGCCGGGGGCGTGGCGGCCTCAGCTCATTAAAGATAATGAAGGGAGAACGAAAAAACGGTACCTCTCCTTGCTTTCAAACGGATTACATAAGCTGAGAATATTTGTTTTTTATATAATTTACTTCATTTAAAAGAAGAGATTTCAAGCTTCATAAAGACATATCTCACGTGTCTGTGTGAGAAGTATTCGCTGAGTTCATTTTCGGACGCGTTTCAGAATAGACTTCACTGACAGAGAGTGGGCAGAACTCGCATCATGTTTATTTTTCTTTATTTGAAAAGCACAACACTTTGTTTTTATTGTGAGTATACACAAAAAAAAATTGAATCTTAACAGGATTGACTGATGTACAACACTTAAATTTAAGATCAAAATCAACAGAGTATTTAGAGTCTCGTTTGCACTCTTAAGAAAAAAAGCGAGCTGGTATCGCCGGCGATACCGCCGACCCCAGGGGGTTAACATTTAAACTAAGTTGCACTCCTGCTCTCAGACTGGATCGTCTTTCGGCCGAAAAATTATGACAGGCTATCTATCTGCAAAAGGGGTTAAAGCTTCTGAGGGCAGAATAGGCAAAGTGTTGAGACGTATTCATCAACCCTACCACATTGCAAGACAGCAGGAGAGGTCATAGCATTGTTTTTTTTTTCTGCATTTCAATAGAACACATCAGGGCCCTGTTTCAGGAAGCAGGCTTAACAAACTCTGAGCTTTACCCTGAGCTCTGAGTTGACTGACCCTGAGAGGTGAAACACAGTTTCAGAACAGCTCATAGAATTAGTTCAATATTCAGTATGTTGAACCTGATGGAAGTCACATATTCCACGAGTGGAATACGCTGAATACAATTTTATATTTTTAACTTATTGATCCTTCCTCCACTCCTGTTTTTTAAGATAAATGTCATGGTCCGCATTGGCACACATTCATATTTCTAGTGCCACTGGATTAGATTGGAGGCTCTGCTCTTTATTCACCCGTTGCCATGGTAAATCGTAGTATCAGAGCTTCATTGATGATAGCTTTTTTTCATCCCCAGTTCCCCACTCATGTGCTTCCAACCGGTTTAACGAGTTGATTTAACTAATTCTATCAGCTATTCTGGAACCTAAAACTCTGACTTTCCCATCTCAGATTTAGTCAACTCAGAGCTTAGGGATAAGCTCAGTGTCTGTTAAGCCTGCTTGCTGAAATAGGGCTTCAGATGTTTGGACCCCACTGTAACTTAGGTGTAGGTGAATCTTATCATACAAATCAAGGATTATTGAGATTTTATAATAATGTCGTTCTTATATTTTAGGGTGCCCGAAATCTGAACCCAATACCCTACAATGCACAATACATGGGGCACAAGCTACATGTGGATCAGAATGAAAAGCTTGTTATGTTTGGAGTGACCCATGTAATGGCTATCGATGGTTTCAGCAAGAAGATTGTCAGTCACTCCACTATGCAAATAAAGAACAACATCATCATTTATGAGGAAGTGTACACTGCCCTACAAAGCAAAAAGGCAGTAACTACGCAGAGTGCAGAACTGAGAAAAATGACTTTAAAGTTATCCTGTCATCCAGCCTAAGTAGTTGTAGGTAGATTATTGGACATGTGGCTGTTTTGTTACTTTATATTAGCTTATTTTTTGTACATATCAATCCTCATATTTAATTTGATATTTTACCCCTATTTTGCAGTTACTGTGTATTACTTACCAAAAACGTGGCACCATACCAAGGAAAAAGGCAGTAACTACAGATTCTCCAAAAACTATTTTGCCACAACTTGGGCTCTGGGTGTGTTGGATACACTGTATTTGAAATAATTGGAACCATTTGTTTTCCTGAACATGGATATACCAAACCCAAACTAATTTGACCATTTTAGGTCAATATTTTCCACCCGGAAGCTGTTCTGGTGCTGAAACGGCTGCTTAAAGTCTCACATTGCTAAGCTGTATCAAGGCCCAAATGGGGACAATTTATTTTGAATAGGACCACATTATTATGTGTGAGTATTAGATTAATGTGTGTCTGGGGGTGTTTCTGTATCTGTAATGTAGTATCTGCTATACCTACAAATCACATTAATGTTAAAGCACTGCAAAACAACTTTTCTTTGGAGCAATATAGGCAAGTTAAAAATCATTTTGCCTAAGTGTTTCTAAGGCTTTTCAAACTCTTATGATGATAACTAAGATAAAAAAGTTGATGATTTTATATGGTGCAGTATCTGTTTCAGTAGGTTTATACTGTAAACACAAAGTACTGAATGAAATGAATACATGGGACAGAAATTAGTAAACATACATTTAATAATAGATTGTATATAGATATATATAATAATAATAATAAAAATAATTGATGAACACCACATTTCATATGGTTATTACTCCTCATCCTCCACAACATTGCTCACAGGCAGGGAATACCAGAAAACCCTCCTGTTTGGTGGCATGAGAGGACAAAGATTACAGATGATGTCTCTCTTCTTGACCTCCTCAACCCCTCTATTCTGTGGTCGCAAAAGAGTGGGCACCTTCAGCGAGAATTTCTTCATGAGGAAGTCCAATTCCATAAATTCATTCTCCGTATAGGATAGTTTGTAAAAGAGGCTCTTGGAGCCACGCCGCACCTGTATCTTCGCCATCTCCCCAAGCTTTGGTGCTTGCGCTTTCTTGACCTTGACGGTGGAGTGGCCATCCCTCCAATCTAGCACATTGGCATTCTCCAATTTGACAACATCCACCTTCCTGGAGTTGGAGCCTGCCACAACACTCACAAAGTTATCGAAGTCGTAGACCACACCACCTGGACAGCTCCTCATTTGCTGCTCAACGCCATGGTGGAAACTGTCTGCACTCATGAACGTGTGTCCCCTCTCAAAAAACTTTTGTGTGATGTCCTCCTGTGAAATGGTGTCACTGTTCACACGAGTGAGGATAGAAGGCACCAGTTCTTATTCTGTGCACTGCAGTTGTCCACCCAGAATATGGTGTGGCGTACATTCCGCTCCTTCTCCAATGCAGTTGTGTATGCTGATGTAATTTCCGCTGCACTTCGCCCAGCCATTCCCTCGTGCCACAATACAGAAATGGTGTTTTTTTTGTTTGTTTTTTACCCACTGAGGCAAATGTTTCGTGGTATGCCACGATGCGACGAGTAAATACTGCTGACTTGACTCCTGGCATGCGTGGCAGCATTATCACCTTCTGGAGGTCCACGCTCCGAACTGATGTCATGTCCGGCCAGTCCCTCTCTGCATCTGCCTGGTAGCTTTGGCGGCTCTCTAGGGCAGACTGCTTATGTTTGTTCCACCTTAGGCACTCTCGGCAATCTGAGCTTTCAGTCTCCCCTGTGTGGCAGTTCGCATGTTCAGCATGTTCCAAACAGTCCTCACATTGCTCCTCCCCAAGTTTGGCAAAGCTGATTTTTTTGTCTTTTACAATCTTCCTGTATGCTTCATAGGAGCAGGCGTTTCCTTTATCCAGGTAGTCTGAATGCATCATCTTTATTGTGATGTCACTTGGCAGGTACCGTCGATTTGGGGCATGCTCCCGTCTGTAATGGCTCACACAAGGATGGAAGGACTCAATGTGGTCATCAAGGGTCTTCACGTCCATCTTGTTGACTGCAGCCTGCCTTCCTCTCTGGTCCTTGGATGGAACCAGTGGCCTGGTGTTCGACTTCCCCATCATGGAAATGACTAGACTGTCATTTTTAGGGTGGTAGCCCAATGATGACAGGAAAAACATTTTGCAGATCTGTCTTGGCTCTCCTTTCTGGTTTTGCAGCCGGTAGATGAATGAGTGGCCACGGCGACTTTCTGGGCCGGTTGTTGTTCTTTTGGTTGGCATTGGGGTAACTGAGTAAAACATCCATGATCGTCTTTCTGTGTAGGTCATCTCCCAGTATTGACTCCATATCTACCTCCGTCTTTCCTCTGAAATATGGTCTGTACACCTTCTTCGACATTTGGCACCACATGGCTCTCTCATTGGTGGTCGACGTGATTCCACATCAGGCTGTGGCCCTGGCTGTGGCTCTTGAACTTGTTCCCCTGGGTCTCCAAGTTCCACTTCAGTCTGTGTCATCGTAGGGGTTGGGACATAATCTAGGTCTGTAATGTCATCGTATAAGCTGTCCACGCTGGTGGTATCCAGTAAAGTGTCCAGGATGGTCCACTCCATTTCTTCAGCGGGGGGCAGGACTTGCTGCCTCTTTGATGGAATACCTACATGTGTATCTTAAATGAAAAAGAGAGAAAATTAGTGGCATGAATGTAAATCCACATCTGTCTGTGTCTGTCTGTCTGTCTGTGTACTGCAACAAATTATTATTATTATTATTATTATATGGACCTACAGGACAACATCTTCACTCTGATCAATATATGTATATTGATGTCTGTATATCATAATATTTCATTGTACAGGAAATAACTTCAAAGAGGTCCATGACAAAATAATGCATGAATTAGGCTAACACAATAATAAATTAATAATTTTGCACCCTTAATGAAAATGAAGAAAGAAAAGCCAACACACAAAAACGCAGCCTGGCTTCATAAGTTACATTAGGCCTACAATAATAGGATAAAACATAGAAGCTTGCAGTCATGCAGAGGGACAACATTTGCATAGGTTAATATAATTAAGGGGAATCCAAATTAAATATATAATTTTATATTCAGAAGAAACCGTGCAATAAATAAATGCTTAGGAACAGGAACCAATGTGTTTGAGCCTGAGAGGTAAGGGGGGCATAAATACCTGCCGGCTCGCTCTGCAGAAGTTTGTTTTTGTTGAAAGCATGGATGCTTACAGTAAAGAGAAAGATGTCAGTTTTGCTCACAACTAGCTAACTTCTCTAAACAGCGGACATAGTCTTCAAACAGCGGCCGCGAAGAGAGTGTGTTTTAAGTTGAACAGACACCTGTCACGTTACAGAATAACTGTTACACCGATAGCTGTGTTTATGGACAGTTATATTCTCCTGCTGGACAACAACGCTGTGAATGATTAGCCTATGAAAAAAGAAGACGCCGTTCATGTAGGCTAATAAGAGCGAAGAAGATCACTCTGGCTGCTTGGATGTTATGGGATAGCCTGATGCCTTTAGAAGTTTCACCTCCGCCCAAAGGTTATCTTTTGGTGCTGTTTCTGTCTGTCTGTTCGTTAGTAAGATAACTCGAAAAGTACTGTACGGATTTGGATGACATTTTCGGACAACATGGGTATTAGGACAAGGAACAGATGACTACATTTTGGTGGTGATCCGGAACATGGGACATTTGGAATTTGTATTGCCTCAGTGACCTATTAGGCTACCTTGACAGAGGTTAGTGCTCTCCGAGTGCTTTTCTAGTTATTAAATATTTTTCCACCGCTGGTTGGATTATACTGTAACTTTGTGACATGAACAACAAAATGATGACATGGCATCGGCGATGATGCGAAGTTACAGAGGATAAAGTTACAGCTAGGAGCAGGGAGGATCAGGGGCAGGTAAGCAAAGCTATTTAAAACATTGCCTGTCAATTAGCATAATGCTATCTGAATGGACCTCTGAGAGGAAGTCCCGCCCTGGCAGCTGACAGGTGTTTATATTGTGATAGCCTAGCCTCTAAATGTTTAATCTGTCACTGTTACTTACCATTCTCCGGGTATTTTCTTTTCAACGCCAGTTCGACCATCTTCTTTCCCCGGCTTTGTGCCATCTCAAACAAAATTTGTGTGAAGTTAGAAGGGAGACACTTTGACATGTTATCACTGTACGAAAATGTGGTTCACCATAACTACGGCCCTTTTAAAGATGCAGTTAGGTCTCTTATTGATTTCACCAGAAGGTGAGTGTGACCTGCAGTGGTCAATAAAGAAGCAGTATACTTCCAAAAATAACATTTATTACAGAGGAAACTGTAAAAGTGGTTTCAGTCCATAACAAGATAAATTGCACTAACAATGCAGTAACTCTGATTGTTTACAATAAGCACTTACCATCTTTGTTTCTTTGTAAAGTCTTTGTTTTAAATGTAATTGTCATGTAAAGAAGTTGAGCTTTTGTATAAAAATCTAGCTCATCAGATCACAATAAAGAACATAACATCAGTTAATCTGTTTTAACTACTTCCTCTAAGAGGTCAATTGCTGTTGAGGAACAAAAAGCAGAAAGACCCTTAACCTGGTGCACCTTGGAGTCAAACTCTTGAGCTCTGCATTTCAGACAGTTATCTGCGGTTAACAGCCACTGCTCCACACATGTTTGGCATCCAACCAGAGACTCGCAGCATGTGGAAAACATGGGCTCTTCCATTAGAGCTGCAAGGTTGTAATCAAAGAAAAATATGCATAATGACATTTAATAGTTTATTTCAATATAAAAAGGAAATTAACATGTACTGTATATGTACCTACTGTTACATAACTTACACATACCTTTACAAATTAGACAGGTGAAGGCGTCCTTTAAAGTGTGCAGACAAGCATCTGGCATTACTGTTGTGGTTTTTGGACTTTGCAAGCTCAGACAGCTGGTTTATGGTTGTAGTGATGTCTTGGATGCCCTCTGCAGCTTGCTTTAGTTGGTTCATTTTACCAATGACCTCGTGCACTCAAACTGTCTTCAGCCCTTCGACTTAAATGTAGGATCAGAAAAGAAATGATTCAAGATGCATTCAAATGGTGTATTCGGTATGAACAAATGATTACACATATTTCTGAATATTTTCATATTTCAGTATTTTCAGATAGCAGTGCAGGGGTGGTAGTGAAATCACTTTTTTCAGCTCATGAAGTTACTAACCCCCTAAGATAAATTCTGTTTTTGAAATCTGGTGTATATCTGGTTTAGGCTCATGCTAGGGATATTGTCAATATTCTATATATCTTTCATTTAAGCCCAGTACTGAATCTGTCAGACAAACACAGAGGTCACATGACTTCTTTAAACCAGAAATAACACACATTTTTTCACAATTTCCGCCTAAACTGTATGCTTTCTTTTATCCCTGTGGCATGAAAGAACACCACGGACACAAAACTCAACAACTTCAATACTCAAGACACTCTGATGACTCAGAAAATGTATAATATACCCATACTATTTATTTGTGAGAGCCTTAAATTAGACTTGTGCAGCCAGTACAAGTCTTCAAAATAGAATAGAGCCAATAGAATGGAGACCTATTAGTTGTAAAAGTCAATAAAGAAACAGGTTGTAAAGTGAATATATTTAATCAAAGACTGGTTTGTATGTTGATGTCCATTATTTTATTATCTAATCATCATCATTTTCCATGTCGTCCTCGTCTTCATCTGAACTTTCTACACAGGTCACCTGGTTTTCACACTCTGTCAGTTTACACATGTCTGTGTACCTGAGGCCATTTGCAAGACACATACATCGTGGGAGTGAACATTTTTTTGTGCAGTTGCAGGCGAGTAGATCCAGGACAGCTTCAGGTGCTGGCTGGCCTTCCATCCAGTGCAGCACCAACTGTTCACCTTCCTCCTCTGTCTCCATCTTCCATCCTCTTCCATCCTTGTCTTGTCACAGAATGCTAAAGACATGATAAAGACATCATGAACGCTAAGAACGCTAAAGTACGCTAAGAACTTTATGGGCAACTAAAGGAAGAACGTTGTCAATGTTAGATGGTTTTGAAAAGCCTGATTGGTTCAGAGATGGCACAGCTCAGTGCTCGATCAAGATAACAGCAGAAGCTGCTCGATCCCATGACAGATATACAAAACAGACCACCTCCTCCTTAAGGAACTCTCAATGACCCCAAGGTTGAAATCTCTTAAAACCAAAGAGACTGAGACTTTAACCCTTATGTGCTGTTGGGGATGTTTTCATCCACTATGGGGTATTTTTTAGTCTAAATTTGGCCATAACTTTCTCTGTGTTTCAGCAAATGGAATGATTTTTGGTGACAAATCTTATTTTGACACATATTTTGGGAAAATGCTTTGAAATTTTTCAAAAACTCAACAGTACACTGTGGGCAAATTTACTACCCTTTCGTTATGTTTGTGGCTGAAAACAGCCACTACTTTAAACTGCTGTAAAAATATATCAGATAAATATTTTTTTCAATTTTTTTTGCATAAATCTATTAATCAACCTCAGTCCTGCTCAAAAATACTAAATGTTTAAAAAAAATTCAGGATTTTAACTCTTTAATTGCCAAATTCGTAAATGATGTCACTGATTTGGGAAAAAACACACACAAAATGACTCATTTTCAATATAAAATGTGATTGTGGACTGGATTTTTTTTTACCTTTTATCACAGTCTTGGACATGTCAAAGATTAGAAACAACATTGGTTTTGATGCATTGTTAGTTTTTGTGCAGCATCAGATTTTAACTTTTTCTCCCTCATTTACTGTTCGTGGCTGTTTTTGCCCCATTGACTTCCATTATAACCACATTTTTTGATTGCAAAGTCATGACACCATATAATTATGCATTTTTGATTGTTGGTGGTTTTCCCTGTTGGGAAGAGGTAAAATTTGTAATTTTTACTGTTGATAACCAGGTGGCACCATTAACCCTTTAGATAGGCCTGTGCAAAAAAAAGCTTAGTTTCTGGCTTTTACATGGAGTTATATGGAGTTTATATGGAGCATAATAAAGTGTGTGTTTGTGTGTGTGTGTGTGTGTGTGTGTGAACTCACCTTGATGCGTCTGAGAAAATCAAAATATGCACCTCAGCTCTCAGAACTACATGGAGTAAACAAAAACAAAGTAAGTGTATTTATGCATCTGCTGCCTTTTGATGGTGAGAAATGCAGACTAAACAAAAACAAAGCAAGTGGATTTAAACGCGTGCATGCAAGCCTGCTGCTCATTTGATGGTGAGAAGAGCAGCAAGCAACATGAGAAAGGGCTTGACTTGTAGTGAAGTTTTAGAGATGATTATGCAGCCTGACCCCTCCAGCGAGCTGCATGATGTATCGTCTTCTCCCTCTGACACCACAGACTCAGGAGAGTCAGATCCTGATTTGGATGTGGCACCCTCATCATCCTCTCTAGCTTCCACTGAAGGCGAGGAGGATTCGGAGGATCCTGGATCTGGGTAGATTGGGAGAAACGGCGAAGTGTGGTTTTCCACTAACGCGGAGACAACTCCCTTTCTTCAGCCTGCCAGAGGCGTGACTCCAGGGCCGACGCGCTATGCCATCACAAAGCATAGTCATACATGTTTGTATGACTGTACAAACATGTATGTGTTGACGCAAGTCATGCTGACAATGAGGTCAATCATCTCCTCCATAAAAAACAGATTGAACACGGAATCCATGTTCTGGACCTTTGCGATGGCATAGCGCGTCGGCCCTGGAGTCACGCCTCTGGCAGGCTGAAGAAAGGGAGTTGTCTCCGCGTTAGTGGAAAACCACACTTCGCCGTTTCTCCCAATCCACCCAGATCCAGGATCCTCCGAATCCTCCTTGCCTTCAGTGGAAGCTAGAGAGGATGATGAGGGTGCCACATCCAAATCAGGATCTGACTCTCCTGAGTCTGTGGTGTCAGAGGGGGAAGACGATACATCATGCAGCTCGCTGGAGGGGTCAGGCTGCATAATCATCTCTAAAACTTCATTACAAGTCAAGCCCTTTCTCATGTTGCTTGCTGCTCTTCTCACCATCAAATGAGCAGCAGGCTTGCATGCACGCGTTTAAATCCACTTGCTTTGTTTTTGTTTAGTCTGCATTTCTCACCATCAAAAGGCAGCAGATGCATAAATACACTTACTTTGTTTTTGTTTACTCCATGTAGTTCTGAGAGCTGAGGTGCATATTTTGATTTTCTCAGATGCATCAAGGTGAGTTCACACACACACACACACACACACACACACACACTTTATTATGCTTTTATACTCCATATAAACTCCATAATACTCCATGTAAAAGCCAGAAACTAAGCTTTTTTTTGCACAGGCCTATCTAAAGGGTTAATGGTTCCACCTAGTTATCAACAGTAAAAATTACAAATTTTACTTCTTCCCAACAGGGAAAACCACCAACAATCAAAAATGCATGATTATATGGTGTCATGGCTTTGCAATCAAAAAATGTGGTTATAATGGAAGTCAATGGGGCAAAAACAGCCACGAACAGTAAATGAGGGAGAAAAAGTTAAAATCTCATGCTGCACAAAAACTAACAATGCATCAAAACCAATGTTGTTTCTAATCTTTGACATGTCCAAGACTGTGATAAAAGGTAAAAAAAAATCCAGTCCACAATCACATTTTATATTGAAAAATAGTCATTTTGTGTTTTTTTCCCCCCAAATCAGTGACATCATTTACGAATTTGGCAATTAAAGAGTTAAAATCCTGATTTTTTTTTAAACATTTAGTATTTTTGAGCAGGACTGAGGTTGATTAATAGATTTATGCAAAAAAAATTGAAAAAAATATTTATCTGATACATTTTTACAGCAGTTTAAAGTAGTGGCTGTTTTCAGCCACTAACATAACGAAAGGTAGTAAATTTAAACAATGCACAAGGGTTAACTACAAAAATACATAAAATCATCCCAAAACAATTATTGATGGACTTATAATCAAACATCGTTCAACTACATAATTCTATATTGTGTCTACAATCTATATGTGTGTCTAATATGCTTACAGTAGATCCCATATAAATCAGTAATTGTTATAACTGTTAGATGTTTGAATGAAAGTGTGTCTTGTTTACTTAATAATTTTGACCCATACAATGTATTGTTGGGTATTGCCACAAATATACCCGAGCGACTTATGACTGGTTTTGTGATCCAGGGTAACATATATACTATGGGCTTACTCCACGTGAGGTGAGCATGATGGATAAGTGTCTTGAGAACAGGGTAGAAAAGACAAGATTCAAGACCTCTTAATTTGTATTGGACCTTTCATGCAAACTCAATTTAATGTTTGTGAATGATGAATAAAATATTTAAAATCAGGTAAAAGTTAAATAAATACCAACACATACATTTAGACAATTTCTAAAAAAAAATGTGTGTCCCTACTCGTGTTATGATTTCTTTTAGGTCAGAAAGTTTGCCTATCAACTCACGGTGGAATTCAACATACAGCATCCACAAACCTGGGATGAGAAGAAAATGGCGGGGCCTGATTAGTTTAGCTCGTTTATGAAGCAGAACCCCAGACTTTCAGTGAGGAGTCCGCAGGCAACTAGTCTTTCAAGAGCCACCAGTTTCAGTCGTGCTAATGTAGAACTCTTCTTCAGTCGACTGGGGGAGGTGATTGATAAAAACGGGTTCGATGGCAGTGACATATGGAATGTCAACAAAACCAGCGTGACAACTGTCCAGGCACCACACCGGAGTCGTAGCACGCCGGGGTGTGAAGCAGGTCACAAACACACACAATATGCACATACACTCCCCATATTCACACATTTTATTGTTGCAGCCATTCATTTAAAAAAAAAACTATTGTTGTGGCATATCACTTGGAGTACCCTTAGTTTTTGTGCATTTTGTCTACCTGTTATAACTTATAACCCCAGTATATGTCACTACAAAAAAGGACCATCTTGTATTGGTCATCATCTCACAAAGTCTGTGATATAGTTGAAGAAATTTAAATTGTTGCCATTTGTAGTAGACAAATGTGGGTACTTTGCCTAAAAGTTTCAGACGTGTAGCTAAAAAAAAGAAAAAAAAAGGTAGTTTTAGGTGCTGAAGAAAAAAGTGTTACAACCATACCCGGTCTCCCCTACAACAGAATGCTCTCCAATGTTTTCTTTTAGCATCTTTTATGACTTTCCTTACCTTAGCCTGTGCTGTTATACTTAATAAAATCCTCAAATACAAATGTTTTCCTTACTTTTCTTAATGCACGGTTTCTATCCCTTATTGCTTTATTACTGTCATGCTTGGACTCAATGAGGAAGATGAGGCAACGGGTAACAAAATAACAAGAAGCTTTATTCCAATAACAATAGTATATCCAAGAAGAAACAGCATGTGAGGCACATATAGTGTGCACTGTCCACAAACAATCACTGACAAGGACATGAAGGGAACTTAAATACACAGATGATAATGAGACAACAGCTGAAGACCATGATGATGATGACTGGCAGGTGCGGGTAATGGTAGAGGAGGTGCAGGTGTGGGCCAAGGAGGATCAGGGGAACTGTAGTGCAGACAATTACGATGACAGTGACAGTGAAGAAGATGATGACAGTGACAATGAACGTAATGGTGACAATTACATTGTTCTGTCCACCATGGAACTGCTTTCTTCTTATACTTTTCTGTGTTTTTGCAATAATCTTTTTTGCAGTATTAATAACAGCTCCACATATTTTATCATTAAATTCCTCAATATCTTCATTTACATCATTTAATGCAATACATTTTTCTTAATTTTTTTCCTTTAAAATATTCCAATCTGCTGTTTTGAATTTCCACCTAGGTATTATTTCTTTAATTGCTATATCTACTTCAACCCCTAATTTCCATATTATAGGGAAGTGATCACTACCCATTAGAGTATTATTCAATACTCTCCCAACACTTACTCTAGCTAGATTTTGAGACAAGTTAAATCTAAAATTGAACTTCTCTCTGGTGCCATATCCAATCTTGTTGCATTCCCATCATTGACATATTAGGTTCTCCAAATCTAGAAAATCTTCCACGACTTTCCAATTTTGGTCTGTACACCTACCTCCCCATAATGTGCTGAGAGCATTAAAATCACGACTCCATATTATCCTACTTATTCCTGTACTAATGTTACTTAATATTTAATTATTTAATTGTTTACAAGCATAATGAAAATTAACTACTCTTATATTCTGTTCCCCAATCCACACCTCCGCCACTTGTGCTTCATGTTCAGAATTTATTTCCACTTTCCTAAAACCTATTCCTAATTTAATGAGAGTAATTACCCCTCCACCATTTCTGACTGTCCTATCCCTACGTTAAGCCGTATAACCCTGAACTGCAAAACTCAGGTAAGGTTTGAGCCATGACTCTTGAACACAAATTATGTGTGGTTTATTTTTAAGTCATAAAGTTATTATAAAGTCATCTATAATTTTTTTTTATTTCCTAACCTGGCAACCACCATACCCCGCACTATGGGCCCCTTCAAAATTGCAACACTTTATTCCATAGAAGAAAAAAATACTATGGAAGTCAATGGGGTCCATCAACTGTTTGGTAACCGTAATATCTTCTTTTTTGTTCAGCAGAAGAAAGAAACTCCTACAGGTTTGAAACAACTTGAGGGTGAGTAAATGATGACAGAATTTTCATTTTTAAGTGAACTATTCCTTTAAGTTTAACAGTTTCGAAAAGATTGACCTGTAGGTAGAGTTTTGATGTTTTTTATGTCTAAAAAACAATGTGTTCTCTCAAATCAAGGTTTTCTAGTTATTGTCTTGCACTGAATCAGTTAAGTTGATTTTACTTAGAATATTCAGTACTGTCAACATTACATTTAATGTTGTTTGAACCTATAAAGTTTAATTGGAACATCTTTATGAAAGCAACTTTCATTTTTAATTCCACAAAATCAAAGTTGGAGTTCAAAACCATAAAAATAGCAAATATGGTAAACACACCTTCCATCTAAAACACCACTGTCATTTACTTACCTGAATTTATCAATAAACCTGTCTAAGTTAATCCATTCGCTCTCTCTCTCTCTCGCGCTGACTGAAACATGATATAAAATAATTATTTACAATTGAAATAAAAGAATATTTTTTAAATAGTTTATTTGGTTGAACTAAGAAAAACAAGCCAAATTGGTATCGAAATCTTAAAACCTTAGAGGGCCAAAAAAACAGAGTGATCTGTGGAATTCACAGATCTGTGAATCAATTACTGTCCATATTAAGACAGCAAGGGCACCTGTTGCCTATGGATGCCAGGACACTTCTTGCTACACCACAAGATAAAACATCTGTCAGATAGAGAGGAATGGTGTCCTTCTCAGTGTAAACATTGATGGTATCCCTCTTTTCAGAAGTAGCAGTATTCAATTCTGGCATTACTGGCAAAATATTTTGTGGACAAAAGAAGCCTAGTCCCCTTGAGGAGTTTCTTTCTGACTTCTTGAATGAAGACGAGCATCTTAAAGACAATGGAATAAGTTATAAAGACCAGACATACACCATCAATATTGAAGCTCTGATCTGTAATGCGCCAGCAAGAGCATATCTAAAATGTATAGACCAATTATAGGTTTGTAAACATCCGGGATGCGCGCGCATCGTGGTTGCAGAAAGACCGTTAACAGCTGATCATTACAGCTGATCATTACACGGATACGGAAAAGAATAATACTATAATACTAATAGTTCGATTTAAAAAAATTTCATATACATTTTTTATATATATTTGAGTTTATATTTAATTTTCGGAATGTTCTCCGCGTATTTTAACAGTTTGTCACCCAGCGATAAGAACTGTTACAAAATGAAATTAACGTTAGTGAGTGGGATACATCTTACAGATCCATTTGCCATAAAACCTTCTGAATGGTTAAACGATGTAACGAAATGGCCAGCCATCCAGTGGCCAGAGATATACAATTATCTTATCGAAACTCCGAGTGTATATACCCGGGAGAAGTTAAAAGCGTACAAGTCGCTTGATGCGTACAACTTTGTTCTGTGTGGTCACGTCCAAGACATACAATTTCATGATTAAGTTCAAAACTTCGTAGTGCTGAAGACGGAGGTTCTGCCTAGCCAAAGACAGAGTAAGAAGACGGAATTGTACAAGGCCTGGGTTATCGTCAACAAGACAAACAACTGCATTCTTACTGCGAACTGCACCTGTATGGCTGGGTATGTAACCAAAATAAGATTACTATATTACGTTTTCATTATTTACCCATTTCAGCCAGTCTCAGCAATGTAATCAAACAAAATGTAACTTCTTATTTGCTGAAATCATACAACTGTTGGTATGTATAGCCTAAAGCACAATTTAAACCAATGTGTTACTACATTATACAATTTTGTGCAGGTTAGGGTCATGCTGCAGTCATGCAGCTGCACTTATGTTTAAAGTTGAGCTGTGGGTCAGGATGGGAAAGACGGAGAAGAGTTGTACATCAGGGACAAATATGTGGATTAACACATCCAAGAGAGAGGTGAAACCAGCCAGACTGAGTGAGATCAGCTTCAGAAAGGCTAAGAGGACAGACACCCAACTGCAGCCAGTCAGAGTAAAGTGTAGAAAGAACAATGTAAAAGGTAGACACAATCTGAATGTAGAAAAGATCAGGTCGTACATATAACAAGCAGGTATTAATTAGTTTTATTTTATTTAAATGAAAAGGGCAATTAATGAAAAAGACTAGTTGCAATAATAAAGCTTCTGAGGGTGTATTAGGACATGTTGTTCCAAGGTGTTATATTATTTCTGAGTTTTGATTATTTTAATTTGAAGCAATGGAAGTAAATGATTGATGCAAAAACACATTTCTACAAGGTGTCCCAATTTGTGAACATCTTGGAACAGCCTGTTAATACCTAAATGTTGTTTTTAACTTTGGCAGTTTGCTGCTTACTTTTGTACCATTTACTGGACTTGAACTACTTATATTTCAATAAAACTACAAAATGGGGATGTTCTCAAACTTTTGACCAGTAGTGTAATTAATGTAAAAACAGTTTTGTTAATAAAAAGTTAAAGTTATAATCAGTACCATGTAACTATTAATGACATGTAACCAGCTTTGATTGTAGTTTGTATTAAAATAAGGTATCTAACATTTAATTTGTGTATTCAGAACTGACAGATGAAGACATTGCAGACCTGAAAGTATTGGCACCTAATGCAGCTGTGCTCACTAGCATGGACTTCAGTGACACAGACTCCGCATCAGAATCTGAAACAGAGACCGGAGACCTGCCAGAGCCACTCGTAGCTCTGTATGATGCCAATCTGAGATGCCTCTGCCAAACTGAACTACAAGAGAGGTGTGAAGAGACCTTCGAAAAACTGGGGAAGCAGTTAACGAATGACCAGTGTGTAAACCTTGAGCTAACGACTAAAAATCAGGCCCACTCTCAGGCCTGGCACACACACAGAACTGGAAGGATAACGAGCACAACCCTACATCGTGCATGTACCGTAGTAACCGAGAGCGCTAAAACAAACCTTGTAAAACAGGTAATGCACTACAACAAACATGAGTTGTCCCATGTCCCAGCAGTACTTTGGGGAAGAGATATGGAGGACACAGCCAGAAGAATATACACAGAAATAATGAAAGCACAACATCACAACTTTGACGTGGAGCTATGCGGTCTTGTTGTGCGGCCAGACAAACCACATCTTGGGGCATCGCCGGATGGAATGGCAAACTGTACCTGCTGTGGGAAAGCAACTGTAGAGATTAAGTGCCCATACAAATACCGTGATGGTCTGACAGGAAGTAGTGAGGACACACAGTTCTGCTTAGACAAAGCACTTAAACTAAAGAAGAATCATGAATATTACCATCAAGTTCAGCTTCACATGTTTGTATGCAACGCCCAGTACTGCGACTTCGTGGTTTGGACAAAGCAAGATATTACCATCAACCGCATCACCAGAGATGAAGAAATGCTGCAAGCAGTCCTGCCTAAAGCTGAAGTGTTCTTTAAACGCAGAGTTTTGCCTGAGCTGTTAACGCGCACCATGGATCCACTGATGCAAGCACCTGCAGTCTGCTCACACTGTCAAAGGCCAGACTTTGGGATGATGATTGACTGTGCAAAGTGCAAGAACCATTTTCACTACACATGTGCCAGAGTAAGAAGAAAGCTTGTGGATTGGTATTGTGATCAGTGCAAAAACAACAACTCAGAATGAAATGTACTTCGAAGCAAATTATTTAATACAATACTAATATTTTACATAAAAACACTTACATGTGCAATAAGTTATGTTATTTACAATAAACAGTTACATAAAGAATTAATCAAAATCAAGCTATCTTCTTGAGACTAATATACATTTACAAAGGTTTGTGTCCACACACAATCACTATATACTCTTAAGAGGTCAACCTGTGTGAGTTGATTGATTGATTGATTTCTGGATCAAGATGACATAAAACAGTAATCCAAAGGATAACATTCTAAAGTAAAATACTTATTTTCAGCACGGTCCTTGGTGTTACACACAAGAAACAATGGACAGGAAGCAGACAAACCAGACTAAAAAAGACATATATAGTATGAAGAGGGTGTTAAAAAGGTCATAAAATCCAGACTCAGCTGTAATTTGTTTATCCGAAACCCGCCCGCCCCAGCCTGCCGACAGAAAAGTAATGGCTCCTGCAGGTGACATGCCAACCAAATATTTAACAGTGTTGTGGCTTTTATAAGTCGAGTACGTCTGGGCTCTGGAGGTTAAATTTGAGGGTCTGTTGATCAAAATTTCTGTACAGTCAATAATGCACCTGCAACGTTTATATTTGGGTTTAAAACATTTTGGCATATTCTTTAATATTGCATGCTTGCTTGGCCACTTGATGAGAGGCTTTAAAGCCAGAGACATAGCAGGGAGCCAACTTCTCAAAATTCTAGAGATGTCACATTCTGTGACATTAAATCTGAAAGCAATATCCTTGTTGCTGAGTCCTAATCTTAGTTTTAGTAAGACGGCTAATAGATGATCCTCCAGGTTCATAGAGCCACGCACAACCTCTACACTGTCTTTAAGTTTGCTAATCAACCACTCAAAAATGACACTTGTCAGACCTGTGAAAAACAGCACATGCACTGCTTTGCTTTTGATAGAGCTAAAGGAAAATTGTGTTTTTCTGAGTGTTGTCTTTAGTTCCTCATTCTCAGATTTCAGTTTTTTTATGTCCAAACGCAGGTTGTCACACACTGTAGAAAGTTGGCTGTACTTGTGTTTCAGATCATCATGGAGAACCTTTGGTACTGTGGCTTCTGAAATAGAGATTAGATTGTAATTAACTTATAAAAGATACATTGTCACTTGTTTTAGTTTAGCTTTTCTCAATTATTTGATAAGATGTTTTCAAGCAGCATGTGCTAAACAGAATAATGTTCAATTTCATTCACAACACAGTTCTGCTGTATTGAACAATATATAAACAGAATGACCAGATTCATCTTAATAATAGGCTTGTTTGAATTGAACTGGCACTGCACAGACCGATAGGTGAATGACATCAAAGTACCGCAAGAGTGAATAGAGAGTAGACAGCTCCTAATGGTTTTGAATTGCTCTTGCGTTACTTTGATGTCATAAACTGATTGGTCTGTGCAGCGCCGGTTCAAATCGAACAAGCCAAGAGACTGCCATTAGTTAAGATATGAGAAGTTCTTACCAATGCAAGGACCAGCAGCAGGCTCTATTCTGCAGTCATCTGAGGACAGGGAAGCTTCTGCAGATTCTGATGCAATCTTATCAGTAACTTGGTCTGGTGGTCTGTGGGTGGGTTCATCCCTTTTTCTTTTCCTCTTAAATCTGATACTCAGAGATGAGTGCAAACAGTAAGTCCAAAACAGTTTAGTTGGTTAGTAGACAAAAACGATCTGGTCTAACAAATTATATTTACAAAAAAGATGTGACATTACTTGCCATGCATTCTCTGCATATTGATGCATGCAATGTGATCCCAGTTAGCAACTAAATAAGGCATAAGTGACGATATTTACCTCTCAAGTTTTGCATCGCCTTTGTTTATTTCACACTGGGTTGAGAATGAAAAGACAGAAGGGACAAAGTCGGGACTATTAAATTCCATGGATACCTCTCCTGCACAAAAAAAGGTGTATTCTAGTGATTGACAGTACGATAGAGTGTAACAGCAAACTTAGCCTGAGTTTACTATAACGTATTAGCCAAGAACTAACTTTACTACCAAGCTTAGGCTAACTAGCAAGACAACGTAACCAAATTGAAGGTAAGTTAGCTAACGTTTAGTAAGCAAATTCGCCTCAAACTTGTACTTTATTCTGTGTTGTACAACTCATTATTTACCGTTATTTTTGTTGTTGTAAGCCAAACCGAGTGATGTGTGTCTGATTTAGCGTAACCGTTAACTTACCTGATATGAAGTGTGAACCGCAGAGTCGGGCATTTTTTATTTTTTCCTCGTTCCAGTCGGCTCTTCTGATGGCTTGTAACCAAAGACGTCTGCGGTTGGCGTTAAAAGGAGTGCGAGTTGATGGTATTCGGTAAAACTTAAGACCACTGTTTACAGATTTACGATTTTGGCATCCGACTGCACAACACGACATTTTTCCGTTTGTTGTTGTCTTTTGGTCCCGACATGCGCAGTAGAACCTGCGTGACGCCGTGTGACGTAGGGTGATAATTCCCCTATTAAGAATCACAATTCCTATGAGAGTTGTAAGAGATGTGTAATCAGAGGTGATCATGTTGAGGGAAGAATTGTGTTCAATGAACAGGAATGCCCTTCTCGATCAGATGAAGCTTTCAGTAGAGCAGAGTACAGCAACCACCAAACCAGTGTCAGCCCCTTAATTGCTGCAGGGATTCCTTGTGTAAGCTCATTTGTATTAGATTACATGCATATGTTCATCTTAGGAGTAGTCAGACACCTCTTGACATTCTTGACTCGTGGCCCAAAACACTGTCGTCTGTCTGTAAGGCAAAAGGAAGAGATATCCCAAAAATTACATGCGCTGAGAGGGAAGATGCAGAGTGAATTTGCACAGCAACCCCGGGGTTTACACGAACTGGACAGGTCAAAGGCCACTGAACTACAGCAGTTTTTGTTGTACACAGAACCTTTGGTGCCTGGTTCAAATGTTTACTTTTTTAACATTTTGATTACAAAATGTATGCTTAATATGACGTTGCATCACTAAAGCTAATAAAACTGAGTTTTTCTTTTAAAAGAGTAATATTTTAAACAGCACACTGAACTGAGTAATATTTATGTATACATTATCTTGTGAATACCTGCAGAGTAAAGAGATGATTTTTGTGAGGATCTGTATACAGTGTTTAAAGGGATGGCTCGGAGGAATTTCAACCTAGGGTCCTTTGCACAATGACCTCGAGCCAAACACCCCCCCAGAAGCCTTTTTTCCCTTGGTCGATCATTATTAAAGTTAGAGCTTATTCAGAGATATCAGCCAAATGGCTTAGTGCAGGCGGTAATGCATCCTCGTAAATTACCCCACTAATAATGCCCAGAATGGTACCAAAGTTCTACAATAGTACAAATAGGTTCTGTACTCATAAAACGAGGCATTGGAAAGTTTGTAAGTACATCAGGAGTTTATTTAAATAACACTTGTCTGATGGCTCATGCTACCGCTAACCCGGACATCGAGGCCACTTCCGTGATTTGGGAAAAGCCCGTAAAAGTCCTGGCAGAAAGTGATGCATAAGGATGTAGTGTAATGACGCCCAGTTCCAGGAATGCACTAATATTTTGTTGGTAGTACCAGTTTGCAACAATTATTAGTTAACACTAAGTTGTCAACACTTCAAAAAAAAATAAAAAAAATAAATTGGGATATATTTTGTTCAAATTTGTTTATTATTAGGATAAACCCCTTGAGATGCATCATCTCGTTTTCGAGGGGGTCTATATTTCTATGGAGTGTTAAATTCACTAGCTTTTCCCTTACACTTGTGAGTTTTGCTAAGGACTTTTACGGGCTCTAACTTTAATAATAATGTTAGACCAAGGGAAAAAAAGCTTCTGGGGGGGTGTTTGGCTCGAGGTCATGGTGCAAAGGACTTTTCTTCTTTTCTTTAATCCTCTTGGCCCCCTTGGGAGCATAGGGCGTCCACCATGGATCTCCACCTCACTCTCCTCTGTGCTAAGGACTTTACTTCTTGCCAGGAGGTCCCCGTCTTGGTCAGTTCATCAAGCGTGGACCGCCTCCAGTTGGATTTAGGTCTCCCTAACTTCCTCTTGCCTTGGGGATTATAGTCCAGATCTTGTCTTGCTATGTTCCTCGAATCCTTCCTTAGTGTGTGACCAATCCATCCCCACTTTCTAGATTTGATTTCAATGTGTATTTGCTCCTGGTTCATGCGTCTCCACAGGTCAACATTTTATATTTTATTAGGCCACCAAATCTTCAGTATGTATCTGAGACAGTTGTGCAAAGGACCCTAGGTTGAAATTACTCCGAACCATCCCTTTAACAGGTAAGACAAAAGCAGGGCCAGAAAATTGGCAGAAGTCATTCAAACAAATCCAAAACAGCAAGGTGGTGGTGGAGCCTTCTGTAAAAGATTGTCCACTGAAGGCAAGTAAAGTTTGAACCAAGTGTAGTTTGTTCAAACAATGAGAAATAAATAATAAAGAAAGAAAAAACAAAGACTTGACTTGAACAGACTTAACAGAAACCTTGAATGTGGACTCAACAGCAGAGGGTTACACATAGGAAGGAGATGGTCAGGCCACAAGTGATAATATGTACATGACAAAAGGGGAAAAAAAGCATCAAGGTCAAAGTAAAATGAAGTGAAGTTTGCAAATAAAAGTAGTAAACATGGGCAAATCACTTCTTAAGTCAAGTCACCTTCATTTATTTAGCACTTTTAACAATATAGATTGTTTCAAAGCAGCTTTAGAGTGATAATGGGAAATTAAAGTAACAGAGATTGTTTTGGCTTTAGAGCAGCTCTGGAATAAAGTTATTGTCCAAAAATAAAGTTAGTTTTGATTGATTCACTTCCGTTGCAAAGATCATTATTTATTAACTTAGGGGCCGCTTACACAACACCATTCTAACAGAATGGAGGTTCAACCAACTCTGAGTTAAAACTTGAACTCTGAGTTGACTTACCCTGAGATGGGAAACTGAGTTTTCGGTTACAGAACAGCTGAAATGAGTTGGTTCAATCAACTCTGAGTTGACTGACTCTGAGTTAAGCGCGTGCACCACAACTATAAAAAGCCCTCATCAATGGAGCGCAGATATTATGAGTCACCATGGCAACAGCGCCAGACAAAAAGAGGTCTGCATATTTCTCACCAGCAAAACTGGATGAGCTTCTGCAAGCATATGGAGAGTACGAACACATTATTATTATTATTATTATTATTATTAAATATCGGCTCCGGCAGCAAAGGACAGAGAGTTAGCTAGGGAGAAAATAGTTGCTTGAGTCAATGCATAAGTTTACATTTTAATAACTGTTATACAGTGATGGGTGTAATTAATTACCAAGTAATCTAAATACTGTAATTTAATTAAAGGGATTACTCTTAAGTCTTCTGTAATTTAAAGTAAAATCTGATGTAATTGCATTAGACTATAGAACAATTCTGTATATTTAACATACATTTTTAAAAGGTATATTTTTTAATGTAACCTTCTCCCTCTACACACTTTGGTCAATTCAAGAATAATTCATGCAATTGTATATTGTTTATTTGAAAGCATTAAAAGTGCAGTTTCTTGTCTCTCCTTGTATTGTTAAAGTGGTTGAGGTTGATATGGGATTTAGCAATTAGTAATAAGTAGACCAATACTTTCTAAAGATTATTACAGTCATTATTACATTAATCTAATTACACTGTTGAAGATGTCATTTGTAGTTAGTAATACAAGTAACTTATCCAACTGTTATAATATCAGAGGTGAAACTGGAAGAACAGTATGTTATTCAACCTAATTTTCATGTTGGTGCAATCCTGCAGGCATTAAAAGAACATGGCAGCAGCTGAAATAAATATAAAAACATAATTCAATCAAGTAAGGCTTGAGCATATCATGGGTATAGGCTACCTGACTTTACAAACATTTGACATATTAAATGACTAAATAGCATCCAGTGTCTAGCATTTTTCTATCCTGGAGGGACTTCAGAGCCAGTCACTCCTGAAGATCCAAGGGCCTTCATAAAATGTAAGAGGTTTACATATGAGTTATTTTTTATATAGGCTATTTTTTATATTTCCATTTATTTTACTTTGGGTTGGGTTTTTTGTTGGTCCCAACAGATTCTGATGGTAATATCTGTCTTTTGGAGCCTCCTGTCCCAACAGAACCACAGGCAGTTGTAAGTAGCCTACTCAATACACCAGAAATAATGACAAATAGTGTTATAAAGTGTACTCAACCAAATGCTCATCTTCACAGGACGATGGGGATAAAGAGTTTCTGCTGCCACAGAGAGGCCTACAGAGGTAATGTTAATATTGTGTGTCTACACATCAAACAATCTACAAATTCACATTACATTTTTATGTGGAGTAGCCTATAGAATTTAAGTTTAAATCTAAGTATAAACGGGTATTCTTATCTCTCCCTCCCTCAGAGTGTGGAAGAACAGCAGGAGGACAGTCCATCAACTTCTGTTGCACAGATGAACACAGTTCAGTGATTTTCAGTAAATGCCACAGTTTAATTCTGTAGAATTTGTTTAGAACTACATTATGTAACTCTAATCTACTACTGTATTTTCAGTTGGCAATTAAGGAGTTATATAGACTTTATCTTATTAAAAAAATTGGGGAAAAAACAGCAGTAAAAACAGCAATGAATAAATGTACCGAAAGAATGAATGAGGTGTTTAAACACCGCTTCCTCTTTAAAAAAGGGGAGGAGACCGAAAGAAACTCTGGGTTTACTGAAGAAAACCTGCTCCCGACCAGGTTAGGTTCACAGAGTAAGTTACCATGGTAACTGACTCTGAGTATAAGTTACCTCTCTTTCAGAAACAGGCTCAACTTACTCTGCTTTCTCAGGTTTGACATACCTCCCATTCTGAAACAGAAAACCCAGAGTTTCCCTCATTTCAGGGTTAACATACTCAGAGTTTTCACTTAACCTCCTTTCTGAAACAGGCCCCTGCTCATTCGCAAAACAACAGTGCCTGGTGGCTCGAGAACACAAACTTTGAAATAGGTTCCAAGGTGCAAGCGTTAATTTTTTTTGAAAAACGTTATCATCTCTGCATAAACCTCAAAAACGGCCTTCACAGGGGAGAGACTAGTTGACACTTCAGGACTGCGTTGTCGTCATGTCCAGGTGCAGGTCCTTTATTTATTTTTGGGGGGATTTATGGGAAGTGTTCCCAGTTCCAGCTGACTTAATCTATGCAGCCTAACATTGATGTGATGAACATGCCAAGGTGGAGCTTCACCTGTTCAGAAAAGCATTTGATACAGGCCACATTTAAGTGTCATGTAAACAGCACAGCAAAAAAAAAACAAACAAAAAAAAAACCTGCATTTGAGCAGATAATCAGAATGGGGCCACATTCAGCTGCGACGTGAACGTAGCCTTAATTTAACACATATCCGTATTTTCTGGTGCCATTTTAAATTGCCGAGCCATTTAAAACGCTTTCCACACAAAGAACATGAATAAGTTCTCACATTTGCATGACTTTTCATATGTATTTGTAAGTGTGATGGCAAAAGAAATTCTTTATGACACCGATCACAATTAAATGATCTTCCTCCAGAGTGGATAAGCAGATGATTTCTGAAATTGCTCCTTTTTGTAAACCTCTTGCCACACTCTAAACACTGCATTTTCTTTCCAGAATGAGTTTGCAAATTACGTTTTAGGTCTCTTTGATAAGTGAAACTCATCTCACGCTGAAGACGCGTGAAGGGCTTGTCTCCAGTGTGAACTCTCATGTGAGTCTTAAGGATTTTTTTGAATCGGAAACTTTTTCCACACTGGTGGCATTTATAAGGCTTCTTTCTGTTGTGTCTGGATGTAAGATGCCTGTTAAGGCTTTTCAGGGAACGGCAACTTCTTCCACACTCATGACATATAAAACAGTTCTCTCTTGAGTGAATCCTCGTGTGCTGACTAAGGGTTGCTTGACGTCTGAAACTCTTTCCACACTGATCACATGTGAATGGCCTCTCTCCAGTGTGACGGTTCATGTGATATCTAAGATTTATCCTCCGTGTGAAGCCCTTCCCACACAGTTTACAGGTGAAAGGACTCTCTCCAGTGTGATTTCTCATGTGGACGTCAAGGGATTTTTTATATGTGAAACTCTGTCCACACTGAGTGCATGTGTAAGGCTTCTCTCCAGTGTGAAGTCTCATGTGGAGTTTAAGGTTTCCTTTTTCAGTGAAACTTTTCCCACACTGATGACATTCAAAACAGTTCTCTCTTGAGTGAATCTTAATGTGGTTATTAAGGGTTATTTTACGTCTAAAATTCTTTCCACACTGATCACATCTGAATGGCTTCTCTCCATTGTGAATGTTCATGTGATATCTAAGGTTTAGTGCTACCGTGAAACACTTTCCACACAGTTTGCAAGTGAAAGGCTTCTCTCCGGTGTGAATTCTTATGTGCCTGTCAAGGGCTCCTTTTTGAGTGAAGCTCTTTCCACATTGTTGGCAGGTGTAAGGCTTCTCTCCATTGTGAATTCCGATGTGGACTTTAAGGTTTCCTTTTTGAGTAAAACCCTTTCCACACTGTCGGCAGATGAAAGGCTTCACTTCATTGTGAATTGCCATGTGGACTCTAAGGTCTTCAGGTTGATTGAAACTCGTTCCACACTTAAAGCAGGAGAAAGCATTCTCTCCATTGTGAATTCCCATGTGAATTCTAAGGTCTTCAGGTTGATTGAAACCCATTCCACATTCAAAGCAGGTGAAATAAAATCCAGTTCCTGTCTTCTGAGCTCTTTTTCGTGAGGAAGTCTTTTCAGTCTGCAAGGAACTACATGATTTTTCTCGAGTTATGAAAGCATTATGTTTCTCTTCCATTTCAATCAGGACTTTACTCTCATCTTTCAGTGGCATTTCTCTATTGTGAATTTCCATGTGGACTCTAAGGTCTTCAGGTTGATTGAAACTTGTTCCACACTCAAAGCAGGTGAAATAAAATCCAGTTCCTGTCTTCTGAGCTCTTTTTCGTGAGGAAGTCTTTTCAGTCTGCAAGGAACTACATGATTTTTCTTGCACTATGAAAGTATTGTGTTTCTCATACCGATCTTTCTCTTTCATTTCATTCAGGTCTTCACTCCCCTCTTTCATTGGCATCAGGTCTAAGACAAAAAAAGACAAATAAAAGTTAACCCAAGTTTAATGGCACAAAGCAACAGACATAAAAATATTTAGACATGTAAAACATCAAAATCTAACATAAAGCGTCAAAACCAAAAACATCCCATAACTACTAAGCTACTGAAAGAGGTGTTTTCTTTAATGTCAGACCCTCTTCTCAATTTTGTCAACTCTTTTCTTTATTTAGAACATGTCTCAAAAACATTCAAACTGGCAGATCACACAAAAAACATTGTCGCCAAGGGGAACTGGTTAACTACAGACAGATCTTAAATCTGACATTGATGTCTACAGTATTAGAAAAATGTCCTCTCAACTATGATCAGTCATGCAAAGTAATCAAAATAAATTCAGCCTGGATTTAATCCCTATTGCAGCACAGAAACTATGCTTATTAAAGTTACATCTTTCATCAACACAGACCCCAACATTCTCTTAGACAGCTTGAGAATTGTTGACATTTATGGACAAGCATTAGCAGGTTCGGGTCCCATCTACCCAACATTCACTCTAAGTTGTGCACTTATAATGTCTCAACAGCAACATTAATAAAATAAAATGTAATAAAATACAGCCTAGAGGACAGGCACCAAATGTGTGGGGAAATCCATTTGATTGTAATCTAAATAAGAAATAATTGCAGTGGTCAACCGCTATAGAGTTAGTACCAATGAATGCGGTTTACAGTATTCATAGAAAGAATTGTGTGAGTGGCAGTGAGCCAAATCTTTAAGTCGCTGTTATTTAATGTTTGTGGACCAAATAGCTCAATACCAAAGGCAACACAAAATGCAAAGATGTGTAAAATAAAACGTCATCATGTTTTAAAGAAGAGTGGCTTGATTAAATGGTGGAAATAACGGACGATAAACAGAGCAACGTAACACAACTCCAGAGACATTTACAAATGCACACACCAACCCACCACAGGTGAAGCGTGCAAACTCAAAATACCTGTTACGTCAGTTTTAGTGGTGGAACAGATCACAAAATTCACGGTTCGGATCATTTACGTTTTTTTGAGCCACGGATCGGATAATTTTTCAATCAGCAAAAAAAATAATAAAATGAAATATAAATGTCTGTGTGTGTGTGTATGTTCACACATTATTTAAAACAAGTGAACAGTCAGTAATAAAATAAGAACAAATACACAAATTACAATTTGTGTTTGATTGAACTGATTCAAGATTGCGCCTGTGCTTGGCATGTCTGATGCTCTCGTGTTTGCTTATCTGGTTGTTTGCTGTGTCTCTAAACTGCTGTATGTTTCTAGTCTACGACCATCAAGCTCTCCTAAACATCCACATCTCTGTGATGGACTAGGGCTGGGCGATATGACCAAAATCTCATATCACGATACAAGTTATCTCATATCCCGATAATGATATATATCACGATATAGTACCTTTTCTGTAAATTTAATCAATCAATAATGTATTGACCACATGGAAATGACCATTTCTTTTCTACATTTTAAAGTATACACTAAAAAATGTACGCATTCATAAGTGATTCATTTATTTTCTTTTATTTAGAACTTCTGGACAAATGTTTGATTATGAATGTAGAAATATAAAATAATGAAATATAAAACACTTTTCAAAAACAAATGATTATAGGCCCAACATAAAATATTGCTATATAAAATGTAAACATTGCACTTTCAAGTGAAAAAAGTAACAGCAATATAAGGCTCACAACATAAATAAAATATTACAAGAAAACAAACCACTGTAAATTATTGAATAAAGCCCCAACATAAAATATTGGTGTATAAAATAAATAAAAAAATACACTCCAGGTTAGTCCCACAACCAATATCAATATTTGACAACAATGCTTCAAAATGTTTAGCCTGTCTTGCCGAATCGCAGGGAGCTACTTTTATAGGTTGAAAGCCAGGAATACAAGTTGGTCAACTCTTTCTGGTGCAAGTGCTGACCTTTGGCACGTTACAATGTTCCCACTTGTACTAAATGCCCGCTCTGAGGAGGCACTTGTGGCAGGGATGCACAGCTATTTTTTAGACTGGAATGGTCTGTCTAGGGGTGATTTTCCACCCTCCACATTCTACTAAGGATTTTACACAGCAATTTACTGAACTTATCAGCAATATTGCTACTAATTATGATCGCTTCCTACTGGTGAGTGATTTTAATATTCATGTTTTCTGTCTGTCTAATCCATTGTCGCAGGAGTTCCTTAATCTAATAGATGCTTTTAATCTATCACAGTGGATCAAAGACTCTACAAGATCCAACGAATGGCCCTGAATATGAGTACTCTCTTATGGATTTGATGTTACTGATATTGTGTTCTCAGATTTTCTGCTCTCTGATCATAAGCCTATTTTATTCTCACTGTCTCTTCCGGATATCTCTCAACACCTGTAACATTGTCTCGGTTCTACTCTCCACAGTTTAGCACAAACTTAAATCTGTGCTTTGCTGAACTTTGTTCAGTGTTGCACTTGGATCAACCATTATCTGACCTGGATGCGGATCAACATCTTAGTCTTTTAAATTTGGCCTGGTTTAAGGTAGCAAATGTGACTGCTCCCCTTAAGCCTCACAAGTGCAAACCAAAACTGTGGAAAAATTCTGACACCCGTCACCAAAGACAAATTTGTAGAAAGGCAGAACGCAAATGGAAAAGGGACGGGCTGCATGTCTCTTTCCAAATGTTCAAAGACTCTCAAAAATCTTCCCAGAATACTGCCAAGTCTGTGAAAGTTGCTTATTTTTCTACCTTAATTGAATCCAATCACTCTAAATCAAAGGTTCTGTTTTCAGTTATTGAGTCTGTTGTAAATCCTTCTGTTAACACATTGTCTATTGCCTCTGATGCTCTATGTAAAGGCTTCGTGAGATTTTTTATTAACAAAATTACTAACTTAAGACTTAGCGTCAGCCTAACTTAACTGTTAACTTTTGGGGATTTTTTTGAACCTATCAACCTCCAGACACTGAAGGAAGTGATTGTCAAGCTCAAACCTTCATTTTGTCCTAACGATATCATTCACCCGAGATTTTTTTAATTAATTATTGATTTGATTGGGCCAGGTATGGCATTTCTTATCAACAAGTGCCTCCAAACGGGTCTGTTACAATCGTAAAGTGGCTACGGTCACTCCTCTGCTCAAGAAGCCTTCACTAGACCCTTCTGTTTAAAAAAAAAAAAATAAGTGCATCATTCTTGCATCAAAATTGTAAGTGTATTGTGATTGTCAAAACATTTTAGTAACTAAACAGAATTTTATTTTGTTTAGTGACAACATGTTACAATGTTTATTTTTTTTCTGGTCAGCTATGGTTTTCTATTATTGCTTGACAAATTTCATTTCAATTCAATTCAATTCTTGTGATTTAATTAAATATTGACTCATTTGGATAAATATTAGGTACACAAGATAGGCGTTCATTTTTCTCAAAAAAAAAACAAAAAAAAACACCTAATGCTGTAAACATACAGAGAGCCTTATCAGCTGGTAGTATCATTTAAGTTTAAAAATAACTCAAATTAAATATAACGCGTTTTTTATTATAATAACAACTTTATTTAATGATATAAGTAGAATTATAATAAATATGTAATACAGTACACATATTTAGCGAAATACTCTCTATAGCTCTTTTTTCTAGCCAACTAACGTGCTAGGCTATATATTATAATCATTAAAGGCCTTTCCTGAGGCAAGTTAAATGTTATGTGACATAATTGTTCTCCAGCTGTTTTACTGACTTCTTTCAGCGGTTGTTTTGAAGTTGTACTGTATCTTTTAACATTGTTCATTCATGTTTATTTACTATTAACTAGAGTTGATCGGTTCACGTGCCGCTAGGGATCTGTCACGTCACATTTACAAGCATCAAAACGGTATTAATTGTTTGAATTTCGTTATAAAATTGACAGAATCTGAGTGCTGAGATTTTTTTTTATATCATAAGTAACCTGCTCTGTCTTGTCTGTCAGTCTCCGTGTCCTCTTTGCTTCATGATTTTTCTGTGCGTGAGAAAATGGATGTGTGGCGTGAGAGCATGTTAAAAGTCTCACGGTGAATGCTTGAGAGTTGGCAGCCCTGGAATTTGTGCTACCTTTTCTGTCGACAATTTCATCATCTTTCGATAATAACTCAAGGTGATGTGCTTCCACACATTTTTTGTCGTCCTCGTGTCGAGTTTGCAAAGTGCAGTAGGAAATGGACTTTGTACTTTGATTCTCAGTGTATAAGCCCTGATTTAGAGAGTCTGTCCGTTTTTAAATCCTCAAGGGTGTGGAACATAGGTGTTCTGGTTGACCAGCCTTTAAAATTGGACAAACATATTTCCTTCGTAATCGGTTCCAGCTTCAATCAACTTAGTCAATTGTCTAAAATCAAAGGCTTTCTCTCTCCGAAAACTCTGGAAATGGCTGTTTATGCGTTTGTTACATCTCGGCTAGATTACTGCAATTCATTATATTGCGGTATATCCAAGTCTCAAATTGCTCGTCTTCAGCTAGTACAAAACGCTGCGGACAGCCTTCTTCATAAGTGTCGTATCTCATATCTCTACACTGGCTGCCAGTTGTAGAATTACAAATTTAAGAATATGTTTTAGATCTGCGGATCCTACTCCCTTACATAACATCACATAAGAAAACTAAACGTTGAACTGTGTGTGAATGTTATCTAGTCTTAGTTCTCGTGACCATGTGTTGTTTATACCATTTGGGGGGTGCCATTATCTCAGTTGGGGGTAATTGCCTCTATTGTTTTTAGATGATTAGATTCAGTGGTCATCTCTAAGGCAGGGTGACTTTCAAGGACTGCCCACTGAATGCCTATAAAGATACCATGTAAAGTTACTTTAGATTAGACTTTGGTGACTGCAGCTACCGACAGCTTGTGATCTCAATAAAGAATCCTGCTGAAGAAACAACCAAGTCTCCTGGTCTTCGATTCTGAGTTTACAACACAGTTCACCAGAGAATAGATTTTAAAATTCTACTCTTTGTTTTTAAATCTCTACATAACTTAGCTACTGCCTATCTCTCTGAACTACTTCATCACTACACTCTGTCCAGAGGCCTAAGATCATGTGACCGGGCTCTGCTAGTAGTTCCTCGGCTCTAGACTCAAGCGTAGAGGGGAGCTTGCATTTGTGGTGGCAGGGCCACAACTCTGGAACACCCTGCCTCTACAGATTAGAACAGCCCCTTCTCTATCTGCTTTCAAGTCTCTTTTAAAAACCTACCCGTTTTCTTTAGTATTTTGTTTATTTTCTTCGGTTGGTTTTACTAATTTATATTATTTATATGTATTAGAGTCTTATACTGTTTCGCTACTCCTGTTTTATGGTTCAGGACCTTTCACACCGGATACGTAACGAAAAAGCGAAACGAAAAAGCGAATAGTTTGTGTGCGAATAGTTCGCGTCAAAACCATTCACATCAGCCGCGACGCGAATTTGCGACGTCAGAGCTTCAACATTCCAAAACTTTTGCGCCGACAGCTGAGAAAACATGGACACTTCATCATCATCATCATCCAGTGAAGACGAGCTTTTCATTTTCTTTAAAAGACAGAAAAGAAGGTTTTGGGTGCACCCAATCTTAAAGAACAGAGAGTCTGAAGGGGAGTATGCTAATATCCACTTTTAGTTTCCTTTTCCTCTCTCCTTTTTCTCACATAGGTGTCCCTGAGGTTTTTCCAGTTTTTTTTGCATCTTCAACTAAACACAGTGCCTTTTGTAATGTAACACACGAAGTAACAAGTTAAAATCATTCGACTAGTAGATATCAGATATCACACAAAGAATGTATAGTATACTAAAATCAGCCCTAAATAGTCTCACTACATTTTGTTACATGTTCAAAGTACACGGTCTCTGTTTCTATCGTTGACGATAATAGTGTTAGCTTTCTATCCCAAATGTAGTTTAGCCTGCAAGCCTACACAGCACAGGACTATACAACGACTAAAACTATCACACAACATACTCACAGTCGTGATAACCGAGTTGGTTGGCAATGCTACGCCACACATTGTCTTTCAAATCTTTGTCCTTGTAGTTTTTATTAGATTTGTCAAACAAAACAGGATTCGTCGACACACAAGTAATCAGAAGATCCGTCATTTTTGCTGTGACGTCACCTTTGTTTCCTTGTATGTGATTGGCTGAAACCTTTTCTGTTGCCGCAAAAGTAAAAAAAAAAAAAATAAAAAAAAAATCGACATTGAAGCGAAAAAAATAAAAGTCGTTTTTGTTCGCCGCAGCACATTCGCGTTCGGTGTGGAAGCACTCATTACACAAACAGCTGATCAAAAAATAAAACCATTGCGCGAATTATTTGTGCGTCAAAATCGAGTCCAGTGTGAAAGGACCTTTACTCCTAGCTATGTTGCTCTTATTTTTTGTTTAATTTGTTGTTATGCATGTTATATCTTCTTTAAATCTTGTTCTGTAAAGCACTTTGGTCAGCCTAGTGGCTGTTGTAAATGTGCTATATAAATAAAATTTAACTTGATTGAACTTACAAGTAGAGATGAATACTAAATAAAGTTACAAAGTCTAAGAGTAGTATTAGGTGCAGAAATTAATAATTAAGCCTAAATGTAAAATAACACTATTTGTTCACTGTAGAAGTTAAATATAGTTTCATCTTTTTTAAAGCTGTATTTTGTTTAATTAACATTAATGACACAGACAAAAGTAGGAATGTTAGGTGTGTGCACTGCTGTCACTGATGACCGAATGCACGGACCGAAAAAACGGACAGACATCCGGTTTCTTTCTCTGTTCACTTATGACATAAACAAGAGAATACTTGCCGAGACGGGCATTTAGACACAATTTTTCATTTATGTGTCCGTTCAAGGGCAAGGAAACGTGAAAGAGGAATCAATTCGCTGTTCAAGCTCTATCTGAAATGTGTGTGTGTGTCTCTCTCTCTCTCTCTCTCTCTGCGCTTTCGGGTGCGTGCGACTGTGAGCACATAATGAGTGAGTCCCGATTTTCGCCTCTTTTTCCGCATTTAAACTTGTTTTATATTTTATAACTGATAATATTTTGAATATCAAAATCCACTAAAGAAGACAGATAATTTTCCTGTTTGGCATCTAAACTCGAGTAATTTTGCTAGCAACTGAAGGGCCTTTGCACTTCATGCCACGTAATTGTGTAATTCTCTTCCAACAGGGACACACCAAGCCGTCGGGCCGTTTTTGAGTGTCGGCCAACTTAGTTTTTTCTGTGAGTGCCACAAATATTTTCATAATAACATTAGCGGAGTGGAATAAAGAACGTGATCAGCATGATTGATATTTAAAACAGTAAGCAAACACTGCTTTGTTTATGATTTGTATACCTGCAGTATTAGTTTTGATTTCCCTTTTTGAATGATGAATATAAACAAATATGATCGCTTAAATAGACAGTCATCTCCTTTACACGCAGGCGCAGAATGCGTGAACTAGTTGATAGTCGCCTGTAGTGCTTTCTGTGTTCAAGCACAGATTTTTCCCCCGATGCAGGCGACAACACAGTTGTCTTTCATCAGCGCTAGTTCTTTGGCATCGGTTTGGTGTGTCCCTTTAGGGAAACAAAACCCTGGGTGTTTTTTGAAATCCTGTCTTAAAAGGTCCTATGACATGCTGATTTTTTGGATGCTTTTATATAGGCCTTAGTGGTCCCCTAATACTGTATCTGAAGTCTCTTTTCAGCCTTGGTGCAGAATTACAGCGACTACGAGCCAGTCCCACAATGAGCTTTCCTTAGGACGTGCCATTTCTGTGTCTGTTGCTTTAAATACTAATGAGGAGGAGAGAGGCGGGGCAATGTGGAGGGTGGGGGTGTGGCCTTGACCAGCTTGCAGCCACAGTACCTTGCGCTAGTTTGACCCAGAATCTGATCCGGATGGAGAAGCACCTGAAGAAGTTGCAACTCAGCGGCTAATGCAGGACGTCTCCTAATGGTTAGTTTAAAATATTGTGTCTGGATACAGTACTTTAGTTGGTTTGTTTAGTGAACGAAAGCGAAATCAGGAATTCTGCCGTGCAAAGGCAAAAGACCGTAACTTCGTCTTCGTTTAACATTCAAGACCTCCTTTATCATGTGGATAAGTATCTTGAATCAATTCCGTTGTTTTTTCGAGAAAATAATGAATTGTCTTAACAGTAACTTCCAAAAGCCCATGAGAAACAAAGGCAGAACACCGTAACATCAGTTACTGCTCTTTGGCTTTGTTTTGGAACGCTCGAAATGGAGTTACGGTACTCTGCCTTTGTTTAGCCGCGCGTCAATATGAAGTTACTGTGCCGGTGTTCTATCAGATAATGCTACCTACCAGATTGTACGCTTATCAGTCCCTCTAACTTCTGATGTCCTCAGAGCTTTGTCCTGCACAGTTGCGGTCAGAACATTTGATATGGTCTGAACCCGCCGTCGACAAACGTGCGATATCGATCGCGAAGGATTATGCAGAGTTGACAGAAAAACGTTACACATTGCCGTATCAGATGAATACGACCAAGAATTAAAGCCCCGCCTCACTCAGTTCGGGTACAGGACCTGGTTGAAACACTCGTGCATCTAGCTGGCAGAGTGCCAAAACTTCGCCGGCGCCTTCAGCCCCGCCCTAAACACGGTCGAGCCAATGCTGGACTAATATATCTATGGAGGTATTTTGTCATGTCAAATGTATTAATAATGCCATCAGAATGCAACCAAAGCCCATGCTAGCAATAAGTAGATGGCTATAAATAATTGTAAATCATACAAAATAAATGCCATGATCACTAAATTTTATACAAGTGTTACTATAATGATTTTGTTAATGGTGATCAGCAACCAAATATTGATAATGTGGAAGTTACTGCCTTTTGCCTTGGTATGACTTCTCACTTTTTGCTGACAATACAAAGGCAGAGTACAGTAACTTTAAAATAGTGGTCAAAAGTCAAGTTTGACCTCAAGATTTTTTTATGTATATAATTTCCATTACTAAAACATCTATTTGCCAGATTTCCAGTGTCCTACCTATAATTAATTTGACGGGACAACTAAAAATCTTTAAAGTCATTTTTCTCAGTTCCACACTCTAGCGACTTAAGGTCTTTTGCCTTTGTAGGGCAGAGTTGCGGTCTTTCAGTTTGTTTATCGTTACCTAGCTACCAAGGGTTTAAGTTGTACAAGATGTGCTGTAGCCTTAATTACAATGGCCAAGTCGCGTTTCATATTAACAGATGAATAGGCTTCGCTCAGTTTATTAAATACATCCAACCTGAAATGTCTCTTACAAACTATGCTCACGGTAAGCCATCCTACTCCTGACACCTGTAGGGAAAAGAGAGAGCTGTCATGACACCTGGCTTTGAACCCCCCAGACCTCCAGTTTGACCACAACGCTGAAGAACCAGACTCATTCACAGGGCAGTCACAAGACATAGTGAAGCAGAACCAGGGTGGCTGCGCACCATCACTCTTAAAACAATCAACAGACTATACACACAAGAGTTGCTTTGTAAATAGGTGTTTCTTTTTTTTTTTTTGTGTGTGTGTGTTTATTTTGTATGATTACTTCACACATGTATTTGT
This sequence comes from Abramis brama, assembly GCF_963993115.1. NCBI lineage: Eukaryota > Metazoa > Chordata > Actinopteri > Cypriniformes > Leuciscidae > Abramis > Abramis brama. The sequence goes on along the minus strand of NC_139966.1, from coordinate 32,904,710 downwards.
ACTCTGCTGACTAATGCTGATCCATGTGTTGTTGGTAAGGGATTGCGGGTGGGGGGGTCAAGGGAAAATTTGACAAATGCTGTATATATTTCCCTATGTTGAAAACATTGCATTAAAAAAAAAAAAAGAAAAAAAACACATACACACCATACACAAACAATTAACACACCATGAAATATATTTTTTAATTGACTTGATAACAGGTTAAGGTTAACAACCTTTTTTTTTTACTGTGTATTTGTATTTGATTTAACTATTTCACTACCTGCATGAATGGGCTGTCCTGACTTATTGATTAATTTATTAATTAAATGTTCTACTTATTGTGTATTGACATGATTAAAATCTTGCATTAAGGCCTGTTTCTATTTCATAATTCCACCTGTAATAGCAGTATTGAGTCTAATTAGTCGTTACTGCTTGAATCACCTAAAGAAGAAACATGAACTGGTTAACTGGAGTTTACTGGAAGTTTACTTTTCTTTTCTGCAATACAATAAGTAGGCCTAACTTTATCGAGGTAAAAGTTTCCCCGCTGTCACCAGACGTAGGTCTAGTGGAGAGAAGAGTGACAAAATCACGGTAGGACTGTGCAAACAAAGTAGGCTATCTGTCTAGCATTGCCATGTCAGTGTATTGATTCATTGTCCCTTCATAGTTTGTAAGAGACATTTCAGGTTGGATGTATTTAATAAACTGAGCGAAGCCTATTCATCATCTGTTAATATGAAACGCGACTTGGCCATTGTAATTAAGGCTACAGCACATCTTAAACCCTTGGTAGCTAGGTAACGATAAACAAACTGAAAGACTGCAATTCCTGATTTCGCTTTCGTTCACTAAACAAAGACTATGGAAATTAAACTTCACTTTTCCATCAAAAAACGTGTTGTAAAAAACATAACTTGTTAGATTTAAGACCTAGGTTCGCTAGCTAGTTCTGTGCCTGCCTGTGTGCGCTATGGTGTGCGCTGACCCTGGTCGACGAGAACCCGCATGAGATGTGACGCAGGACGTAACCCCGCCCCCCGGGCGAGATGCCCCAAAATTTATGAATCCCGCTAGCCTACGTCGTTGGCTTTTCATGTTGCTCTGATTTGCTATCGTTCTAAAGCTGTATTAGCATCTATATCAGTAATCTTTGTAGTTTAGAGAATACCATACTCTGGCTAATTTTTTAATGACAAAGTTCTCCATGTCCACTTATATTGAAGTCATGTTAAACAGTATCAAATGACTGAGTTCCGCTTTGAGAATGAAACCAACCTGTTTGTTCCTCAGTATCTTCTTGTTTCACACTGAATGTTTCTTCAATCTTCATGTCTTCACTCTCCTCTTTAATAAACGCCATCTTTATCTTGTGTTGCTTCACCACAAGTTTTTCCTCTCTGTTTAGACACTCTGTCATGATTAAAATGAGAATAGTTATCAGGATGAAAAATAAATCCAAACTAAATCTCTGGGTACGTCTCATTCAGCTCCTTAGTTCAGTAGTCAGTGCACTGGTAAGAGAGTCAGTCAGAGGGAATGGCTTTAAATGACCTGATTAGCCAAAACAAACTCAAAACTAGCACCAGAATTTTTTTTTAAACACAAACTATGCAGACACTTAACAGTTAGTTGTATTCAATGATTTGTAGATTTCAAAACAAACAAAAAATAGGACTAGAAACTAATAATAATAAAAAATAATTATACCTGACACTGAATATTTAGTTGTATTTAATTATTTAAATCATTTTCAAAATTGTGTTACTAGTTAATAAAAGTTGTCATCGTTAATGTTCGTTTTATTTGTAACGTTACTAGATTTAAACCAAAATGCATCTTCAGCATGCGATGATTCGAGCGCTGCAAATCACTAAATCATTTTGCAAACCTTATTTGGTTCATTTGACGTGGAGTTTTGAAAAGCTGTTTCTTCATCATTAATTGCCGGTTCCCAAATTCGTGTTTACGATAAAATGATTTATAGGGAGCAAAATGAGAAGCACCTTTTCTGTTACAGGATGCGCTTTACTAACAAAAAAAAAACGTTCATTAATGTTAGACAAGCAATGCAATATTACTTTAAATAATAATTCACTCATTTAACATCGTTAGTAAAAGCTATACATTCGAGTAAACGATTTTTATAGATTTAAACGCTTTAAATAGCCTACTTAAAAACACAAACCTTTCTTCAGCCAAATCACAACAGATGCGGGATGCGGCGCAGCCTTATGACATCACATCACAGACCAAAATAAAAGTCCTTCTTTAAAGTTTTGATGCAGTTGGCAAATCAATTTATGGTGCATTTTCTGACACCTACTTGGAGTGTGGAGGATTGACGTTGAATTTATTTGTGTGTATGTATGTATGTATATATATATATATATATATATATATATATATATATATATATATATATATATATATATATATATATAAAAAATAAAGTAACAATTGTATACCTAACTCTTCAATCTTGTTTCTAATTTTGTATAATTTAAACATTTAAACAGTATGTTAAACACTCTTAAACCTTTTTAACTGAATCTGCAATGACATTGAGTAAGCTCTTTGTGTCTCTATAAATTGTGATATTTAATTCTCATAACCTCCACACTTAACAACTGCACTCAACAAACTGCATAACAACTGTTTCAAGTAGATAAAATCTGGCATAACATACTGATTCATGTTTTCCAATGTTATTAAGTGACTGACTGAGTGAAGAGTGTCCAATTCTGAGATATTATTCTATCTTCACTTTTATTGCCAAAACTTATTTTGTGTACACATCCTTCTACAAGTTCTGTATTATATTACAATGAATCACCCCCCCCCCCCCCCCCCCCCCCCCCCCCCCGCATGCCCCACACCTTTTCTACATCAGCGTTGCAAAAAACAACAACAAAAGAAACACAACAAAAACATTTGCTTTTAAACATTTGTTTATTAAAAAAAGAGGAATATTTTATTATCACAATTGTGTTTTATTTTAATGCCAATGCATAAAAAGCATAAAGAACTAATGCACACATTGACTTAACATAAACAGGATATAGAAACTACAAAATGTAGACTATTACAACCTCTCCTTTAGCTAAATTAATTAAAGGCACAGGTTTATCATCTTAAGAGCTTCAGAGTAATTTGAAAGTGAAATAGCTTGTATATATTGCTACGTTTCTTTTCTTTCTTTTTTTTAACAAAGATGAATGTGAATTTTGGCAAACAACACTAAAAGATTAACAATCAGTTATACATTCTTATTTATTTTGTTCATGTTATAGAAACCAGACAACACATTCTTAAACAGCAATCTAAAAGCACATTTCGGTTAATACATTTACATTTAATAAAATCAGTCCATATTTGTGTATAAGGACAACCCCCCAAAAATATGAAGTGCTGCTTCACTACAACAAGAGCAGCTTGTGTCTATATCTCAGCTTGTGTCTATTCAATTATTTGGCTATGTAATAACATACTTAGTTTGTTAATTATTAAAATATAAAGAGAATCGAATCAGAGAATATGAGAATATGAACAGAAACCAAGGAAGGTCTCCGGTTACTCTCGTAACCTCGGTTCCCTGAGAGGAAAGAACAAGACATTGTGTGAAAACGCTATGGGGTTTCCCCCTCCTTCCTCGGATTTCATCTCAACAGTAAAACAGCGATTTGCTAAACCCAGGAATAAATGCTTCAATCAATGCGGCCGAGTCTGTGCATCAAAACAGAGCACACAGCTCACAGGGAAGGGCATGGCAAGCTGTTGCAAACAGCCAATGTGGAAGGCAAGATGGATTCATTTTTGTATATCAGGAAATCCTAGGAGAAAACGTCATGCCGTCAGTGAGGAAGGTGAAGCTAGGGCATCATTGGACCTTCCAACAGGACAATGATCCCAAACATACCTCAAATTCCACCAAGGCTTGGTTGCAGAAGAAGTCCTGAGAGATTCTACAATGGGCGCTACAGTCACCTTACTTGAACCACATAGAAAATCTCGGTTGGGATTTGAAGAACGCAGTTGCAGCACGCAAACCAAAGAATATTACTGAACTGGAGGCATTTGTTCATTAACAATTGGCTAAGATTCATCAGAAACGCTGCCAGAAGCTGGTGTCTGGTTCAAAGTCTTGTTTGCAGCAGGTCATAACAGCAAAAGGGTGTTCTACTCAGTACTAAAGATGCTTGCCATGAAGGGGTTGAGTAGTTTTGAGACTGCAGAAGTAATTAAAAGTTGCATTTTCAGTTGAATTTGGTGAAACCACCAGCTATATCAATTACTTTTGTTTTATTTGTTCATTGCAAACAGCTGAAAGTGTGTAAATTTTGTCAATAACCCTGATTTGCATTAGGGGTTTAATAATTTTGATTACAAGAGTATTTACTATAGTAATGACTATTTTTATTAAATTAGGCATAATCACAATCAATTTCCATTAAATTAACAACATATTAGGACAGAGAATAAAATGCCTAATGCCAGCGTTTACAGAATACGTAATGTAACAAGAACAGAAAACTGGACCACACATCTTCTCACAACTCCTTCATGTAGCAGTACTGTTTATTTCTGTCAGGTTATTTAGTATCAAGGGGGAGTGCCCTTTAATTGCGTTCCTTCCGTATAAAGGGGTGTCGCTATGGGAGTGCGTTCTCTCTCTGCGTCATTTGACTATATGGAGAGGCTGCAGACCTGGAGCCGGTAGATCTACGCCCCAAGCAGTTTTACGCCCCAGGCAGTTTTACGCCCCTGCTGTTCCTGATGCGTCCAGTAGGGGGATATACTGCGAAATAACACCATTAAACGCTCAAAACTTACACATTAATAACCGTCCCGTTCATAGACTTTGCCCAATTTTGTGGTTTTTGTTCATTTAAATATGAACGTTACAGCGTAGATCTGCACTATGGATTAAAATATCTGTAGATATTCAGTTAGGCTTCACTCTTTACACTCAGCCTACAGAAGACTATTTGTTTTTGTGAATTAAAAAATTAATAATACACATAGTTGGATCAGATGACAAGTAATGATATATGACCTACTGTAGAATAGTTATATATGACCTACTATAGAATAGTTAATTGAATAATGAATATAGAATATTCACTGTATGTTTTTATATACAGGAGACTGAGTGATACTGAGTGAAATATGTTGTTGTGAATTTATATAAAGTTACATTTAGATATTAACCATATTTAGCCCATTAGACATACAGCACCGTGTAATCATATGGATCCTCGATTAAATATCTGCTGTACTATTTACTATTAGTCATCATACAGCTACAAAACAGTGTCCTACATAGCATTTTATGAAGACAAACACAATTTAACCCTTTTCTAAAATTCCAAGGGCCATTAAGAAGAAAGAGACAATATTGTTGTTCACAAAAACATTATTTATTAACACCATTTATGAATTCTCCTGTAGATGACTCCCCTATGGCTTGCCAATCTTCTTTAACTGTTTTTCTATCCTCCTGTCAAAGTGCTTCTGCTCACTGATAAAAAAAATAAAAAAAATAAAACATTAAAAAAATTGTACAAAGGACATCCATAGTGAATTTGATCTTGTCAAATTCACAAGCAGCAGGACTCACTGTTACATTTTGTATAAAATTCCTGAATCCTTAATTTTTTATCACAGTTGCTTTGGTACATTTCTCAGATCACTACTGAAATTCTCATAACTACTTTTGAACAAATTGCCAATGCTTTGGTAAATTCATGCAATTGATTATGAATTCCCTTGCTGCTTCCTAATTGATCAATTCATTATTTCCTTCATTAGTGAAATTCTAAATACACCTCCGCAATTCATCAATTCAGGACACATTTACAAAATAAAGTGTAATAGAAATGTATTGAAAACATGCTTAACAGTTTGACAACTAGTCAACCATTTTGCATTTAATGACTTATGCAAGGAACTAATGCCTAGATGTTTTGAGGAGTATGACAATTCAACAGAGAAATAGTATAATAGGCCTACATTTTGATCAACATGACATAAAGAGTTGATAATGTAGGAAACAGCAGAGAGTTGTACATTATCAATTGCATGAATGTACCGAAGCATTTGCAATTTGTATAAAAAAAATGAGAAATTGCTTTTATGATGTGCACAAGTGACAAGATGATGTGATTTCAGTTGTGATCTGAGAAATGCACCAAAGCAACTGAGATAAACTATAAGACTTATTGGAGACCCTGCAGAATCACTGTAGACCCCCTATAAGAGTCACAGACCACATATCTGTGGGTATTTCATAAAATAAAATAAAATAAAACATTTAAAAAATGTAAAAAGGACATCCATGGTGAATTTGATCTTGTCACAGTGTGTGTGGGTGTGCTGTCCAGAATTTATGTCAGGTGAGTGTGGATTGCAATCAATTTGCTCCTGATCTTCAAAGTACAACGGCACAGGCACTTGTTGGTGGAACACTTTTGGAAAAAGTGTCAAGACACTTTGATTTCTTTTGGCCAGTGATGATGGACTGTGCAGAGAAAATTGAAAATGACATTAAAAACATGTCCATGTATGTCTCTGTAAGTCATTTATTTACTAGAGAAGCTATTGGTTTGGAATGCAGTTAAAAAAGAGAGATGGGTGTTTTATAGTTTATACAAGTTTAGAGAGAGAGAGAGAGAGAGAGAGAGAGAGAGAGAGAGAGAGAGAGAGAGAGAGAGAGAGATTTTCATTTCCTTAAGTAGCTAAAGCAAACACACACCTTTATGGGATGCAAGTTAAATAGAACTTGGTAAAGACAGAGTATGATAAATCCCACATTAAGTGCACACAACCTACATTTTAGTCCAGATCAGTAAGCTATTTTAAGAAAAATGTATATTTAGATATAAATTAGATAGTTAGATAATCTCATTTATAAGAAACAACTCAAACCAGAAAGGAGTAAACAGTCTTACCAGAAGAGGCCATCTCACGCAAGATAAAGACAGGCAACAAAAGAAAATTCAAAATAAAAATTAATTTTGAAATTGAGTAGAAAAGACGAGGGGCAGCTAAACCTACAGGGGCAGCTAAACCTACACGTGATTAGCTAAATTGAAGCCAGACAGAACATCAACCTGAGCGTCCATAACTTTTTGTCTCTCGAAATAAACTACAGACCCATCCATTGATATATAGAAATGAATTGATATCTACCTAGCTCTATCAAGCTAATCGTTTATAAATAATAAATGTTGCATCATTGCTAAACAACAATAACTTTAGCAGATTATTTAATATACCTCAATTCGTGTCGCTGTACAGTCTCCCCCTACTGGACGCATCAGGAACAGCAGGGGCGTAAAACTGCCTGGGGCGTAAAACTGCTTGGGGCGTAGATCTACCGGCTCCAGGTCTGCAGCCTCCCCCTACTCTCATTTGAGCGAGACACCGGGTTTCCGGCGGGACGCGTGAATGTTTGTACGGTTGGACAGAGGAACTCTGTGGGATGTCGTGATTTTAATGAGTGCTTAATATAAAGCTGTTTGGGTACCGTGTGAATCGCACTACAGGTGCGGGCCAACGTGCGAAAGACGTTACTAGTGGGCTTTCTCTGGGTTCCTAACGTTATAGCAGCTAAACCGCTGTGTGGATGTTCCCTTTTGCTGTCTGCATTGTTTGCTGTCTTTTCCGACTTTATCCGACTCGTTACCGTGACTACAACTCTAGCTCAAAGTGAGACGGGCTGTCCCGAGTGTGTCTGTTCTATTGAACTGATTAACAAGACTCATTGACTCTTTCAGTTCGCGTGTTAACGCGCTGCTGTTCGATCCCTCGCCACATCCATTGTTTACGTCCAGCGCGTGCTCCATCAGCTGGTCCGAGGACTGTGGGTCGTTGGCATGGTACCTCATCAACTGTGCTGTGAGCAAATACATTGAGTCATAAACCTCCAGTGGCGCCCAGGTATCAGATCAACCACTTCATTGTCACTAGCTCTTCTATATTTTGTTTTCTTTAAATATCATATCATTTTCCTGAGTTTCTTGTTTTATGGATTAATTTTATATATATTTTCTTTTTCATTGATTTGAGTTGCTGGATATATTATCCATAGATATATATGTATATATTCTGTGTGACCTATTTGGTGTGCGACCAAGTTTATGTATGTGTATGTTTCTTGTGTGGATACCTTGAGGGCAGCCCAAAAGAGGTGTTTCTCTATTTTAACATTGTTGGCTGTTGTGCCCATATCTGTCCACCCAGCATTGTAGGGGTGACCGGATGCGGCACCTCGATTCGATGAGCCAAACTGATGTGGTGAACTCTTTTAACATTGTGTCTTAAATTGCCAGCTGCTCTGTTTAATGTTTTGATATTGTGTGTGTTTTGTGTTACTATTTTTTTGTTCTCTCTTCAGAATTGGGGCAGCCAGTAGCAGGAAATAAGCGTCTCTTCCCGATTGTGGTGGTGGGTTCTTTTGCCTGAGTGCTGTGCTCACAGTGAGGTGTGAAGTGAGAGTGCAGTGAGTGTGCACGTATGATCGCTATATCCGTTCTGCTAAAGAGAGCCAGCTCCCCATTCTGAAGTGAGCGTCCGTGTCATGTTGTGTTCAGATTATTTTCGATTTATTGGTGTTGTCTTAAATACAATTTGAGGTGTTTTTATTGAGAATAAAGTTTTGTACTATTTTCTACTCCATGTCTGATATCTGACTCTGATCAACGAACCTCTGAGCCTTATTTAATTAAAGGGCATTTCCCCGGAAAGAGGCCCCCGGGTGGCGTAGTCGGTAACTTTCTTAAATCTTTAGCGTACCTCTAGTCAAAGCTGCCACATTCAGACAGTCAGTAATTTTGGAGTTTGTTTACTTTCATTTCCAGCTATTTTTGAAAGCACAGTGCACTGCTAGTTGTTTTTGACAGCCCTAGTAATTTTATGTTATTTATATGAAAATTTCACGGGTGGTTGGAAAGCAGAAGAGGATGAAGATTCAGTTTCATTACAAAGTTTTAATGATGAAGATACAATGAATAAACAAACAGGCAGGGCAACACACAATAAAGCAACGTAGACCGAACAAACAGAGAATGAATGTGAGGGACCCACTTAAAAAGCAAACACAAACTCTACTATTCAATATGTAATTGTCATTGTTACCAGGAGTAAATCCTCTGAGTTTTCTTTACAAGAAAAAGTAAGATGGAGAGCAGTTTGAGGCCACCTAATTGACCTAAATTAACTTGGAATGTGGACAGCAACACTGCCGCACTAAGGCAAAAGGTCATAACTTCGATTTTTGGCGAAAATTAGTTATTGTAATTTTTAGGACAATAAACATAAGTTTTATCATATAGACAAACATCAAGTTTCAATTTGATTGTTTTTTTGGGGGAATGATGTTGAAAGATGATGGGGAAAAGTTCCCCTAAAATTTTTGGGGAAAGATGATGTTTTTGGCGTAACTTCAAAAAGCCAAGGGGAAACTGTGGTAGAAGCCCGTAACGTCAGATTATTGACATCTAGGTTTGAAGAATGGCATACTCTCTGGGGAAAATGATGGCGGAGATGGCTTTGAAATGTAAACACCAAGATCAAGGTAAGAATGACACACGGGTGCATAAAAAAAGATAATCTTTAAAATCCAGTAATAGCTAGCGGTAGCCTTTAGCTAGCGATGCTACTTCACAAACTAGACACAAACACTTTGAGCCATAATCAATAACTTATCCAGTAACAAGCGCTGCATTAGAGCAGGCTTGTAGGATATCTTAATTCACAGCCCATAATACAAGGCTTCATGTACAACTGAAATAAAATATGCTTCTCATAGGCTAGCTCTCGCCTGCCAATGACAGTCCACTGACTGAAAATTACGTGAGTTGGTTGGCTGGAGCCGCAACGACACACCCATTATACACCAGCAGCAGGAATGTAGTAATTTAGGGCCTACCTTTTGTTGAACCCTGGTTAAAATTCATGTCAAACAACCGATGAGAAAGCAAATCCATTACATCCACTGCAAGTTTTTAAAACTTGCTACCGGCTAGTCAAAACTCCCAGGTTGTTACAGGCTGTCAATTATATCTATGCAATCCCAGAGTTTAGTGTAGCTGTGGCTTAGTGGGGAAATTCACGACGTCACGTCACCAAGCAAAAAGTATCTGTAGTGTCACATTATGACCAACAGATGTCACTGTGGTTTAACCTTGAAGCTGTGTGTTCGCTAGTAACACTAGAACAGCCAGCCTGTCAGCCTGTTATTGTTGCAATGGCAGAGAGAACATACTATACGAAGATAATCTAAATCTTTAGATATGTATATAGATAATTAAACTTAAAGGAACCGTATGTAAGAAATGTATTTCAATTAATCATAAAATGGCCCTGATATGTCACTAGACATTAAGAAATCATGTTCATTTCAAATACTTATATCACTGACAACAGTAGTCTAGCCAGGATATTGTCATTTAAAAAGTGAAGTTGCAGCCCTCAACTGATGTTGATGTTGTCATGTTGTGTTTTGGCCTGATGCGCCACCCTCCACCTATCTACTAATCACGAAGTCAGTAGTGTTTCGGCATCCGGGTTGCCAGCTCTGCTCAAGTTACCACAGCTGCAGCTACAAACGTGTCGGATAAAAAATGTCTAACGTTACGAAACCTAAAAGACCTCGTTATGAATCCGAAATACGTCGTGACGTAACGTCTTGTACGTACGTTAATGACAGATACCTAACCGTTACAAGTTAGACTAACAGCTACAATCCATGTATCATTCGTTCTTTTCATATTCAATTGAGATTCCAAAATCGGAAAAAGAAATAATGGTTTGTTATTTCGTTATTCGTTTATAAATGTGATACAAATAACAGGTCATTTTTCGTACTTTTGATTTAATGCTCAGATCAAAAATAGGAAATGAAATAAAGGGGGCAAGATGGTAATCCGTGTACTTTTTCGTTCATTCATTATTCTATTTCGGAATGAAAGATGAAATTTAAAAAAGGGTGCAGCTTGGTTTTTTGTTTAAAAGAAAAAAAGCAGAAATGGCTGTATTTTGTTTTCCAAATGTATTGTTGTCATCAAATAATAGTATTAGAAAATTGAACGACATTTCCGATTGTTTTTTAATTTGTAATATTTATTTGTACGTTTATTGTATTTCATTTGACTGATCCTATCTTTACCCGGAAGTAAATTACACCGTTGTGCGAAGTCATAGATATATACACTAGATGTCGGACATGTATTTATGTCCGACACGGTCAGACATGTATTTATCATTCCAGAGTCCAGAGAAAATTTAAGGGAAAAATTTAAGCGGAGAGCGAGCCGAGGAGACACAGCGGAGTTCGGGTGGAGAGACAGCAAGGAAGTGGCCAGTGGTGGAAAACACAGGGCTCAAGGAGATAAGTGACGGTCTCCTTTCACTGAAAATGATATTAGGATTTGCCACAGTATTATTGGGTGGAAGATTCACTACATTCTGCTTCTTGAAGATGTTGTAACTCGACTGTGTCTGAAGGCATTAATTTGGGGAAAGAAGAGGAGCGCTTTGGATGTGACATTGCAGTGCAGAGTTTGTTTACACCTGTCCTAGAGATTCTGTCCGCCGAGGCTGCTGTCTGGGCCCACACGCTGATTTAATGGTTGAGGTTTGTGAGTGCAGTGCTGGTTACTTTAATCACGTGTGCAGTTGAGTGTTTTGCAGAGTATGCACGAGTGGGGTGAAGAAGTTGTGGATTGTGCGGTATCTGAACGAACAGAGCCTCGACGAAATCGTATTCCTCACTGTTGTCATCAGTCCAGTGAAGAGCCTGCTAAAGCTGTGAAGTATATTTACCTCCCTTCTCTCTGTCTGAATCCAGTGAAGAGCCTGCTAAAGCTGTGAGTTATACATATCCTCCACTCTCTGTCATCGCCAGTGGCCCATGCATCATGTCGACTGTCACTAAAAATCAGTGGTAAAACGTGAGGAAATGCTAGATTTTTTTATAGCTGGCAAAGTTAAAGTCTAATGAAATACACTGACACCTTATTTTTGTCCTTTCAAAAGTAACAATGCCCTGCTACATAGCCTAGTAGCCTACTACAGTCATAATTGTATTTAAAACATATAAATGTACATGTATGTATAATTATGTCATTATAAATTATATATTTGTTTATATACACACTATAAATGCATTTATTTTGAAAATAATACATTTTCCGCTTAAAAAAAAAAAAATGTTCCGTACATAGTCTAGATCTACGCGCCCCCTAAACCCACATAATAAAGATGGACAGTGACATAGAAATTTGCACAAATTAAGCATACGTTCCATACAATTGAGGTAGGCTATTATCGAAATATCTAAATTTTAATAATGAGTGATTATTTAACTACATTTTAGACACACACACACACACCTCTGAAGCGATAGAAAAGTCCTCGGAACCGCATCACTCGCAAGACGGAACCTGCATTGCTGTACAAGGCCGAAGTCCACCATTCTCCAGTTGAATGGTTGCTATACACAGTTTAGATCAGGGGGGCAGCGTTTCATATTATTTTGAAGGTACCCCCGGGAGCCGCCATTGGCTAACAAGCCTTCACCTGCAGTTAGCATCCCATTGACTCCCATTCATTTTGGCGTCACTTTGACAGCGAATAACTTTACATCTGAGGCGTTTAAAGACTCCATTTGTCCATCGTTTATTTCTAAAGAAACACGACAATGTATAAAAGGCTCCATTACCTTGTATCTTACGTTATGGCCCCGTAGAAGCAGTTTTTGTAAAAGTAGGCTAACGATTGCGTCATAACCACGCGACTCTCTGGAAATTACCGTAGAGACAGGAAGAGAAGCTCGCAGTCAATCGGGGGGACGTGGAGGCATAAAGTCCGATAAAGTCAAGGGAGAAGCCCATAGAGAGTCATGACGTTGCTCCTGCTCCTAGCTCATGGACAGATCCTACTCACGCTTTCCGTCTCTGCAAGATTCGGAAGGGAATGGTTCAGATTTCGTTTGGCACAGCTACTAGAAAACTTACAACTGTCAGGCAGGCTGCTCACGTCACATCCACGTCGTCAAGCTCAGTTTGAGTCTGCGCAGTACGCTCGGCAATCAGGAAATGAGGGCTTCTAATGTGCTTCACTTCTCTCCGTTGAAACCTATGGGGTCGCTGTGTCCAGTTTATATACTGTCTATGGTTTAGATGTGTCCGTGGTTGATGGTCAGCCCTGGCAGCATCGCGGGGAAAGATGCACTGGAACTTTTGCACCACGAAAACAAACGCGCGTCCCATCATTGCCTCTCTCATCTAATACGCGATATCACAGTTTGACATGTCTGTCATTGGAAAGTTCCACGTGGTGTCATGAATAATTAAGCGGCAATGTCTTCTCATTGGATAAGAAATCTCAGTAATGAATAATAATGAGACACCGATGAGTCATAAAAGTACTATGGTGCTCTGCCACATCACAGCCTGTGACGTGGACACGGTGAAGATTTTAAACCCGAAAGATGAAAATAGCGTAAAAAAACTCAAATTTAACCATTTTCCCCCTACTATTAAATCTAACAGATGCTAACATTGTCTTCAATTAGGCCTGTCACGATAACAAATTTTTCTGGACGATAAATTGTCCAAGAAATTATTGCGATAAACGATAATATTGTCGTTCTGAGACCATTTTCATCTAATATAATGATAATGGCATAATAATGCAGGTACACCTTTTCAAAGATCTATAAACTTTTATTTCTAAAGAATATTAAACATTGAAAACAGAAAACATTTTAAATATCCACAAAAAATGAACAAAACAACCAAAAACAATAAAAGCAATGGACTCTCAGTGTCTGTTAACAAAAAAATTCACTTGAATAAATACCAAAAACAATAAATGGATGTAAACAAAATTGCACTTCAAAAAATATTAAACATTAGGCTCAGACATAAATAGTGATACATTCCATAACAGGCAAAACTGCCAGTTAGGACCTTTGTAAACAACTAAAAAAAAGCCTCAACAGGCCATATCACACCATAGCCGCTTTTCCACCGCAATTACCAGGAACTATTTGTCCCAGGAACTTTTTTCATAGGAACTTTTTTTGCCCCAGACCGGTTGCTTACTGCGTTTACACCGCGATCTAAAGTACCGGGAAGATTATGTAAATTAGTCTGGTGACGTTGAACTGCGTGCGACTGCTCCTCCCAGTCTGCGACGGACAGGAAGCGCCTTTGTTTTGAGTTTTGAGCGCGTTTTGAGTTTTAAGTATGGAGGAGATTCAAGCTGTGCTGCTTTTGTGTGTGATCTATTGGCTTACTAACGAGGTAATTAACAAAACGGCAGAAAAGAGACGAGCACTGATACTAAAGCGTATTCAGAAAGCTCGTAATGCTAGATATAAAAGTAGACAACGTTTGTTATCAGCTATAGCGGACATTGACCGTGAGATGGATGAGACGAACGTGTGCCATTGGGCAGAAAGAACAAGATTGGTAAGAAATGAATCCATCAAAATTAACAAGAGTTATGAATAATGTTATTATCGATTACATCAACTTATTTTGTGCAACTTTTGTGTGTTTTAGATATGGGAGTACTATCGAATGCGTTGTGTTTCGCGATCGGTTTGGATGCACATTAGAACAACATTATGGTGGGACAGCGTGGTTCCAACTTTCACCGAAGCACAGTGGTTAAAGAATTTCCGGATGTCTAAGGATACTTTTCTGTACCTCTGTCGTCGATTGCAACCCCAACTGGAGAGACATGACACAAACTACCGACATTGTGTACCCATTCAAAAAAGAATCGCCATTGCACTGTGGAAACTTGCGACCAACTCACAGTATAGAAGCATCTCACATTTATTTGGAGTCGGAGTTGCTACTGTGTGTCACTGTGTTCACGATTTATGCTCATCTGTTGAGAAGGTACTCATGCAAGAAGTTATCCAGTTACCAAACAGTGAAAAGTTAAAAGAAATGGCGACGTATTTTGAGTGCAGATGGGGTTTGCCTCAGTGTGTAGGTGCAATTGATGGATCACACATCCCCATTCTTGGACCAGAGGAGTACCACACAGAGTACTTCAACCGAAAGGGCTGGCATTCGATCATCCTACAGGCTGTTGTGGACGGAAGAGGTCTCTTTTGGAATGTTTTTTTAGGAGCGCCAGGGAGCCTGCATGATGCCAGAGTGCTGCGTTTGTCAGGATTGTGGGACCTAGTGGATAGGGGTTTGTTACTACCTGATGTAACCAAGAACATTTGTGGACATGATGTGGGGTACTATGTCCTTGGTGATGCAGCCTATCCTTTGAAGAGCTGGCTGATGAAACCTTTCACAGACAACGGACGACTGACACCCCAACAGCTTGTGTACAACCATAAAACAAGGAGAGCCAGGGTGGTGGTTGAGAATGCTTTTGGCAGACTAAAGGGCAGATGGAGGTGTTTGCTAAAACGAAATGACTGCAATACACACAAGGTCAAATCCCTGGTAATAGCATGTTGTGTTCTGCATAACCTCTGTGAAATGAATGGTGATGAGTTCAGAGAAGAATGGGCTACGGGTACATTCAACCAGCCTGACGGGGCACTGTCATCCACTGTAGAGGCAGAGGGTCTAGATGCACGTACAGGTCTAATGAAGCTTTTGACTACAATGTAGTAAACTAAAGTATCTCTGGTTACACACCAGAAAGTTTTTTTTTTTTTTTGGTAAGGGAAAAAAATCACCTTCAGCTGCTGTAATGCGTTTTTTTTTTATGCTGTATACACCTGTTGTACATTGTTTTTTGCTGTGTAACACTTTTTTTTGTAAATAAAAAATGATTACATATGAATCATGCTTTGGTTTTAATTTATTCTGTTATCACCTTCTGTTTACAGGTGAAACTTAAAAAATTAGAATAACATGCAACATTTAATTTCAGTAATTCAACTTAAAGGTTAAACTAATATATAGACTCATTACATGCAAAGATATGAAAACCAAATTCAAAATTAGAATAAATGTGAAGTTTTCATAAGCTGTAAGCCATAGTCATAAAAATTATAACAGGCTTGAAAACGTAATACACCTTGCATGTAATGAGTTTCACCTTTAAATTGAATTATTAAAAACTTTTGCACAATATTTCTAAATTTGAGTTTCACCTGTATATTGGCTGTCAAATATAAAATGTAATTTCATAAGTGACTTAAATGACCTACACTTTGCTTATTTTAACCTGTGCACTTTCACCGGAATGTTTTACATCTAACCAGCACTTCAAAACCTTACCGTAAGAGCTAAAATTACCATGGAGATGAAAAGGCACTTGATCTCAAAGTGACATTTTACAAACTTTATTTAACACAAGGCAAGTACTGCTTACAAAATATATATATTTTTAAAATACAATCACGTGAAAAGAAATAAATTACGAGAACAGTAATATATTGTGTAAAAACAAATACAAATGTATTTTTGAACAACTGGGCAAACTGTCCAAGAACAGACAGAAACCCGGCCCTCTGCAGGAATGAAAACAATATATAAAAATTAGAATTGTGCAAAGAAAAATAAAAAATGCAAATGTGCAATTTAAAGTGCAATCTCAGAGTTCAAGTGGCTACTTTTTGAATGACTGGGCAAACTGTCCAAGAACAGACAGAAACCCGGCCTGAAAGTCCCTCTGCTGCCGTCTGCTTTCTTCAGCTTCCGACTGCAGGAACGCCAACTCCTGCCTCCTCATCTCTCTTTCCTCAGCCTGGCTCTCAAGTAACAGCTGCATATATTTGTCACGCTGTTCTTGTCCAAGCTGCAGGGCGGTCCGGTTAGAATCTTCCATGTCCCTCAGCGCATCAAGGAAGTCACAATCTCGTTTCCTCTTCTCTAAGTGCAGAAACACATGACAATAAATACACAAAGCCACCCTGAAAACCATAAAATACCTATTTTAAGTGTTTTCACTACAAAATCTTAAATTTGAAATTTGTGTTGGGCCATCATGCTCCATATTTTTTATCATGGGCCATTTAAGTTTGCAATAAAAAAATAACACAATGACCCAAAACCATTAGGATTACAATTAGATCAGTTTTGAATAGGGGTGTAACGATACCCTCATGTCACGATTCGATATTAATCACGATACAATGTATTGCGATACTCCCAAGACATATGATAAAAGGTTAACAAAAAATGTACTGTTGATTAGAATGCTAACTTTGATATTACATTGTGGGTTTAAATGAATAAGCTTGGACTTGGTGCTTGTAACCCAAGGACAATGGTGACACCAGAATAAAAATATTCATGATTCTGAAGCTGAAAATACTGAATTATTTTAGACGAATATGCTTAACATTGGTAACATGTTTGGCATTATCAGGACCCACAAATATTCCCCCATTGCATTATATTATACACTAATATCAACATAATTTTAATGTAGTACTGACACTAAAACTCTGAAAACCTGAATTTTTTCTCACACTGTAATTTTTATTTTGGGTGAACTATCCACGATACGTATTGTTGCATTTTTGTATTGCAATATATTGCTGCACGCTATATTATTACACCCCTAGTTTTGAAGTATATTTTTATCAACAGACAACGTTGTTTAATACCTCGTCGTGTGTGTGTTTCGGCGGAAGACATGGGTTGAGGGCTACTGGTGATTGCAGGGGAAAACACGCTGGTCTCTGTTGCCTGCACATCGTTGGGGCCATTCATTTCATCTGTAAAAACACGTTGAAAAAAGTTAGTTTGTTTTATCACTGCAACGAGTTTAAGACGATATCATGTAGATGTGTAATCATTTACCTTCAACCGACGGGTCCTCAGATTCATGAATGGATTCCAAAAATGCAATTGCAGAGTCTTTTGTCACCGCTGCTCCAGAAAAAGCCGGCCTGTGTCCCAACAACGCGTCCAGGCGGTCAAACCACTTGTTAGTACGCCGATCGGATCCGCTTCTATTGTTGTGATCCTTGACTTTTTTGTAGTCTTGTTTTAATTTTTTTAACTTCTCTCTGCACTGTTTTCCAGTGTGAACAATGCCCAGCTCGTATAACCGACTCGATATTTTCAGATACCTTTTCATTGCGGATTGCCGTTTCCAGTTCCCGCTGGATTTCTTCTTCCGCAAATACGCTTATTAAAGCCTGGACCTCGTCGTCGGTCCAGAGGTCGTATTTTTTGGTAAACTCCATATTAATTTCCAGACAACTCTTCCCAAAACGCGTAACGGTTCACATTTACCAAAAGCTGGCAGGTCCGCTCACACACACACACACACGCACGCGTGCGCGCGCGTCTTGCTATACTTGTGTGGACCAACCTTTGGCAGGCCACCATCATTGTGTGGACATTTGTAGTTGTGAGGACATTTTGCCTGGTCCACACAATGTTTAACAAGCGATTAAACTCTACCAGTTAGGTTTAGAGGTATGGTGTGAATTAGGTTTAGGTAAAGGTTAGGGTTAGGCATGTGCCAGTAATGGTTAGGTTTAGGGAAAGTGTGTGGGTTAGACATAGTAAAATCAATGGAAGTCAATACAATGTCCACACAAGTATAGCAAGACAGGAGTGCGTGTGTGTGTGTGTTTGTTTTGCAGACTGTCGACGCCATGTGGAGGGCAAAAAACATTTAAAGATTGTGGCCAGTACAGTACAAAATGTCTATATTTTCTTTATTAAAAGTATTGTAATCAAAAATATAGGTTTTATTGTTTGTTTTTAATAACCAATTTCTAGCCAGTGAATGGGGAAATTACTGCGTGCAAAGTAATGGAGTTGCAAAAGTCTGCCAAAAGCTAGCGACTTTCTATTAAAGAGTGTTGCTGTATCGCAGTATATCGAGTGAGAGGTTTTTCTCCCTCTTTCTGTTGAGTGACAGAGGAGCAGTGGAGAGCTGTGGGCGTGTCGTCACTCATACCTTTGCGTGAAATATATTTTTGGTTTTAGTGGAGCCGTAGCGAGCACGATGACAGCTTTGAGATAGCGACGGGTAACAGGTAGTCTTACCGGGCCACGTTCCACTCAGTATTTCATACTTGTTCTATTGTCCGACAGCAGAAACAAAAAACATGTGAATGAGAAAAACGTCATGAATTCAGCTCTATCAAAATACTGTGTACAGAGACCCAACTTTTCATGCTGTTTTTAGCTAGATACACAGACCGCAGAGAAGAGGCAGTGAGAACTGAAGACTTGCATGTTTATTTGAACACAGTTGTTTAAACGTAAATTTTGTTTTGGTGATTTATTGAACATAAAATATTTTGTGGAGAAAGTACAAGAGAGAAAGATTGAGATGAATAAACATTTAAGCAATCTGGTTAAATGTACAAAATATAAGGTACAACTGTAGAAAATAGCAATTCTCCAAAGCCTGGGATATATGATATATACCGGTATTTTACCCTAGTTTGTCATAATATTTTACTTCAGATCCATTTCATACACAACACCAGTAGGCTAAATGGATTTAGCATTTAAACACATTTAGCTTTACAAAAGGTCTATCCATTTCAGCAATATAATTGACAAAAACGGTTACAAAGATTTGATAAATCAAAATAATTTAGAGTCAAAAACACATAACTCATCAGTTTGTGCCATTATGTATACCAGATACGTAATGTGCCTTGGTGCGAGCAGATGCAATTAATTTAGAAGTCCGATAATAGTTAATATTTTCTAACGTTAGTGACTGATTGCGAATACAGCTTGACTGTGAGAGTTTGGACTTTTAAACTGATACCAGCAAGTAAAATAGCAGTGTATGAACTAAAGTAGAGAATAACTTCTGTTTTAGTAGTGTGGCATTGCAAGTAGAGGAAAGCAGGTGGCATTGTGAAAGACAACAATCTTTGCACAACTATAATACAGATATAACGGTATAGGTACAATATCACATCTGTTTCAAAATATATCTCGATATGATAATATCGGTATATCGCCCAGCCATAGTTGTGATAACTTGACTCGCACTATAGCAGCTGAAAAAGTCTTGAAAATTTCCTGGAAAAGTCCTGGAAAATCATTTCAAGAAAAGAGTGGGAACCCTGTAGAAGCACCTCATCTCCAACACCATACACCGTATTTTTGTACTTATTTTGTACTCTTTTTGCATAGGCCTGCTTCTGTTTTTCCTGAGACTTGGAGATGTTTTCCACTGTTGTTTTTTTAGCAGTCTCCATTGACTTTTTTTTCCCATCCAAAAATGAACTGATAGTTTTCTCCTCAGGAAGAATTATGTTGGAAAGCTGAAATGAAAAGCAATTTTCTTTTCAAAATGTAAACCCACACAAGTTCTGAGTTATTAGGGCTGACGATTTAAAGTGTTAATTTATTTTGTTATGAAAAAACAACAACTTAAATGATTAATTGAATTTAACGGATGAATTTTATGAATTTATTTATTTTATGGAACATGAAATATTTTTAAGAATGTTAATAACCAAACTGTTTTGGTCTGTAAATATATCTAAATACCAATTCATATGCAGCCTCTGGAAAAAAAGCATGGCAGTTGTATGGCGGCATAATAATGTCAATAATCGCGAGAGGAAATGAGATCCTCGCGAGAGGAAATGAGATCCGCGCGCGTACATTACTTTTGCGCGCAGAATTTCTCTGCTCACGTGAGCAGGATTGTAACCCGCGAGGAGAAAACTGTGCTTTGAGCGTGCGCAGAATCCCATGTACATCTCATCCCATCATCCATCTCTGCTGCTCGCGAAACTTTAACCTTGCTCGCTCGCGGTTAATCTTTTTGGCAGTAGGTGGGCGGATCCAGTCGGCATCATTTCACTACACATGATTGGTTACAGTTCCTGTCCTCTGTGATTGGCTGTACCATTTCGCTGTGTGCCAACCGCCAATAAAATCCCATGAAGAAGAGCGGCGGCGGCAATAGCAGTAGAAGTAGAGCCAGGACAGGGGCATGGCTGACCATCAGGAGGTAAGTTACGTAACGTTATGTCTTACAGTGCATAATATTCTGTGCATATTGGGTATAACACAGCTTATCATTTCCTTAGCTTGACATTCAGTTAAATATTTTACTAGCTTACCTTACATTGCCGCCGCTATCTGCCGGCAGCATGTTGTAGACTTGACGTTGTCAGGATTCCATCACCATCTCCTTCCACTCATTCCCTCACTCCGCCCACTCAGTCATTCACACGCTCATTGTCACCTGATTACTAATCACCGTCACCTGGACCTCATCATCAGTTCACCCATATATACCTGCTACAAACATTAAGTCATTGTCTGATCTCGTCTACACATGACACAGACTCTCTGCCATACTTGCCTGTATATCTACCTTCGATCCAGATCTTCTCAGCAAGTCACCATTCCGTTTTCTAAGGAACTCCTTCATCATCTGCAAGAGAAAGAGAGAGAGAGACTTGGTTACACTTCAGTTAAGCTATCATCTGAAATTCAACTTACTGTTTACTCACCTGTTTCGCTGTACCGATCCATTCTGCAAATTAAAGCATTTAACTTACCATTCTGTCTGCTTTGTCTATGCCAAACCTGACAGACGTAAGCTAACGTTAGCTTTTTTGTTGTTTATGTCTGTACAACAGGCACAGTTACAAAACGCTGCCAGGCGGGTGGTAGCCTTGTTAAGGAGTGCCCTGGATAATGAAGCTGAACCATCTTCACAAAACCGTAAGTGTGCTGTTAACATTGTTTAAGATTATTTAGCTGTGTGTCATTCCTTAAGATACCGTTTTATTGTTTATAATGGCTGCACAGTAAGTAACAACAAAACATAATATCAACGTGACCACTGAAACCTTTACAAACCTTATTATTTTCAGGTCATGTGACTATTTATCATGTCCAGACGTAATTTTAACTGTTTCACGGGTAGTTTTTTAAACTGAGTTTTCCCCCTTGCTATAAAAATAAACTGCCCACATAATAATACCTCAAAAAAACAATTGAATGCATGGTCCAAATACACTTTACAAGATGAAACACAGAAGACCTGATGGTCATTGTAAAAACACTTCAATTAACTTCAGGGTCTTCTTGAATTGGACCCTAAGATGTATTAAAATGAATGTTATTTAAGCGCTTCTTAAAAACCGTTTTGCTTACACATTTAAATACCGTTAACTTCTCAGTCTCCCAGGCCTATTCAAATGTGGAAAAGACTTCAGGATGGACCAGGGAGACAGATGCAAACAGCGGACGAGCTTGAGAGAGATTGAGAAACAGGAGAGGACTGTCATTTGCCTACTGGACAGGCCCATCACCTCAACAGGGAGATGGATTTATGCTTCAAATTGAATTTGACCATCATTGTGGAGTGCACTATGGTAGGAACATCACATGTGCATCATTTCTGTGTTTTCAAGATTAGAATACTCCGGTGCTCAAAGTGAGAAATGGAAATAAAAAGAAATGAAATCTCCACAATGTCAGTTTCTTATTCTAATATGTTGAATAGTAAACCATAAAGAAAAGACACTTTCTGACAAACTTGAAGCTTTAGTATTTCCCTTTTATGCAATTATATCAATACACTCCACTGCATCTTATAATAATCATGTATACACAACATATCTTCAGATGCTGATTTTAAATGTTTGTGACTGAAGGATGAAGTGTTCCCTTTATGGTTTGAGAAAATTCTTACTCCTACTTAAAAAAAATTACGCACTCTCAGATAAACAACATGTTCCCCAAGCTCATGAAAAGTTGGCTTTGTAGAGATACATTGTTCTCAAAGGACAGTAATATTAAAGGGACACTCCACCCATTTGCACTAAGCTTTGCATTGTTAGAAACCCAGTCATACTATTGAATGGTCGTGCAACACTCTCTCATTTTCCCCTGAGATGGGAGAAATCCGTTATTTACCTTACACTTCCTCCCACAATGACGCAAAAATCGTCATTTTGCGTCATTGTCGGCGGAAGTGTAAGAGGGGGGGATTTCTGTTGAGACTACAAGCACTAGTTCCTCATCTCTCCAATCTTTCCCAGGGGCGGGACCCACTCACGCTACAGACCTATTACAGATCAGTGGGTGGGACTTTACTCTCTGAAACTGAAAGCAATATCCTCCATCTTGTTTGAAGCTAAGCTAACAGGCGCTGTGGAGACAGATGTAAAGTTATGACAATAGCGGAGGAGAGTACTCAATATGATATAGAAGAAGAGGATTTCGGAAGTCTGATGCTTGAATCAGGTGTTTGTGGCTACCTTTACAAGCCGCATTATAGCGAAGAGCAGCCAAGGCAGAAGACCTGCCTGCCGCGGACGAGAAGCCCAGACTGGCTCGAGTTAGGGCAGACTGGTGGCGCCGATGATCTCACTATGCAACTACGAACACAGAGATAGAGTCTGTCTGCGGCAAAGAATTTCAACGATGACAATTTCGCCTGGACGAAATCTCTGAATCAGACGAGGACACGGACTTTGTGTTGTGAACTATCCTAGTTTCGCACCGCATATGTTCTGACTGAACATCCCGGTACCATGCAATAATTCACCTTTTCGAAAGAAATAAAAACGAGGAGTAATGCACTAATGAGTTCACCAACTAACTAGACATTTTGTGTGAAATGAATTTCAAGCTCTGGTGGTAGCTAGCCTTGTAGCCGGAAGAGTGATTTCTCTTATATGCAGATATGCGCTGTTCTGGATTAGTGGGAGTGGCTTGCGGAGCTGTGCAATGTGGTGCATTGTGGGAGTTGTTGTCTTTCATACAAATGCATCCTGAAGTTATTTTTTATCTTTCCTCGGTCACGAAGGCACCAAATTCAAAATTTATTTTACATTTCGACTACATATATGACCCACTTTCAATAAAAAACAATGTTCCTATGGGTGGAATGCCCCTTTAAGAACAAGATCTTTTTCAATATGATGCATTGCTGTAGATTAAACTACCCAACAGTATGAGCTCAAACATCTACAGCAGTAAAATGCAACATACACATCAATGCAGCAGTCTTCTTAAACCAGAATCATCAGATATAATGGTTTCACACTAGCTATGTTTCCATCCACACGTTTTTATCATTTAGTGATATCGAATGAAAAATGCCTTATGGAAACAGTAAAATTCGATTGAATTTCATGAATAACGACTCAAATGAAATACGGTCGGTCTCATCGGATTTTATCTTGATCGATATACGGCTTATGCGATAAACGCTGATGGAAACGTTATTATTATGGCGCAATCCATTTTGCCTAGCAAAACTTAGTTCGCAAATGTTGTGCAATTCGGTGAGACTATGAATGGAAACACTTTAAAATGTCTCAAATCAATTCGATATACCAATTTGATCGCAAAACAGCATGTGACGTCATTACGCACAGGTTTTTATTCGCTTTAAAGCCGTTTGATGGAAACACACTTTCACCAACTTTATTCGCATGAGGTTTTTTACCGAACTTCAGATAATTCGATTGACAAGTGGATGGAAACTTGACTAGTGACTGACAGGGAACATTTTACTGTACAATGAGTTTTTACACATCTATTTCTACTTCATACTCAATACTTGCATTCATGTTTTTTAATTTTACAGTGTGATATTACTTTTACTTAAGTAAATTATCTGAATAGTTCTGCCAATGATTACAGCTCATGGAAATCAAAACTCTATATCTCAGAATATTAGAATAAAGAATGTATAATACAGAAATATCAACCAGGGAAGAGCCTTTAATCTCTCAGTCTGGTTCAGTACACAAAACCACAATCATGGGGAAGACTTCTGACTTGACAGTTGTCCAGAAGACAGTCATTGACACAGAATCCACATAAGGTCATTGCTGAAAGGGCTGGCTGTTCAGAGTGCTGTATCAAAGCATATTCATAGTAAGTTGACTGGAAGGTTAAAGTGTGGAAGGAAAAGGTGCACAAGCAACAGAGACGACCGCAGCCTTAAGATGATTGTCAAAAAAAGCAGATTCAAGAACTTGGGGAGCTTTACAAGGAGTGGACTGAGTCTGGAGTCAGTGCATCAATAAAATAAAAGAATCACTTAGAAAATGAACACACTTTATGATTTCTTCCTTCCTCTCCTGTGTTATAGGACCACTGTACCCGCATGCTAATATTCTGTCAAGGAGGTTAATCAGAGCTTCAGGTTCAGCCATCGCAACCTTGGAGATGGAAAACATTAATGAGGTCATAGGAAACTTATCGCTTCTTTAGAATTTATAAATATTCATACTACTTAGGTAGCTGTAAACCAAACTGCATAAAACCAACTACATCAAACACAAAGAAGCAGCTGAGCAGTGAGAAACAAAAACCTCTTCCATAAGTTGTCTGAGCTCTGGATCAGTCACATCATCTTTGGAAATCATCTCTTTGTCAATCTCCCCAGTGGAGATGTAGCCAAAGCACCACTCCCGGAAAAAGTTAGGTGGAGGACCACCTTGTGTAATGCTCACTGCAATAATCTCTCCAGCCGTCCTGTAGGAGTAGTGTATTATTACATAAACAAAATACTCATATGACTGTCACATTGCAGAATACAATTCTACATACTTGAAATTCTCCTTATGGTACTCAGTGATTGAGTAATTGGGGGTTTTCCCTGTACTCCCTCCCTGAAATAAGTTGGCTTCAACACCTGCCATCATTTCTATAATTGAAAGAGAATGCTTTATTTGAGATCTTTCATGTTATTAATCCACACAGTATATTATAATGTGCAGTAGGGCTGCAACAACGAATCGATTAAATCGATTATTAAAATTTCATAATCGATTCGTTGCGTTGCGCGACTATCAATAAGTCGCGGAGAAAAGTTGTAAATACAAAAAAGTTGTATATAAATAAAAAACAACAATTCAATTATTACCACTGAATTAGCAGACTGTGATTTGAATCAGATAGACAGAAGATGAAAACACTTTCTTGTCTGTCCCAAGTTCCACTGTTTTTCCAAAATCTGTGAGTGTGAGTCGTGAGAGTTTGTGAGCATGTGCGTCTATGAGTAGTGTAGTAGAGAACAACTTCTGATGTTCAAACAAATCCTGTTAAGTTTTCTGATTTGTATTTTTCTTTATTTTGTATAAATTATTTATTGTTCTGACAGCTCAGGTCCCTTTAAACAAAAATATACATCTTTTTGAGCACTTTATAAATAAATAAAAAGCATATGTAAAGCATACATGTGTATGTTTTTTGTGGTAGTCCATTTTTTTATTTTTATTATTACTTTAACAGCTCAGGGATGTTCAAGGAGCAATCCGTGTAGCTGCCTGGTTTAAGAAAGGTTGAACTCGTTTACTGATGATTTCCACACACTTTATTTGAATGTCCGTCATCACAGATTCGATCACCGTTGGACACCATGACTCGTTGAGAATCAACGTAAAAGCTTGTACAAAAGAAAACAAAATACCAAAATGAATAAACCTTAAAATAAACATACATCAAAACCAAATAAGTAAAGATTAAAGACTTAAATATACCTAAACATTATACAAAACAACCAACAATTAATCTTAATACAAAGAAAATAAATCAAAACAAAACAAAGATAACAGGAAGTCTATAACCGTACCTTGTTCTCCATTTAAACCAGGAGCTAAATCCTTTTAAAGGTCAAAATTAATGTGTAAAACTGACAGCTAGTGTTTAAAATAGTTACTGCAGTACAAATTCAAAATACTGGAGAGAGTCGTCTCCCCCGCCCCCTCCTCTCCAGACTCACGGTAATAAAAAATTATTTATGATTTATGATATAAGCAAGTGATTATGATCACTTGCTACACTTACTGCTATATGTTATTGTATGGCCATGTAAGTATACGCAGTAATGCAAAGGCAAAGCGCAGTATAGCCTATAAAACTACCAAATTTTGCCTGACTGTCAAAAAACTAAATGTTTAATATTCACCTCCCTTTGATCTATCTAATTGTACCCTTTGTTGTTCAATTTAATTGGATGCTTATATTTGGTGTAAGAAAAACACAAAAAGCTGTTTTTCTCAGTTTGGCGTTTTTGCTGATACTGCTCTTTGGCTTTGTAGGGCAGTTTAGCTGTATACGTAAAAATGTTGTATCGTATCGGCGTTTCGTCCAGAGGGATCCGGTGTTTTGGGAGACTGAAACCGCTATTTTTTTTTAAAACGGGTCCTAGAGTGGATAAATCTGAATACGACACCCTTGCGTTTTCGTGTGTACAGCCAATCTGTATATTTCTGTCAGGTCCATTAAATCAAGAACACACAGACAATAAAAATAATTTAAGAATTTTTATTGAATAGATTGCAAACAAGCTCATGTTCTTGAATTGAAATTTGGCGGTATGGCTCTGTTCAGGGAGTCCTCTGACCTTTCATGAGCACCATGAAATAGCAGAGAGTCAGAGGACAGCAGCAGCAGCATTAGGGAATGCTCACACAGTTTAGGACTGTGAGAGCGAAAATATCCCCCCTGTGAACAGAGCAGGCAACATGACATAAAGCAAATGCCACGTTATGCATAAGGAGGAGCTGGGGAGGTGGCGGGCAGCGGAAGCGAGCAGCAAGCATGTATGAGCAAACTGAATGTGCTTTAAATAGGGCGCCTTGTTTGAGCTTTGGCCATTGAGCAGCGAGGGGAGTTAACCAGCTAATGCAGCTCAGCTGGAGCAAATCAGCTGACGGGACAGTGTTGTTAGCAAATAGCATTAGCAGCGTCTTGACTACCTGGCCTGCCAGAACTGACGCTCAATTTTGTGAAACGATGATGTCATCACCCCACGTGTCGACCCTAGTCAGACACCACTACTTCACGTAAGAGCAACAACAATGCGGATTACATGCTTGTGTTTGTGCTGCAGAAGTTAATGAGACTCTTTTATTTCTTATTATTATTTACTTGAATGTGAACTTTACTTGAACTTGAATTTACCTGAAGCACCCCCAGTTTTCAGCTTTGTCCAACACCTGGTCGTCTAATGGTTAGATGGAGACCTAGAGAGGCCTACAAGCCACAGTGTCTCACACCCACTGTGAAATTTGGTGGAAGATTGGTGATGATCTGTGGGTGCTTCAGCAAGGTTGGAATCCTTGTTATTTTGACCAGTTGTCGTTTTCTGCAATTAAATGCTCTAAAAGACAATATTTTTATTTTGAATTTGGGAGAAATGTTGTCAGTAGTTAAATAAAACATGTTAATTTTACCCATACACATACCTATAAATAGTAAAACCTGATAATTTTGCAGTGGTCTCTTTAATTTTTTCCAGAGCTGTATATGGAGTGGGTCAGACATACTTTTGACCACTTCATTAACTTTTGTTTTGTATAAAGCCTTTCTTTAAAGTGAATTTCATTTTGTATTAATTGTATCTTAATTGTAATCAATGTTTCATCAATCAATTGCCTGGATTTAATTAATAAGAAGCAAATATAGCAGACAATATAATCAGGACATGGAGGCGACTTGCATTGCTCATGAACTGGAGCTCATCTCATAAATGAACCGAAACTCAGAAATACATATATAGAAAGCTTGAAATGTCTACTTTTAAACAAAACATTTAAAAACGAAAAGAAACAGACAACTCTCTTATGTAATCCGTATGAAATGTGCATTTATCTCTATAGGCGCGTTCACCTACTGAGAAGATGGCGAGTCAGCATCGTCAACATTTTTGCAGCCGAGACTGACACAGAAACACTAGTTTATTAATAAACATTTAAAATGTCTCCTTGCTATATTTGATACATCATAATGATTACTTTGCCAGTTCTTTGTGGCAAGCTTAATGCGTCCGCTAACTAATCGAATACTCGAAAATCGTGACTCGTCCCTATTTTGTACCAGGCCATTTATGGTTGTTCATATTGTTCAATAAAGTTATTGGTAAAAAAAAGAAAAAGAAAAGAAAAAGCTACTGAGCCTACTATTATTGTATACAGCGCGCAAGGCTTATGCGCATGCTCCAAGTCTTCTTCTCCGTTTTTAGTGTATCTCTGTTGCAGAATTACAGTGCCACATACTGGTATAAAAGCATGTATACTACATCGTTTTGATTTGGTTTCAGTGGTTTCGTGTGTACGCAGATATTTCTTGAGACGACGAGAAAAAAACATCGGATAGAGAAAGCTCTGTCTTCGTGTGGATGTGGCCTAGTGATCCTGAAGACATTGATTAGCTTGTTCAGGTGTGTTTGATTAGGGTTGGAACTAAACTCTGCAGGAGAGTGGCCCTCCAGGACCAACGTTCCCCACCCCTGGTCTAAATTAAAGGCTGTCTACCTAAACCGCTTAATATTTGAAATTATAGCAAAGAAGATGGTCAGGTGTGGCCACTGGAATAAAAATGCAAAAATAAAAAGCCTCAAAGGAAAGAATAATAAAGAGGTGAAGGATATAAATAAAAAGTAATAATACAATAAGTTGTCATGAAGGCGGACAATCAGATGAAACCCACATTCAGCTGCAGAGTTAAAGTAGCCTTTATTTTAAATAGATTCACACTTTCTATTGCCATACTCTTTAACAAAGAACACAAACAGGGTCTCACATTTACAAGACTGTTTTTATTAGACTGATCACAACTAAATTGTTTTTCTGCAGAGTGAATGCGCATGATTGTTGAAATTGATAATTTTTCCAAACCTCTTTTCTCAAAGAAAAGCTCAACTCCAAGTCTTCCAGAGTCGCAGCCAAAGCCGATTCCAAAGACGACTGTTCGCCAGCAGCAGCAGCTCTTCTTTGTTTTAGCAGGCAATTCATGCGGAACCGTCACAACTTTGCCGTCATCATGTTAAGCCCGCCCACTGACTCTATACACAATGTGATTGGCCTGACTAGAGTTTGGTTTTTCCAGCTCGCAAGCCAACGGAGAGTTGCTAGACGACACTGGCTGCAAAATAAAATTTGCTGTTGCTAGGGTGCGTCTAGATTTCTAGGCTAGAAGACGGCAATTTCTTTTCAGAATGAGTTTGCAAATGCCGTTTCAGGTCTGTGTGATATGTGAAACTTTTCTCACACTGAAGACACTTGTAAGGCTTCTCACCAGTGTGAACTCTCATGTGAATCTTAAGATTTCCTTTTGTCGTGCAGCTCTTTCCACACTGAGGGCAGGTGAAAGGCTTCTCTCCAGTGTGAATTCTCATGTGATTCTCAAGGTGTGCTCTGTGTTCAAAACTCTTTCCACAGTGATGACATATTTGATGCTTCTCTCTATTGTAAATTATCATGTGATTCTCAAGGGTTTTTCTGTGTTTGAAACTCTTTCCACAGTGATGACACATGTAATGCTTCTCTGCAATGTGAATTTTTGCATGATCATTAAGATGATTCCTGTCTGTGAAACTCCTTTCACACTGATGACATACAAAACAGTTCTCGCCTGAATGAATCCTCATGTGATGATTAAGGCTTTCTTTATATCTGAAACTCTTTCCACACTGCTCACAAACGAACGGCTTCTCTCCAGTGTGAATTCTCATGTGAGTCTTAAGAGTTCCTTTTACTGTGAAACACTTCCCACACAGTTTGCAGGTGAATGGCTTCTCTCCAGTGTGAGTTCTCATGTGGACAATAAGGGTTTTTTTCTGTGTAAATCTCTTTCCACACTGAGGGCATATGAACTGTTTCTCTCCAGTGTGGATTTCCAAATGGACTTTAAGGCTTTCTTTTAGACTGAAACTCTTTCCAAACTGTTGGCAGGTCAAAGGGCTCTCTCCAGTGTGAACTCTCATCTGGAGGTTTCTAGTTTCTGTTTTATGAGTCAGTGAGTACGTAAAAGATTTCTCTTCAGTCATGAAATCATGGCATTTTTCATACTGATCTTTCTTTCTCATACTGTTTGCATTCAGTTCTTGACTCTCCTCTTTTAGCACCATCGGGTCTAGGGTGAAAAGAAACAAAAACAAGTTAACACCAGTTTAATGGCACAAAGAAATGAAAACCTTTAGACATGTAAAACATCAAATCCAACATCTATGCTGAATCCTAAACCCACTAAACAAATGAAAAAGGTGTTACCTGTATTCTCAGAATCTCTTGTCAATATTGTTAATTCTTTGCTTTCTTTAGGACACATCCCAAATACTTCGCTCAGTTTGTCCCTCCCATCTTTCCTCTGTTGTCAGCCTCTCTTCCTTCACCCACACAATTCTAATCTCTGGATGTGAATACCACAACGGACACTTTATGTTCCACTTAAACTTCTTGTCAAAACAACATCTGTCCTCTCTCTTCCAGGCCAGTGTGTGCTACCCCCTCTTTCCCCTGGTTATCTGATGTTCTGCGTGAACACCAGACCAAACTCAGGGCAGCAGAGCGAAAATAGCGCTAACCAAAAGACCCATCTGACCTGAGTATGTATCAGTCTCTGCTCCCATCCTTTTCAGTTGAAGTCTTCATGCTGCAAAATCTTCATATTTCCAAAACAAGATCAACAGTAAGCACGTTTCCATTACAGATTTGTGCACAACTTTTGGGATTTTTTTTCTAAATGTCGATAAAAAAATATTGCGAAATGACAGCATTTCCATTAACCAATGTTATGCGACTAAAACGTTTTTTTTCCTCTCGCGATCAGTCATTCCAAAAATCATGGTTTATATCCCAGCCACCGCACTAGTCATTATTTCTAATTGAAGGAGACGTAGGCGTGTTAGCCAAGCATTAATGGTGAGGAAAAGCCCCTTTTACTTGTGAGTGGCACATATGAGGTGTTTCTCTCTCTTATCTGCTTCAAGCTCTTGATTGTGGCATGTCTTTGAGGTTTAGAATCCAGTATTCCTGTAATTCTTTTGTCTTTTATGAATTTAACAAAGAACTCGTCTTCTATCCAAAACATACCGCGCCATCTACGTAAACTGACCTGTAAATGCGCAAAAACTGTTTCCTTCGCAGTTTTGCGAAAATTTGTGAATTGCCAGAAAAACCACCTCATGTGAGCGTAAAACCTTTTTTTGCAATAAATGGGAGTTTTTGCGCAATTGACATTTTTTTTTTCATTGGGTGCATTTTCAATTTTCAATTTCAATTTGCACAATTTAAAGGGTAATGGAAACGCGGCTAATGTTTCAAACACACGCAAACTTATCAAAACATCCTACTCTCTCCTCTGTCCCCCTCCACCACCCCTTTAACTGCTGATAATTTTGCTAGTTTCTTCACTGACAAAACTGTTACAGCAGTCAGTTCTCAGCTCCAGATGCACAGAAACTCAGATCAAGCATCCACAGCCAGAAATCTTCTCTCCTTCTCTCCCCTCACTAAGGCAGATGTATCTAAACTTCTCTCCAGTCATCCTACCACATGCCCTCTAGATCCCATTCTGTGATGGCCAGTGATGGGGCCACACAGTAAGACGGTAACTAAACAACACCCACATACATACATCCTTCTCTTTTGTTTGTTTACACATTATTCTGGTTATCTTTTAGCATTTCATGGTTAAACGTTTGTTGCAGTACATGCTATAGATTTCATAACGATGACAGACACAGATTTGGTTCGTTTTCAGTTTTATTTCCAATTTGTTTTTATTTCATACCACAAGTGACTAGTTTTGGTGCACACTTTTTAAAAAAAGTTATTAATGGTATATTTTGTTAACATTTATTTATTTTGAGTTTAAGTTACCTATGTGAGAAAAGTGGAGGTTTGGCACAGTCCGTTTCAGTGGAGGTCCGTTCCAATAAAAGACAGGCTAACAACATTACTTTTGTTCTGCTGTATCAATCCATGCTGCAAATTAGCTAGGGGGGTGTAGGATTGTTTGTTTATTTGTTTATTTTATTAACTATAATTATTTGAAATGTATATTACTAATTTGTTTATGACCCATTTCTTTATTTTTTTTTATTCATTATTTATTACAGTTGTGTTAAATGAACAGTTCACTTCAAAATAAAAATTCTGTCATCATTTGCTCACCCTCAAGTTGTTTCAAACCTGTATGAATTTATTCCTTCTGCAAGACACAAAAGAAGATATTTTGAAGAATGTCGGTAACCAAACAGTTGATGAACCCCATTGACTTCCATATGGAAGGAGGTATCCAAAGCTCATCAACTGATCACAGGGTTCAGTTCTTGGATCTCGGGATCCGGGATAGCCTTGGATCCAGGGGTCTCAATTCCCCTCCTCTTCTCCATTTACACTACATCACTGGGACCCATCATACAGGCACATAGTTTCTCCTACCATTGATATGCTGATGACACATAGCTCTACCTTTCATTTCAACCAGATGATCCCACAGTAGCTGCACGAATCTCAAGCTGTCTGGCAAACATCTCGGCTTGGATGAAACAATATCACCTGCAGCTCAACCTGGCAAAGACTGAGCTTCTCGTCCTCCCTGCCAATCCGTCTCTACAGCACGACTTCACTATCCAGCTAGATTCATCATCAATCACCCCATCAAGGTCAGTCAGAAATCTTGGAGTAATCTTTGAGGACCAGCTGACCTTCAAAGACTGCTCGGTCATGCAGGTTTGCACTACACAACATCAGGAAGATCAGGCCTTTCCTAACTGAGCATGCAACACAACTTCTTGTCCAGGCCCTGGTCATTTCTAGGCTTGATTACTGCAATGCTCTTCTGTTTGGACTTCGATCATGTGCAATCAAACCTCAATTTTTGTCTTCAACAAGCCCAAAAGAGCCCACATCACACCTCTCTTTTTCTCTCTGCATGGCTACTACTTGCTGCACGTTTCAAGTTCAAGGCATTGACACTTGCTTACAGATCTAATACAGGCTCAGCTCCCTCCTTCTTCCACTCACTCCTACGAGTCTACATCCTGTTGTATTACAAATTTATGAAATGTTTAATTTAGGTTGCAACAGTAAAAGTTGAGTACACTGAAGTTAGCATTTTAAGGTTAGGTTAGGATAATAGTAACAACAGTTTCTGCCAGTCCTGTTTTTCTCTATTGTAAGTCACCTTTTGTCTTTAATGGCTCGAGCCCGTAGCCCCAGACGCACCTTTGTCTTTAATGCCCTAGACGATGAATTGTTAGGCTGATTGGATTAGCACATATGCTTTTGAATGGTTATGCTGATTGGATTGAGACTGGTAAAACACTGGAGTCGGGCGGGTTCCTTAACCTGTATACTTAATTTGCATGCTTTGTTCAACCTCAATGTAAATCCCTCCCCCTAAATGTATATAAATTTGCAAGGCAACTGTCTTGAGTTAGACTTGGAAGAAAACTACAGACTTGGAAGAACACTACAGACGACACACAGCTAAGATCCCAATAAATCACTTCTGCTTATCCCAACGTCTCCTGGTCTTGTGTCGATGAAAGAAAACTTTCCAACAATCCCTACCAGAAGCATGCGATCTGTAAATGAGCGATGGCTCTTGGTACCATCACAGAGACACAAAATCACTTTCCAGAACATTTTCGTTCTCTGTTCCTTGCAGGTGGAATGATGTTGTTACTCAAATAAACTGCAAAGAATTGCATTTGTAAGTTGCAACAAATATTCAAAATCATTGATGTATAACTGGCACAAATCTGGCAATTCTGGGTTGAGGCGACATCTCTGATCCGTTCTCCCGGGTCAAAGTAAGCATTCCTTAAAAGATAAAGCACTTCATTTATTTGATGGGGTTCCCTCTTTAAGTCATATGAATTTATGCACTGGTTTTTGGCACTGGTTGTTGGCATGCTAAAACATATTGATTGAAATTCATATATATTTAAATTAAATTAAAGATATATTGCACTGAATGTTAGCTTGTGTTGTTGTTATTGTGCCTAAGAGCATGATCTAGTCCACATGTAACACTAACAAGAAACTATACTTCTAACCACAGATGGACATCTGTATTTCCAACCACACAAGTTTGCAATGCTGTTTGCTAATGTTCATGGGAAAATATAGTTTCAGCAAATGGCAAATTGTTAAATTACGTTAATAACCATGGAAGATGTGACCATTGTTGTTAACAATGCTTTTGGGAGCTGCACCCCTGAATGTTTAGTTTAGCCAAATTCTGTTCCTGGAGATCTACCTTCCTGTAAAGTTAAGCTCTAACCCTAATAAAACACACTTGAATCAGCTAATTAGGATCATCAGGACTCGACTAAATTTAATGTCATATACGTAGCTTTCAAAACCATACAAATTGCTCTACATAAGAGCATAAACAAAAGCATAAAACTAACAATCTCAGAGCATGCATTGACAAAGTAAATTTAAAAAATAAATAAATAAATAAACGTATACATTTCATCAGAAAAACTGAACTTTTTCCAAAGAGGATGAGTTCAGTTTTAACCTCATTGAGTTAAAGAAAGTTATTTTCCAAATCACCCTTTTGAGTTAAGTCAAACACTTGTCAAACGGGAGACAAATGAATAGTCACCATACTCGATGGAAAGATACTATTTAAGGTCATCAGCATAAAAATGATAACCTACTGCATATTTCTTAAAAATTACCCCCAGAGGCAACATATACAATAATTTTTTTTTTGTTCTATTTTTTGGAGTTGGACCAATAATCGACCCTTGTGGAATCCCCCAAGAAATATTAATAGATGATGAGGTAGGGCTGGGCGATATGGGCAAAAAAATTATCACAATAAGATTTCTTTCAAATTTAAAGGCAGATTTCTGCTCCTAAGTGAACCCAGACCATTAATTGTGGTTTTAAACTACTCTTTATTGTCAGAACAAAACAAACACTCCACGTTTTTGAATTTTTTACACTTTTACAGTCATTTTTCCTTAACAAAATTAATATCTTAATAGAAAAAATAATTTGTTAGTTTCTTCATGCTCTAACGGCTGATATTGTTTAAAGTCATGAAAGGTTTGTGTTGTCTTCAGCACAGTTTGCAGTGCAGGCTGCAATATTAATAAAATGACATGTTGTCTCTTAGAAATGCACATTTGACAGTGAGTTGACAGTAGTAGTAGCTTGAGTTATAATGCAGATGTAAATGAACAAAAACAGCAACATTTGTAAAAATTGTAACAACCTCATTTTGATATGGTAAAATTTAGATATTCTGACTGTTTGAGTTTTATCAAATTTAACCATTGGTCTTCTATAGTAGCATTCATTTTGACCACGATAACCGCAATTAAAACCATGCATATAGCACCTCACTACCATGGTAAAATGTAAATTTTACTAAATAGGCTACATTTTGTATAAATACTCAAATGCTATAGCTTAATCACAAAAATACTGTAATTATATTCCATTAGGCTCCTCCTTTAATACATCATATACACAATAATACAATTATAAACGAATATCCCATGTTTCTGCCACAATATCATGGTGCAGTTAGTGTTCTATGAAGGTAATATGATGTCATTAAGAATCGCATGCGCAGGGTAAGATTTGTGAAAGTGTACATAAGATTGCAAGCGTAAATTAAATTTGCATGTGCAAGAGAAGATTTGTAAAGGTGTAAATTGCCTTTCAAGTGTAAGAAAAAAATATTTGCAGCATTTTACTGTTATTCGTAAGTGTAATGCTTGTATTGTGAAACTGCAGCTTCGTGCTAACGCAAAATAAATAGGATCTGTATTCTTCTGACTTCCATTTTTCCGCGCTTACACTTTTGGCACGTTTTTTTCGCACAAATACAGCCAAAAGCACTGCAGGCCTGTGAACAGCAATTTGCAACCGAAAACAATTGAGTCAGGAACTGCAAAACAGATTAATTGCGTAATTAATTGCGTTTGTGTAAAAAAATAAACTGTTGCAAATGTCTAAATGGCTTGTTGTGTGCATGAGGCAAAAAAGTTCCCGAAATAACCCGATTTGTACAGTTGTGTCTTTCTTTTACCTGCGCTTCCAGTTTTGGCACGATTCTCTCACTCATTGAGTTTTGCAAGTGCGAAGAGGAGGGCGAGTCCACCTTCTTAATGTAGCCAATCAAATGAGCTTCTCGCTAGCTCTCGATTTACTCTTATCTGATTGGTTCAATAAACACGCCAGTCACCAGAACACATCTTTATCTTCATTTGGCTCAGCATCGTTCTCGTTGATGAAATGGTACTTTTAATGCACACATAGGCCTACATGCCAAATTAATATACAAATAAATCATAATTGCTTAATAGGCTGTGCACCATTAGGCTGCCTATATGAGTCCATACTGAATTTGAAGCTGATGTGTTAAGAAAGATTTATGTGTATTCAGTGCATGTATCCTGCTCATCAGTGCATGTATCCTGCTCATCAGGCCATATCAGGGTGGTGATGGTGCAGTGGATAAGACACATGCCTTTGGTGTGAGAGACCCGGGTTCGAATCCACTGTGAGACACCAATGTGTCCCTGAGCAAGACACTTAACCCCTAGTTGCTCCAGAGGCGTGCGACCTCTGACATGTATAGCAATTGTATGTCGCTTTGGATAAAAGCGTCAGCTAAATGAATAAATGTAAATGTAAAAATGTAAATATCAGTGTGTAATCTTGATGCTGCTGAATGTAGGCCTAGCATCTACTACTGCATGCATAATTTCACCTGTCTACTGATCGGGAGGATTCCAGAATTATTATTATTTTACTAAAATGAGTTACAATAATATTTTTCCCTTTTAAAGTGTATTTTAAGAGCATCTCTAAATTATGCACCATTTATCACCTGCAATGCCATTGTGTAACCACTAGATGTATAGCTGTATAGCTGGCCACTAGCTGTATAGCCCTATATATAAACATATCAAGATGCTGTGTATTCCCTGGTTGCTGGGTTTTTATTCAGACATAATCAGTTATTTTTTGTCAAAATTGAGTTTATGTTGATTTAGTAAACAGATCCTATTTATTTTGCGTTAGCATGAAGCTGCAGTTTCACAATACATAAATTATACAGTAAATAACAATAACAGTAAAATGCTGAAAAAAAAAATTCTTACACCTGAAAGGCGATTTACACCTTTACAAATCTTTTGCGCATGCCAATTTAATTTACGCTTGCAATCTTATGTACACTTTCACAAATTTTACTCTGCGCATGCGATTCTTAATGACATCATATTACCTTCATAGTGTTCCTACACTAGCCTTGAAAAGCTTATGACTGTATCTTGCACACAGTGTTTCTCTTAATTGTCAGCGCTGTTTCACCTGGCTTTAAACTGGTTTAAATCACAGACATTTGTGTTCTTTCTGAATTGAAGCACTTCTCTGGATCTCACAACGCTGTTTAGTGCTTGCATGATCAAGAACGATCATCGAGTAAACACATCTGCTCTAGTAAGCTCGCGCTGCCATTTGAGCTTTGAACCGAGCGGATAAACGGTCTGTGTGTGCGGTTCAAATGAGTATATAACTGAATTTGTGCTTTAATCAAGAATTTCGTCATCTTTTGATGATAACTCGAGGTCAGTTTCACTTTTACTTTCGTCGCCACTTCCACACTTCTTTCTTCCTCGGGTTGAGCTTTCTTTGCAGTAGGAAATGGGCATGTACATTGCCGTGCAAGCTAAAAGCTGTACGCTGACTGGCTGTTGTCACATTTATTTCTGCTGTGTGATTGGCTGTTAGATTAATCCATCATTGTTATCGACACAAATTTTAGCGCGATTCAATACATGTTTACCATGTTGTTGTTTTTTACTTGAGGGTTAGTAAATTATGAGATAATTTTAATTTTTGGGTGAACTAACCCTTTAATGCGTTTTTCATAACACTGTTTAATAACAAACACATCCCACAGTTTAGCAACATAAGACTGTATTATACAACAATCACTTATTCGGCTTGATTGGGATGTTAAGTTTGACTCAGGAATGAATGAAAGCGCACAGCTGTGAAGGAAAGAATGGTGCACTGGGTGAAATGCGGCAGCAGCACAATAATCGTTTTGTCGATTATCAAGATTATCTTGAAGCCAAAATTGAAATTGAAAATCAAGCCCTAGCGAGCGGGATTAAGAAAACAGCCGAGTGCAGGGCTATAACCCACAGTCTGACCCAAGAGAATTGATTAATTACAGAGATCTGAAGTCTGCCATTATTCACATATAAAATATTAGAAAAATAGTGTCCTTGAAACTATGTTTAAAACTGCTAAAACAGTTTTTGTGAAGAATTTTGAATACTGAAAATTGTTAGCTTCCATGTGCATCACACGAATATGAGACAAATATAAAAAAAATTATTGATTACATTTCTTACTTAAAAGTTGAAAGTGTTTTTCCAAGTCAAATCACATTTATTTATATAGTGCTTTTTACAATACAGATTGTTTCAAAGCAGCTTTACAGAGATAACAGGAAAATAACGCAACAAAGTTTGCAGTAAAATTTAGTATTATTTCCTATTAAACACTATTATTTTGAGGAGTAAAAGTGTTTCAATCAGTATGCCAGGAAAAAAAGTAATGTTTACAAGACCCTGATTTGATAAAGTGATTTTGAGGATTAAAAAAAAAAAAAATTCAGTTCAGTAGTTATTGGGTTAATGTTGATGGCTTGATGTTACCAAAATAACTGTTTTGTTTTGGCTATTTCTTTGTTGTTTTACTAATTTAATTTGTGACAAGTTGCATCTATAAATGGAGATAAAGAGGTACATTACGCAGAATGACTGAAGAAAGACTTGAATGAAAAGAATGAAACCAACCTGTTTGTTCCTCAGTATCTTCTTGTTTCACTCTGAATGTTTCTTCAATCTCAATGTCTTCACTCTCTTCTTTAATAAACGCCATCTTTATAACAGTGTCACATGGATCTTAGTCGCTTCACCAGGGTTTTTTCTGTTTGTTTTGACACTCTGTCATGTTCAAGATGAGAATAATTAACAGAAAGAAAGATTAATCCAAGCAAAATCTTTGGGTGCATCTCAATCAGCTCCCTAGTTCAGTAGTCAGTGTACTGGTAAAAGAGACAGAGGGTATGGCCTTAAATGACATAAAAAATAGCACTACAAATTAATAAAAGAACACAGATTATTAAACAATAATAATTAATTTTTAGATATTTAGGTTTGTATTGATTTGTATATTACATTTAATACATTTACAGTTACACCGTCTTGAAAACATTGGCAGTTGATTTGTAGAAGTTGTCATTAAACACGTTTGTGTTGTTGTTCTTGTTGCATTTACACTGTTGTAACGAGGCTGACGTCAGCGTGCTGTGATTCGAGCACTCACAAACTGTCAATCATTTTGAGAAGCATTTGACTCAATTGAATCTGAATTGGTTTCAAAAAGCCAGTTTCTATATAATTTCTTGACAGCGACCAAACAGCGTGTTAATGATTAACTGATTTACATGCAGGGAACGAAATGAGACGCACCTTTTCTGTTACTCATGTGTGGATGTGCTTTACTCTCTCTCTCTCTCTCTCTCAAAAAAATAAAATAACGTTCATTAAATTTATTAGATATAATACATTACTAATGTTACCTTCATTCATAATTAACTTATTTCACAGTTCTCTATATATGTCTGAATGGGTTGAACTGATTTTAACACAAACCTTTTTTTCAGCCGAATCACAGACGCAGGAGCGCGGAGCAGCCTTATGACATCATGTCGCCACACCATAATAAAAGTCCTCCTCACATTCTAAAATAATAATTGAAAATCACATACAGAAAACACATTCAAATGAAAAAATAAAGGATTGATTCAAAGGATCAATCGCAGATTCCCAGAGCTATCAATACCACTTATATCTAAATATAATCATACCAACTATAGAGCATTTGTGATATTCTCAATCATGAATAAAGTCAAGTATCTTGATCTTCGTATTACAAAGGATTGGAAAGAAGTTGAGTATTTAAAAATCATTAAGAATATGTAGTTAAAAAACAAGTTTATCGCTGCAGAGAAATATCTACTTTAACTAAAACTGATCCTTATCATTTTATTCCATCTCAGTTTCTCCACAGAATATAAGTGAAATAAATAAATTAAAATTTCAACTTTGTTTTGTTAAAGTGCACTGACTAACTCTGATATTATTCACAATTATATTAGTACCTGTTTATGATGATGTGGTGTTAATTATGTATTCAGTCATTGAGCTTAATTGGTTACAAATGGATCTTTACATTGATTGGTCATGATTATTTTAAATGGGATTGAGTTTGAATAGTTGTATATGCCTGATGAAGGTCGGATTTTGATACTCATTTGCAAGTACTGATAGTGTGCGGGAGTTCCTTGTTTTTTGCAGATTTTTTAACCTACTTTTTTGATATTTTTTTCCCAGCGCACCTATCACCTGCAGGTGTGCGATGGTGTTTGCTAATTGACTGTCTGAATGGAAAACTTAAATTTAAATAGTTAAAGTGTGCACAGGTTTTTGGTCCAATAATTTAAACCTCAGGTTTTTTTCAGAATTTAATAGTAGGAAATTACTAGTTATAAAAAAAGAGTATATCCTCTCCCTTGGGAGATACCATTAGAAAACATACCAATTCACAAACCTAATGAAATGCATAGGCTAGTCGATATACTTTTTTTATTTTTTTATTTTTTTATATATAACTAGTAATTTCCTACTAATAAATTCTGGAGAAAAAAAAGGACTAAAAACCTGTGCACACTTTAACCATTTAAATTTAAGCTTTCCATTCAGACAGTCAAAATGAATTGTTTTAAACCCACCATCAGTGTAATACTACAGTCACGGCCATTTTAATACAATGCACTTTAACAAAACAAAGTTTACATTTTATTTTATTTATTTCCTTTATATTCTGCAGAGACATTGAAATGGAATAAGATGATAAGGATCAGTTTTAGTTAAAATAGATCTTTCTCTGCAGCGACAAACTTGTTTTTTAACTACATATTCTTAATGATTTTGAAATACTCAAAACTAAGTGGCACTCAATACAATCACACTACTGTAATCACCAGAGATTCAAAAGTCAATATCAAACTGGAAATTTTCTCTCTTTAACAGTTTTATCAACTATTTCTCCCTCCGTGTAACTCTGTTTCGAACTGCGCTCTCTTTCAGTCTGACACACACTATCTCGCTTTTGCGCATGCACAAACTCTTACAGTAATCCTGGACCTGGCCTGTAGACCCATTCGCAATTTGGTGTTGGGGGAATTTCTCACTTGAACTGAGTTAGTGGGTCCCTAGACATGAAAAATCACTGAGGTGCTCGTCCGCCATAGTGCCACAAATTACGTAATGGTCAAATCAAATATGGCCACCATCGGATGATGATGAAAATCCACAACTTCTTCTTTAATCTCACGGTTACAGCACCAAGTAGGCCTCTCTGGCACTGTCCTGGAGTGGTTTAGATCCTACCTGTCTGACAGAACATTTCATGTTAAAATGGCTGAGTTTGAATCCTGCCCTGCTCCGCTGTCATGTGGCGTTCCCCAGGGTTCAATTTTAGGTCCCTTGCTTTTTTCATTGTACCTGCTTCCTTTTGGGTCTATTCTTAGAAAACATGGTATATCTTTCCATTGCTATGCAGATGATTGCCAGATTTATGTACCCTTAAAGCGACATGACACCTGTTCAATTACACCTCTTTTAGCATGTCTGGAGGATATTAAAGCATGGTTGGCCTTAAACTTTTTAAATTTTAATGAAAAGAAAACAGAGGTGATAATGTTTGGATCTGGTGGCTCATGTGAGACCTCCCCTGTTGAGCTGGGTCCTCTAGCCTCGTATCTTAAACCCACAGTATTAAATCTTGGTTTTAGACTGGACAGTGATTTTAAACTCGACAGCCAAATCAACACCACAGTCAAATCAAGTTTTTATCACCTAAGGAAACTGGTAAAGGTGAAACCTTTCCTTTCCAGGCAGCAGTTAGAAACCGTAATCCATGCCTTTATTTCCTTACGGCTGGATTACTGTAACTCCATTTATTTTGGACTCAGTCAATCCTTACTTGCACGTCTGCAGCTGGTTCAGAACGCCGCTGCACGGGTTTTAACCGGAACCCGGAAGAGAGAACACATTACTCCCGTCCTGGCTTCACTCCACTGGCTGCCTGTGCATTTTAGAATCCATTTTAAAATTCTCTTGTTTACTTTTAAAGCTTTAAATGGTCTTGCTCCGTCTTATTTAACTGAGCTACTCAACCGTTACACTCCCTCCCGGTCCCTCCGGTCGGCTGACCAGCTGCTCCTGGTCGTCCCCGGATCCAAGCGGAAGCTCAGAGGGGATAGGGCCTTCTCTGTTTGTGCTCCCAAGTTATGGAATGCCTTACCTTTAACCATTCGTCAGGCTTCCTCATCATCGATTTTTAAAACTCTTCTTAAAACTCACTTCTATACTTTGGCTTTCAACCCAAACTGAGACTTGATCTTATCTGCTAGTATTTGCTCTTAACTGTCTTATTTTGATATAGTTTTATTGGGTTAGATTTTTCACCCCTAGTTTATTATTTTTATGATATTGTGACTGTTATTTATGTCTTGGTCGATGTTTTTGTACCCTTATGTACAGCACTTTGTTCAGCTGCTGCTGATGTGAAAGCGCTTTATAAATAAAGTGATGATGATGATGATGTTGAGTGGGCTGTCCGTGTGAAGCAGTGCAAGAGAGTTGTCATAGTCTCCATTGACACAGACACCTTTGCATTGCTTCTCCACTACAGCCCATATTTTCAAGAACTCGGGATGAAGGAGATCTGTCAGCAGTATGGCACTGGTGAAATCTACACCAGTGGAAGTGCTGGAATTGATGCTCTCCCTCCCACAAGTAGTGGGATAAGAGGCCATATCCAACAAGGGGCTTTTCTGGTTCATACAGCATGCCACTTGCTTGCAACAGCCAAGGATCCCAAAGCAAGACTAGACTTGAATGGAAGGAGCACTTTGGCACACTCCTGCCATCAAAATGTCTGAAGCCCTTACCACCAAGTCTGCTCACAGTATGTAAGTGTGCAGGCAAGTGTGACAATCGCCAGTGTGGCTGTCGTGCTGCTGGACCAGTCCTTCTGAGGGTAATCCGTGCAGTTTTGTCGTAAAAATATACATATTTAAAACTTTATAAGCGAAAATAACT
Organism: Abramis brama; assembly: GCF_963993115.1. NCBI lineage: Eukaryota > Metazoa > Chordata > Actinopteri > Cypriniformes > Leuciscidae > Abramis > Abramis brama. The sequence goes on along the minus strand of NC_139966.1, from coordinate 32,860,796 downwards.
GGCTTCCGGTGGCGGTCGGCGCGCGTTCATGGAGATGGTTGCTGGCTTATGACGTAGGACGTAGCGCAGGAAGCGTCGTGACGTAGAACGAGCGTGACAGCGCAGCTAGAGAGTAGAGCAAAACAAAACTCTACGTTCGCTCTACGTCACAACGTCATTCATCTCCATGAACGCGCGCCGACCGCCACCGGAAGCCAGTTATTTTCGTTTATAAAGTTTTAAATATGTATATTTTTACGACAAAACCGCACGGATTACCCTCAGAAGGCCTTCGTTTATCCCCCTGGAGCCGGATGGATTATTTTTGTGAAGGATGCATGCACATTTTGCGACTTGAATCAGCTGGACCCCATTGCTTCACATTATAACCACTGAAAGATCTAAGACATTTTCTAAAATAACTGAAAATGTGTTCGTCTGAAAAAAGATTGACATATGCATCTCGAACGGCTTGAGGGTGAGTAAATCATGGCTTAAATATCATTTTTGGGCGAACTATCCCTTTAAGCCCGCCCACCGACTCTATACACGATTTGATTGGCCTGACTAGAGTTTGGTTTTTCCAGCTCGAAAGTCAACGGAGAGTTGCTAGACTACCCTGGCTGCAAAATAAATTTTGCTGCCGCTAGGGTGCGTCTAGATTTCTAGGCTAACTATATGGTGCACTTTTAGTTAATTTGGCATGATGTCACGTCTTAGATGAAGGTGTCCGCCTTCTAATCGCGGGTGGGGAACGCCTGGCTGAACTTAGTAAATACATCAGCCACAACTAAGACATTCTCCCGCCCATCCGATGGAGGCTGTAGTGTGGTGAAATCCATTGCGACCACCTCTAATGGATGCAACGCCAAGAACGGGGTCCAAGGGGCCTGTATCCTGGGCTGCCGCATTTTGGCTAACACACACAGCTGGCACTCCTTCTCCCACTTATCCACAGCATCACTCATCCCAACCCAAATACAACGCTGCTTGAGCAGGCCCAGCATCCTCTCCATGCCCTGATGCACCCCATCTGGTCATGGAAGCTTTGCAACACCAGTTCGACCAGACATGCAAGGAGCCGCAACTGTCACTATTTCCCTTTGAACACATCGTCGATGACTCTGTACAACAGCCCTTATCTCTCTTGGATCCTATACCACTGTTTAAGCAACAACAGCACCGTTCAAGACAAGCCTTTCTCTCATGAATTGTGGGTTTTCTCTTCTAGTCTCAGAAACACTTAAGCACACTGATGGTCGGATCTGCCTCTTGGAACCAACAAAGCTCATCCTTCGTGTATCCAGGTAACGTTGGGGTATTCTCCAGGAAGTGTTCCTCTTCAGTTCCTTGATAGTCCATGGCTGACTGTAGCTGTCCTGTCCCTCCGTCTCTAGGCCCTGCCATTAGCCTTGACAGATCAGCCTCCACTGCAGTCCCGGTGCGAAGCCTGCTGCAAATAGCCACACAGCCATCATACTCCGAATCTTCAGTTACTTGCTCCATCCCCTCCAGCCATGGTCTTCTAGAGAGAGCATCGGCTGCAGTGTTACAACGACCAGGATGGTACTGCACCTCAAAATCGAATACTGCAAACTGTGCAACCCACCTCTGTTCAATGGCACCCAGCTTGGCTGTGTTGAGATGGCACAGGGGGTTGTTATCTGATAGGACGGTAAACTTAGATCCCAGCAGGTAACTCCTGAACTTCTAGACCACTGCCCACTTGAGTACCAGGAGCTCCAGCTTCATACTGCTGTAGTTCCTGTCATTTCGCTCTGCACCCCTCAACCTCTGACTTGCATACGCTATCACAGTTTTCCTTCCCCCTTGCTGCTGGTATAGCACAGCGCCCAATCTCAGGTTACTGGCGTCAGTTTCAAGCACAAAAGGTAGGGTGAAGTCTGAATACCCCAGCGTTGGAGCAGAGGTAAGCTTCTCCTTGAGGTGATCAAAGGCCTGCTGTCATTCTGTTGTCCAGGAGTCCTTGAACAACTTATTAGACTGAACAACACTCCCCTGGCCATGTTATGCAGTTTATTTTCACAAGCTGGACAAAATTTTTAAACAAGATTTGCACTTGAGACATTTTCTTTACTTTTCATAAGGACTTTCATTTTTGGTATAAGTCCAAAATTTATCAATTTCAAAAATGCTGAAAAAAACCAAAAACAAATTTTGATTAATTTTGTCTGTTGTAATGAAACTGGTCTTGATAAATTCCTTGAGTAATACTGAGAACAGTGACAATACCAATACCAATTATGCCATTGTCAGTCAAACTTGTCTGCCATTTTGAATTTAATTGAAAACTTACCTTTTTCGAACTCCATCTAGACTGTTGGTCTGATTTGCACCAAATTCGATTTAGATAATTTTTAAACTAGAGCTGCACAATTCTAGCCTGACAAGCCAGACCCACATCAAGATGTTGGGTCTGGGAACACACCATTGGCAGGGCTCAATCCGAAGGGTGGGATAAACGGTTGTCTTTCAAATCTGCACGCAATAGGATAGCGCTACAACCAACCAGAGCATTTTCCCACCAGCGGAGCTAGTTCACAGATTAAACTTTTGCCGTATCCGGTCGGCAAAACTCCGAACACATCTTCCTTTTTTAAGAATGACTTAAGTGCCGTTCTTTGTTCTTTTCTCAAAGAAAAGCTTAACTCCAAGTCTTCCAGAGTCGCGGCCAAAGCCGATTCGAAAGCCTGCTGTTCGCCAGCAACAGCAGCCATCTTCTTTGTTTTCAAATAGCAGGCAATTCACACGGAACCGTCACAACTCTGCCGTCATTATGTTAAGCCTGCCCACCGACTCTATACACGATGTGATTGGCCTGACTAGAGTTTGTTTTTTCCAGCTCGCAAGCCAACGAAGAGTTGCTAGACGACACTGGCTGCAAAATAAAATTTGCTGCTGCTAGGGTGCGTCTAGATTTCTAGGCTACAGTGATGCGCGGGTTGATCCAAAATGAGCGGGTGCCTGCGGTCACCCGCGGTTACCCGCAGTTACGAGTCATCCAAAAATATTTTTAATGATATTCAGGTCGCGGTCGGTCAGGTCGTTTGAAATAAAGATGCCAATTAAACCTTTGTAATTTATATAGTACTAGACACAATTTTCAATGAAATACATAGGCCTACACTTTATTGGCTGAATAACTGTCAAGAAGTACGATGACGCACAAGCTCAGTCTGCAGGTAGAGATGGAGGCGGCAAGAGAAAAGGTGAAGACTGGGGAGTGGAAGCTCCGCAAATACACAAATAGAAAGAGCAAAGTGTGGGAGACATTTGCCGAAATAATGAAAGATGATGACCAAAGTGCTGGCTTTGTCATGTGTACTTCTTGCGATGCTATTTACACATTTGATAGCCACAAAACTGGCACGACCAACCAGGCACAGCGCCAGGATTCCAGTTTTGGATGGGCCAGACCAATTGTGGGTGGGCCTTAAATTAAAAACGTTAAATAAAATAAAAAAACGTTATCCAATCACTGCTTAACCTAATAAAAAAATATTGACTAATATAGCCTACTGTTATATTATCTGTGCGTATACATAATATAGATTTTAATAGCTTGATGCTCTTTAAATATTTTGTTGCATTGTTAAAAGTTTCGGTGCATAGGACGGACCTATCCGTGATCGCTCTCCATGGTTCTGACCAAAGAAGAGCGCTTTGGAATCTCCATTACGCATCATACGCATCATACCTGGGCTGCATTTTCCGATAACATTGTTTCTTAGCGCGCTACGAAGACTCTTAAGGTATAACTTAACTAAAGGTATACTACCACTAAAGGTATATCATTGCTAGGTGTCTTCAGGGCTATCATCCACTCGCGAGGCAGAGGCGCTGGCGCCCACCTAGCAACGGCGTTGTTTTTGGTAAAACATGATTTTGACGACTTCATTAAGTTTTGTTTTATAGAAAACTCTTTTTAAAAGATTTTCCTTTGTATACATTTCTATTGTATCTTAATTTTGTATCTTAACTTTGATCAATGTTTTACCAATCAATTGCCCGTATTTATTGAATAAGAAGCAAATATATAGCAGACAATGTAATAAGGCGCCGGCACGATCACTTGCATTGCTTGTGCCTCACAGATTTGAGAAATATGGGCTATCTATTACAGAAAGCTTGAAATGTCTACTTTTAAACGAAAATATTCAAACCAAAATAAATAGGCTACTCTCTGATTATGTAATCCATATGAAATGTGCATTTCTCTCTGGCGTTCATGGCGAGTCCGCATAGTCAACTTCATCTTTGCAGCGACACAGAAAACACCAGTTTATTACTGTCAGGTTTCAGACAAGACGCAAACAGGATGGTAAGTATATAATGTGATTTATTCAGCAGAATGGATCAGTTCCAGAGATAACGGTGAGTAAGCAGATATTAGACAGTTTATGAAGACTTAGCTGTTGAGTAACAATGTCTCTCTTTCAGGTGACGATGACTTGGATCTGGAGCGGAATACAGCAGGCTGAAGAAGGTCGGGGATACAGGTAAGTAGCGGGATGAGAGAGGTGAGTCTGTGTGTCCATGTAGAGACGAGACCAGACGAGGACTGAAGGGTGAGTGCAGTTTATGAAGGGTGAGCTGGTGATGGGATCCAGGTGGTGGTGATTAGAACTCTGGTGATAGTGAACGAGTGGGCGGAGTGAATGATGACGGTGATTGAGGGCTGATTGAAGGTGTAATCCTGACAATTACTAAACAATTAAATGTCTCCTTGCTAATTTAGACACATTCATAATTACTTTAACCGGTTCTTTGTGGCAAGCTTTATGCGTGTGGTCATAACGCTTATTATCCTGTAGTGTAGGCTATAGCATTTAAGTAATTAAATTAATATAAAGGGGCGATTTGTCCACGAATGGCTTAAATGAACAACTAATAGTTCACTAAAAAAAAAAAAAAAAAAATTAGTCGGAGGCAGCCCTTATTCCACAAATTTTCGAACCAGCAGGCCATTCTGGGTTGAGCGAGCGACCCTGCGGAATGAGTGAGCGGATATTCAGAAATGCGCTCTCCACTCACAAGCTCTGATCGGAACAAACCCGAACCTCACTGTCTGCTGAACTTGCGCAGAAACATCAAAATAGATATAGCCAGCTTTTTAAAATTGTTTTTAAAACTAAACATTTAGACTATTTTAGTACAAATTATGAGCTTATTGACGATTTTTTATAATTCTTGACAAAATTAGAATATATTAATTTTTTTTACAATGACGCTACGATGAGCATTTACTACTTTTAAAAAATGCGGGTCAGGAAGCGGGTCGGGTACAATATTTTCTTTTTCTTTTTTTGCGGTCCGAGTTGCGGGCGGGTTAGTTGAAAACGTCGGTCGGGTGCGGGTTGTTTATACATTGACCCGCGCATCACTGCTAGGCTAGCACAATTCTGGATAAATTGAGAATCACGATTCTTTTGTTTAAAATAGAGATCACGATTCTACTAAAATTCTAAATAGACTGCAGCAATTAACATTTTGTTACATGCTATTTTGTTTAGTCTATGTAAAACTATTTAATTTGAAATCATTTTTAAAAAAATCATTTTGAATGAATGATTCAATGACTCACTCATGGGCTACGTTTACACTGTCAGTCCAAATCTGATTATTTGTGTATCCGACTGGAATCGGATCTAAAATTGTTGACTGTCCACATTGTGTATCGCAACTGTTCAGATCCGATTTGTGTGTTCATACCAATCTTTAATTTTCCGAATTAGATAGAGTTTGCAATACATATGTCGTCTTATTTACAACATGACAATGTGTAGCCGCAGCTCTGGATTACTGGGTCTTCTGAGGCAGGGGCAGAAACATAGGAGGCTGGTATGAGCGGCTTCAATCTGGTCGTCTCCGCTGGTTTCATAACATGTCTCCGTTATGTTGTCATTTTCTACTCGTCCAGCACTTTGCAACAACACAGCATTGTTTGCGCAGCAACTTTCAGCATGTTTCCTATAACAACGTTGGACGTTTACATGCCGTGAGAAAGTCACATAAACATGAAATCCGATCAGAACAATCTGAAATGGAAATGCAATTTGAATAGGATTTCAAACCACATATGAATGTAGCTTGAATCGGATGTGTAAAAATGCATTTCATGTGATTTTTGTCCATACATTTTTTAAAATATTACAGAATTAGTTAAAGTTCACAAAAGCAAAAATTACATATGTAAAAGTTATTTTAAACAGAATAGAACAAACTTTTAGAACAGAAAAATAGAATCAAAAGTTTAAAATAGAGACGACAGCAATAGCCTATTTAAAGGGGTCATATAATGCCATTTTTGTACAAGCTAATATGATTCTTTAGGGTCTAAATTAAAAGTTTGTAATATACTTTAATTAAAAATTCTCATTAGTACGGTAAGAAAACACTCATTTTACCTGGTCAAAAACAGCTGTTTTCAGCATGCCATTTAAGTGCATGTGTCTTTAAATGATAATGAGCTTTGCTCCGGAGCAATTTGAACCGGAGTCGGAAAACAGGACGTTTCTGAATGGTTGGTTAACGTAATGTCACTTTGATCTTTCTTTGTATGGGGAGGGTAGAGTAGTGAGATACGAACGCTTTTTTTTTACTTACAACAGTCATTGTTTTGTTTTTTCTTATCACAATGACATTTGAGTTCATGATTTTAATGTTGTTTTTTTGTGGCAGACTAATGACAGACTGTTGATCTTTGAATAAAAATATGTTTAGTTCAGGTTTGAAATTCATTATCTTTTATTATAGGCTACGCAGTCTAATATCATAGAAGCCCCCCATCCCGTCACCCCAGACCGCAGATCTAAATTTGTACTGTAATTTCAGTACTGTGATTATGAATTTGTTAAACTACGTTTCACTTGAATTTATATGCTACAGCTGTCAATGAGCCGCGGCAGATTACGTAATAGAGAGAATAAACTGACACTTTTCAAAGTCTGTGATTGTAGTGCCATTTAGTAGTGGTAAAAGGTAGCAAATACACATCCCCAATTTTACCGCCGCCGTTAAAAGTATTACTCCGGTTGACTACCAACTGTAGCCATAAAGACTTGACTCGTTTCATTACTGGATGAATCTCCATTTTTGAAAGATTCTCTTGAATGCATTTTACAAAAAAAGAAAAAAATGTTTTACTTGTCGCCACTCACTGGTGTAACTATGTAATTTATACAATCTTTAGTTGAAGCATTGTTTACAAATCAAACTGCTCTCAATCCAAAACTGCACAGCTGATTAAAGCAAGGCCAAATGGCCTTCCCTATGCATTGCTTGCATTTTCTGAACTTATTACTTGTTGGTGTTCTTCATTGGCATTTCAACTTCTCTGGCTACAGAAATCTCTTCTTTTGATTGGATTGAACTAGATAATGACATAATTACAACTTGTATATGTTCTTTATAGCTAAAAGTGAAATTGTTTCATAACTGATTAACTTTGCCACTGATTTATTTTCATATGCTTTACTGTGAAGCTACTTTTAAATGATCTGTATTGTATAAAGTGCTATATAATAAGTGTGAGTTGACTAGATGAATCAAATAATTTTGTGAAATGTTCATTATTTCATTCAGTTTGTCATTTTATTTATAATATTTCAGTTACATTCTGGTATTTCACAGCAAGACAGAATTTTAACTAGAATTTTGATTCTGAGGTGTTAATATATGGAATGTAGCGACGCCTCTATACAATAACCAACGTCTCCAATAACCACTCAATATTTGAATATAGCAATAGAGATGGTCAGATGTGGCCACAGGTGTTCATATGTACATGACAAAAGAAAATAAAAAGCCTCAAGAAAATGTACAAGGAAGTGAAGAATGCAAATAAAAGAAGTGACCATGAAGGTGAACAAATAGTTACCAAATTCTGGACCAAATTCAGTTATGATGTGAAGATTTGAAATGCCTCCTTTTTTTAAACCTAGAACATTGCAATTTCTTTTCAGAATGAACTTGCAAATGGCATTTCAGGTCTCTCCGATATGTGAAACTCTTTTCACACTGAAGACATGTGAAAGGCTTCTCTCCAGTGTGAAGTCTTATGTGAGTATGAAGGTTACCCTTAACTGTGAATCTCTTTCCACACTGAGGACAGATGAAAGGCTTTTCTCCAGTGTGAACTCTTATGTGAACCTCAAGGTTTGCTTTTTGTGAAAATCTCATCCCACAGAATTTGCAGGTGAAAGGCTTCTCTCCGGTGTGAACTCTCACATGGACTTCAAGGGATGATTTATATGTAAAACACTGTCCACACTGAGGGCAAGTGTGAGGCTTCTCTCCAGTGTGATGTTTCATGTGGGCTTTAAGGTTTTGTTTTTGAGTGAACCTCTTTTCACACAGTTGGCAAGTGAAAGGCTTCTCTCCAGTATGAATTCTCATGTGGACTTCAAGGTTTTGTTTTTGACTGAAACTCTTTCCACAGTGACGGCAGGTTAAATAACTTTTAGATTCTGTCTTCTGATCTCTTTTTTGTGAGAAAGTCTTTTCTGTCTGTGTGGATTGTTCTCCATTTAAAAAATCATGATGTTTCTCATACTGATGTTTCTCTTCCATTTTACTCGGTTCTTGACTCTCCTCTTTCAACACCTTCAGACCTAAAGTGAAAAATAAAATACAAATCAACACCAGTTTAATGGCACAAAGCAACAGCCAGCATAGCAATTAAAACCAACATGTAGATCCTATAAGCAATAAGCAAGTGAAAGAGGTGTTGCATGTAATCTTAGATCCTCTTGTCAATATTGTTAACTCTTTACATTCTTTCGAACACATCCAAAAAAACAACAACTGGCAGTTATCAAACACCTTGTAAAACACTGGGCCCTGAATAACTGGTTTATAATAGACAGATCCAAAATCTGTAACACGCACACACAAAGTTGAATCAAACAAAACAAAATTGACCGGAATGAGACCCAGGCAAGGGGCAGCAGTGCGTTCAGGCAATCAACCTGTCGAACATGAAACAGAATTAAAAACTTAAAACCACCAAAACAGGCAAACGACTCATACATACCAGGAGATGTTCACAGCGTGATACTATGCGTGGTCACTGAACATAACGTGCAGTTACTTGTTCGTCAAACTACACATAAAAACTCAAAAAGTAAACCCGGGGCAGCCTGCACACAGCAGCATAACGCGAAGACGGCACACCAAACTATTCCATTCATAAATGTAAACGTCCGCAAAAGGGGCGGTACACATGACAACGCATCCCAGGGAACCAAAGCCCTCCAATTTTATACTATAACACCCGACTACTGATAGGTTCACCGTTTTCATATGACACTGGCCAATGAACAACAAGCGCACACTTTCACCCTACTACATACAGTTCTGCAGAGAAACAACAACATAGACCACGACATTCTCTTGGGTAGCTTGAGAATTATTTAGGCATTTATGCACAAGCATTAGCAGTGTTTAGGTCCTTTTTATCCATTACCACTTGTGTTTGATAAGTCATCTCTTTATTTACACAAGTATGGAGTGCCACAGGGCTCATTACTGGGTCCTCACAAACGTGCAGAATTCATCTCTGAACAAAAACTCGTTTTGACCGGGCAAGTGGATTCTGACTAAATGAAATACCCCTGATTGATCACTGCAATCAAGAGCTAAGCAAACATGTCTGTGATTGGCTACATTGCTACATTTGACGTTCTCCAAAGCATAAACACAAATAAGCACTGGAGCAATTACCAGGTCTGTTTTGCCAATATGATATTATTACAGTGTTCTCTGAGGGTTCCATAGAACTGGCCCTGCCTGTATAATTTGGTCTTTCTTTTCTTCTTCTGAATCAGTTTCTGGTACAAAGATATACGGCTGAATTAAGTCAATTCTCACTACAGTTGATCAGGTATTTTGAGCTGGTGTGAAGTGGAGGCGGAGACCAATTTGCATATTCATTTCTGCGTATACTAAATGAAGCAAGGATGTAGAGATACATTCAAACTATTTTGAGCCATGAAGAATAATAATACAATATGTAATTTTTAAGGGATAAAATTATTGATTGCAGGGGGACTTAAATGCTTTTGAAACTTGATATATACTTGTCTAAATGTTAGTCACACAAGTATTTCCATTTTGCATAAAGGCTCATACTGACAGCAGGGAAGTCTGTTAAACTTCACAAACTTCAAGAGGATGTGCAGGAACAGACGGTATGCAAATGAATACAGTTACTATAGCACAATAATTCTCCTAATAATTCAATCATTCTAAACTAAAATAATTATACATGTACGTGTTTATGTACACATTGAAGGATCTGCAAAATGTTAATAATTTTAAGGTATTTTAAAAATTGCATGTTGTTTATTTAGTACTCATTAACAAGTTAGAATCAAGAGCTTTAAAGTATGGACCAATTATTGACTAAACAACTGGTATTCCCCATGTGTAAAATGTGTTCTGCTAATAATGACAGAAATTAGGGAAAACCTGGCTTTAAGATGTTCCAAGAGATGACAGCAAATTACCATTTTTCAGCATTAGAAAAGTTAGTTTGACTTCCCATGGCACTTTGTAAACAACTGATGATTAACTAGTACTTTATTGCAGTTATGTTAGCAACCAACTTTGCATGTGTGGATAATAAAACAAAAGATAATTTTGCAATGGTAATGTTAAAACCAAAACTACACCTTTCCAAATGAGGAGAAAACCAATCACTCCTCCAGGGAGTATTGCCACTTTTTTCCCCCACTTCAACCCCTGGCTACCTCCGAATAGGCCACAAGCTACTGGTAGATGTGTTGAAGACCCCTGACCTAAATACATAAAATTTACATACGTAAATTTCAGCCTTCCATGATGGACTTCACCTAGGATGAGCTGCTACCACTTCCTGTCATATAGCTAGATAGATTTCACCTTGAAATGCCTACACATCAGTATTAGGATGGACTTCTCAGAAAGTGAACCATGGCAAACTACCAGCTATACTGCAAGACATATGATGACCACTGCCGACATCATCTAGGAAAGACTGCAAAGAGAATAAACTGTTACTGGCAGCAGCATTTACCAAATTCAACTGAAACAAAAGACGCTTTATGTAGACCCTGGATCATTTGGAATCTCCTATGAAGCTCATGTAGTATTTACAATTATTTACATTTTTTCATTTAAATTCTGTCTGCCTGTTCAGGTAGACTTAAATTAAACAAACGAAAATGATAATACAATTATTAGTATTATGAGTTATTTTGAGATTTAACTGCATATATCATACACTAGAGTTGTGTGGGGTCTGGGTGATTTAAGTAGGGATGCATGGAAATTAAAATTCTGGGCCAAAAACTAAACTTCTGGATGCACTTGCCCGAAAACCGAAACCAAAACTGCTTTTTAAAAATTATTTATATCTTATTTTAAATGATCTTTTCTGGTAACACTTTATTTTAAAGTGTCATTATTACACGTTACATGTAGTTACTGTAATAATAACTATAAAATAAGCATAATTACATGCAATACCAAACACTCATCCTAACCCTAACCCTATAGTAAGTACATGTAGTTAATTAGTATTACTCAGTACTTAAATGTATAATTACACTGTAACACTGACACCTTAAAATAACGTGTAACCGCTTTTTTTAATATAATTGTACTGATATTAGACTTTTTAATGAAATTCAACAATACAAGCCAATAAAATAAAAATAACCACACTTTTATTGAAAGTAACACTAAAATTGGACAGAAAATACATTTTATATATATATATATATATATATATATATATATATATATATATATATATATATATATATTCAGTTCTATGGAACAGAATCAGATTTAAACAGATTTAAACAGATTTAGTTTTTGACCAATTATCCAAATAATGTATAGTCCTACAAATCTATCATTATCAGACCATTTGAGCAGAGCATAGCGGGGAGTGGATCAGTTATAGTCATTTTACCAGCGTTGCCCAGCACGGATCGTAAAAAAAACACCATGTTACAGCACAGTACGGGTACTGCAAACATAAACAAGTATGCTACTACATAGAAATTTCATGTTGGCACGTTATTTGAGCTGACTTTGCTTTTCCAGTGAGCATGAGCAGTTCATGAGTGGAGCATTCGCATGGGCCGTGATCAACAATCCCTTTATCAATGGTTAATGGTGAACCCGAGTAACAGAGGCCTCACTGGAAGTGGGGCCCATAGAAAGACTATTTCTATAATACTAATCTTCTTCTTGACTCCTCATGTTAGATCTCCTAAAATCTCCTAAAGAAAATGTTTAGCCAGCGGTGGAGAGTAGACACAACATTTGATTCGTAACTTACTTGGTGCCTAATCTTTAAAGGCCGACTGAAGTGCTTCTCACTTCCACCAATATGGATCAATGATTTTGATGACATTACCCTAGTCATTACCCTAGGGGATAGGGGATTCAGACAGTGTAAATATGCTTTCCATTGGGGTGAATGAAGTCTGGTTTCACATTAGAGCCAATCGAACTGCCGCAGCACGCACACAGTCTGCTCCGGTCCAGAAAAACGACAGCACAGAGCAGATCATATGCACAAGTTGGTGCAGACGACAAAACATATTGGACCCATTTGATTTCTGCACAGAATGAAATTTTAAAGCGATATGGAGGAGATTAGGAGGAGATTAGGTTAGATATTAGGAGGAAATTGTGGCTTTACCGAGCTCAATGGCTCTGGCCAAACTGTGATATAAACAAAACGCTAATAGCTATTTTAAAAAGGGAAAAAGCTGATTGATATGTCCCACCCTGTCTTCCTGTTTCAGCGGAAATTACGTCAACACATTGAATAATGCTGCACATTTCAGGGCACTTCAGTGGGCCTTTAAATGAAGCTACAAAAATAATGCTAAAATCCGGATTTCAAAAAAGAAAGGACCGAAAGCTACAGACAGGGCAGGGCAGGGCACAAAAACACCTGCCAACAGAGAGTGAAATGAGAAAATGTACAGGGCAAGATATGTATTACTAGTCATTAAAAAGTATTTACAAAATTTGCATTAAAATATATTTGTCATTATGACAATAGTATTATTTAGCTATAATTAACAAGCAGCATTCACTTGAAGCATCATATACGAGCTAGTCTCAGTCTCTCTGTAAAAATCCACCTGTTACTAAAGATCCATCAAGATATTGTTCCTCATATTGACAGTGTGGGTTTTAATGTGAAGAATTTCCACACTTGTTGCTGCTACATGGAGTTCAGGGGGTGCATTACAAAATATCCTAACTTTAGAATCCTATCTTATCTGTTTGGTAACCATGGCAATTTCAGTTAGGACCTCATTTAGGACAAATGTGACATTTGACAACAAAATTACATTTCTTAAGTGCATAATCTTATCTTAACTGCGGATAGGAAAAGGGTATTACAGAAGCATACTAAATTACATTGCAGTTCATTATTAAGCTACTGCCCATTTTATTTGCTTACCAAAGCCATTTAAATGAAGAACACATGTAGTGTAAGAACTGAGACATAATTTTTCTGACAGAATCAGACAGATTTTTTTCTTTCAACCAGAATTTCATAGAAATTATAAATCAACATGCAGGAACCTAAATCAGATGATTTGAGCCAAAGACGCCATTCAGTCTGAAACGGACTAACTCAGAAACAGAGAAAGTTTGGAAATAGATAATCCCAACTAGAGGACAGAACACTTAAGGCGTCAACATTAGGCAGTTTTTAAAAGACGTTTGGAGTTTGGAGATTGCACAGCTTGAGCCCCACAAAGAAAACACCAAGGATTGTTTAACCCCCAAGACAGAGGTCCAAAACAGACCGTCTTTCCAAAAAGACCTCTATGGTGACAGGCTGACGTTTTTCACATATGACTTTAATACTGCTTGATTCAGTTAGGGCTGCAACTAACGATTCGTTTTTCAATTGATTATTTTTCTGATTAATTGAATAATTGTTTATTTTTTGAATAGTTTATTAATCCTTTGGTTAATTTACCAATAAATAACTGTACCTAATCGTTGTATGAACTTCTACTTAATGATACTATTTATGACAAAAGATAAGGTTTACGTGTAGAATTAATTGGGAAATGTGTTTACTATGGCTGCATTCACTAGGGGTGGGAAGTGTCACGGATTCAACAGCACCATCACTCCAGCCATCAGCACCAGATTATTACACTCTGGCCACTCGTTCTCAATCACCTGAGTTCTGATCACCCGCACCTGCGCGCCCTCATCAACACACCATATATAAATCCTCATTCCCTTCACCTCATTGAACCCTTTTGTGTTAACAACAACTCTGGCAAACAAGAAAGGGGAAATAGAATATGCGAAGGTCCTTAATGATGGCAACTTATTGGTGAGGTGTGCTGATGCAATGCAAATGGAGAAAGCACTAAATATTAAAGAGATAGGAAAATGTAAAGTGGAAAATACAGGAAGGGTGGGAGCTCGGAAAGAAGATGGTTGCATAGGAGTGATTACGGGGGTGCCAATGAATGTTAGCATGGGTGAATCGAAAAAGAATATAAAAGGAAGAAAAGTACTGAACGTTCAAAGACTGAAATCAACAAAGGAAGGAGTAATGAGGGACTGTGAATCGGTGTCAATAGAATTTGAAGGAGAGAATATGCCAAATAAAGTATTCTTGGGATTCATGAGTTATCCAGTGAGAATGTATGTACCAAAGCCAATGAGGTGCTTCAACTGTCAGAGGTTTGGACACACTGCAAAAAACTGCAATAGACAGAGAAGATGTGCTAGATGCGGAGGGGACCATGCGTATGGAAAGTGAGGAATAGGGGTTCCACCAAAGTGTTGCAGCTGTGGAGGAGATCACAATGTGGCAAATGGGGGATGTGAAATAATGAGGAGGGAGACCAAAATTCAAAAGATAATAGTGGAAAGAAGGATAACCTATGCAAATGCTGTTAAAGTGTCAAGAGAGAGGAAAAATAAAATGAATGAGGTAGAAGATGTGGGAGTGCAAGAGCAACAAACAAGAACAGATGACAGAGTTTATGTGGGAAAAAAAGAGATTTGGTAACATTTATAGCTGGAGTGATTAACAGTACCGCAGAAGTAAAATCTAAAAATGACCAAATTCAGTTGGTGGTCAAAGCCGCAAAAAATCATTTAGGATTAGTAGGACTGACATGGGAGGAAGTGAGGGAGAACCTTGCTAATCAGTCAAGTCAAGAGATACATCATGGGTTGGCTAATATCAATGGTAATCCTTTTACAATGGAATGCTAGAAGTTTAATGGCCAATGGTCAGGAATTTAAGCATTTCATGAATTAATTAGATGGAAAACCGGATGTATGTATTCAGGAAACTTGGCTGAAACCACATCTAGAATTTGAAATACATGGATACACAACAATTAGGAACGATAGGATGAAAGGAGGAGGAGGAGGATGTGCCACCTTCATCAAGCATGGAATATCATTTAAATTACTAGAAGAGGGAGAAGATCAGGAATACATAGTGGTGGAGGTGTGGGAAAACCCAATTATTATAACCCCTGTAAAAGGTTGATGTTGAAAATGTACTAAGAATACAAGGGCAAGATAGACAAAAAGTAATTTGGTGTGCAGATTTTAATGCTCATAGCTCAATGTGGGGAGGTGTACAGACAGATGCAAATGGTAAGATAATTGAAGATCTACTGGATAAAAAGGAATTGGTTTGTTTGAATGATGGTAGAGGAACTAGGATAAACTTACAAACAGGAATTGAATCAGCATTATATTTAACTTTAGTGTCGAATACAATGGCAGGAGATAGTAAATGGGAAGTTTGGTCAGCAACAACAGTGAGGAGTGATCACTATCCAGTTTTATGCACGGTGGGTGGGAGAATAGAAGTAAGGATAGAGGGAAGGATCCCAAAGTGGATCTTTGAAAAAGCAGACTGGGACAAATTTCAGAAAATAAGCGATGAAACAGTGACTAGGATTGATGTGTCTGGAAGTATACATTATCAGGTTACATCAGCAATTATTATAGCAGCGGAGGAAGCTATTCCAAAGGGGAAGAACAGAAGAAATCGGAAATTGGTGCCTTGGTGGAATGAGGAGTGTCATCAGGCAGTAAGAAATAGAAATAGCAGAAGCATTCAGATTAGTTAAAAGAACCCCCGGCCCCAATCTACAGAATCTAATCCAATATAAGAAGGCACAGGCAGTGGTGAGAAGAACAATAAGACAGGCAAATAAGGATAAGTTGGAGAAACTTTTGTAGTGAGATAGGAAGAACAACACCTGTGGGAGAAGTCTGGGGAATGATAAAGAGGATTGGAGGGAACAGGAGGCAATGGGAATATCCAGTTTTAACATTTGAGGAGAAAATAGCTGTATCTGATAAGGAAAAGGTAGAGGTCATGGTAAAATCATTTACAAAGGTTCACAGTTCAGAAATTCTGTCAGAAGAAGAGAGAAGGAGAAGGGCAATACATTTGAATCTGCATTTACAGATGATAAATAGAAAGAATGAGTCAGGAGAAGCAATAGATGAACCGTTCACTTTGGCAGAGATGGTAAGAGCAATTAAGAGAGCAAAACCTACATCTCCAGGTAAAGATCAAATATGTTATGTAATGTTAAAACAACTAGGAAAAAGATCACTTTTAAAGTTGCTTGAGTTATACAATAAAGTCTGGAAGGAGGGAACATTACCAAATGTATGGAAAGAAGCAATAGTGATTCCGATTAAGAAACATGGCAAGGATCCAACTATACCCACGAGTTATAGGCCAATAGCTCTTACGTCCAACCTATGTAAAATAATGGAAAAAATGATAACAGATAGAATGCCATATGAACTTGAAAAAAGAGGTTTACTTGCAAGTTGTCAGAGTGGTTTTAGGAAGGGAAGGAATACTATGGATTCGGTTTTAAGATTAGAGACTGAGGTAAGAAAAGCGCAAGCAAACAAAGAAAGTGTAGTTGCAGTATTTTTTTATATAGAAAAGGCCTACGACATGATGTGGAAAGAGGGATTATTAATCAAGCTGAATAAGATGGGCGTAGGTGGGAGAGCGTTTAACTGGATAAAATACTTTCTGTTTGGAAGGAAAATTCAAGTGAGAATTGGGGCAGATATGTCAAACCTGTATATGGTTGAAAACAGCACACCTCAAGGGAGTGTGATAAGCCCGTTGCTGTTTATCATTATGATAAATGATGTATTTGGACAGGGTCCAGAAGACATAGGAAGGTCTTTGTGTGCAGACAATGGGGCGTGTGGAAAAGAGGAAGGAATGTGGAATATGTTATAAGGAAGGTAGAGGAGGCAATTGATAAGGTGGTAGAATGGGGTTATGATTGGGGGTTTAGGTTTTCAATAGAAAAGACGCAGTCAGTCTTTTTTTACCAGGAAAAGAATTCATGAAGGTATGAGGCTAAGGATCTATGGGAAAGAGTTAGAGAGGGTAGGTACATTTACATTTTTGGGAGTGACATTGGATGCACAACTGACATTTGCAGAGCATATTAAGAAAATGGAGGGTAAGTGCAAAAAAGTAATAAAAGTGATGAGATGTCTGACAGGAAGAGAATGGGGAGCTAGTCGCTCATCTCTAAAGAGTATATATATGTGTCATTGATTAGATCGGTTTTGGATTATGGTAGCATAGTGGTTGGATCAGCAGCCAAATCTGTGTTAAAGAGAATGGAGGTGATCCAGACACAAGCATTGCGAATCTGTTGTGGAGCTTTTAAAACATCTTCAATATCAGCCATACAGGTTGAAATGGGAGAAATGCCGCTGGATTTAAGGAGGATCCAATTGATGGCAAGCTATTGGGCTAATTTGCAGGGGCATAAGGACTCCCATCCCACAAAAACAGTACTCCAGGGGTGCTGGGAAAATGGTAGAAATCAAAGGGACAATTTTGGGCGGATTGGAAATAAAGTAGGAGTCCTACGGTAAAAAAAAAGAGTCATACGGTAGTTTTTCCAGAGATAGCTCTATGGAAGATGGTGTGGCCTCTGTTTGTGCTAGAGGAAAAAAGGAAAGTGAAGGAGGAAATTGATTTGGTAGGAGTTTTTAAAAATTGAGTAGGAGGAAAATATAATGAATTTAAACAGATTTATATGGACGAGGCTAAAAAACTAGAGACAGAGACAACAGGGTTTGAGGTGGTAATACCAGGAAAAGGAATTGGAATAAATAGAAGAACATTGGATAAATTAGGAGTATATACTGTAGAAATGTCGGGAATATTAATTGCATTAAGGTGGGTGGAAAAGACAGGACAAAGCATTGATATGCTCTGACACTTCATCAGCTTTAGCTAGTTAAAGGTCATTTCTTTCAAAAAGCTGGCAACATATTCTGTATGAAGTACTTCAGCTAATTACAAGTATAGTTAATAAAGGTAGTCAGGTAATATTTATTTTGGTGCCAGTGCATGTAGGGATTAGGGGAAATGAGATGGCAGATAAGCTAGCAAAGAGGGCATTATTGAAAGATAACAGAGAAATGCAAATAAAAATGAGCAAAGCAGTAGTTAAAAGTATTATAAATCTTTAAAGAAAATAAATCAAAGGTGGGAAAGAGAGGAGAAAGGGAGACAGTTGTATCAAATTCAAAGGAATGTCAAAGGAGATCGGGTGGGAAGTGGGAATTGGAGATAGTGCAGCAGATTAGTAAAAAAATCGTTCACTTTGGTATAGAAGCATGAAATTTGGCACAGATACTCTCTAAGGGCCACTATTTTGGAAAAAGGCGTTGGCCACTCAAAAATTCAATATGGCTATTCAATGCTTATTATATCAATTATTCAAACAGTGATCCAAGCATAAAATTTGATACAAATACTCTCTAAAGGATATGTTAATGGAAAAAGATGCTTGTCCCTCAAAAATTCAAGATGGTCGACATTTTTAAAGATGGCCACCATTTTTAAAGATGGCCACCATTCCTGTCGAATATGAATTATTTAAATTGTTCAAATGGTGATGCAAGCATAAAATTAGGCAGAAATACTCTTCAAAAAACACTCTTTTGGAAAAAGGTATGTGCCACTCAAAAATTCAGGATGGTGACCATTTTCAAGATGGCCACATTTTTTTATTCACATTTGCAGTTGCACAGTTCTGTGCAAGTGAAACCCAATCTAAAACATTTGCATCTTCCACGGCACTCTGATTTGCAGCTACACTTGGCTAGTTGTTCACAACTTTGTGCAACTGTTGCATTTGCTGTCCAGAAGATCCCCCATTGTTCACCAAGCTTTTTCCATCCCCAGTCAGCAGGACTCTTTGCTTCTGGCTGACACTGGGTTGCTTGACCCCATATGCAGCTTGCCTGGTATGCAGCACGTTTAGTGTGTTGAAGCAGAGCTGCTCTTGTTGGAGGAATGGCTTCATATGGCCTCTGCTTTCGGGCAAACATGTCAAGTCTAGCCTCATCTACACTAACAGCTGTGCTTGATCGATCATACAGCAGGACCACAAACTTCTCAAGGATCTCCAGGTCACTTTCAGTCAGAACAGGAGGGTATTGACTTAGTTTGCTAAAGATGAAAGAGGCCTCAGGGAAAATGTCCCAGGTTTGCCAGGCAGTCTTTTTGCCTTTGTTGCGAAATGCTGATACAGTATCACAACCTGTAAATGCGTGAAAGAATAGAATGCCTTTGGTCTTAACTGGCCCAATAACATGGTCAACAGGTCATGAACACCAATCCACCGTAGGCTCACACCATGCCCAAATGCAACCCACAGCTGCTGGAGACCAAGATCCCGGAGGGATGGGAAGATGCTCAGTGCAAGAATAACAAGAATATCAGTGTCATTGGCTTTGACCATTATGGATTTGCTGCCCTCCTCTGTGGCATGTTTGGCATGTACAAAGATGTGGCTATTAGCTTCCTCATGGAAACATTTGTCTAGACGATCGAGTTTCAGATGTACTCAAGACATCAGGTCCCTTGGTTACAACAACTATGTTTGGCACAGTCATTTGAGCAATCTTGTCAGCCAGAAAGTGGAAGAGGTCTGTTTTGTTATCATTATGTCTCAGGAAATTGCGCCAATTTGATGGGACTTTATTCTTGTTTGTCACTTGCCGTCGACCTCCCTGGCCTCGTTTAGATCTTGTTTCCATTTTGAGGCTTGATGGATTGTACACATCAAACACAATATGTGTGCTCTTGTACTTCATGGCATAATCATATATACTGGGTAGAACATCCAGTGCTGCATAGTCCTCAAATGTCTTCAATGTTTTTGGTGGTAGTGTATGGACCAAAGCTGAACCATCTATGATGATGACTTCAGTGTCTGGTTCTTTTTCTGGGGATGTGATGTAGGTTTCAAGGATGGAGACCAGCTGCGATTTCTGGCAAGCATAAAGTTTTCCACCATCACTCAGTGCAGTGGGGTAGGGCTGATTCTCATGTTGGAAGAACTCCTGCAGGTCACATTCTCTGCTCTGACAGGAGATAAAGAGTTTGGAGAATAGTTGGCAATCCTCCTTCACCAACTTCTGCTTTGATTGCTCAACAGTAGCGGTTTCTTGGCTGAAGAAGTCGACTCTATTTCTCTTGATTGGATCATAGAAAGTGGTTGGGTTCTCTTGCAGACCTTGTGCAAAGTACTGGGCTTTTGTCTGTCCCTTCTTAAGGTGTGTCTGTAGCAGTGCAGCAGAGCTGGGATTCGCAATATCACTTGTGTCTATAGAATACAGATCACGAGACTCTTCTTCAAATGGGTTGCCTAGGTCTTGCAGACAGTTAGACAGTTTCTTGACCCTCTCCAGGACTGTCTTTTGAGCTTGAGGAGTTTGCTCATGGTGGACTGTTTGCTCTTGTGCGTCTTTGGTTTGTACTTCAGTTTCATATAGTGACACCAGATGGCTAACCTCAGGGCCAGCGACCATCCATCTCCTCAGGGCAGATGGATTCTCTGTGAGACCAATAGCTCCACCGTCGGCCTTGATGATGGCATTTGCTTGCTCATGGGCTTGATCAAGGGCAAGTGCAGAGAAATTGCGACGGGTTTTGTGGACAACAAAGTTGCCACGCCTGAACTCCTGAGCCAGTTCTGGGTGTTTTTTGTCCAGAGATAACATGTCCCTGAGGTGGATGGGAAGCCAGCGAGCATAGTTGGTGTTGTTGTTGGCAAAGAAGTATGGAATCAGCTCACTCAGTGCCTCACAGTAAAGACTAAAATTAGCCTCACGGAATGACCTAATGAGCAAGAAGATCACCAGTTCCATGGAAAGAATCAAGTGCCAGTATTGAAACTGTGGACTTTCTTCTTTGCGTCTTTCACACCACTCTTCAAAGCCCAACCTTTCTTCACTGTTATCTGCCCTCTCTTGGCAGTAATCAGTGTATGCTGCCTTCAAGAGCTTGTAGAGACTACATGCTGTTACCTGATGCATTTGACGAGTTCTAGTGACACTGGCAACTGACAGAAATGAATCTGCAGTGCCAGAAGAAGCCACTCCATCTTCAACTAAGGCACCTGTCCATCCACTACCCTGAAGAAGAGTGCCAATGGACTTGAGTGCTGCCATTTCAATATGTAGACCCCCAAACATGACAAGATACTTGTCTTCTCCATATTGCTCTGGCCAGTGCCACTGCACTTGCTTTGCAAGAGCATATATTGGCTGGTCAGCTGTGATGACGGGTACTTGTCCTGGGTTAAGATATGCCACTATATCCTGCACTTTCTCCATCATGTGCTTGACGGTAGCAACAGAGTGGGCTTGGTCTCTGAGGAGTGGCAACAGTGATGTGATGCTTACATTAAATTCTGGGCTCCTCTTTAATGAAGCATGATGTGCTGACCATGTAAGGTTAACTGCATCATCGATTTCTTCCACAGCTGTTACTTTCTCTAGCCACTCATACTCAAGGGCAAGTTGTGGCCTGAAAACATTGGTGTCGGGGTTTGGCATTGGGGTATTTGGTGGTAAAGGATTCTTTTTCTTGAAAAAAGCAGGGTGGATGTTGGTGAAAGAGTCTGGAAGTTCTGGAACAGACTTGACTTTTTCTGGACCAAACCTAAGCTGCTGACGCTCCTCACCACTGCTGTCCTTTGTCGGATGCTGAAATACAGAGACACTGGTGCCATGGAATGATGTTGTAGCAGTTGTTGCAGAAGGATTGTGGTCAATGTTGTCCATGACAGCAGTGGTGAACAGCCCTTTCCGGAGCACCGGTGGACAGACCACACCCTCCTCAACATACTTGCTTACTGTGGCATCTCCCAGTTGAGCTGATATCTCCAGCACCCGGTCATATGAGATACTCATACCATGTTCATGCAGCATTTCAACCAGGCTTCTCTTCCTGGTTTTGGCGAACAAGTTTTTGAGTTTCTCTATCTTTGGAATGTCTGTGGGCAGCTGCTCCCTCTTTGTACCGGGAGAAGCAGTTATACTGCAACAGTTGTGCAATAGCCTGGGCAGTCTGTGAAGTGCCAAATCTCAGCTGCGATCTGATGTCGGCTCCATGTTCTACCATACCAACAAATTGCAGGAGAGATGGGGGGATGGCCTCTTTGATACATCCCTCATGGAATGTTCCATCAAATCTGGACTGATGATCCAGAATATGCCTTCTCAGGATTTTTGCAGCCTTGGCCATGATTAGTGCCTCAGAGTATTCAGACACTTGAGAAAGAGCCAAGCCAACATCTTTCTGAAAAGCCAGGAGCACATCTCTGCCCTGTTTGTGAGCCGTGAGTTCAGGGATCTCAGCCAACAGCTTTTCTTTTAGTCTAGTAGAGTTAACTGTAGGGGAATGAAAACCCAGTTGATCTAGACACTGCTGGTACAGGTTGCACATATCTGCGAGACGGAATGCGGAAGGACCATCAGAATTGAGACTGGTTTCAACAATATAGGTGACCAGTTCAGAAAGAGCCATAGGAAAGATGGCTGGTTGAATCGTTTCACTCTGTGACTCTTTCTCAAGCCTTCTGAGGTGGACTTTCTCTCTGTTGTAAAGATGAATGAGACATAAATGATGGTATTTCAGCTCCTGTGCAATGGCATCAGCACCACTTAGTTGAGACAATAATTTATCATCATTCAGTGTTTGTGCACATTCATGTAGTCTGTCATTCAGGTGCATTGTCATTACCTGATGTAGATCAGATTCAGGAGATATGTTTTCACAAAGAAAGCAAACCTGATCATCTAGACTTTTCTGCATCATGGTTCTTCGACGCTTTGTTTGGCCTTCATCTGTCTCACTACATTGAGCATCGGATTATTGCTTCTGGGCACGAAGTAACTTCGTGTTGTTGAACCGAAGTCGACAATTGTAGTGATACTTCGCTTGGTTCCTTCTCAAAGTAGCTTCTATACCACCACCTTCATCCAGTCGTTCCAGATCCAGGGTCATTGGCATTTTGTTCATCTTGTGAAAGAATGGAATGTTGGTGGCAATCATTTTATAGCCATCATGTTGAGAAATGTGATGGGTAGGTGGTGATTGGATGGGTTCCTTTGTGTCTGTCTGACAAATACAACATTTCATCCAATCAGTTGGCCTCTTGGCTGACATGGGATTTTCATTTACCATTTTGATCTGTACACCTTCCAGGTAAGTGTAGTACTCCCTTTAGCAATAAATGAGAGTGAGAGAGACGAAAACTGTGTTATTTCAGTGGTCCTCTCTGTGTTGTTTTTATTATTTAATCATAGTTTTCCATGTCATTAAACTAATTTAATTTTCTTAACTCTCAATAAATAAGTAAACAAATATACACACAAAGAAAACAACAAATATAATAATAATTAAAGCTGCAAGCAGCATTTATCGGGGTTCAAGCATTTAAGGCCTTTAAGCACATAAGCATTTAAGACATTAACCCTCTGGAGTCTGAGGGGTTTTTGGGGTCCTTGAGATGTTCTGACATGCCCTGACATTTGTGCTTTTTTCAGTTGCTTATAAACATATTAATGGCAAAGGTGTAAATTCACTCTATTTAGCACAAACAGGGCTACCATAATATGTGAACAACTTGCATGTACATGTTTGTATTTTTGATAGAATAATGTTTATGCATGGTTTTTTTAAAAACAAAAAACTAAAGTTTCTGAAATAAGGCCATAAAACACATTCTAAATATATGTAAATAAGACTTTTGACTAATGGATGTCGTTGCCTAGTATTTTTTCTTCAAAATTATGTGAAAATCGTCCTGCCTAATCATTCCCATAACACAATACATTGATTTAAATCTTGTAAAACACTTTTTGTTTGGAAAGGCCATATGCGGGTGGGCGTGATTCACACCTATGGAGTCAATGGGGCCCGCATAATGAGGCTGCATAGGTAATGAGCCTTTCATTCAGGTGTGTGAATGAGCCACAAGAATGCAAGGACAATATATAACTGGTTTGTTGTTTTTTCCACAAATTTTGCTTGCAAATTGTACAATATCCAAGGTAAACATTTCTAGTAATTGTGCAGTTAATTGTTCTCATACTGTATTTTCAGATTTGGAATATATTCTCTTCCCAAATGTGTCACTAATAAAGCATAATAAAATTATTTAAAGATAAGGCTTATAATGACCTTTTAAGATTTTGTTTACATCTATCCTTATATATATATATATAATTTTTTTTTTAAGGTTATACAATTACAACAACATTTATAATTGTAACAATATTTCCAGTGTAATCTTTCTTTGTATTCGCGATTCATATTAAAACAGTATTTTTGCCAGCTGTAGTAACTCCACAACAGCACGCATCTTTGCGTTCATTCATTCATAGTAACGCGATTCATATTAAAACAGTATTTTTGCCAGCTGTAGTAGCTCCACAACAGCACGCATCTTTGCGTTCATTCATTCATAGTAACGCGATTCATATTTAAACAGTATTTTTGCCAGCTGTAGTAGCTCCACAACAGCACGCATCTTTGCGTTCATTCATTCATAGTAACGCGATTCATATTTAAACAGTATTTTTGCCAGCTGTAGTAGCTCCACAACAGCACGCATCTTTGCGTTCATTCATTCCGATTAGAACAAAGCAAACAGAACTGACCTAATTCCTCAGCGGGATCCGTTTGCTCCTCGAAATGATACTTCCAGAACTTCTGAGGTAAATTTTTGCAGGATTATTATCAAGACAGTATTATTCCTCACAGCATCGTAAAGTACATAAGTCTGAAAGTGAACTCGCGGTGTGTGTTATCCAGCTGATGGGCGTTTTACAGGTTTGTTTGGATCGGCTCACATTTGCGTTTGAATAGCGCGTGCTCTCCGTGGGCGGAGCACATTAAAACTTAATTAGCTGAGATGAGAACGACTGACATCTCTCTCTTTGCATACATATTACATAAACTGTGAATATTTGTTTTTTATAAAAATTACTTCGTTTAAAAGATGAGAATTCAAGCTTCATGCCTGTATGTCTGAATGCCTGTTTGACTGAGTATTCACTGAGTTATGGTTCATTTTCGGACGCGTTTCAGAATGGACTACACTGACAGAGAGGAGGCAGAACTCGCTTCGTGTTTATTTTTCTTTATTTGGCAAAAAGCACAACACTTTGTTTGTATTGTGAGTATACACAAAAATAATACACATTTAACAGAATCGATTGATGTATGAAACTCCAATGGAAAATCAAAGTCAACCGAGTATTTTTGAGTTTCTTTTACACTGCTAAAAAAAAAAGCGAGCTGGTATCGCCGGCGATACCGCCGACCTCTGGGGGTTAAGATTTATTTAGAAAGCTTTTAACCACTGAAAAAATAGATGGAAAAGTCCATTTACAGCCAATACAGGAAATTTACCATAGGAAATATATGGTTTTCAAAGCTTTTTAACAGTTATAGCGCCACCTATGGTCCGATCTCCATAAAAATTTCCATGCTTCTTTAGCATGTTATTTCACATATGCCCATCAATTTTTGTGAAGTTCTGAGTTTTTATTTAGGCTTTATAGACGTTTGAGTGTATTTGGACACGCCTATTTTATAAATGATCCTCTTATAGCCAACCAAAAGCAAAATTTTAACTTTTTTTTGATAATTATTGATCTAGAGAGTCCAGAGAATTGTCCTAGACTGGTCTGGTTCCGATCGGGCGAAAAACCAGGGACTAGTTCGCAAAAGTAGGTTTTTAACATATTTGTGAATAATTAATAAACTGTTTGATTGACAGCAATGGTTCTAGAGGCAAAGTTGTTCAGCATGAGCAGGTCTATCAAATGATATGCATTTTGTGATGATAAGTGTAACACCACGTGATTACAGAGCCATAAAACTCGTTAGCGCCAACTAGTGGCCGATTTCTTTCAAAATTCTTACAGACCTCTAGGGCCATGAGTCGAACATGCCCACCGAGTTTTGTTCCGATCGGCCTCCATTAACCTTGTCTAATAGGTGCTCAAACTTCATTGGCCGATGGCGGCCATGTTTTTTGAGATACACCAATGTCCTCATAGATATACATGACAGCTTGGACCAAGACACTGCATACCAATTTTCAAGTCAATCGGACTAACGGTCAGGTGGTTACAGCCTGATTTATGTTTTTTTAATGTTATAGCGCCACCATGTGGCCAATCGCCGCAATATTTTTACTATGACCTCAGATTGACCTCTTACACAGGTGTACCGAGTTTGGTGAAGATACCTCATTTACTTCTGGAGTTATAGCCATTTTAGTAAAATAGGCTCCGCCTTCTTTAAACATTTTGGCGCCCCTTAGCGACCGTCAATCGAAATTTCAACTTTTTTTCGATAATTATTGATATTCTGACTCCAGAGAACATTTCTGCACTGGTTTGGTTCCAATCGGACACAAAACCAGGGACTAGTTCGCAAAAGTAGGTTTTGGACATAATTCAAAATGGCGGAAAATTTGCATACCGGAAATGAAATCCTTGAGGCCTTTTTTGTTCGGCTTGACCCAAGGATTCCAATGATATAAGACACTTGAGTCTGTGACAAACGGTTAATGAGATTTAAGCAAAAATATGATTTTTTTTTGTTTTTTGTACTGTAGCGCCACCTATGGGCCAATCGGGGTCATATTTTGATAACCTCTCCTCGATTTTTGTACTACCATCTGGCAAAGTTTCAAGTCTCTAGCACTTACGGTTTGGGCTGCACGATGCGTTTTACGGCAGAAGAAAAATAATAATAATAATTAAAGCTGCAAGCAGCATTTATCGGGGTTCAAGCAATTAAGGCCTTTAAGGCCTTAAAGCACAAAAGCATAAAAAGTTATTAAGTTTTATTTAGCAAGCATGTAACCACTGACATCATAGATGGAAAAGATCATGTTCTAGCATGATTTACCATGATATACCACATTCTAAAATGATTTACCATAGTTCATCATGATTTATGATGGTTTACCATGATTTACCCTGTTCTAGCATAGTTTACCATGATTTACCATGTTCTAGCATGATATACCACGTTCTAGAATGATTTACTAGGATTCTTACATGATTTACCTTGATACACCACATTCTACTATTATTTACTATGACTTACCATGTTTCTAGCGTGATTTACCATGATTTACCACATTACTAGCAATTATGTGAAGTGTCAGTGCAAATGAAGTGATAAACACTGACAAAATATGATTGTGTTATAATAGTTATTGTTATACAAGTGATTTTTTTTGTGTCTACTCTAAATATGAATGAATCCAAAAGCACATGTGAAAAGACTTCATTAATAAGTAGAATGGCCAGCAGAAGCCAGTAGAAGACCACTTATTGGCTCACTTTCACTTTAAACTTCATGATTTGCACCAGTTTTCTGCACTAAATCAAACCAGTCTTTCCATGTTAACTCAATAATGCATGCTTACACACACACACACACACACACAAATATGTTTTTTGGATATGTTGTTGAGAAAATATATTTAATTGTATAAAAATAGGCATTTCTTTGTGATCTAATAATATAAAACTATGTTACCAGTATAGGGCTGTAAAGATTCCTCGATTATAGTCAAGTACTCGATTTAAAAAAATCCTTGATTGCAATTTACCCCTCGAGTAATTGGCAAAATACTGAAAGTGGTGCATTCCACAGATGAGAATCCAACAACCGCAGAATTACAGTTTTCTAGGACAACGCGATATTTAAACAGGGCTCCAGACTAACTTTTTTTACTAGGAGCGCTGTAGCCCCTGACTGAAAATTTAGGGGCACACCTTAAATCAACTTGCAATGCAATTATTCAAATTTCCCCCAAAATAACTACTGACAAATTATTTATTTATTATTTAATAATAAATAGACTTAATGTACAGATATTACAATGTGCAGTTTTATTTTAAGTTCACAGGCACCAGACTAACATCTGAGGGCAGCGGCACCGCAGACACTGAGTTTTACAAAAAAATATCTGGTAGCACTGGGGCTGACAATAAAGCACTAAGCTTAGTTTAGGGTGTAGATGAAATTAACTTTAATTATTATCATTCATAATGTCTTAATATTAATTAAAAAGCAAACCGAGTGAAATAAATTATATTAGGGAGTGAAAATAGCCAATAAGCATCTTACTGTTTACAATGGTAATTTATTTATTTTATTATTTTTAAATAAGTGTATAAATAAGAGTTTAAATAAGACCATTTTTGAAGGATGAACAAAAAAAATGTGTTGGTCATCACATTAAAAATAACATTTCTATATGATAGTTTTGAAGTGCTGGAAAAAGATGAGTAGCCTAACAGTTAGTACTTGTAAGCGTTTGACTATTTCTGTCACATTATGGTTACAGTTACTACATTAAATCCATGGTGAATGTCGCTGATTTGTGGTCTGAAAGCCCAGTGTTTCTCCTGGTTTCCACATCAGCGCTGTTTGATCTGATATCTGATTATGTTATTAATTCTGAGGCGAATTCAATGGATTTCTTCACTGGATCTCCAGAGTCTGGATCTCCTAGTAACAGTGTCGCGTGATCGAGATCGGCCCGCGACTGGCAAGTTCGGGCTGCTGCGCTCATAGGCTGCGCCATAGATATCATATATAAACGCGTTTATATATTATATCTATGGGCTGCGCTGTCTATTATTGATTCAAACTAATAAACGGTCTGTGAAGCATAAAGGAGTAAGTTAGCGCATTTTCGTTCCGCTTTCATTTTGTTTGGATTCGCTGCTCGGCAACGTTGTGGTCGAATAAATCGAATAAATATTTGGTCGCACCGGCAGGAAAAATGGTCGCAAAATGCGACCAATTGATCGCAGTCTGGAGCCCACCATTTACAGTCATAATATAGCATAGTGCCATTGTGAAATCACAAAGGCTGTGATTCAGTTAAATAAATATATCCTCTGTTTTTTGTTTGTTTTTTTCACAGAGAAGACACTTCAATTACATGAGTGCAGATTAGCCTACATGTTAAAATTACCTCAGCTCCGTCCACAGTAAACGCTGCTCCAAGCAAACTCAGTCTCTGCAGTGCTGTTTGTTTACGTTTCCAATAACGTGCAAATATGGGAACGCAAGTCGGACGCAGTTTGTTTCATAGTTGCACTGTTATCATTTGTGGAGCACATCTGGGTTTCTCAAACTGCTGTTCATCGCGATTTCAAAATAAAAGTTTAAACATCGCGATTTCAAAATAAAAGTTTAAACTCTCGCTCTGAGTTTGCATGTTTTGATGTGCACATGTTCTTGTTCAAGAAATTACAGTGGCTGTAGCATTTCTATCGTACAGAAGTGGCCAAATATTAAAGGTTAAGTTGACATTTGAATTTAATGTTGTTTGGCCAATAAACAAGGATTTGATAATGCCTTAGTAGTGTAACAACAACCAGGCCGCTGGTGCCCTCTGCAGGCATTTGTTATTCATGTACATAAGTTATCTCTATATTAGTTTATATCATTTATTTTACATGGGTATATTTTAACAGTGTTGTTCAATAAAACCCATATAATTACTTACTTTGATACTTTACTTGAACCAATCATTATTGCTTGTTATTATATATTTGTATTTTAAGTCATTTTAAAGGCTGTTGTTAACTTGAATCTATTTTTTACCACATTTTTTTATCCGATTACTTGAATAGAATACTCGATTACTAAAATAATCGATAGCTACAGCCCTATCATAATAAAAAAGATTGCTTTTTAAAGCAATTTATTTTTGTTTCCCAATACTGAAAGCTAATGAAAAGATCATATGTAATCTTGCTGCTCCCTCAAGTGGACAAAAGTGGTATTATAGCTTACATTTTACAATTGAAGTGTTTAAATGAATGAGTGAATGAATGGGAATTTGGTTTTTCACTTATATCTCGGTAACCAGAACGCAAAAAATTCTGAAACTCAGAGCATAGATAGTGCTCGAGGAGCCCTGTTGAATGAGACTACGTCAACACGTTTCGATCAAGAGCCTGGAGAGGACCTTACCATCAAAATTTGAGCGCGCAACGACTTTCCGTTTTCGAGTTATGAGTTAATTTGTATTCGGGGACGTGGCGTAAATGCCGTTTTACTTTCGGTTTCAGTATTCACTTGTGACTCAGTTGTCAATAGTAATACAACAATAGATTAATTTTGACAAAATGTGATTGTAAATGTTAAAATAATGATTTTATAAAGTCTAAATATGAATTATAGAACAATATTAGGGAGTAGTATGATGAAATGACAGCAGGGGGCAGTAAAATACCACTTATTGGCTTAATATGCTATGTTATTCATATTCACCTTTTTTATTAACTGTTATAGAGGCAAATTTTGTCCGATCTGTCTTTTTCATGCTTGTTCTGACTTGTTTTTAAGGTCTGATCATTCATATTAGAGATATAGGCTTTTGTGGACACTTGGTCAAGGCTACATATTGAAGTGACCCTATTATAGCCATCCAAATGAAGAAGTTATAATTTTTCTGATAATTATTGAGTACAGATAATTGCACTGCACTGGTTTTGAACATTATTATATGAACATTATATGAGCACAGATGGAAAACACCATTTACAGCCAATACAGGCAATTTACCATAGGAAATATATGGTTTTAAAGCATTTTAACAGTTATAGCGCCACCTATGGTCCGATCTCCATAAAAATGTCCATGCTTCTTTAGCATGTTATGTCACATATGCTCATCAATTTTTGTGAAATTCTGACTTTTTATTTAGGATTTATAGACGTTTGAGTGTATTAGGACATGCCTATTTTCTAAATGACCCTCTTATAGCCAACCAAAAGCAAAATTTCAACTTCTTTTTGATAATTATTGATCTAGAAAGTCCAGAGAATTGTCCTAGAATGGTCTGGTTCTGATCGGGCGAAAAACCAGGGACTAGTTCGCAAAAGTAGGTTTTTAACATAATTCCGAATATTTAATGAATGGTTTCATTGACAGCAATGGTTCTTGAGGCAAAGTTGTTCTCCATGAGGAGATCTATCAAATGATATGCATATTGTGTGGATGAGTGTAACACCACGTGATTACAGAGTCATAAAACTCGTTAGCGCCAACTAGTGGCCGATTTCTTTCAAAATTCTTACAGACCTCTAGAACCATGAGTTGAACATGCCCATCGAGTTTCGTTTCGATCGGTCTCCATTAACCTTGTCTAATAGGTGCTCAACTTCATTGGCCAATGGCGGCCATGTTTTTCAAGATACGCCAATGTCCTCATAGATTTACATGGCACCTTGGACCAAGAGACTGCATACCAATTTTCAAGTCAATCGGACTAACGGTCAGGTGGTTATAGCCCTTTTCATGTTTTTTCCATGTTTTAGCGCCATCTAGTGTTCAATCGTCGCGTTTCTTTTACTGTGACCCCAGATTGAGCTCATACATATGTGTACCGAGTTTGGTGAAAATATCTCATTGCGTTCCCGAGTTATAGCCATTTTAGTAAAATTAGCTCCGCCTCCTGCGAACGTTTTGACACCTCATAGCAACCATGTATCGAAATTTCAACTTTTTTTCGATAATTATTGATATTCAGACTCCAGAGAACATTTCTGCACTGGTTTGGTTCCGATCGGGCGAAAAACCAGGGACTAGTTTGCAAAAGTAGGTTTTGAACAAAATCCAATATGGCGGAAAAATTTGCATACCGGAAATGAAATACCTCCTATATTTTTTGTTCGGCTTGAGCCAAGGATTCCAATGATGTATGACACTTGAAGCTGGGACAAATGGTTATTGAGATATGAGCAAAATAGTGGATTTTTTTTGTTTTTTGCGCTATAGCGCCACCTATAGGCCAATCGGGCTCATACTTTGATAACCTCTCCTCGATTTTTGTACTACCTTGTGGCCAAGTTTCAAGTCTCTAGCACTTACGGTTTGGGCTGCACAATGCGTTTTAGCGGAGAAGAATAATAATAATAATAATAATTAAAGCTGCAAGCAGCATTTATCGGGGTTCAAGCATTTAAGGCCTTTAAGCACATAAGCATTTAAGACATTAAGATTTGTTTAGAAAGCTTTTAACCACTGAAATAATAGATGGAAAAGTCCATTTACAGCCAATACAGGCAAGCTTTTTAACAGTTATAGCGCCACCTATAGTCCGATCTCCATGATATTTTGCATGCTTGTTAATGATGTTGTGGCACATATGCTCACCAATTTTCGTGAAGTTCTGAGTTTTCGTTTAGGATTTATAGGCTTTTGAGTGCATTTTGCCACGCCCATTTTCTTTATGACCCAATTATACCCATGCGAAAAATGCAAAAGTTCAACTTTTTTTCGATAATTATTGATCTAGAGAGTCCAGAGAATTGTCCTAGACTGGTCTGGTTCTGATCGGGCAAAAAACCAGGGACTAGTTCGCAAAAGTAGGTTTTTAACATATTCATGAATATTTAATGAACAGTTTGATTGACAGTGATGGTTCTTGAGGCAAAGTTGTTCAGCATGAGCAGATCTATCAAATGATATGCATTTTGTGATGATAAGTGTAACACCACATGATTACAGAGCCTTAAAACTCGTTAGCGCCAACTAGTGGCCGATTTCTTTCAAAATTCTTACAGACCTCTAGGGGCTTGAGCCGAACATGCCCATCGAGTTTCGCTCCGATCGGACTTCGTTAACGATGCTCAAACCTCATTGGCCAATGGCAGCCATGTTTTTCGAGATACGCCAATATCCTTTTAGACATACATGGCCCCTTGGGCCAAAACACTGCATACCAAATTTCAAGTCATTCGGAAAAACGGTCAGTTGTCTATATGTTTTTATTTGTTTTATAGCGCCACCATGTGGCCAATCGACGCAATTTTTTTACTGTGACCTCAGATTGACCTCTTACACATGTGTTCCAAGTTTGGTGAAGTTTACTTAATTACTTCTTGAGTTATAGCCATTTTAGTAAAATAGGCTCCTCCCACAACGTTAATTTTGCACCCCCTAGCGACCATTAATCGAAATTTCAACTTTTTTTCGATAATTATTGATCTTCAGACTCCAGAGAACAATTCCGCACTGGTTTGGTTCCGATCGGGCGAAAAACCAGGGACTAGTTCGCAAAAGTAGGTTTTTGACAAAATTCAAAATGGCGAAAAATCTATCATGGCGGAAATGAAATCGGAGATATACGTTTTTTTCTTCAGGAGCTCTGGATTTCAATGATATAAGACACTTGAAGCTACGCCTTACGGTCTGGGAGTTCTGAGCAGTTTTGCGCTTTTGATTGCTATAGCGCCACCTATGGGCCGATTGGGCTGAGTCCGTGTATCTGAGTAGCGAGCAATAGTACTACCATCTGGAAAAGTTTCAAGTCTCTAGGTCTTACGGTTTGGGCTGCACGATGCGTTTTATGGCGGAAAAATAATAATAATAAAAATCAGGACGATTACAATAGGGTTTCAGCACTTCGTGCTTGAACCCCTAAAAATCCTTACAAATACAATAGGGTTTCAGCACTTCGTGCTTGAACCCCTAAAAATCAGTACAATTACAATAGGGTTTCAGCACTTCGTGCTTGAACCCCTAATAATAATAAATACAATATTCCAGACTCTCACAGTTGTTTCACACAGTAACGTTAGATGATTGATACACTAACAGATTTTCTATAATAGAACTAAACCAAAATCATTAATAAAACGAACATCCAATTGAATTAAAATAGTAGATGCCAAAGCATCTGAATAACAGTTATTTTTCTGAAATCGTGTCATTTTTACTAACCTTTAGCAATAAATGAGAGTGAGAGAGACAAAAACTGTGTAATTTCAGTGGTCCTCTCTGTGTTGTTTGAGGATGCCACAGTCGTCATGGCAACTCTCAACTCCCAACTGCCACTCCGAATTCAGAAAATGCACCATTTTCCAAAAAAACATTCTGAAGAGAGTTTTTTCACAAAATGTTATGCCTACATCACTGTTTGAACGATTGACATAATGAGCATTTGACAGAAATAGCGTCCATCTTGAAAAAATGGCCGCCATTTTGAATTTTTGGGTGGCCAACGCCTTTTTCCCAAAAAGTGACCCTTAGAGAGTATCTGTGCCAAATTTCATGCTTCTATACCAAAGTGAACGATTCTCTTGAAATATGCCATTAATCTGCTGCACTAAGAGAAGAAATAGTATTGACGAGGTTAAGGTTGGGACAAGAAAACATCAGACAGGATTGTGTGAGGGCTGTGAAGAAGAGAAATCAGTAGAGTATGTAATCATGATTTGTAGAAAATATGAAACAGAGAGAGGTGATGAGAGAAAAACTGAGGGAGAAAGGGGTGCAGGAGTTCACGTTAAAAAGGTTACTGAGCACAAAAGATAGGGCACAGATCAGAGTACTGATGACATTTTTAAGAGAATCAGAGGTTTTCAATTGGATTTGAAGTATAATTATTAGAATGTGAGGGAGGTATTGTAATGGACTATAAGTAAAGTATAGAAGAACAGAGCTAGGTATTTTGGAAAATTAAATGGGTTAAGGAATTTTTTTTTTTGGTGATATGTGTGTGTAGGTATGAGTGAATGGGTAAATTTGAGTGCATTAGTGGGAAAAAGGGTAAGGAAAGTAGATTGTAAACCTATTATCTGATCCACACTCCGGGGCAGAAGGTGGCGGTAATGCACCAATAAGCTGGATGCCAACTGCCGTAAAACAAGAAAGAGAAGACCTTGACTGGTCTCGTCTACGCCATGCTCTACAGACCCTACTTGTTTACTCACCAGAGAGACTTATCTGAACTTCCCGATCCGACTTCAGTCTTCTGCCTGCCATCATCTGTTCCATGTGTCCAGTTGTGTTCTACTGTTCGTCCACTCGTCCGTCACCATCACTAGCCTTCACCTGTACAGAGAAACACCATATCACCAGCCAGCTAAGTTTACATCAGATCATTTGCCTGTTGACTCCCCTGTTGCCTCCCCGCTCTACCTCTTCATCAACTCTTGCAATAAAGCTTTATATTTACTAACCTCGTCTGTCCTCCTCTATTTATGACAGAAGACCAGACCACCAACATGCAGGAAGCCGCTGGCACGAGCGGGAATCTGTTCGCCGAACTAGTCCAGGCAGTTTGACAGTCACTTTTTCCGTCAACACCCACTCCTTCGGCTGCTGCCTCTGCCGGTCCCATGGCCCGACCTGCGACATACACCAGTGAAGCGGAGGATTGCAGTGGGTTCGTCTTACAGTGCTTGCTCTACTTCGAGATGCAGCCGCATCTAATCACTACTGACTGAGCGCAGGTGGCGTTTATGATCACACTTCTATCCAGCCTCACGCTTCAATGGGCACAATCCTTGTGGCAATCTAACGCTCAAGTGATCAACTCTCTGTCATCATTCATCAATCACTTCAAGGAGGTTTTTGGCCAAACCGTTTCTGTGCTATCCGTACATGACCAGCTGTTCCATCTGCGGCAAGATAAAAACTCAATGAGTTCATATGCCCTACAGTTTCATACACTTGCTGCCTCGAGTGGTTGGAACGAGATGGCGCTTCTCACTGCTTTTCGACAATGTCTTAATGCGGAGATCCGTCAGCTCATGGTCATATATGAGGATGTCATTGGCTTGGAGAAATTTATCCAAAAAACCATTTGTGTGTCTCAGCGCCTCACTGCCTGTTCATTACCACAACCCGCACTGCATTCTCCGCCCTCCATACCATCTGTCGCCCTTCTAGCACCTGAACCCATGCAGGTGGGTTCCTATCACCTTACTCCTGCAGAGCATCAACGAAGATTGTTGAACCACCTCTGTCTATATTGTGGGGGAGAAGGACATATCATCACCAGCTGCCCTACTCGACCACCACGCCCCGCGGTGAGTACCATTCAACTTCCACCTAAGGACAACCGTTCAAGTCTTAACACCCCGTTCTTCCGTTTCAGCGCAAGCCCTCATCGACTCTGGCTCAGCGGGGAACTTCCAATCTCACCACCTTCTTCAATATCAAGAGGAAATGCTGTTCCCAAGACCTACAAATTCACACCATTCTGGGAAAACTGCTGGGCCGTGGTCGCATCCGTCACTTCTCCCCCACCCCATCGGCTGCCTGCATTCAGAGATCTCGTTCATGGTGCTGGAAGGATCATCCTGGAAAGCCTGTGGATGCTGCAACATGAACCAAAGGTCAACTGGAATTCTGGTGAGATCCTTCAATGGGGCGATTCCTGTTTCCACTACTGCCTGTCACGAGTCACCAAGACCCCTTCCTACTCCAAGGTCTAAGCCGGGCGTTTCTAATACTGTCGTCTGCCTGAATTCCACTACCGTTGAAAGCCCAGAGACAAATCCCTCCTGAATACCGGGCGTTCCAGGATGTGTTTAGTAAGCGGTTGGCAACTCAACTACCACCTCATCGGCCATGGGACTGCACCATCGCCCTACTACCAGAGTTTACCCATTGTCCATCCCGGAGCAGAAGGCAGGCATGTGATTGGCTAAGGACAAAAAAGCAGGAAAATATACTGAGACCCCCCCCCCCCCCCTCCTCCTCCTGATAGTAAAGCAGGACCCATAACAACTTATTTGAACAAAAAAATACATTTTAATTTATTTTACATCTAGATGTGCAACATGCAACTTTTTTTGTACAGTATGACAAATGACAACTTATTTGCTGGATGTGTCGCAGTGGAAATCAAAGCCGAGTGTCTAATCCACTGCGCCATCAACACCATTCTATAATAATAGTAGTAATAATATTTATAATAACAATGACAATAACTTGTTTGAATTTTAAAAAATAATATCTTTTTACCAAACCTATACTGCTAAATGTGCAACATCCAACTTTTTATGCCACATGACAACAACTTATTTGAATTTAAAAAATAAAATATATCTTTTTACATTTGTTTTTAAACCAAACTTAAACTGCTTAATGTGCAACATCCAACTTATTATGTCATGAGTATGACACATAACAACTTATTTGGTGGATGTGTAACAGTGGGAATCAAAAGCAAGTGTGTTGTCCACTGCTCCATCACCACCTCTCTCTATAACAACAACCATGACAAAAAAAATCATGTATCATTTTATAATTATTTATACTTATATTATATATTTTATTATAACATATAATTTTATTATATTTTATTAACTTTATTTTGTTTTACATTTTTACCCAACTTTAACAGCTAAATGTGCAACATGCAAATTTTCATGTCAAAAGAAGGCCTCAATTTTTGTATGACTCTTTAGCCTTTGTAGCAAGCTTTTTTAGAGCCTCTACACGTTTCGCGAGAGCGACTGAGGTACACACTGCACAGCAGTGAAATTGACCCTTCGCAAGGAGCTTGATTGACAGGTGATCTGACCAATCATACTTCGCCATCCGCCATTTTGTCCGACAAAGCAGTCAGGAGAGTTAGTAGATTAACATGGGAGGATTTGAACTTGAAAAATGGAGTGTACTGACGTCTTTCCGTGGTTAAAACAACATTCCTTCTTATGTTTGTTCATGTTTATTTGAGGCTATAAATTAACTAGAAGGAAGAGATGATCAGTTCACAAGCAGCTTTAACTGATGCTCTACAGCGATCTGTCACGACTCATTAAAGAGCCACAAAACGGTATTTATTGTTTAAATTTCTTTTAAAAAATGACCAAATTTGAAAGGTGAGACTTTGTTTAATATGTTTAATATCAAACGTACCCGAAAAGTAACCTGGTCTGTCCTGTCTGTCAGCGTGTTGTCAGTCTCCTCTCTGCTCCGCAATGTATTTTTCACTGCGTGAGAACATGGTGTGGCGTGAGAACGGCGTAGCTTGTCGGACATAGCGAGCAGGTGAACAAGCTGAACGCAAATACGTCCTTGTTGATACTTGGAAAGGAAGGAAAAATGCATCTCTTTGCCATCTGTAACCATGGTGATGTGCCGCCCGGTGTGGCCCTGTTGCGCGGGGATGGCGATTGTGGTTCCGTCCCGGGTTACCATGGTGACGGCTGTGGGATCCCAGATTTGACTTTGTAGTCATCTACCGACCTGGACACAAGAATTGTAAGGCCGATGCCCTGTCACGGTTGTATCATCCCAAACCCAAATGAATGATCCTGAACCCATTCTCCCTCCAGTCATGATAGTCAGTCCCATTCAATGGTCCATCGACGATCAAATCAACCAAGCCACTCAGGCTGAACCTGCTCCGCCTGGAGGTCCTGAGGGGTGAATCTACGTTCCATCCGCCTGCCCAGTTCCATTTGCCCCTCATGGACTCAGCTCACACCTCTCCGGGCTCTGGACACCCAGGTAGTCAGTGAACCCTCTCGCTTCTATGACCCAGGACATCTCCCGATACGATGTCCGAAGGGTTGCTCGGTCTGTGCCGGTACCAATACACGGCCAAGCTTCCCGAAGGTAAGCTGGTACCACTGTCCATTCCTCAACGTCCCTGGTCTCATCTCGGGATCGACTTCATGACAGATCTCCCATTTCCGAATCCAACCCGTGTCTTTGTCATTGTGGATCGCTTCTCCAAAGCCTGCAAACTTGTCCCCCTGAAGGGCCAACCCACAGCCTTCGAAGCGTCGGAAGTACTCTTCCACCATGTCTTCCGCCACTTCGACCTGCCCGAGGATATTGTATCTGACCGTGTTGACTCACCTGTGTTGCCTCCCCGCTCTACCTCTTCATCCACTCCTGCAATAAAGCTTTATATTTACTACTTACCTCGTCTGTCCTCCTCTGTTTATGACAGGAAGCTTTTGGTACCACACAATTTGATTTGAACATGGCCAAAAGGTTGCTATAACTACATTGTGTGGTGAAGGTTGTTACAGCGTTGTCACTATGTTGACATTGAACCACCATTCAGGGCCATTGCTTAAGTTTGTGCCTAGGGTGTCTGGACAACCACTGGACAACATATGTACTCATCACTGCCCTAAAGCGCAAATCAGTAGTGGTCGACCAATATTGTTTTTTGATTGCCCGATGCCGATATCTTAGAGAGCAGGATGGCCGATGTAAGGACGATATTTTTATTATATACTTTATATTTATTTTAATCAATATTTTATACATTTTAAATAAATTAGGCAACTTCTTGAATCTGCAATCCTATTACAGTATTTTCACAAATAAAGTAATTGTTTAAAAATATATGAATATGTGAATAAAAAGGAAGTAAACTGTAACATTGCACTCAGTAATCTGGTAATTTCGTGCACACTGGTAATCATATTTTTTCAAATAAAGACAAGGTAACGCTAATATTACATACAGCACACAGTGAAAACGATATGAATATGACACAGTGGGCAAATGGATATAGCACAGCATATTTTAAAATGAAGGATTTAAAGTTTTTCGATCGCGTCTCCTGTGAAGCTAATCTTCTGTTTGCATTCACTTACTTCGCACGGACCGACTGTCATTCGCAGTAACACGTTTATGCAGGCTACAAATGCACACTTCACAAGCTATCACATCTGGATTCCATTAAATCTGCAAGGTTTGTGAAATGAAATGTTTATTAGATATTCAGAGATTTGTTTAAATGATG
The DNA here is from genome assembly GCF_963993115.1 of Abramis brama. Taxonomy (NCBI): domain Eukaryota; kingdom Metazoa; phylum Chordata; class Actinopteri; order Cypriniformes; family Leuciscidae; genus Abramis; species Abramis brama. The sequence continues at coordinate 32,820,861 of NC_139966.1, read as the reverse complement.
TAGATGCGCATTTGCTGAATGTTGACAGTAAATGAGAAAGTATTTTAGCCTAATTGTTTGCCTTTTCTGTAACAAATAATATAAAATCAACACATTACTTTTTCGCATACCATTTACTTTCTTTATTTACCAGTTCTGTCTAAGTATTAGATATGACTGACAGAGATCGTAAACTAATGAAGACGGAGAATGTGAGTGAGCGCTGTGTGTGTGATCAGGCGCTGCTGTTCTCTTCTCAGGCGCTGGTGTTCTCAGCGCCGCCCGTCAAAATAAAAGTCCGGAGCGCCGTCAAAATAAAAGTCCATTGGCCGCTTCCAACACATCGGCCAATCAGAAAAACTTATCAGCCGATGCCGATATTTTAAAAGTGCCAAATATCGGCCGATATATTGGCCTTGCCGATATATCGGTTGACCAGTACAAATCAGCCTTTTAAATTTCAACCGACTGTTGGGCCGTTTCATTCTTCAAGGATACGTGATGCGAGTATTGCGTTTAATTTACCTCAGCTAAATAAGATACAGTTGTGTTCAAAATAATAGCAGTCCAACATCACTAACCAGGTCAATCACTGTTTTTGGTAGAAATTATATTTCTACATGGCAAATCATTTACTTGTAGGTGTAGTGGAGTAATAGAAAAACAACAGACCCAACAGTCATGACATGTATGCTGCTAATTCTGTATAATTGAATCATTAATTGAAAGGGGTGTGTTCAAAATAATAGCAGTGTGGAGTTCAATTAGTGAGGTTAATCATTCTGTGAAAAAACTAGTGTCAAAAAGTGGCCCTTATTTAAGGACGAAGGCAGTACTGGACTGTACATGGTGGTTATAGTGCATTTCTCTCTGAAGATCTGAATAAAATGGGCCGTTCCAAACATTGTTCAGAAGAACAGCGTACTTTGATTAAAAAGTTGATTGGAGAGGGGAAAACTTATAAAGAAGTGCAGAAAATGATAGGCTGCTCAGCTAAAATGATATCAAATGCTTTAAAATGGCAACCAAAACCAGAAAGACGTGGAAGAAAACGGAAGAATCGAAGAATAGCCAAAATGGCAAAGACTCAGCCAATGATCAGCTCCAGGGTGATCAAAGAAGATCTCAAGTTACCCGTGAGTACTGAAACAATTAGAAGACGCCTATGTGAAGCCAAGCTATCGGCAAGAAGCCCCCGCAAAGTCCCATTGTTGAAAAAACGACATGTGCTAAAGAGGATACAATTTGCCAAAGAACACATTGACTGGCCTAAAGAGAAATGGCGCAATATTTTGTGGACTGATGAAAGCAAGATTGTTCTTTTTGGGTCTAGGGGCCGCAGACAGTTTGTCAGACGACCCCCAAACACTGAATTTAAGCCACAGTACACTGTGAAGACTGTGAAGCATGGTGGTATAAGCATCATGATATGGGGATGTTTCTCATACCATGGTGTTGGGCCTATTTATCGTATACCACGGATCATGGATCAGTTTGAGTACATCAAAATACTTAAAGAGGTCATGTTGCCTTATGCTGAAGAGGAAATGCCCTTGAAATGGGTGTTTCAACAAGACAACGACCCGAAACACACCAGTAAGCGGGCAGCATCTTGGTTCCAGACCAACAAGATTAACGTAATGGAGTGGCCAGCCCAATCCCTGGACCTTAATCCAATAGAAAACCTGTGGGGTGACATCAAAAATGCTGTTTTTGAGGCAAAACCAAGAAATGCAGAGGAACTGTGGTCTGTAGTGCGATCGTCCTGGGCTGGAATACCTGTTTACAGGTGCCAGAAGTTGGTCGACTCCGTGCAACACAGATGTGAAGCAGTTCTCAGAAACCGTGGTTATACAACTAAATATTAGTTCAGTGTTTCACAAGAAAGCTAAATCTTCAAGCATTTTTCAGTTTATTCAGTAAATGTTTGACTTTGTAAAGAAAAATGCAGACACTGCTATTTTTTTGAACAGCCTAATATTCCCTTTTCTTCACTTTCTATAAAGTAATAACAAATTTGATACATTTTTCTTCATGTTTTGATCTTGAATAGAATGTGCAGTGTTCCCAATGCATTTTTGTGTATTGAAATAAAAGTTATTATTAGGATTTTGAGCTTTACTCACTTTTTTAAACACACTGCTATTATTTTGAACACAACTGTACATAATTATTCAAACACAACCTACAACTTCCTTGTCTAATCTGCCATTTATTTGTTCTGTCTAACTGAAGGGACAGAATAACGTTAGCTAATAATTCAGTGAGTTTGCGATCTTATGTAAATTAAAGTACCAGTGTATGCTAACGTTAGCTATATTTCTTTTAGTATTCAGATTATATGCCATAATGAAGCCAAAATTACTTTAATGAGAAGTAATTGACATTTCAGCACTCCTTGAACAGACAGCGATTTAAGAGCGTACTTGTTGCACGTTAATGTTTTTTTCTTTTTCTTTTTTGGAAACGCACAGAAAAAACTTTTTTTTTAACCACTCGCACACCTGTTTAATTTTTCCTTTGATTTGTCTATTTAGTCTCATTCGTTTCTTTGCTGGATTTTCTCATGTCTGCTCATGCTAGTTAACGGTAGTCACTCTCTGTATTCCTTTCATGTGAAGCTCCAAGTTTACCTGTGCCTGCAGTGCCACCCTCTCTGGTCCTGGATTGTCTATCTGGTTTCGGACTCATGCCTAACTACTGGTTTCAGGGCTTGCATCTCTCCTCTGTATTTGTTGATGTTCCCTGGACTGATTCCCATTACCGACCTTTATTGCCTGGCTTTCGACTATGCTCCCGTCTACTATGTACAGAACCCAGTTTTGTTCATTAAATGTTCTGATATGCCTTTGCTTTTTATGTTTTATTTATTATACTTAAAAGAAATTTGTATATTCGTATATTTTTATTTTTTTCACAAATGTATGACTTTTGGAATTATGTAGTTTTAATAAAGTTGAATTAGCTAACCTTCTATGTCATTTTTACTCTTCAAACTTTACATCTTTACTGTACACTTGCAGGTGCTGATTATAATTAATTCACTGTTAGGCCCATACATAATAGTAAGGATAAACAATATTAATTAATAAATAAATTGTCAGAATGTCATCTCTCAGTTGCTTAATGTCGCGCAACAACGTTGCTACTGCCTGTAGCGTCTTACAATTCCACGTTGTTACAAAGTTGTGTGCACGTAGACAGCGACGTTGCCATAGTAGAAATGCAATGTGCCACAACGTAAATGTGTTTGCTGGGGATTTGATTGAAAATCTATTCTCGATTTTAAATCAAATTTTGATTTGATATATGCATACATTTGACTGTAGTTTACTGGTTTGTGTTACTTTTCCTATTTTTACTGCGGTTGACAGTCTAATGGGTCTTGAAGAAAAAAATCCCACTCAATTAAATTAAAACCTTGAAATTTGTTTAGTTTTTCTTCCCATTTTAGTCAACCTAATATTATAAAACACATGCCATTTAAGCTGACTATAATCATTACACACATGACTGGTAGCCTTCTGTAATAAAGCAAGGCAGGCAATTTTATTTTACTTGTTATATTAAAAATAGTAACAAATAAGCAAATTACAAACAATAGGACAAATGCAATTGAAAAATCCTTTTTAAAATAAAACTCCAGTGAACCAAAGATAGTCTCAAAAACGCGGTTTGAAATTGCTGTAGTTTCTGTCGTCACAAACTACCTTGTAACCAATCACATCAACGAGTGGATCTCTGAGGTGTAGTGTGTGAGTGAAGGCGGGGCTAATTTGCATATTAATAGAACCCCGTATACTAAATGAGGCAAGGGCGTAAAGTTACATTCAAGCAATTTTAAGGAATTCATTTTTTTTTTTTTTTTTTAAGGAAAAAATATTTAAATGTCATTTTGGTGATCAAAGATGAGTTTTAGGGGATTAAATTGTTGACTACAGGGGGACTTTAAAGAAAAAGTTTTACAGGTACAGTAGCCTAGGTCTATTTAACTACTACAGAAATTGAATAATCAAATGTAAAAATAAAATACTGTAGTTTTCACTGTATGAATTAAATAGAAATTGATTGATATTAAAGATACAAAAGTGATTCAGTGAAGAGCAGTGAGTGATTTTTTTTATCAACTAATGATGGCAGCAGTTTATGAGGCTGCTGTCCCTTTAAGAATGAATGCACGGATCTAATATACTGTTACACATCCAATTTTCTCCTAACTGTTTATGTTCATGTAGGAAATAACAATGTTTACATGAATACTCCACACAATGTGCATTTTGACATAACTGAGTGTGCATTTGTGCATAGATAATTTGAGATTAAGAGGCGGCATCTGTGCTTACGCATCCATCAGCGTGAGCACAGAGCATCGAGTCCTTTTTCGCAGCTTATTGTGATTAATAACACTAATGTGTCAATAACTTTAAGTAGTACTGCAAAGTTAAAGTGTATTTTTTAAATTTGTGAATCGATGCGAATAGGTAGATCGCAATTCATATGCAAATCTATTTTTTCACCCATCCCTAGCGTTCACAGTCACTTTGTGGGATTTACAGCTGCAATTGCTTACAAGTGTGAATCCTGAAAAAAAAAATTTAAGTCAAGAAATTAAAGTAGCTGCTTGAATATGTTAATTCAGCTGTATGATCAAACAGCTGATGTCACAACCACATTCTAACCAGTGTTGCCAAGCCTGCGGTTTTTCAGTGGAATTGGGCTTCTTTTACAATAGGCTTGTTTGAGATGCGCCTTGCCTCGCCTGAAATGTACGCGAGAGTAGGCGGCTGCAGAGAGAGGAGGAGTGAAAAAAGCGCAGGCAAGCCGGACAGTTCTCTCTTCTCGCAGTGGATCTGACACCTGCGAGATCAAAGGCGGATATCGCGGGATTCACCGGATTCACGCTTGTGCACAGTGTTGCTAATAAACTGGATGGAATTTAAGTTCTGTTGCTTTTATATGAAAATAAATATAATGAACAAGACACCCAAAGTAGCCTACTTATTTAATTCCATTCCAAATACATGTTTATCAGTCTTTTTTCTTTAATACAGACATGTGTTTTTTTATTTTTTTTTTATAAAAATTACATTGCATAACCCATAGAGATCGCACTGAGATAGTTTGGGAATATTACCACATAACATATACACATAAAACATGATATCAGAGTTTTAAAATCAAACGTTTTAAAAGAGAACAATACATCACGGTTGTTTAAACCAATGAACATCAAGCTGTGTCGTCAGCAAGTCGTTTCCCATCATGCTTTTGATCAGCGCAGTCAGTGGAGAGCAACTGCGCTCGACTGCAGAATCCGACAGGTGCGCCTTGCGCTCGCGAGAGATTTTTGACATACGTCAGCATGACATCAGAGCAAGGCGGACCACACTCGGACACATTTCTAACCGGCATGCATCTCGCGCTGATCACCGGTGATCGATTCTGCGCAGATTTTGCTCATCTCAAACAAGCCTAATGTTGCCACAGGTTGTTTTTTGGGTGTGAAGTTTTAGAACAATTGACAGCACGTAATTACATAAATGAGTCCAATCGAGGTGTGAGTTCATCCAATAGATATTTTTTTTAAAAACAAGAGCGTTACATGCTTTGTAACCAGTTGCAGAGAGTATGTTTGAGCTGTGTGTCTCTCAGCCCATATCTTTCTATCTAGAAGAAATATATATAAAAAATTTTTTCAATGGTACCACAATTGTTTGATTAACATTAATGAGACAGACAGCCTGGTTAATTTTTAGCTTTTTTCTGCTATTTTCATCTTGGTTTAAAATCTACATCATGTCCACAGAGTACAAACTACACTATAATACTTTGATGACATGTCAGCTTGCTCATCAACGCAGTTTGCATCTTGAGAGTGATGCGGTGCCAAAATAAGCCTCAAGTTATCAGAAATGCAACAGCGTGTTCATATATATTTTCTATACAGAGAACAAATGTGAATGGCTGTGCATTTATTTTTATTTGTAAGTTATAGCTGTCACAGGATGTGTATGTATTTGTTTAATTTACAGTGAGCTAAGAAAACCATGTGTATAATGTGTTGCATGTAATGGTAACTGTAATGCACGGATCTAATATAATGTTACACATCAGATGTTTTTCCCCAACAGTTAACCAAGCGTTCATTTAAGACATAACAGATAATGTTTGCATGAATACTCGCCAAGACATAAACTGTAATTCTCAGTGGCGGCTGGTGCTAAAAACAAACTGAAAATCCAACTGTTAGTAATGAAAGACTGAATGCAATTGTTACATATTTTTAACAGGTGATGATGCATCATTACTGCTTACCTAAAAATGCAAAAATTCCACGTTGCAAAATGCAAAAATAAAGGTACCACGAATCAATGTATCTGAGTTCAATATGAGTTTACAATGTCAAACACACACTGTAATGTTGCCTAACTACTTGTAAAGAAATATCGCCCTCCGTTCATTCTGGCTTGCAAATTTCTCAATGACCTTCTGGTTAAAGTCAGTTATCTCAGTCACCAGTTTCTTTTCCATTGACAGCATGGCCAATGCATTCAACCTCTCCTGGTTCATGCTGTTTCTCAGAAAAGTCTTAACTCTTTTCGAGGTTGAGAAGCACCTCTTAACTTCTGCTGTTGTCATGGGTGTGGTGATGAGGATCTTTAGGAGAGTGACAGTCTCTGAAAAGATTTCTTCAAGATTGTTCTCAATAAACAGCTGGAGTAGATCCACTGCACCACAACAGGCTCTGAAGTCTTCCTTGCAGTAGATGAGACTAAGCTCTGTCTTCAGCTTACTCCCATTGAGCACTGGATAGGCCTTCAAAGTCCTGCTCAGTGCATCTTCAGGAAACACCACCATGAACTGTTCAAACCTATCCCCTTGCAGCAAGGTGGCGCTAACAAGGTGGTTTGTGAAGGAGAACCGTTCCATGATGTGTCCCAGTATGGTATCGCAGACCTACAGTGAAGGATAAAAAAAAAATTAATTATGTAGTGATGACAAAATGTCAATTTCAACTGCAACATTTGAAATGACCAGTTTAAGTTATAAAGGGGGACCAGTTTCAATGTTTGAAGCCATTGTGCTTGGACCCTGATGATTGCCACTTTCGGCTATATTGTAAAATATACAAATTGCTGTGCAACTAGAATAATAAAACACCTTGCTGAACAACAGAAGAAGCTTTCAAAAAGACAATAAACCTTTGCAACAAGTTCAACTGCATTGTTTCATTTACCTTCTATGGGTACTTGTAAATGTCTTCTCATGTCTTTGATGATTTTACAATATTTTTGCTTAAATACTGTAGCAAAGAAGAGATCCTTAAGTTAAAGTCATATCTAAATAATAATATAAAAATATATAAACTAATAAAAATTAAATTCCTCCAATTGATCCTACATAAATGGCATAGTAAACTTTTGAAAGGTTGGATTCTTGAACCCACTTCTGATTCAGTGTATATCTTTTGAGTAATTTATAATCAAGTTAATTATCAATATTTATCCTTCTAAATATTAAATGACTTTTCATCTTCAATCACTAGAGAATAATGACGAATATTGTCTGAACCTCTCACTGAAATCTTATCATTATGTTTTGGGAAGGTTTCCTGTTCAGAGCTAGAGCTTGACCAACTCCAACCTTGAAGAAGCTGTGTGTGTGCGTGTGTGTGTGTGTGTCAGTATCCATAGTTACAGGTCCTGACTTTGTGAACAACTGGCATCCAGACGAGATGAAATGACCATCTTTTAGACAAACTGGAGCCTAAAAAATGCTGATATAAATTAGTGCTGGGCGGTATGACCAAACTTTTTTCAAAATTATACCGGTTTCACTGTATATGACGGTATTATTTTTTTCCAAGCATGACTGGGTGTTAACCACATTTTCTACTGATTGAGAGGAAATACTGCAGTAGATTGACTTAGAATGCCCTATTTTACTGTCATGAGTGAATATTGTAGAAAACAAAATCCACACTAGTATTAATACAGGTTTGCAAGGCGGTTTACAAAGAGGTGCCAGCAAGAGGCACTTTACGAACGGTGGTTTCCCCGGTAACGGCTGTACACAAACCAGCAATGCTCATAAACACTGCTTTATCAGAAAAGATAAAGAAAATATTCGATTGAAATAACATCGAAACTTTTCTAAAGACCGTCAGTTCACTTCAGATACATTCATATAATAACACCCGCGCCGCGTTTTGACTTTAAAACGTGCAGTGCTCATAGTTATTCAACGATGTCACTGCCAACCACAAATAGACTACTCTTTACAACAGCACTGATCTGCTTATTGAAAAGTAGAGATGAGTCAAAAATCAATCCAAGGTTCCTCACATGATCTTGTACGTTCAGCGATAACAGGCCTAACTGGACAGCTAGGGCAGGTAAACGGGACAAGGAGGAACATACGATCAAGACTTCAGTTTTGCTCTCATTTAATTGTAAAAAATTATTAGCCAGCCAATGTTTGATATCTTTAAAACAATTTAAGGCATTCTCAGATGAGCAATTTTTGTCTATACTCACAGGGAAATAAAACTGTGAATCATCGGCATAACAGTGATAAGATATGCTGTACTTCTGAAAGATAAAGCTCAGGGGAAGCATATACAATGAAAATAACAGGGGTCCCAAAATTTACCCCTGAGGGACACCACATAGTAGCTGAGCCGATGCAGAAGAAAAGTTGCCCAAATTCACAGAGAATGTTCTTTCTTTTAGATAGGATGAAAACCAGTGGATGGTTGTCCCCTGGATGCCCACCATACATTCTAAACTATTTAAAAGAATATCATGGTCGATTGTATTGAACGCAGCACTGAGATCTAACAAAAGTCCATGGAGAGTAGAATATTATTTGTGACCTTCAATAATGCAGATTCAGTGCTGCGCAAACATCTGAAACCAGACTGAAATGTATCCAAAATGTTAAATGTATTTAGATAGGAGTAGAACTGGGAATAAACAACTCTCTCCAAAATCTTTGACAAGAAAGGCAGTTAGGAGATCAGTCTGTAGTTGCCATGTATTGCCGGATCCAGAAAAGTTTTTTTTTTAACAAGGGATGCAAGATTGTGTGTTTAAAACTGCTAGGAACAACTCCACTTGCTAATGAGCTGTTAATTACAGCTGTCACACTGGCACTGAAAGTCATAAATATCCTCTTTATAAAGACGTGTAGAAAGGGAATCCAACTTATAGCTGGAACACTTCAACTTGGAGACAACATCTGCTAATTGTTCTGATGTAACTAGTTCAAAATTAGTCAGAGAGCTGGATAGTGGAGTAATTTATGGTTGATCAAATGGAGCAAGTACAATTCCATATTTAATTTGCTCAATTTTGTGAGTAAAGGAGTATAGAAATGTTTTACATTTCTCTTGTGTAACATCCAGAACAGTATTTTTGGTTGGGTTTAAAACATAATTAATTGTATTGAACAAAACTTTAGGTCGATCAGAGATTAATGTAGAAAAATAATTGTCTTTCGCATCCTTTACAGCTCGCTGATAATTTGTTAAGCAATCTTTTAAGATGCCATAAGAGACCTGAAGCTTGTCTCGTTTCCACTTGCGCTCATCTTTTCTGCACTCTTGTCTGAGAGCGCGGGTGATGTTGTTTAACCAAGGCTGTGAAACACCCTTGACCCTCCTAAACTTAAGTGGAGCGACATTATCAAGTGTTAACGTACAAGACTTATTAAAAGCTTCAACCAGTGATTCAGTGTCAAGCCCAGTTGAGACATTATCTGAAAAATGCATTAAATAAAATTCTGAAAAAAGATTGGCAGTAGACGAGTGATTAGACCGGGATTTACATTAAGGCTGAATGTATGTAGGGCGGGGGCAGGTAGACAAAGACTCAAATATTATTGAATAATGGTCAGAAATGCCAGTATCTAAAATATCTAAATTGAACACAGAAAGACCATACGATAATACCAGATCTAATGTAGGACCTTTGTTGTGAGTAGGATCAGTGATGTGCTGTACAAGGTTTAGTGACTCAGTGAGGGAGAGAAATTCATTTACCAGAGGTTTCGACGGACAAGCATACGTGGATATTAAAATCCCCAAGAATGAGGAGTCCGTCACCACGAGACACCAGTCCAGAGAGGAAGTCCGAAAATTGTTGAATAAAATCCTTGTTAAATTTGGGAGGTTTGCAGACGAGTACGCAGAAAACAGGACCCAAGATGTCGATTTTTAACAACTGGCCCTCAAAACTGGTATACGCGTCCATCGGCAGCATTCTACATTTAAAAGTCTTTAAAAACAGTAGCGACACCACCGCCACGTCCTGAAATTAGAATTTAGAAAGTCGCAGCCTGGGGGTATTAGATCCCCCAAAGCCATTTGTTTGCCGGGGTTCAGCCACGTCTCAGTGATGAATAAGAGGTCCAAAGATTGTGGTATAAAAAAATAAGACTAAAAGACTTGTTCGATATTGAACGAGTATTAATGAGAGACATTTTAATATTGACACTATCCATGTTTTGTTGAGGAAGAGATGTGCATCTTAGTACGCCAAGATTGCCACACCGGTTCATATTACTTTCACCAATCGGAGAACAACGGCATGAAGATCAGATGGCCGGTATTTGGTTGTTATCAGGGTGGTCGATCTGATATGTCTAAGCCAGAGTCCCAGTCGTCATCCAGATAATAGATGGAGATATGCTTCTGACGAACTCCTCATATGTGGAAATTTTGTTGAGTTTCCTCATATGAGGCTTTTTGTGAGTGTTGAAGCTGACATCTGCTGATGAAACGGCAAACTATTCTTTAGTAAAATTTTCTTTAATTGATTGCATCTCTGACTCCTGGACTTCATTCATCATATCTGGCCCTTGGGTCTTAACTGTAAATTCCCCTACACTCTCATAGTAAGGCCTTGTCCACACTAATACATTTTCATTTGAAAATGCATCTTTTTCTCAACGTTTTGGCTTTCTGTCCACACTGAGACAGCGTTTTTAGCACCAAAAACAAAGCTTGTTGAAAACGCCCTCCAAAATGGATACATTTGAAAACACCGTTTTTAGACCAAACATATGGTGACTGAGTGCAACCTGGACGCATCAGTGAATGGTGAGATATTTTGTTGAATAAAATGATCCTGCCAGAAGAATTGCATGATAACTTCATTATGTCTTGTTCTGTCCGTTTCATCTCAGTGAGCTTTTATGAGGGTTTTACGCATGCGCAGTAAAGGTGTATTTAGCGGTTTCCGACGTTTCAGTGTGGATGAGAAACTTAGAAAACACTTGAAAACGGACGGAGAGTGTTTTGAAACTAATAATCCGTTTTCAAATCTATCCGGATTAATGTAGACGTAGCCTAAAGTATCTAATGCAAAATTTCAAATGGTTGGAGTACAAGCTAAAACATTTTTTATTTTTATTTGATTAAATATCATACTGCAGTGTAATATGGACTACAATAAAACTCACCTCTGCTGCAATCCGTTCATGGACCTCTGGACTGAGCGACCGGCGCCTCTTCGCTTTAGAACCACCTGTACTGCGTTGGTCAACCAGGGAAGGGTGAGAATTTCTGAAAAGGAATAAGAAAATGTATAAATAATAATAATAATAATAATAATAATAATAACAAAAATCGCAAATGAAGGAATATAGCTGCTACCTGATCTTCTGTATGTCCTGCTGGAACTGCTGGATGCTCTTCTTGATGTGGACCGAATCGATGTCTTTCTTTTGGAGTCGAGTAAAGAGGAGTTCCACATGCGGTATGATGTTGTGGAAAAGTTGCAGAAAGAACTTAAAATCCTGATCCTCAAGCAGCATTGCAAAGGCTCCTGCCTCTCTGACGGTAACAGGGTCAAAGTCACCCGAGTCTCGTATGGTTTCAAAACAGCGGATGAGGTCTTCTCTGTGCTCGAACACGGTATTGATGGCACAGCTGTGAAAGTTCCATCTAACATTGCTTGAAGTTGCTAATCTATGGGCCACTGCTTTATCAAGAGCATCTGTGCGCTTGGGTGATCTCGAAAAAAAGCTGGCAAATCCTCCAAGGTCAGAGAAAAAAATTCTCACTTTGGGTATGTGAGAAGTGGCCTGTTGTACTATTAGACTGAGTTGATGTGCATAGCAGTGGATGTAGTGGGCATTTGGGTAGACATTTTGTATCTTCCTTTGAACACCAGCAGTGGCACCCTTCATCACACTGGCTCCATCATATGCTTGGGAGATGAGTTTACCCTTCTGATCCTCAGGAAGGATGACAGCGAGACGCTCTTTCAGTGCTGTGGCAATGGAATCAGCTGTAGCCGAATGCAGTGGAATAAACTCAAAAAACCTTTCCTGGACATTGCTTTTGGCATCAATGTAGCGCAGCACAAGCACAAGTTGGCACTGTGTGGCAATATGAGTGGTCTCGTCGGCCTGGATCGAGAGAAAATCGCTGCTCTGTGCTTCTTTGATTATGTGTTCCTTCACAACAGACAACATACAGTCCAACAGCTCGTCCTGCACCATTTTCGAAGTTCCCTTAAACAAAGTGTCATTCTCGAGGTGCTCTTTCAACACTCCATCAAGAGAAGCAACAAAATCCACCAAGCCACGGAATATCCCGGGATTATCTGAGCTCTCGCTCTCATCATGGCCATGCAAAGCCAGCTCAAACGCGCCGCAAAATTTCACACAGTCTATTATCCTAGAAAGGATGTGCCGATTTTTTGCGACCTCTTCATTGTGCCTTCTAATGCCGATCCTGTAGCCTTCATCTAGCTGTTCAGCAATGCTAAGCTTCCCAAAAAACTGTAGTCTCATAGCGTTGTCAAGATGGCTGCGGCTACTTTCATGCCGTTTGCACTTTTCAGAAAGATGTTTTAAGTCGCGGACCCCTGTCGTTGTCCACGACGTTTCGGTGCCAGGATTTTGAAACAGCAAACAGGGAAAACAATAAAAGGCATGACTTATATTGCATCCAGCTAGCCAACTCCGCTTGCCGTAAGAAGTGCTGGAGAAGGCCCGAGTGTAAATTCGCCCGCGATTACTTGACTTCTGCTGAATATGCAAGTTGGGTTGATCTGGTCCAAGCTCCTTGATCCTTTTTTTTTCTTTGTGAGAACGTTTTGTAAAAGGGTATTTTTGTAAAGATAAAACTGAATTTTCTTTCATCTCGAAGAGAAATTGCGCTTGCTTGCTTCCACATTGATCAGTACCAGTCAATTGACAAGCCACTGTGCGGGAATAGGAGTCATTGAGAACGGTCCAATCACATGAGGCTAAAAATATAAAAACAACATTGATTCACTAAAATCAAAAGTGTGAGGGTCTGGGGCGCAGAGCGCTGCGACCCGAGGACAAAGTGACGCAAGACAATCAGAGCTCAGCCTCAAGTCACGTGCTTTTCAAAAGTTTACAGACCTAGTACGTACACTCATTTGGCCAGCGCCCCACACACAGATATGAACGAAAAACAATTTAGATTTTTTTAAATACATTTTAATATGACTAATAGTGGAATACTGTGACTAAATTTTATTTCTTTATTCATTTGCGATATACATTTAACTTCTTGTTAACATGTTAAAGTAGCTTTCTTCTCTGACTAACTTGAAGGGGGCAGCGCCCCCTATTTACCAGCCGCCACTGCTCATATGACAATTTTTCAAATATATCATTCATTTCTGTAGAGGCCGATATTTTAATAAGGATCAATTGACTGAGTTCAGTTTTGAGAATGAAACCAACCTGTTTGTTCCTCAGTATCTTCTTGTTTCACACTGAATACTTCTTCAATCCTGATGTCTCCACTCTCCTCTTTAATAAACGCCATCTTTATAACAGTGTGTCACATGGATCTCAGCTGCTTCACCAGGACTTTAGACACTCTGTCATGATTAAGATGAGAATAATTAAAAGAAAGAAAAGACAAATCAAAACTAAATCTCAGTGTGCGTCTCAATCAGCTCCATAGTTCAGTAGTTAGTGCACTGGTAAGAGTCAGTCAGAGTGAGAGTTAATGATCTTAAATTACCTGATTAGACAAAAAAAAAAAAAAAAAACACACTCAAAACTAGCACTGCAAATTAATAAAAGAACAAATTATACAGCGAATTTTCATATTTAGTTATGACTTATATTTGTATTTATTGATTACATTTAATACATTTCCAAAATATTTGCTGTTGGTTTGTAAAAGTTGTCATTACACATGGTTGATGTTCTCGTTGAATTAAACGGGTTTGACCAACATGTGTCGTCAGCGTGGTGATTCAAGCGCTTCAAAAGTGTTAATGTTTCAAAGAACTTGATGATTAAAGTTGACTCGGTCTTCCGAAAAGCTCCCTTTCTCTCATCAATACAAGTCAGTAGCCAAATTCGTTTACGATAACCTAATTCAAGATATAGGGAGCGAAATAAGACGCACCTTCTCTGTTTCTTTTCTGTTACTATGCAGATGAGCTTTACTCACAAAAATAAACTTAATGTTAGTTAAAGCATTGCAATATTATATTCAATAATAATTCCATCATTTTATATCGCTAGTAAAAACTATACATTTGACTGAATTGGGGTTTTATCGATTTAAACATGCTGGAAAAACCACAAACCTTTCCTCAGCCAAAACAAAACACGCAGCGCGGCGCAACCTTACGACGTCATTTTGCCAGATCAAAATAAAAGTCCTTCTCACACGCTGCTTTCTAAAACAATAGTATGTATATGTATTTGCTTGCTTGCAATCTTTTGAAAACTGAACATAGAAAGGAAATAATAACATCAGTTAGATCAAATCAAATAGTAGAAGAAACAAATACAACGATAATAAAAGAAAAATGAAAAACAGAGAAAAGAATCTCTATAATAATACACATTAAAAGTGATTGGTATAGTAAAGGCATTATTTTTATTCATGATTTATTAGATGATAATGGATATTTCTTATCTCACAATGATTTCATTAATAAATATAGAGTTAGAATTACAATTAAAGGTTATGATAAGGTATGCAATGCTATACCCACTGGATTGCTAAGAATAATCCAAATAGTTTTTCTGATCCTTTATCTAGACCTGTAGTTTCCCTTCCCTCTTTAAAAATATGTAATGTAGACCTCTTAGACAGTAAGTGTAATAGCAAACTTATTTACAAAGAACTCAAACGTATTATCACTGGCGATTATCAGTGCTATTTTTTGGGAGATGTTGAAACCTCAGTGAAGGATAAAGCTTTTACCTGCTATATGGCATACCCAGTTGCTCCGAAGGTCAAGGAGACTCATTACAAAATCATGTTTAAGGTTTACCCAGTTAATGATTTTATACAGAATCGATTTCATTTCGAGGTGGAATCCTGTGGCTTTTGTTCTTCTTGTCCTGAAACTCTCGATCACCTATTCTTTTATTGTCAGGTAACTTCGAAATTTTGGTTTGATATACATAGCTGGCTGTCAGTAAAAATGGAGGCAATTCCTCCTATAGCCCTACAAGATGTGCTCTTTTTTAAGTGTGATTTAAACTTACCCTTCATTGATGTTGTAAATTTTGTTTTATTGATGGGTAAATATCATATCCATACTTGTAAATGGAAAAAATGTAAGCCCTCCTTTAATATATTTCTATGTGATTTTACTCAAATGTTTCAGAGCTTCAAATACTTCAAAAAACGTAATAGAAAGTCTGAAACTTTGTCTCTCTTTATCAAAATATTTACTTTTTTTGTATTTTCATTCCTTTGATGTATACTGGCTACGTGCTTGTCTTCACCCTTGCTCCTTCCTTTTTTTTCTTTTTCTTTTTTTTTTTAATTCAAACTCTGTATTTACCTAAATGGAAGTGTCTTACAGTGTTGTTTGTTCCCTGTCTTGTTTTGTACATTCTGCATAATAATAAAAAAAAATACAAAAAAAATAATACACATTTTCCATAAATAATAGGTAAGTTTACAATATACCACATTTTAAAGTCAACATTATTATCATAAAAAAAGAAAATATATTTTTTCTATAAGTTGTAAAAAAGAATTTTGTTCATTCGGATAAAAACTTATGGATGTTTACTTCAAATATCTTGAGAGAGGAATATTTTTGTTGTATTTTTATCCAAAATAAGGCGATGTGAGCATTATGGCGCAATAAACTCTCTCATGTAATTTCTTTCATTCATACAACACCAGAAGATGCTACACTTTCAAGCAGTACTTGCCTAGCAAACCAGGCAAGTCCAGTATTGACTAGTTGCACGGGTTGACGTTTCTATTTACACTTCCTTGAGTGTACGCTTGAACACTTCCGGTCCTGGGGTCTCATTTATAAAACTGTGCGTAGGAACCTTACTAAAAATGTACGTGCGCCCGAAAGCCAAAAATGGCGTACGCAAAAAAATATTCAGACTTATAAAACCGTTCGTACGCCAGACCCTTCGCAGAATTCACTTTATAAATCCCAGTCAGCGGAAGATTGTGCGCACATGCGTCTCCACCCCGAAATAACCATATATGGAGCTGACAACGCCTAGTTTTACTATGCAGATCCTCATTTGCATATCATTTGCATATGATTATTCATCCACGTGATAACGTTTAACGGTACAAGACACATTACATTAATAAAAATCAAGTAGTTGCCTATCCTTGCCTTGTTTTTGAATACATAAATCAAATAGTGTAAAATACATTTCAGAGAAAGTTTTTCTCAATCTTTTCCACTGGCCGAATTGTATTTTTAATTGATTTATATTTTTAATGGAAACAGTCAGATATGCCTTGGGCATTATTTGCACGAAACAATTTTCTCTAGACAATCTGGTATTATCATGATAAGCAATTATCTTTGTGGTTAAAACATTAAAACACAGCACGCCACAGGAAAAGTGTTCAAAAACATCGCATCCACAACAATTGATTGAATTTGAATATAAAAAATGTTGTAGCTTCTCAGTAATGATTTCATGTTTAAGTGTTTAACTCCATAATTTGAATGTCATATTTAATCTAAATGTTTATCAGAAGTAAAACATAGTTTAAATCATTATTTTATTTATTTAAACTGTTATTTGCGTCAGTTTCACTAAACGGCCCAACGCGCTCGCTGGCGCGGACATTTAAGAAGGGATGGATATTTGCTTCAAGTGACAGGCTTGGTGAGTGAAATTATATTTGTATTATCTTTCTGTATATGTTTAATTTTCTTTAGATTTTCTGTCTAAAAGTGACCAAAAAGACACTTAACTCCAGCTCACCATCGGTGTCGCCAAACTGCTCCATCTCCAAAACGTTCGTACGCATGGGTCAGAGTTTGCGTGCAGGTGTGCATATATTCCCGTCAAGTTTGTTTTTATAAATCACAACTTAGCCTATGCGTCGGAAGTGGCGTACGCACATTTTCAGCCCCGTTTTGTGCGTACGCCACGTTTATAAATGAGGCCCCTGAGATACAAGAGAGAAGATATGACAGATGGTGCTGTTTTACACAAGATGCCTCCAAGACTACCATCAGCGATGTACACCGGCTAGTACAAGCGGCATGCTAAGCCCTGTGGAGCAAAAGGGAAAAAGTGTTCAAGATGTATATCTAATATTTCTAATAAGTTAACATGGCAAGTTAATTGTTTTCAGGCTATTCATTTTGTTCTGTAGACAGAAAACAGTGAAACTGCATTCTGTAAAAATTCAGAATAAGCAGTGATTCCTCTCATTTTAAATATATATATATATATATATATATATATATACATATATACATATATATATATACATATTAATTATATATATATATATATATATATATATATATATATATATAATTAATATATACACTTTAATTATATCTAATATATTTGAGGAAATACAATGAGAAAATACAGTGCATTGAATATCTCTGCAGCACTTCTGTCAAATGAAGTCATGCTTTCAAGAGTTTCCAGTCTTGGCAGTCCCATTAAATCTTATTTAATTTAATTTAATTAATTTAATCTTACCATTATCTTATATTAATGCAAAACCATCATATATAAAAACCCTGACAAGGAGGGTTTTTTCTGTAGAATACACACCTTTGCTTTTACTCTTGATAACTCTTGATACCTTAAGGACGTCAGAGTATGCAAGATAACACTTTTTCTTAAGGTTTTAAATATGACTTGTAGTTTTTCCCAAGTACCTTCTCTAAAGTATCTCAATATTTCTTCCACCAATTTCTTTATCATAGCTCTACACAATTTCTCTTCTTTGTTTCTCTAAATCAGACCAGACCCCTGTACTGCAGGATAAACCTGAACGTCCCAGTGCTGGACATTTTCGGCTGCTGGACCTGTTGAGAAGTGAATGGCAACATGGATGGGGTTCCACAATAGAGACCCTGGTATTTCTTTTCTGGCAGGCGTGTGGTACATCATACAGGGTCGTCTCCAGAGTGTTTGACATGCCCGGTTCCACTGTCCACTGCATTGTCCACAGAGTCGCTGAGGAGGTGGTGGCCATTCGCCACCAAGTCATTCACTTCCCGAACACCCCAAAGGACCTGGAGGCAGTTTATTATTTTTTATAATAAAAATATTATTATAATTACCAAAAAATATTTTTTTATCATTTCCGTGTGTTTGCAGGGCTGGCCAGACACAGAGCTTTCTTGAAAGCTGCAGGAGCAATCGACGGCAGCCATGTCCGCATCAAGCGGCCCTGATGGTCAGAGCTACAGGAACAGGAGACTGTTCCCGTCTATTATCCTGCAGGCTGTTTGTGACCATCAGGGACGTTTCATTGACACCTACGTGGGCCCGGGACAGTGCACAAGTGCTCTACTACAGCCCACTGTACAGGAGGTCAGCGCACCCTCCTCCAGGGCACTTTATCCTGACAGACTGAGGGTACCCATGTCTCCAACACCCCCATTTTTTTATCATTTCAGGTCATCACAGCCTGTGCCATGCTCCATCACATCTGTCTCCGGGTTTGTGACATCATGGCCCTGGAGGATGAGCACGAGGAGGATGTGGCGGAGGATGAGGGGGAGCATGTTTTAGAGACAGTCAGTGGTGCTCCCTGGCGAGACCAGCTGTCTGCAGAGGTGTCTTCCCTGGAGGAGGCCATTTTTTAATTCATCAAGTTGACAGCCCTAGTTTGAATCAACTGTAATTTATAATAATTGTTTACTTTAAAAGATTGAGTTGGTTTACTTAAATATTTTTAGGGTAATCAGTTTCCACAAAAGTTTTAAGTATTCTGAACTTACCACGTTTTACAGTGTGCTTCTTGGCTGGTGTTGCTGTTGTTCTCAAAAAATTCACCGATGGTAAGGGAAGATCCACTCAGCCACAGCGTGTCTATGTACTGAGCCAGGGTACAGGCGGTTTCTCCAACTGTCATCAGTACACAGAGGGAACCATCCAGTCCACTTCAAAAACACACCTTAAGAGTGCCTTTGTTCCAGGGCACACAGTGGCTTAGCTCCAAAAAGCCCTCAAAGTAATACTTCAATGGATATCCATCCTGATGCAGGGAGAGCAGTAGGTCCTCAGGTGGACAACCAAATATTTGTTATTCGTTACATATACACTCACCTAAAGAATTATTAGGAACACCTGTTCAATTTCTCATTAATGCAATTATCTAATCAACCAATCACATGGCAGTTGCTTCAATGCATTTAGGGGTGTGGTCCTGGTCAAGAAAATCTCCTGAACTCCAAACTGAATGTCAGAATGGGAAAGAAAGGTGATTTAAGCAATTTTGAGCGTGGCATGGTTGTTGGTGCCAGACGGGCTGGTCTGAGTATTTCACAATCTGCTCAGTTACTGGGATTTTCACCCACAACCATTTCTAGGGTTTACAAAGAATGGTGTGAAAAGGGAAAAACATCCAGTATGCAGCAGTCCTGTGGGCGAAAATGCCTTGTTGATGCTAGAGGTCAGAGGAGAATGGGCCGACTGATTCAAGCTGATAGAAGAGCGACTTTGACTGAAATAACCACTCGTTACAACCGAGGTATGCAGCAAAGCATTTGTGAAGCCACAACACACACAACCTTGAGGCGGATGGGCTACAACAGCAGAAGACCCCACCGGGTACCACTCATCTCCACTACAAATAGGAAAAAGAGGCTACAATTTGCACGAGCTCACCAAAATTGGACAGTTGAAGACTGGAAAAATGTTGCCTGGTCTGATGAGTCTCGATTTCTGTTGAGACATTCAGGTGGTAGAGTCAGAATTTGGCGTAAACAGAATGAGAACATGGATCCATCATGCCTTGTTACCACTGTGCAGGCTGGTGGTGGTGGTGTAATGGTGTGGGGGATGTTTTCTTGGCACACTTTAGGCTCCTTAGTGCCAATTGGGCATCGTTTAAATGCCACGGCCTACCTGAGCATTGTTTCTGACCATGTCCATCCCTTTATGACCACCATGTACCCATCCTCTGATGGCTACTTCCAGCAGGATAATGCACCATGTCACAAAGCTCGAATCATTTCAAATTGGTTTCTTGAACATGACAATGACTTCACTGTACTTAAATGGCCCCCACAGTCACCAGATCTCAACCCAATAGAGCATCTTTGGGATGTGGTGGAACGGGAGCTTCGTGCCCTGGATGTGCATCCCACAAATCTCCATCAACTGCAAGATGCTATCCTATCAATATGGGCCAACATTTCTAAAGAATGCTTTCAGCACCTTGTTGAATCAATGCCACGTAGAATTAAGGCAGTTCTGAAGGCGAAAGGGGGTCAAACACAGTATTAGTATGGTGTTCCTAATAATCCTTTAGGTGAGTGTATATAGTAATTTTCTCTGCACTCAAATCAGTATTTATGGGGATGATTAGGAGGCCATGAGGATGGACAGAGGCCAATGGGCAAATTTGGCCAGGATGCCAGGGTTACACCCCTACTCTTTCGAAGGACATTCAAAGAACACTTTTGATGGGATTTTTAATGACCACAGAGAGTCAGGACCTCAGTTTAACGTCTCACCCGAAAGATGTTTTTTTACAGTATAGTGTCCCCATCACTATACTGGGGCGATAGGACCCACACAGACCAGAGGGTGAGCGCCCCCTGCTGGTCTCACTAACACCTCTTCCAGCAGCAACCTAGTTTTCCCAGGAGGTCTCCCATCCAGGTACTAACCAGGCTCAACCCTGCTTAGCTTCAGTGGTCAACAAGTCTTGGGCTACAGGGTGACATGACTGCTAGATTCAACTTGTTTTGGGTTCAGTGTTCTGTCACAACAAGTCAGACAAGATAAAGAGCAGAAGGTCTATTTGCAGCAATTAAACTAACACAAAAACAAAGAAGATAATCCACAATTGTTTGTGCAAGTCTTTACACATTGATTGCACATAAAAGGCTTTTCTCCAGTGTGACTTATGTGATCCTTAAGGTATTCTCTGACTGTGAAACTCCTTCCAAAGTGATGGCATATAATATAGCTATTTCCTGAGTGAATCCTCATTTGGCAATTGAGATTTGCTTTACCTCTAAAAACAAAAATGGTGCTTTTGTAAAATAAAGAAAACAGAAAAACGTCCACTAAAGAAAACTTTATGCCGTCTCTGTCTCCATTACATTTTTCTGGAGCGAGTCACAAAAATTAAACAAAACTCAGCAAATACTCATCACACAGAAATGAGCAATATACTTAGAAATATATTTAAGTGTCTTTTTAAATTATCTAATTCAAAACAAAAACAAATATTCTCTGTTTATGTAATCTGTGTGAAAAGAGATGTACAGTCCTTCCCATGTTAGCTCATTACCGCTATTGTGAACATGCCTACGGACAGTGCACACTATTCATATGGTGATGATGGGAGGCTATGCATGCAAACAGAGTCAATGCCCACATTAATTTTACTGTCACTTTATAAATTTAATGCATACTTGCTGAATAAAAATATTAATTTCTTTTCAAACACTTCCTCTTTACTGTCCCGCTGGCATTGCTTCACACAGCTCCATTCATTAATAATGGAGTGGTTCATAGAGTTTGAACTTGGACTCAAATATAAAGAAATGCGGTCCGTGCTTAATTCAAGTAGTTCAGTAAAGTTGGCAATATATTCACAAATTCAAACTTCCCGAATCAATAACTTGTGAGCTAAACGTTGTTAAAACATAAATGACACCTATTTCCAATCATAGTAACACAGACAACGAGCTTTCCTCAAAACGAGCTTTATAATATTTTTTCACCACAGATTTACACAGGAAATTTGTAGGGCGCTGTAGAGCTAGGGAGGGCTCCGAGAATGGCTGCCCTGCTTAGTTTCATAATACATGTCTGCTGAATCCATGCGCTTCATTTTAATATATCCTGCTCACTTTATGACTTAAAATAGTCTAGATACTCTGAAAAATATTTGTTGACGGAAAAAAAAAAATGACGTCATGCATGTGTTTTACGTGTTCATGTAATGGCCTGGCAGCAGAATACAGCGTTTTTAGTCGTTTTCGCGGATCCATGTGAATGGGGATTGCTTTTACGATGGTGTCGTCTGTAAGCAGAAAACTCAAAAGAAAAACTTCTCCGTTTTTAAGCATATCGTTGTCGTGTAAGCGTACCCTAAGAAACATGCCTGTTGGGCTCCATTATGTTTTTTAAAAAAACATGCATTCTTAAAGGCCACACCTGTAGATCTAAGATCCCACAGTATTTTTAACATGCATGCTGGGTATGCGTACAGGGCGTGTCATAAATATCATCAGCATTGTATGTGCATAATGTATGCAAACAGCAATTCTTTTAACTGCACATAAGCTGTATGCATATGTCAACAAGATATACTATCAAATATACTTGAAAGGCTATGCCAGAGGTCTTCAATGAAACACCTAGGATCAGTGAAAGGATTGTTAGAATGTTAAGCTATTTCACAACCCACAAATGGAACCAGCTTCCAGATGTTACCAGATGAGCCCCAACAGTAACCATCTTCAAGTCCTGGTTGAAAACATGTTTACCAGTGCTAAGAATTAATCAAATAACGCAGTGCAATGATCATATTTATTAAGGTTACACCATTTTATTTATAATCTTATATTTTCATGGCACAGCAAGACAAAAGTTTAATCAATATTTGATTCTGAGGTATCAATATATAGAATGAAGTGATGTCTCTATACAATCGAAATCAGAAATGCAAATAAAAGTGGTCCTGAAGGGGAATAATCATCTCTGGCCCACATTCAACTGCGGTGTGATCGTAGCTTTGATTTTAAACAGATATGTATTTTCTGGTGCCATTTTAAATTGCTGGGCCATTTAAAACTCTTTCCACACAAATGACACAAATAGGGTTTCACATTTTCATGACTTTTCAGGTGTATCTGTAAGTGTAATGGAAAAATAAATGTCCTATTACACTGATCACAATTAAATGACATTCTTCCAGAGTGAATGCAATTGTGATTTTTAAAATAACACCTTTTTCTAAACCTCTTACCACAATCAGAACACTGCAATTTATTTCCAGAATGAGTTCGCAAATGATAATTCAAGTCTTTCTTATGTGAGAAGCTCTTGTCACACTGAAGACACGAGAAAAGCCTCTCTCTAGTGTGAAGTCTTGTGTGAGTCTTAAGGTTTCCTTTAACCATGAAACTCTTTCCACACTGAGGGCAGGTGAAAGGCTTCTCTCCATTGTGAACTCTCATGTGAGTTTTAAGATTTCCTTTTTCTGAGAAGCTCTTCCCACAGAGTTTGCAGGTGAAAGGCTTCTCTCCAGTGTGACTTCTCATGTGGGCTTCAAGAGATGCTTTATATGCATAACTCTCTCGACACCGAGGACATCCGTAAGGCTTCTCTACAGTGTGAACACTCATGGGGGCATTTAGGATTACTTTATATCTGAAACTTTTTCCACAGAGCATGTGTTAGGTTTCTCTCCAGTGTGAAGTTTCATGTGAATCCTAAAGGTAACTTTATGATTGCAACTTTTTCCACACTGCTGGCATGTGAAAGGCTTCTCTCCAGTATGAATTCTCATGTGACTCTCAAGGTTTTTATTTAATCGGAAACTCTTTCCACACTGCTGGCAATTGAAATGCTTCTCTCCGGAGTGAATTGCTACGTGCACATTAAAACGTTTCATGTCTGTGAAACTTTTTCCACACTGATGACATACAAAACAAGTCCCCTTTTGAGTGAATCCTCATGTGCTGATTAAGGGTTACTTTACAGCTGAAACACTTTCCACACTGATCACATGGGAACGGCTTCTCTCCAGTGTGAATGTTTATATGATACCAAAGTTTAAGTTTTGTTGTGAAGCTCTTTTCGAGTGAACTTGCTTCCACACTGTAGGCTAGGGTTGCCAACCATTCCGTATAATACGGAATCGTCCCGTATTTGACATAAAAGTCTTGTTCCGTATTGAACTGATACGGAACGCACTTTGTTCCGTATTTTTGAGAATCAATTCAGTGTAAATCCATGACAGACACAGCTTCTAATATATGTCAGACTATTAACGAAGACATTTGTAGTAGACTATGATAAGAAAAAAAAAACGACGGTGCGGTAGATACTAATTTCTCCCCGTTTGTCTATGATCAGCGTAGCGTTTTTAACATCTTGGAACATCATCAGAGAATGCCCTTTTAATTGGTCGTTTCAGTCATTGTGAGTCACGTATCGTAGCAACGATGACGACAAGTAACAACAGCGGGAAATGTAAAAATGACTACCTCCGAGCAGCCGGCGAAAAAGAAAAGAGCACAAAAATATAGAATTGAATTGGAAAATGACTACCCGTGGCTGGAATGCGTGAGGGACAGTGAATACAAGGCCAATTGTACCATATGCCGTCGCGTTTTTTCTGTTTGTCACGGCGGAGTGTGTGATATTAAGCAGCACGCATCAGGAGATAATCACAAGAGGAGCGAGAGGCTGCGGGCACAGGAGGGAACGATGTCAAGGTTCCTTGTCCGTCAGACGTCTCCAGAAGTCTAGAAGTCTAATTATATTGAATAAGTTTGCACAAGGCTACAGAAAACTGTTGTGTTTATTTTTTTTCAAATGCAGTCTAAGCCGATGAGTTTTGAATGTTATATGTTGTATTTGTTTAAGTTAAAAATAAAACGTATTATAAACTAAACAAATCCATGGTTCATTGTTGGCAAAATGATCATGATAGCCTTTATATTTCACATCTATGTGGTTCAGTCTTGTATATTGATTAGGCCTACTTTGCTATTCTATAAATATATAGGCCTAATAAGTTGTATTATAATATGCTATAACGTATGAAATATATTTATCTAAATGTATCAATTAGTTTCCACAATATTCACCAGAAGTCATCATTTCAGGGGTTATTTTTCAAAATTTTCTTCTGTGGGGGCATGTCACCGGACTCAAACTTAGATATACCCCCCAGTGGGCCTGGAAGATGAGTCTGTTTTATATTATATTGGTGGAGTTGTGGAGGTGGAGGGATGCCAAAACAGTAGGGGTGTAACAATACATCGTTATATTGTGATATCGTGGTATAAAAATGCGGCAATATGTATTGCTGATGTGATTGATCACTTGCGATACAGAGTTAGACCAAGACTCACCTTACTGTATTTATAAAGTATAATACATTTTTTGCAGCGGGGCCCAGTTTGGCAGCCTCATTCTTGTGGTGCGCTCGAAGGTGTGTGTGTAAATTAGACGTGTTTCCTCTGGATGCTGCCACCTTCATTAGGCAAAGTTTGCAGATTGCCTCATTGACATTTTCAGGTTGCCTATTTGCATTTGGGTTGAATCCAAAATATAGCCAAACAGGTGCTTTTACATTTCGTTTAGAAACTAAATCCACCGCCATCGTGTCTTTCATCTTCAGATCTTCTTGAAAATCAGTTTGCCTCACTCTCGTCACGTGATAAATGAAATCTGACTCCTGCAACTGTCATTTGGCTCACGTCTTGTGTCTTGTTCTCTAACTTAACTAAATGAGATAATAAATCATTTGAATAAATTAGTGCTGTCAATCTATTAAAAAATTAACTAATTAATCACACATTATTTCCTGTGATAAAAACATTAAAGTTTGAATATATTTTAACATATATTTTTAATATATTTTAAGTTTTTCATATATTTTATAATGTAATAACTTAATAGTTAATCTCCAAATTAATGTAGAAACAACATGAAGACAGTATATTTTAAATACTTTAATGGCATCTTTTTATAAATGAAGGTGTAACAGGTACAGAAAGTGTACTGTTAAATGTATGTATAGTTTATTAGAATTCTCACAAAATTGTTCATTTACATGCACCTGATATGACTGTCTAAATGAAGTGAGTACCTTTCCCTTTAATTGATGTGATGTCATGAGTCAATACAATTTCCTGTTCTGTCCCCTCCTCTTCCTCTTTGCATTGGTGATGCAGTGGAGAGGTGAGGTTATTTTGGGCTCCTGATAATCTTTTTTAATCCTAATTTTAATTGTTTCTTTTATGTCTATATTTTCACTCTAATTTATGTATATAATATTATTTTACCTATCTGTGTGGTTATTTTTGTCATTTCATCCTGTTTAAGTTATATTTTTGTATCTGGGCCTAAATGTGAAATGAGAGCACATGTGACAAGTGTACATCACATTTGTTTTATTAACAAATAATAAATTGTTTTATTTGTTTAGTTAACAAGGGTGAATCTCATTAAGAGGCTGATTACATTTGTTTGTATATCAGGAATTAAAAATCAGTGAAACTGCCGAATGCTGTCCTGTTCTTCTCATATGCAACCAAAGACACAACGCAGACAACAGACCAGTTACAAAGGCCAGTATCACTGATAGGCTACTAGCCAACTGCTAGGCTACTGATGACATATTAAATTGATTTACAACATTACAGTGTAATTGAAGGCAAAATTAGATATGTTACTGTACAATAGACTGAAATAAGTCTAAAAATAAAACTAATTAAAAATCAAAATCAAAATATGAATAAAACGATAAAACTATGATATAGATAAAAAAAATTAAATAACACTCCAGGTATCCGCACCAGTCACATAACTGTGATAACTGTCACAGTTATAACTGAAAACTATGAAAGCCGGGTGACCGGCCAACCAGTTAAAAATAAATAAAAATAAAACATTAAAGAAATTATTTCCTCTGATTTTCTGTTTCATTAATAAAGTTTGACTACTGCAGTCTCTCATGCGCTTAGAGCTTGTGTGAATTACACGTATAAAATTAAGTTAACGAACAACCTCGATATATCAGGAAACGCCACATAGGTCGCTGAATTTCACTGCGCTTCATGAAGAGTTTTTCTTTTGCGTGAAGAAGCCGTTCGCCGGAGATGTGTTAAAAGATAGCGGAGTGCATAGAGCATCACAGTCCCGCCCACAGCCGGTGCCGGAAGTAAAAATTCAATACAATTTCTCCATTGACAGTTGGGGTATAAGCCATAAAAACGTAACCATACATGGTAGACTTAAAACCAGCTACGGCTGTACTAAGCGATTGTATATGCTCATATAACCGCCAAAAGTTCATGGGGCACTAACCTTGTTTTGAGATAAATGCCTTTTATTCGCGATGTCTTGGAGAAGTACTTCATTACCCACAATCCCACAATGGTGCATCTGATTGGTGGAGCTTGTGTAACTGTCTGGTTAAACCCCGCGAAAGTCTGTGAAGACTGAAGATCATAAAACAAATAAAAAAAAACGTGTGTTGCGTTCTTTGCACGGTAGATTTATCAGTGCAATCATGATCTCCTTGGCTGCCATGATGGCTTTTTTCAAGGAGGAAAACAAAAGTGTTAAAAGGGGTGAAAACCACTTCAAATTGGGTCATGTAGTTGAGTGTAGCGTGTCTGAGGGTCAGCTTGTGGGTTTTGTAAGGGGCAGCATGAGGGACAAGACCTACAAAGTTGTGGTGAGTTTTGCAGGGAGGTTGGTAACGTTAGTTAGCATTATCGTTCACTTTAGCTAGGCTACTGTAGCCTTCATATGGTATGAGTCATATCAAGCATTTTATGATGCCACTGTCAAAACAATATTTAGCTTAGGCATACCTCTTCATGCATTTACTGAACATTTGTGTAATAATTCATGGCAAGTTAATAAACTGAATATGATGCACTTTCTGGTTTGCTGACCATCACTTTTTAATTTTCACTTGTTATTAAGAAAATACATTAAATGTTATTCAAATTAAGGATGAACTATAACTTCATGAATAAAATGAGCATGGACCACAAGTGGGAAATTGTTGAGGCATTTGTCAGCAACCTGCCCGTGGGCCGCTGAAACTGATGAGCAGAACGCCGCGGACCGCCAGATCTGAACCAAAACTATTAAACCTTGCAGGCTGTTGGTCTAAGAGCGTGACCCGGCTACCAGCAGTTTCATAAACACGTCCACACACAACACAACATGCTAGACATTACAAATAATTGTAAAGTAGGCTAGAATGCATGCTACATGTTTTGGAACCTTTGAACAGAAACATCTTCAACCTGTCCTGTCAGCAGAGTGTCCTGTAATATTGAGAACAGGCGCGCTCAACTCCCAAATCATTTATGGGTGCGAGTAATAAAAAAGTTATCAAAAATAAAGATGAAAAACCGCACTCTCAAGGTATAATTTCATAAATTTATTGTAACCATGTCCACACAGACGCGTTTCGGCCTAAGCCATCATCAGTGTGTAGCAGAGTGTCCTGTGGCATAAAGGGCTTTGAAATAAACACACAAACTACACACTGAACACACACGCTAAACCATCTCATTAAACACAGATTAATGTCTTTTCACAAAATAATTGTAATTTTCTTTCTTTCTTTTTTTATTTTGTTTGAAGTTTATTTTGGATGAATTTTACTAATAGTCTTTGTCAGGATAAAACCAATTACTCACATTGTCAGTTAAGGTCGAGTGCTTGTTTTTAGATTGGCAGTGGTACTGATGGCTACAGCAGATGGCATGAAATTATACATTCTACAATCATCTGACATTCACCAGCTAACACAAACAGAAATATCTCTACACCTTTCAGCTGTGACAATATTCTAACATGAGATTAAATCAATGAATAAATAAACAAATGAATAACAATGTAAAGTGTGTTGCATCATTTCAATTTATTTAGAACCATCACATTGATGCATTAAACATATAAATCACAAATTTGTGAAATAAATAGGTGATTAAGTGTGATTTTGCATTAATACGCTTCTCTTCAGGTTTCCACTGGTGACTCGGCCGATGTCACCTCTACCTCCTGTGAATGTCCCCGTGGAGAATATAAATGCAGTCACGCTGCTGCTCTGATGATCTGGGCTGTGCATAACCTGAGCTCCACGGACGTGGAGTGCAGGTGGAAAAGCCTAGTGGTCCATCAGACACAGTCAAGGCAGTGGAGGAACTTTTCCCTGGATG
Source organism: Abramis brama (assembly GCF_963993115.1). Taxonomy (NCBI): domain Eukaryota; kingdom Metazoa; phylum Chordata; class Actinopteri; order Cypriniformes; family Leuciscidae; genus Abramis; species Abramis brama. Next base: position 32,791,507 of record NC_139966.1, on the reverse strand, counting down.
TAGCTACAAGCCACTGACTCGTTCAGTGACCCTGGAGGACCGTAAGTGGTTGCTGGATCAATTCCAGGGTCGCTTCACGGGGGTTTCCTGGCTGCTCACTCCTGAGCCAGAAACTCAGCAGGGATCTCTTCTTCATCTTTGCAGTCACAGCATTGTAACTGCCAACAAACACCTGGGCAGTGATGCTGTTCTTGCTGCCTTAAGGCTGTCCTTGGACCAGATAATGGCCATCCAGACAGCAACAGTGGGCCAAAAGGATAACCACCTCTGGCATGCCCTGCGGAAAGGTCGCCTAACGGCCAGCAACTTTGGGAGCGTGCTGTCGTGCCACCCCAAAACGTGCCACCCCTTCCCTCATCAACAGGCTCTGTGGGAACCAGGACCTTTCTGGAGTTTTGGCTGTGCAGTGGGGCATAGTAAATGAAAAAGAGGGTATTGCTGCGTTCGAGGAGGGCACCGGCCTAAAAGTCAGAGGGTCTGGTTTATGGTTGGCTGACTCTGGGATCCTTGTTGCCACCCCTGATGGTCTCGTTGGAGAGACGGGCATTATTGAGGTGAAGTGTCCATACAGATGGAGGGACAGTACCTTTGAGGAAGCGGTGAAAGAGAAGACCTTTTACCTTCACCAGGAAGGTGGCACCTACCACCTGAAAAGGGACCACAGCTACTGGCACCAAGTGCAGGGGCAGCTGCACATTACAGGGAAGACCACATGCCACTTCATCATTTGGACACCTAAGCAGTGCATGATATTGCCAATCTCCCGGGATGACTCCTGGCTGCCTAACTTGGGGATTTTGGAGGCATTTTACAGAGCTCATATGCTCCCACATATTGAGCAGAACTTGTAAATTGTAAATAGTGTATATAATGTAATAGTTCTTACAATCAGTTCCCCTTTGTTCATCCTTGAGGATTTCTTCACAGTTCTGTTCAAACATTTTTGGGTGGCAAAGGATCAGCGTTCTCGTCGCGCCTCCTGTCAGTACCTGGTTACAGGGAAGCCAATGATCCAGAACATAAGAAATAAAAACAACTAGCCTCTCAGAGTGCAACCCAAAGTCACATACATATAGATAGTCCATTCCTCCGTGTGTGTACGATTCGATTCGATTACGATTCACAGGGTAACGATTATCGATTATTAACGATTTTTTTTTTTTTACTTACTTGGTACTTTTAAAGCAAAGTATTTATGATGACCCATAACGAACTTATCTTCCAATCTTCCTATATTAATTTTATTAATAAAACAAATGGAAGTGATTTGGCAAGTCAACTGTAAGGTTACATTTGCCAGCATTTGTCCCAACATTACAAAGAACCAACAGGAAAATAAATAATAAAGCATAATTGTAGTAAATGAATACAAACTTCAGCATATTCAGAATCTCAAGCATTTAATAATAGACTTCTATCCAACATCCTCTTGTTATTTCCAATGAGCAATATAATCCTTCAGACAAAAAACATTTTGCTGTAGCAAAATCACAAACCGTTTTCGTTCAAAAATATTGAATTATGTACCAGCAGCTCTCATATAATGCTTGTGGACTTATTGCATGTGGCTTGTGCATATTCTGAATAGCCTAATTAGTAACATACAAAGCCGCTCTTATACACAACTAAATAATAAAGAGTTATGACTTGAAATGTTTGCTGCATACCACAATCAAAAACAGCTTATACAAAAAAAGTGAATGAACATCTGCAGAGAGCACAGTCAAAATGTAACTTTTTGTGACTGGCATTGCAGTATAACGTACGTATAACAGATCGGTTTACAGCATACTGTTGTGAAAACTAAACAATACAGAAGGCAGCTCTCATACAAAAAATACAAAATAGGTAACAATGAAATTGACAATTTTAAGTACATTAGCTTTTAACAAAGAGGGTGCCGTTCGCCATCATGTATTTTGCGTTCCGTCAATATTACGTTATTAGAGAAAATAAAAAAATATATTTTTTTTTTTTGAAAATCGATTTTTGACATTTTGTGAATCGATTCAGAATCGTCCACGTCCACATCGCGATGCATCTAAGAATCTATTTTTCCCCCCACCCCTGCTCCCCAGCGTCCATTCCTCTGTGTGTGTGTGTGTGAGAGAGTTGCTGCTCCCCAGCGTCCATGCCTCTGTGTGTGTGAGAGAGTCGCTGCTCCCCAGTGTCCATTCCTCTGTGTGTGTGTGTGAGAGAGTCGCTGCTCCCCAGCGTCCATTCCTCTGTGTGTGTGTGAGAGAGAGTCGCTGCTCCCCAGCGTCCATTCCTCTGTGTGTGTGTGTGTGAGAGAGTCGCTGCTCCCCAGCGTCCATTCCTCTGTGTGTGTGTGTGAGAGTCGCTGCTCCCCAGCGTCCATTCCTCCGTGTGTGTGTGTGAGAGAGTCGCTGCTCCCCAGCGTCCATTCCTCTGTGTGTGTGAGAGTCGCTGCTCCCCAGCGTCCATTCCTCTGTGTGTGTGTGTGAGAGTCGCTGCTCCCCAGCGTCCATTCCTCCGTGTGTGTGTGTGTGAGAGAGTCGCTGCTCCCCAGCGTCCATTCCTCCGTGTGTGTGTGTGTGTGTGTAAAAAGTCACTCATCCAAATTCACTGCAACTTCCTTTATCAGGGGATTTTGGAGATTCACCAAAGCACAGCAGAGCTGTACCACCACATCAGCATGGCTTCGTAAGGAGTGAGGAACAAAGTGCAGGATTTTATATTCTTTCAAACGAGCATTTGCCCTCTCGACATGAATTCTTGTCCGTGCAATGTCTTTTGTGAGTTTCACTTCACTCTTGGTTAACTTGCCATGGTGCAAGAATGGTGGAATGTTCAAGCTGACTCCTTCTGGCAAAAGATCTCGAATCAGAAAGCCTTTGTCAGCAAGGACGACATCACCCGACTTGAAGACATCAAGGATGCCACTCTTAGCCACAATGGCCTTGTCAGAGACTGACCCAGGAAACAATCTGCTGCAATATGTAATGACAGCGTTTGGTGCCACACCTAGCAGGATCTTGAATGAATGCATGCCTCTGTATGACGAGTAGGTGTGTTTTTGAAGGTCCATTGAGGCTGGAGTAGCAATTTCAACATCAGTGCAGTCTATCACCATCCTGCAGTTCCGGAACATCTGGAAAGACAATGGTAGGCTCGACTGGTTTTTCTCCCGACTTGGCACAGCAGCCATGATGTCTTTGAACCAAAGTTCATGTAGAACATAGATAAAAGTCAGTACTACATTAGCCACGCAGGATGAGCCACATTGAAAAAGCTGACCAAGATGCAGGTTAGTGTAATTATGACGAAGCTTCATCAGAGTCATCAGGATCTGGTCATCAATTGACAGACATTCTACCTTCCACCCAGCATAGTACACGATAGACTCCTTGAATCGCAACACATAGCCAACAAAGATGTTAAAAATGGTTCTGTCGGGGAAGCCAGTTTCCATCCGTAGGACCTTTTCATCAAGGATTGATGCAGAGTACCTGGAACATTGATGCACATGTTGAATGGGACTGGACGTCATGGGCAGGCTCTCCTGTGTGGGCTGACTCGTGCTTGGCTGACTCGTGCTGGGCTCCAGGGGCTGACTCGTGCTGGGCTCCAGGGGCTGACTCGGGCTGTCCTCGACAGGTTCATTGTGACTACGCCCTGGGAACCATGTTGGACCCCTTTCAAGTCCATCTTTAAAATGGCAGCTGCACACTCTGGAGTAGGGACTGGGTGCCCTGTCTGCACGCCTGATTAAACAAAAAACAATTGTTATTCATACTCATGGTTTACTTACATGCATTAAGGCATAATCAAATACATTAAAGCCTAAGCAAATACATTTATGCATTAATGTATAAACACAGTTATGCATTAAAGCATAAGCAAATACATGTATGCATTAAAGCATAAGCAAATACATGTATGCATTGAAGCATAAACAAATACAGTTATGCATTAATGCCTAAACAAGTACATGTATGCATTAATGCATAAACCAATACAGTTATTCATTAAAGCCTAAGCAAGTACAGTTATGCGATTATTATTGAATTATTAAATATCAAAGCTAAGTAGAAGCTTAAGAGGCAGAAAGTCAGAAGCCAGAAACATCGCTAGCTGCATGGTCTATGCAGCCATTCCCATTAATACCTGAACAAAAACATTTTTACACAAATGCATTTAACAAATGTTTTAATGCACTACTGTCATTAATGTGCATTAATGGATTTAAATGTACACCTCGTCGATGTCCTTTATACCGTAGCTGCATGGTCTATGCAGCCATTCCCATTAATACCTGAACAAAAACATTTTTACACAAATGCATTTAAGAAATGTTTTAATGCACTACTGTCATTAATGTGCATGAATGGATTTAAATGTACACCTCGTCGATGTCCTTTATACCATAACACGAACACATAAGATAGGTAATGTGTACACATAACTGCGTTACTATTAACACACAACACCCTGATTGCGTTCTTACATTCATTTGAAAAAAATAATAAAATAACGTACTTACTTGATATATCTTATCCACCGATTCCTCACGGCATCACTCTTGGGGAATCGATGGAAACGACATGTGTTGACCACTGAGCGGTGATTGCAGTCAGGTACAAAGCACTGCACCATGTTGCTAACGTTATCGTTAACCGCTTTTCACACACGCACACAATATAAAATACACGATAAAATACACAATGATAAATATAAAATTCAATACACAATACCTATAAAAAACACTATTATTTACACGATTACTACTGAAAGAACTGCTATAAACTGCACAAGAAAAAGTTTGCGTGGCTGTCGTCAGATTTGAAAGTCGCTCTAAAGGCTCTTTTGCGGTTGTGGCTTCAGTCGACTTCAGTGAGGCGCAGTGGTTTATGGGATGAGTAGTTCCTTCGCTCGGAAATGAAAATATGTACACAGTCTTGTACCTTTGACTTTTTTTGGATTTTCTCGTCGTTTTTTCATTCGAAATGATATGTTGTATGCTTGTGAGTTCAGCCGTAGCTGGTTATCCTCAGACATGCTCTAAAACTCTTTAGATACGGATTTTCCAAAACGTCAATGGGAGAAATGAATGGGAAATTTACTTCCGGCACCTAAGCGCTCTCGGGCTGTGGGTGGGACTGTGATGCTCTATTCATGATTATTAGTAGCCTGACGTCATCATACTCAGATTCTAGTCAGAATATGAGTCTGATACTGCTCCATTTGGCTGTGATTATGGGGCGTGTTTCAACCGAACCAGGAAGGAAAATGCCTTGCACAGAAATGAAATTGAAACATAAAGAACAAAAAACTACTATTTAAGGCTATTTAAAATTCACTAATAAAAAAGAACTTGAAGTAGCTTATTTATAGGCTATGCAACGTAAATATTTTATTTGTCAACTTTATTTTCAATGTGTACTTTATTTTGGCAAGTATGAAATTGTACGTTAACATTTATTTAGGCCTTAGTAGAACATCATTAACATTTAAACATTTAAACTATTTTTGAACAATTAAACGGTTTAATTAAAATGAACATGTTGTTTAACATAATTAAGAACTACTTTGACCTTCAGTCACAGGCATTCCATCTGCAAGCACGGACGATTGTGGAGAGGATTCCGATGATGGACCATCAGTTTCCTCTCGGACTTTTACCATCGCCAGGACATTGTCGTTTTGAATGTCCACTTTCAATGAACCACATTCAAGGAAGTATTCTTTAATGTCCTGTCCATCTTGTAAAAGGTTAGTGAGGTCATGGCTCAAATTTTTTTTTTGCAGGACAGAATTGTGAATTGTGAAGATACTCTCCCCGAAATCTCAGAAAAGAGTGACGTGCAGTGGCAGTGGACTTGTACATGCCCGGTTTCTAAAGCATTTTGCATTTTTCGCAACAATGGAATTTGTTCTTTGGATGAAACTCCGTCTGGCAAAATTTGCAGTTCGTATGACACCGTAAACAGATGTCACCGGTTCTTCTTTTTCTTCATAATGCTGGGTACACACCAAAAGATAATCGGGCTGATTTCCCCCTTTCCGACAATCCTAGCTATGTCCCGATTATCTTGATGGTTCAACAGATTATCTTAAATACAAAACTGGTGTGCACATCCCAAACACCCAGATTGGGCTCAGGTGCAGGACATCAAAATAACATAAACTAAAAAAGAAAAGTGAAGTCCGCACACTGCATGCTACTCAAGATAAATTTATTAAAAGCACAGCGTTTCAACCATCAGGTCTTCATCAGGTGCAAATGCAGTCTTTGCACCTGATGAAGACCTGATGGTCGAAACGTTGTGCTTTTAATAAATTTATCTTGAGTAGCACGCAATGTGCGGACTTCACTTTTCTTTCTTTTTTTGTTTAACAGATTATCTTATCAGATTTTCCCTTGGTGTGAGGTGTGTTAAGAGTGTCCGAACCTGCTCGGAAGAACGCCGGAGCCGCCCCGATCACTAATCGTAAATATTCAACATGTTTAATATTTACGATCAGAAATCCTGATGTGTGGGGGGAACCCCGAGGACAAACGCGCGCACGCTCTGGAGATTATCACATGAAACAAAACAATATCCAATCAGAAAGCTAGATGATGGAAGACGGAAGCATAACAAACGCAGTCATGGCGCAGCACAAAGTGAAATTGATGTGGACAGCAGAAATGGAGGATCAGCTTGTTGATAATTCTAAGTATTGTTGTTCCAACAACAAAATCATTCCAAACACTATCATCGCAATTTTTTCCTGCATATCGTTCGGCATGGTTATTCTGAAGTCTCGCAAGATTTTGCGAGATTTCCTGTGTTCACAGTCAAGACTTGTCACATCATGGCACACCACACACTATAGGAGCAAAACGGTTAAATCTAGGATTTTTTGTCCTCATGTTTGTGGTCCATCACATTTTGAAAATCTTATAAGATGTAAAAAATCTTTTGGTGTGTACCCAGCATAAGGAGTTATGTCACCAAGCCCAGGCAAGGATGGCATTTCTTCGATTTGACTTTCTTTAGTAGTTGTAAGAAAGAGTTCTCCATTAAATTATCTTGTGCTCAAACAGGTGAACTGGTAGGATTTTCCATAAGAAAGTAATCCAATTTGAGCTTCCCGTGACGTCCTCCACTTGAGTGCTCTGGGTTTCCAGCTGCCTCCCTTGAAACTCTACGTTTTCTGTTCCCACGGTCAGGTGTGCTATCCTTGCAGTGAGTACACCAATCTGATAAAATATAAATAAGAAAAATCATTAATTAAAATAGCAGATCAAGTACAGTAGTTCTTAAGTATAATTTAAAATAATATAAATTATTTAAGAACTTACTTGTTGCCTTTGGGGCATTTTTTTCACCTCCTCTACGGTTCGCTTGCATTTATGTGGAGGGTCTCTGTACGGAAACTGCAGGTCGTTGACTACAGTCAGATTGGTTCTTCGTCCGCATACAATGTCGAAGCCTTCACCTGAATGACCTAGGTCAATGCAATGAGGTAATGCAATAAGACATAAATATACTATTTGTAGGAAAATAAGTAGCATACGTACAAATCATAGAAAGTTGATTAAATAGGCTACTTACTTGGTTCTTTCGAGATCCCAGTCAACTTAACTGCAGATTTGCAGTTTTGCGCTCGGAGGAAAACATTTCTTTTCTCTACGCAAAAAAACGGCAACTTGATGAAAGTCGTCGCGATCAACTTGTAGTAATGCATTAAAATATCTTCTTTTTTTTTATGCTGATTGTTTAAGTATAGATACTGTATCCGGTGACACGTCTCGTCGTCCAATTTTATTTTCTTTGGGTTCACCAATCTCGGTCCTGGAGGGCCGCTGTCCTGCAGAGTTTAGCTCCAACCCCAATTAAAAACACCTGAACCAGCTAATCAAGGTCTCACTAGGCATTCTAGAAACTTTCAAACAGGTGTGTTGGAGCTGGTTGGAGCTAAACTCTGCAGGACAGCGGCCCTCCAGGACCGAGATTGGTGAACCCTGCCTTAGATCATCATAGTGTTTATTTGATTACCAAAGAAATGAAAAGATTGTTCATTTATTAGGCTTACTTTGTTTTAAAAATGTCGTTATATTTTAGGTTTTGTGTAACTTTTTATAAGGACGTTTTTATGAATTCTATTTAAAATAAAGCGATACTGTGTTTATTAACTTTAGGGTAGTTTAAATATATTCGACATAGAAATAAATTTATGTAGTTTGACACGTGAATTAGTTCGTCTAGCAGGTGTTGTATATGTGATACTTTTTTTAGATTTAAGGGCCTTTGCAGACATCAAATTAGTTACAAATGTATCTATACGGCTGTCCTGCACTTTGTCAGGTGTTCAACTCTGTCTAGATGGCTAATTACTCTGCAGCTGTGACATGGTGTAGGTTTTGTTAATAGATTGTAAGACATATGACAAGAAAATGTTTATTACAAATGGAAAAGTATGCATGAAATTGTTATTTTATATTAATGTGCATTAACATGGTAGTACCGATTCGAATTGATTTATAGATTTCTTTGATGTCCTAAAAACCAGTGTGCGCAGTGTCGTTTCAAGTGGAAGAAAAGTAGATTAAACATTTGTTGGACAAAATTATTTCCTACACGAAATCGTTTTATATTGTCTAATATGCCGTTATTTGAGGGTATAGCTGTTTGTGGTGTCTGCAACCACAGTGGACATTATTGAGTGCACTTGAATCTCACATTGCATTGCATTGTCCGAATTCGGTTACTTATTTCCATTCACTCCTGCTATTGAATATTAATAGAGTAACGGGAATAGTGATTTAGGGTTTAGAGTGTGATTTTGGATTCAGGTATTAAGTGTGGATGTGTTAACATAATAAAGTCAACATTTTTAAATATATTTGTATTTTTATATGGAACATGCGTTGTCTTCATTTAATATGGATTAATAAGTAATTATAACGTATATATTATGAAAAGTGAAATAAATTTGAAAATTCACAAATAAATGAATGAATTAACAATAGTGAAAAATAAAGAATATATATATATATATATATATATATATATATATATATATATATATATATATATACACACATTTTTAAGGTAAGTGTTTTAAGTAGTTCTGTGTTTGACTTTGTTGAGAGGGTTGACCTTTATTTGAACTCCTGAACCATCGTATTGATAGCTGTGTAGATTGATATTTTTTTCATGCAGGTGCGCACCACAGTATTAACGCATCAAATGTGGAACCAAAGAGCGGTACTCCTTTGAACCGTGTCGAACGGACGATTTATCAGACTGGCCAAGATATACAAGATGTATAATTTTGTATAAAATTATATTTTCTACAGTATTAACGTTGAAAACTTGTGAAACATTGTGTAACTAGTCAATGATAGATTTTTTTATTTTTTTTATTTTTTAAATTACCTGGATAAAAGTTTTATGCTGCTGGATGATAGTGGTTGTTGACTCTGATGTTATATTATTAGCTAAAGTAGCCTACACATTTTGGATGTCTTCCCTATCTGTATTAATTTTTTGTCTTGGAGAGTCTCTACCATAGTAAATTGGTTGAATCATGATTAGAGAGACAAAATGTTCAGTTATGGCCGGCCTACAACAGAACCAGGTTGTATGGAAAATATTGGGGTACAGTTTTTTACTTATGTTTGTTTTGAAGCTGTTTTCCCTCATTTTAACATAGTATGTTTTAATTTTAATAGAGTCTGAGTTGTCTGATGGATTTTATGACATGTACAAGACCTCAACATACTGCAGTGCATGGATTTGATCCTGTGGAACAAAAACTTTTGATGAAATCAGAACATCCTTCATGTCTTTTCTGGAATGAGTTTGATCTTTTGTATAGGGAACATATAAGGTTTTCTTATTTTAGAAAAAGGGTTTTGAAAGTAAAGGCAACACTATCAAATTAGCTTTGATGAATTACACTACGTGATTCATGTGCAAAAATGTTGTGTGCGGGGGCTAGAGTCGGCTGGCATCCAGGCTAGATTATTAGGCTTCGTTATGGGTGCCCACCCACTTTTCAACAGGCCCACCCAATACTTTTCTTCAAAATCTTTTATATATATATATATATATATATGTGTGTGTGTGTTCTAATTTTGTCAAGAATTATAAAAAATCGGCAATAAGCTCATAATTTGTGCTAAAATAGTCTAAATGTTTAGTTTTAAAAATAATTTTAAAAAGCTGGGTATGTCTATTTTGATGTTTATGGGCAAGTTCAGCAGACAGTGAGGTTCGGGTTCGTTCCGATCAGAACATGTGAGCAGAGAGCGCATTTCTGAATATTCCGCTCCGCTTTATATTAATTTAATTACTTAAATTGGGCAGGCTATATAGCCTACAGGTTAATGAGCGTTTATGTTATATAGCCGCACGACCGCACGCATAAAGCTTGCCACAAAGAACCGGTAAAAATAATGATTATGAATGTGTCTAAAATGGCAAGGAGACATTTAATTGTTTATTAATAAACTGGTGTTTTCTGTGTCGCTGCAAAGATGAAGTTGACGATGCGGACTCGCCATGAACGCCAGAGAGAAATGCACATTTCATATGGATTACATAATCAGAGAGTAGCCTATTTTTTTGGGTTTTGAATATTTTCGTTTAAAAGTAGACATTTCAAGCTTTCTATAATATATATTATTTAGCCTATATTTCTCAAATCTGTGAGGCACAAGCTGAGTTTCGGCGCCCTCCAGTTCACATGCAATGCAAGTGATCGTGCCGGCGCCTTATTACATTGTCTGCTATACATTTAAATACAAGCAATTGGTTGATAAAACATTGATCAAAATTAAGATACAATTTATACAAAACGAAAATCTTTTAAAAAGAGTCTTTCTACAAAACAAAACTCAATGAAGTGGTCAAAATCATGTTTTACCCACTCCATGTCTCCAGACATATTGTGCATCTCATGATGTATCATATCTTTATCATGCTGCATGCTCACTTTCAAAATCAACATTGATTAAATTAAAAAACATAATGACGTCACGTTTTCCAACCCAGGCCTCAGCCCCCGCTGCATGAAACAGCTTCCAGCGCTTATCGTTAGCTTGTGAAAGTGTGAAAATAATTTCCAGTAAAGGACAATGTTTCAACAGTCGTTGTTTAGGTACCTTAAACGCGCACGTGCAGTCTCGGATTCATTGCTGCAACCAGGAGATAAAGGAGAGCTGAGATCCACATCACCTAGCACATCTTCGTCTCTGCCACCGCAGGATGCTAGCGTGACCAGCGCCGTTGCTAGGAGGGCGCCAACGCCTCTGCCTCTCAGCGCCTCTGCCTCACGAGTGGATGATAGCCCTGTGGATCTGTCTTCCGTGGATGAGCCCGCAACTCAACCAGTGCTAAAGTTTCCGGTCACAGTGATAGGTGACAAAGCAAGGAGTTTCTCCACAAACTGGTATAGCAGATACAATTTCCTTGAGTACAGCATTAGGAAGAATGCAGTCTTCTGTAAGATGTGCAGGCACTTTGGTGAGCGGGGCAGGGAGGAGAAGTTTAGCCAGACTGGATACCGGGACTGGAAGCACCTCAATCACGCTTGTTTAAAGCACCAGAATAGCAAATGGCACATATTTGCTCTGGATAAATTTAACAATTACATGCTGTCAATGTCTGAGTCGGGAGCACATCAAAGTAATTCTGGACGTTCTGATCACTTGTGCCAAACAAGAAGTACCCCTGCGTGGCAACCGGGAGAATGATGAGGTCAGAAACGCAGGTAATTTCCTGGAATTTTATAGACTTGTCTGCAGGCATGATAAAGCAACTCAAGAGCAACTAGATGCGATCCCTAGCAATGCAAAGATGCTCAGTCACGAAATTCAGAATGACCTGTTGGATGCTGCGTGCACTCTCCTGTTGTGGCGGATTAAATGTGAACTGCATGAGGGATCTTTCTATGATATTTTAGCATACGAGTGCAAGGATGTATCTAAAAAGCAGCTGGTGGCCGTTTGCTTTCAGTATGTGCACATGGGGACTGTGCGAGAACACGCTGTTGGCCTCGTAGCCACAGACAACATGACTGCTTATGCGATAGCACAGAAAATATTAGAAGTTGTCGCACCTTTTGAACTAGACCCTAGCCTTTGCGTTGGTTTTGGGTTTAATGGTGCATCGGTAATGGCTGGGCATAAGGGGGGTGTCCAAGCCATCCTTAAGGGCACCTTTCAAAACACCATCTACGTGCACTGTCACTCTCATAGGTTAAACCTCGTCCTGTCAGCTGTGGCCCGGACATCGCTGGATGCTTCTACTTTTTTCGACACTCTCAACACCTTGCACACCTTCATGTGCGGCAGCGAACGTCATGCCCATTTCCTTAATGTGCAAAGAGAGATGCGGCCCGATCAGAGGTCATTGGAATTGGAGCGAGGGTGCGACACCAGGTGGGATTCAAGATCGGCCGCAGTGACAAAAGTTTTCATTCTGTGTGATGTTATCGTGGAGGTGCTGGCACAGTATGCGGAAGAGGGGGGACAGAGTGAGATTGAGGCACAGTCACTCCTTCAGCAGATCAGAACAAAAAAGTTCATATTCCTCCTTGTACTTTTCAAACAGTTGTTCAGTAAATCAGACTTCACGTCTAAAAGCCTCCAGTCCATCGACACATCAGTGACAGACACGGTTGATTTGATCGAGAACCTCAAACAAGAACTGACAGACATCCGCTCCGGTGACTCTGCGTTCTCAAATATGTTGGCAACAACAAATAAGATGATGGAGGATCATGATGTCGAGAACTGGGATGTACCCAGTTTGCCCCGCTCAAGAAAGCTCCCAGGCCGATTTGAGGGAAGTATTGTCACATGCACGTTGGGGAAATTGACAAGGGTGAGGAGTGACAGTGACCTGCGCAACATTTCCAACACGCTAACAGACTGCCAGCTTAATGAACTGAACACTCGATTCCACAGTGACACCTATGGCCTCATGGCATCTGCGGCAATCCTGATGTCCCCTAGCCTTGATACAAATGACACCACCTTGGCCACTATAGTGAACTCTCTCAATGATACAGGGAAGCGCTTCCACGTAACCATATCAGAGTCGGAGCTCGAAGTGTTTGTGCAACTCATAGAAAGGAAGAAAAAAAAGAGAACATCTCAAAAGTCTTGTTGAAGTGATGGACATATGCAATCAGGACGTTTTCCTGAATATCCATGCTTTCTTAAAAGCTTTGATAACACTGCCAATGACATCCTGTACAGTTGAACGCATCTTTTCCAGTGTCAACCGGTTTAAAACACCAAATAGGAGCACCATGCCTACTTCTCGCCTTATGTCCCTCTGTCTGTTGACATTTGAGAGAGAGCTTACAGTAACTCTCGACTTCGATGAAATCATTGACATTTTCAAGAGCAAACCCCGCCGACTACTCCTGTAATTTCGGAGAGATAGGTAGCATGCCTTTTCCTACTGCTCTGTAAAACAATTTGATTTGCAATGAATCAATATTCTTCTCATACTCTCTCTTCATCCCTTACCTTCACGTTTGGCAATCTTTTAAGCCTGTCTGTTGGCGCAAAAATATGAGTGTCTTTTAGCCTACTCAGTTGCTATTTTTTAGCCTGATAAGTTAATGGCTTCTGAATTTTTTTTGTTGTTGTTGTTTTTCTGCAATGCAGATAACTTTGTTGATATTGTGATGCTTGATCCGACATGCGTTAAAGGGCTGTTAATCTTCGTGGATGACTGTGAATTGGCGGTAGCCTATATTGTATTAGTTATCTCGAAGTAGCCTATAGGTTACATTTTAAGGCATCTTCTCTGTATAATAAGTCAGTCTGTTGTTAATGAAATCGAAAATAAATAAATGGACAGATGACGTTGTCAATGAACAAGTTCTGTGCCCGAGTATTGATTGAAACTGTCGGGCAGTGTTGTTGATCTGTAATGTATTGTTGAAAACTTAAAACAATTAAGAAGAATTGTGAAATATTCGGCCTCATGTTATACGAGCAGAACTAAACTATGTTTTGGGAAAATATTACATTCCTGACCACTTTTTACAGTCTAAATATAGGCTATTATAGTTTAGATTTTTTTTTTAATAATATCCCATGAGTCCTAATAAATGCAATTTCAACTATTTCTGAAGTGCTTCTTTTATAAAGAACACCGCTTTTTTTTTATTATCGGGAAACGCAGCCCAGGTATGATGCGTAATGGAGATTCCAAAGCGCTCTTCTTTGGTCAGAACCAAGGAGAGCGATCGCGGATAGGTCCGTCCTATGCACCGAAACTTTTTAACAATACAACAAAATATTTAAAGAGCATCAAGCTATTAAAATCTATATTATGTATACGCACAGATAATATAACAGTATATTAGTCAGTAATTTTTATGAGGTTAAACAGTGATTGGATAACGTTTTTAATTTAACGTTTTTAATTTAAGGCCCACCCACAATTGGTCTGGCCCATCCAAAACTGGAATCCTGGCACCGTGCCTGGGCTACCGGTATAATAATCCTCCTGGTGCCGGGTCTGAGTGAGTAATTTACTCTCTTACCTTTGTTCTTTGATTAACATTAATGACACTTTAAGACCAGCCGCTGCTGACAGATTTTCTCACAAATCTCTACATTCATTTAAGACTTTATTTAAATCATTTAAGACTGTTCTTATGAGGACACTCGACAAAACAGACATTTTGGCATAATTTGTGTGTGTTATGGTTTGTTAAAGCCCAAAAGAGAACTCAATACTGACGTGCGTCTTTTCTGTCTGTCTGTCTGTGTGTGTGTGTGTGTGTGTGTGTGTGTGTGTTTTTGTGTGTGTAATAGGCAGGACTACTAAAACGGATATTGCGTAATTGCGTTAAATATTTTTAACGCTTTAAACTTTTTTTTTGTGGTGCCGCGGTGGGCAAGTGATGAAACCGGTGTTGCAACTGAACACCTTGTAACACCGACTATCGTAGCAAGCCTAACTGATACACATCCCGTTTTAACCCAACGGTTTACATTCATAACCGACTGGGTTTACATGAATACTCACCAGGCCCAGCATTTTGACATATTGTTGCCAAAAGTGTGTATTTACCCGTTTAGGCGCACAGCCAAAGCTCAAAAGTTAACTTTGTTTTCCGTGTTCCACTCCATCTTGGAGCGCGTGTACAGAAAGCTGCCTGAGGAACAGCACAAGTTCTGTTTCACACTTTTTAATATCAAGCACATCCCATTTTACAAAAATCACAATACATGCATATTAAGTTTGTGCTTTTGAGGAGGAGTGAAAGCGCACCACTGAAAAGAAAAGGAATGTGGCACAATAATCGTTTTATCTCGATTATTGTGTTCTCATATTCATTGGAAGCCAAAATCTAAATCTATTGCTCTACTGAAATGTTTCATGTAAATGCTTAATCAGTGAAAAGACATCAATAAAACTTGTAAACAATGTCAAGAAACATTACATTTATCTCAGAAGTCACTCAATATCCATAAACTCCATACTTGGAAAGAAAAATTTACTCTAGAGGAGCATTTAACAAAAAAATATGCACTATATAACATATTCATTATATATTTTACTGTTTCATTAAATAATGAACACTTATGTTTTTATTATTAAAAATGCATTATATGCAATTGTATACTATTCATTTGTTAATTTTAACCTTTAATAATGTACCGGCTGAAAGTTATCTGTATAGTTTACAACATTAGTTGAGAAAATAGATATTTTTTCCTTGAGAAAAATTGTGCATAAAAAAAACAAAACAGATATTGTGACGAATGTCATTCTAGAGTGGCCTAAAAGTTGCATGAATTCCGATATGACTGTTCACACTGAGGTCTCACTGCAAAATATCTGACTTGGTGACCAGATTTCTCAAGGTGAAGAACAGGACGGGATGGGCAGGCACGCCAAACATCACAGACAGTATATCATTCAGTGAGAATGAATGCCACTACTAAAGCAAGAAACCGTTCACTGCAGCCACATACCCCGGGTTTTCCGTGCATTTTTGTAGTAGGCTACCTTGAGTTCTCTTCCTGGGGATTTGAAATTAAGGCAAATTCATATTCTACAGAAAAGAAAACTCAAAAGTAAAAATGGTTCTTTGGAAAAAGCTAACCAACTGTTTTGAACAATCAAACGTATAACAAATTTCTTTCAGTTGATAGTCTATGGTTCAAAGATAATACAAAGTGTTTTTCTATTAAAAACGATTTAAGCCCACATTTATTTATTTTTTAAATAGCGCTTTTAATAGTGCAGCGCACAGACTCTTTATAATTGTTGTGAAATTGCTGTTTTATTTTGCACTGGCAGTTATTGGGTTAATGCGGTGACTTCGGAAAAGGCCGGGTAGAGAGAAATGAGCGAGTGAGTTAGGCTAGTAGCCTGGAAATTCAGACCTAAATCTAAAAGATTAATGGTCTGGCGTCGACTAATGAAAATCGCCCAGCTCGAGGGGCGACACCAAGTATGCATTTGAAAATCTCACTGCACACAATTGGATAACACTATGACCAATCACAACAATAAACCCCATATGCTTAGCTACCAGTGGAGCTAACTGGTAGATTAGACTCTTACCGTATCCGGTCGGCAAAACAGCAAAAACGTCCTTCTTGCAAAGGAACGATTTGAGCGGCGTCTTCTGTTCCTGTTTTAGATAAAAAGCCAAGTCTAACTCGTTCATTGTAGTGGCCAAAGCAGTTTCAAACAACTGGTATTCATCCATGGGCATCTTGCAATGTTTACTAATGACTTAGACATCACAGCGCTGTCGTCATCTGTTTAGCTCGCCTCTGGCCCGCCTATATCAGATAACCCGATGTGATTGGTGCAGCTCAGATCTAGGGGCATATTTAATGAGCATCATTACTCGCTGAGCAAATTCAACTTGTGCTCTCGCGAGAACTCTGGATTACCAGGGTATTAGGCTAGTGCGTTTGTGTACAGTTGTTCTTGCTTTCCGATTAAAAGTTCAGTAATGGAGCCTCCTTGTCTGTCGCTCCGCAGACATTACAATACTGTGAATGTTTGTGGGAAAAAATTAAGTTTCAATCATAAATGTACAAGAAAATTTAAGAAGAAAATCATGTTCAGCACGTAAACCCGGGGATAAAAAAAGCTTTATACTCACCAAAACTACTGCTTATTTTTACACTTCAATTATTCTGTTGTACAGGTTGTACAGGTTTTCTGTGCGTTTCAGTTCCAACAATAAGTCCTTTCTATTTTTAATTCTCGTCAGGGCTGAGAATGTCCGCTCGACAGAAGCACAGGGACAGTCACCGCAAAACATCAGTGTACAGCTGCCCCATGCTCTCACACAGATTTTTTTTAAGGAAATCAGTGAGATCAGCAGGACTTTTGCCTTCAAAATCAGTCATGGCATACATTAGTCAGTTCGGTTTTTACCCGGACAGATCGAATAGTTCCGTGACTCTGTGTTAAGCTGGATAAGGCTGAATAAGGGATTTTTTCCGGTAGGTTTGAAACTGCTGGGGAAGAGACACATTAATTTGTGGGTTAAAAAAATATTAAATCTACAGTTTATGCAGTTCGCTACAGATGCGGTTCGCTAGCTTTCACCAATAATGGTGATGGTATGCGCTCTGTCCATCCAATCAGAGGACGTGAAATTGCAGACGTTATTGTACGCCTGCTAGATGGCCCCGGTGCAGTCTAATCGAAATCTGATTGGCTGATTAAATCTGATTAATTATCTGATAGGTTAAAGAAACAGTTTCACTGCCATTCATTTTAAGCTACAGGCACTATTGATTCTGAAGGCCTCAAGGCAGATTTCTTTGACCATGGCAACACATGATGGCTGGAATATGATTGGATAAAAGCTCTAACATAAACGATTGTAGCAGGAAGGGTTATGACCCCTCCTACTTGTCATGGTTTGGCCAATGGCCTGGCATCCGGTGCGTATAAGAGCATGGGTTACCGGTTCCTTAGTGTGCGTCACTATCCGGGGCCGTGACGTCACCCAGGCGCCCTGCCGCTTTTTGCTGGAGAGCAGTGTCAGGTGTTGCTCGTAAAAGATCGCTGAAGCTGCTTATTCACTGTCGGTGCTGTTTGCCAGTCTGTGTGCTTTCTGGAGAGTTCAGTATGGACATTTGAGACGGGTAAGGGAAGCATTTGTATGCGACGGTGTTTTGTAAATGAAGTTTTGCTTTGGCTGAGCGGGTAATCTGACTAATCTGTATGCTTAACGTAGTGTAAGATCTATCTGCGCTTTCTGCCAACGAGTTTTGTCGGAGACATCTGGCTCCATCCACCGCATAGTTCGGGGATAGTAATCCCGGGACAGCACGTTTTGTTGTGAGTATACTGCTCAAGCGTGAAGCCAAGGGAAAAGGAATTGCAGTGTAACACCTTTCGTTTTTGTTTTTAGGCACGCGATAAGGACAATAGCGGCGTCCTGCATGAGAATTATCTGCCCTGTGCTTCATCTTAAAGTGCTGTTTGCTCTGCTCCTCATCGGCTGCTGTTCTGTTTTATCTGTTTTGACTGTTCTGTTTTGACTGTTCTGTTTTATCTGTTTTGACTGTTCTGTTTTGACTGTTCTGTTTTATCTGTTTTGACTGTTCTGTTTTAACTCTTCCAACTGTTCTGTTTTGTTTGAACTGTTTCGAGTGAACTGTCTCGAGGGAACCGACTCGAGTGAACTGTCTCGAGTGAATCGTCTTGAGTGAACTGTCTCGAGTGAATCGTCTTGAGTGAACTGTCTCGAGGGAACCGACTCGAGTGAACTGTCTCGAGTGAATCGTCTTGAGCGAACTGTCTCGAGTGAAGCGTCTTGAGTGAACTGTCTCGAGTGAATCGTCTTGAGTGAACCATCTCGAGGGGACTGTTCCAGTGCACTGTTTTCAGTAAATTCTGTTCTCAGTGATATGTTTTGAGTTTTTTTTGGTTGTCTTCTGTTTATTTCTTTTAATTGATTTATCTTTCTGAATGTGTATGTTTATTTTGGTTTGATTATTGTATTGGGGACTTATGGTTATATCATTTTGCTCTTTTTGCATATCACTGGTTGATAATGTCTTTTTTTTCTTTTGTTTGTTAGCAGGGCCTGGGCACCCGGGGGCAGGCGAGTGACCATTTAGGTGGTGACGTCTTCACTGTGTGTCGTGGTCTGCTCTGACATGAGTCGTTGAGTGTGTGTGCACTGCGAATAGAGTAATTTTCATATGGGTGATATCTTGAGACTGCCCCTGTGGGTAAGCCCAGGTTCCTCTGCTGCCAACGATAGAATTAAGTAAATAGATGAGAGTGATTGCTGGTCAACGCCTTTTATAATCATTATGTCTTCTAATAATCAATAAAATCTTTTTCATTACCTATGTCTCTGATTCCAACAGTGATTAGAACCTGTGTGTGCCTGTGTTTAGAGGTTAAATTCTTGGGGTGAAATTCCCCAGGTGGCGTAGTCGGAAATTATATCAATTTGAGTCAAACCACGCCCGCTCTGCTACACATACACTACTGGAAGCAGCGCAACTAAGAGAAAAGCTATGGAATTAAGAGAATATACTATTTGGAATAATTTAAAACAAATTCATTGAAAAAATATTATATATTATAAATAAGTTAGTGATTCTGAGAGAAGGCCCTGCTGGCCCACCACTGCTAGGATCTAATATAGCCTATACTGACACATATCCAGTTTTCACCAAGCTGTTTACATTCACTTAAGCCGTAACGGAATGCACTGACATGAGATACTCCACTTTTCGTATACTCCAGCCTGCCAGAGTCACGTGATTTCAGTAAACGAGGCTTAATTACGTCATAACTGTTTCGAAATGTTTCAAAACACTTAGAAATTTCAATGGTTCACTGCTGGGGACAATGATCTCTGTCAACCCATGAATCAATAGGAGTCGCTGAGAACCAATGAAGGAGTGTCTCTGATCAGTTTTATAAATTTGTAGACGTTTTAATCTTTGTAGATGTTTTAAGTCTTATCGGTCTGTTTAGCTGAGCCATTCATAGAACAAACAAAACAAACCCTGACAACTGATAAAATAATATAGACACTTGATAATCTTATTAGATGATTAGATAATTGCATCTGAAAGATTTTACTTTCAATAAAAAAATTGCAATAGATTTGTAATAGATTTGTTACACTGTTCTGACCACTAGGGGTCACCGTGGAGACAGGTGTCAGTTTGTTTCGAAGCCTCGACACAATATGGCACATTTGCTTCAACTGTTTCAGTGTTCCACGAAGCCTTGATCTGCCCACCACTATCATTAACCCAACGTCACACTAAACAAATAAAAATTGCCAAATGTCACCGAATAACACTAGGCTCAAACAGCTAAACTGCAATGCTAAAAACAAGACGTACCTCGGTAGTCCGTAGCAACGGCGCAAAGGGGCGGGCTTTCGACCATGACGCACTCCAGGAGGCATCAACAACAAGTTTATATACCCCAATGGCAAGAGCTCATTGGTCACGTATTAAATAATAGTGACGTGATGAGAACGTCACTTGACTTCACTACACATACAATACATATAATAAAATAGATGTAAGAGGAATTCAAAGTTTAATTCTTGTTGAAAGTCATACTGTCCAATGATGTGCTGAAAATATTAAGAACAACCAATTGACTAATTATGTCAAAAAAGCAAAACTGTAATGTTTGGGAGCAGAAACATTAAACTAAACATCTAACCTTTTTCACAAACTAATTTGGATTTGGAAAGAGTATTATTCAAAAACTGTTAGTGTTTTGTCAATAAAATTAAATCTGACTTCCACCTGAGCAGCATCAAATTATTTCATTGTTTTGATACTTCTGCTTGAGGATGAATATCACAATGTTCGAATTGTGTCAAAGCTCTTGGGGGATCCAAAGTTCCCACCCCCCTTTTTTATGAGTTTCAGAAGTTTTTTTTTTTTTTTTTTTTTTTTTTTTGCAGCTGAGTATTTTACTCTGTGCATAATTGATAAAGACTTTTCTCCACAAAAAAAAAAATCTATGTAATAACAAACTTATCACATTTAAAACTATAAAACTTGTCCTTTTAACACTTTGCATTCAGGGCCAGTATTTGAACAATCTTCCCCCAAAAAACATTACATAAAAATAAAAAGAACATTTTATATGCTGCTATCTATTCTTTCCATCCTTTCTGCCAGTGTTATGAAGAGACACTGGCAGTAGTTGATGCGTTGACATGATGCGGGACATGGCTCCTCCGCCTTTTCAAATAATAGTGTTTGGTTTACCTCACAGACTGCAATTCGTACTTGACAGCACCATGGAAGCGAATTTGAGCACTGATACGTTGGATTCAATAGTAACGTTAGAGGTGTGAATACATTTTAGCCCTTTCATTCTGAAAACGGAATAAAACTTGAGTGTTTGAGCAACCGAACACACATCTCCAACCCATATTGCTCCGTGACATGACAACGGTTCTTTTGAACCGGTTCTTTTTTTGTGATCCGGTCGAACCAGTTCACCAAATCGAACTGAATCGTTCAAAACACAGTCAGCGCTGATCCAGTTTTCTAAACTTACTCGCTTTCGGACGTGCCTGACAGTCACAATGACTCGAAATAACAATATCCCGGAGTATGTGTTACTCCAGTAACTCCGACAGTTAACTAATGGAACTGATGAGCACGAGCAGCTGACACTGAGCATGCGTTTACTGCCAAACATACAGTCAGGTACAGCCACGGTCGCTTTGGCCAGGTGGTGTTTATAGCCTATGGGGCGGGACGCTTCAGATTCTAGAGATGTGATGAGAAGCTGAAGTCCGCGGTGACGTCAAAAATCTGTGATCCATTTTAGCGTAAGTGAGAGACTGTAAGTTTTGAATGCTTATATCTCCTCAATGCAAATTTTGTCATTGTTTTGGAACACACCAGCTTATTTATAACATTAAGGCTAACATATTCACCCTAAGAGCTAAAAAACTAAATTTGATTTCAGGGGGCCTTTAAAAGAGAGTGGCAGCATTGCTTCATTCACTAATGTTTAGAACACAGTGGCCTGATTTTCACAGCAGATTTGTCTCGCCCTGTTTTACTGGCAGTTGACAGACAATGTTTCTCCCTAAGCCAGGACCAAGTATAGGGGTAAGGGTCAAACATCTTGAGAGGGGGCCATTAATGTCAATGAAAAGTACTGCAGAGAGGCTCCTAAGTCGAAAGCGATTACTTATGTGTCAGTGGCATTGAGTACAGAGAAGCCTTTTTCACACTCATAAGAACTTGCCAGGTATGTTTTACCCTGCAAACAAGCCTGAGAGCAGGGCCCCTGAGAATTTGCTCATTGGCAAAACGTTGGCTTATCCTTACGTTGGCAAAACGTAAGGATAGCGCTGGCCCTGCACAGGCAGCCTTCGCCTAGCCCCCAGGAAGCCCTCACAAGAACCACACAGGGACTGCACTATTAACCAGCCACACCTTTAACCTCTCAATTTCAGAATCTGGAGGACTTGGCTGAAAGGAGCATTTTCTTACAGCCTCTGAAAAGCAAATAGGCCTATATGAAACAACACTGTGTGTGGTAAGTAATTTATATATGCTATTTCTAAAATCGCAAGCTACCTTACCTGTTACAAACCTCCTTAGCCTCAGGTTCTGAAAAGGTCTCTTTTGGTTTGAGCCATTCCAGTTCAATTGAGTGGCTAAAGAATGGCCAATCAGTGTTGTTAATATTCTCATAGTTGCAACTTGGACTTTACACCCACCAATGGTTCCTAGATAGGCAGTCTAACAGGAAGGGAAATACACAAGCATTAAAAAGAGATTTTCAATGGAAAAAAACTATGTATAATTTAAATCTGATTATATAATTCTCAAATTAATTTAGATAGCATAAATATTTGACTGTAAAAACAGAAATCAAATCACATCTATGTGTTACTTTCAGTCAGTGAAGAGTACAGTTGTTAAGTTATGGCAGAAAGTCAGCTGCAGTTGCACTGTTGCCAGTTTGGGGACTTAGTAGGTTTTCTTACTTCAGACCCCCCTGGTAACTTTATTTCTCAAAAGCAATTTCTTTGAAATTTCTCTTGCGAGTTGCGACACTTTGTTGAGAAGCTACAGTTGTTAGAACAGTGGCACTAGTTGATCAGGACAATGGGTCAATTCCCAGGCAAGGGACTGTAGATACACTATATGGACAAAAGTATGTGGATTCCTGCAATTACACCCACAAGACCTGATTCGTTCAAAACTCGGATTCAGTCAGTAAAAAAAAATCATCGCTGTCTGTTGCATGGTTCTGCTACGGTTTCATTTTGAAATTTTTGATGGCGAAATAAAGGGAAAACAAACAATGTTGACAATATTGTGTCTAAAATGTAACTCATAATTTTAACTTATTGTTCATTTAACTGTTGTATAAAATAAATATCACATTTGTAATTATGCTGGGGAAAACGACACTCTTGCTCATGTGATATTGTAATATAACTATATAATATGATATAAAATGACAAAAACTAATTTGGGTACATACCTATAACTGCACACATCACTCAGTAAAAGCACGAGTGACAAATGCAATATCAGCTCTCAGTGCCTTGCACATCGTCAAAACAATAATTAACCCTCTGGGGTCTGAGGTGTTTTTGGGGTCCTTGAGATGTTCTGACATGCCCTGACATTTGTGCTTTTTTCAGTTGCTTATAAACATATCAATGGCAAAGGTGTAATTACACTCTATTTAGCACAAACAGGACTACCATAATATGTGAGCCACATGTATGTAAATGTTTTCATTTTTGAGAGAATAATGTTTATGCATGGTTATTGAAAAAACTAAAAATGAAAGTTTCTGAAATAAGGCCACAAAACACATACTAAATATGTGTCAATAAGACTTTTGACTAATGGATGTCGTCGCCTAGAGTTTTCTTCAAAATGATGTGAAAATCATCCTGCCTAATCATTCACATAAAACAATACATTGATTTAAGTTTTGTGAAACACTTTTAGTTTGGAAAGCCAATATGCGGATGGGGCGTAAACGCTCCAACAGCATCATGCATATTTAGTAGTTCACACCTGATGAGACAATGCCCCTGCATACTTAATGAGCCATTCATTCAGGTGTGTCACCTATAGCCACAAGAAAGAATACAAGAGCAATATATATATATATATAGAAATTATTGAACTTAAAAATATACTCAGTATAGCAATAGAGTTTGCTAAAAGCTGTTCATTCAATACAGCAGTATTTGAAAATCGATAATATTTTGTAAAATTACATTTATATTTGCATTTATGTCAAAACCTAGACACTTTTAAACATCAAAATGACATTTATTAATATGTATTCGTGTCAAAATGACATATAAACAGATTTTCCTATTCAATTTTGCATGGAAACGCTTCCAAGACGCTTGCGTGTCGCGTGAAAAATAGGCGTTGGTTCTATTTCTAGCATGCACGCGTTTTCCGCGTGGCTCATGCCGCGCCTGAGACGCGGGTCTCACGCAGGCAGTGTGCAAACTCTAAACTGTTAACATGGGAGCCGAAATAAAAACGGACACGCCACGCAGCTGAGACGCTTACGCCACGCATCCAGTGTGTCACCGGCCTTATCCAGCTAATGTGGCCGTTTCACAGGTTTGTATGGATCGCCTCACATTTGCGTTTGTATAGCGCGGTCTCCGTGGGCGGAGTCACATTAAAACTTAATAAGCTGAGATGAGAACGACTGACATCTCTCTCTTTACATACATATTACATAAACTGTGAATATTTGTTTTTTATAAAAATTACTTCATTTAAAAGAAGAGAATTCAAGCTTCATGCCTGTGTGTCTGTATGCCTGTTTGACTGAGTATTCGCTGAGTTACAGTTCATTTTCGGACGCGTTTCAGAATGGACTTCACTGACGGAGAGTAGGCAGAACTCGCATCATGTTTATTTTTCTTTATTTGGCGAAAAGCACAACACTTTGTTTTTATTATGAGTATACACAAAAAAAATACACACTAAACAGGATCGATTGATGTATAACACAAGCATATAAGATAAAAATTAATATTAGTATTTAGATTTTTTTTTGCACAGATAAGGAAAAAAACGTGCCTATCGCGCCGGCGCGATAGCCGACCTCAGGGGGTTAAACAGTCCCTCCAGTTTTTTTGCGATTCTGCGATCGCTGAATACAACGCAAAATCAACAAAATGTCGAATTTTTTTGCAATCCTGCATAATTCCTAATTTAACCGCAAAATAATCACAAAAATTAAAAAGACCTCACAAAACATTAAATTATAATCACCCAATTGAAATATCTCTAGTTTAAAGTTTCAGTGCATTTTTACGTGGATACAGATGTTGCGTGAAAAGGGGAAAATCCTTTTCCTCGATTTACTGAAGCCTATAATGTAAAACTCATTTTGCAGCTGCACAGCTAGCACAGTGAGTGTCTGGCTCACTCATTGGCTGTGCTGCGGAAACTGCACATCCAATGGCGCGGCCGCCTCTGATGTGTGCGCCAATGAGCTAGCATCACGCCATTATATGTCAGAGCCCACCAAGGGGGCGCGGCCTTAGCCTATATTATTCTTTTAGGGGTGGTTTCCCGGACCAAGATTAAGCCTAGTCCTAGACTAAAATGGCCATTTAAATCAGATTAACAGAAATGTGCTTTCTCTGTCATGGTTTTAAAAAGTCTAAGACTTAGTCTAGTCCAGAATTTAATAGGCTAATTTCCTGGAGGAAGACTAGAGCAACTTCAGGACTAAATTGAGGCTTAAATTAAACCTACCAGGTTTAACTTCAGATTAATTTCATTTGGAGGACACATGGATTACTTGGACTATGTCAATGATGATCAGCGCTTTCCACCAGCCAGGCAAGTTCTTGCAGACAGAAGTGACCCATTGCAACGTTTTGATGAAATAAGTTTTCAAGATCGTTTCCGCATGCATAAAGTAAATGCAGTGGAGATAATTTCACTCTTAGAACCCAGGCTTTCATCTGTGACCCAAAGAGGACAACCTATTCCAGTTTGTCTCCAGGTGCTCATAACTTTAAGGTTCTTGGCATGTGGCATCTTTCATCGAGAAACTGGGGATTTATGTGGTGTCAGTGAACCAACAGTATGTAAAGTCATTCACAGAGTGTGCAGGGCCATTTGTGAATTAAAAGCACATTATGATGCTATTAATGCTAATTAATGCTCTGATGCTAATATTATATTAATGTTAATAAATTATATAATATATAATGTTAATAAATTATATAATATTAATGCTAATATTAATGCCCTGATGCTAGAACCCAAGGTACTATTCTATGAATATGGAAATTTCCCAGGAGTCATAGGTTGCATAGATGGAACCCATATTCCCATTGAGCGTCCCTCTACTCCAGATGCTGAAGAATACAGGAACCGAAAGAACTGGTTTTCCATAAATGTCCAAGGTGTATGCACTCCCCAGTTAGAGTTTTCAAATATTGTTGCACAGTGGAAAGGTGCAACTCATGATTCCCGAATTTTCCTCAACTCATGTCTGTATACTCAATTTGAAAGAAGAGATCATAATGGAATTTTGCTTGGTGACAGTGGGTATGCTCAGAAGGATTTCTTGTTTACGCCATACTTGCACCCAACAACAGCTGAACAACTGCGCTACAACCAGGCTCATATGCGCACAAGGGGTTTAGTCGAGCGCATGTTTGGTGTTTGGAAGAGTCGTTTTCAGTGCCTTAGGAAAACACTCAGATTCAAACCAAGTAGATGCTGCACTGTCATCACTGCAACAGCTGTTCTTCACAACTACCTAAAAAAGCAGGGATGCCAAGATCCCCCAATAGAAGAGGATGACAATCCAGATGTGCCACCATTTACAACAAACCACAGAGAAGAACTTGCATACAGGGATGCTTTTGCATTGTGCCACTTTAAATAGATATTTTTACATTATTTAACTTTCAACCCTCTGTTCAGATCTGATACATGTAATAGTAAAACCAAATATTTGTTAAAAGTGTACAACTTTTTGGTCTGGTATATTACTGAAACCACCACAACATCCATCTTTTCTTAATAAAACAATATTTATTTCACAGATTCATGTACTGATGTGACATTTGAGCCTGTTGCATCTCTCTCTCCTTCATCTTTATCTCCAGTTCTACTTGTAGTATCTTCATCTTCATTTCATGCTCCTCCTAAGGCCCAAGCTGTTTTTTTACATGCATTTTTTATTTCTCTTTGCTATTTGGGCTTATTGGAACCTAATTAGAATAAAAACTAAGTATCATCTTTTGATATGATGTACTTTTAGAGAAAAATGATGTCCACATATGTGGATTCATGGTCCGAATTTCCATAAAACACAATAAAGTCACCTTTGTGTAATAGAATGAAAAACTCTTTATTTCTGCCTTGAACACAGCAGTTTTTTTCCTGACTGTTTTTTAATGTATTAATAACACATACACACATTTTTTGAACATGTTTTGACTATCAGAGAGTAAAACAACATGAAAACATTGCATTTTTGCCCAGCCATGTCTGTCTAGATATGCTAGAATCTTGCGGAATATACGCGCGAATCTTGCTCTAGGGACATGGAACGTCACCTCTCTGGCGGGGAAGGAGCCTGAGATTGTGTGTGAGGTTCAGAGATTCCGACTAGAGATAGTTGGGATCACCTCCACGCACGGCTTGGGCTCTGGAACTACACTCCTTGAGAGAGGATGGACTCTTCACCACTCTGGAGTTGCCCATGGTGAGAGGCGGCGGGCTGGTGTTTGTTTGCTTATAGCCCCCCAGCTCAGCCGCCATGTGTTGGAGTTCACTCCGGTGAACAAGAGGGTCGCTTCCCTGCGCCTTCGGGTCGGGGATAGGTCTCTCACTGTCGTGTGCGCCTGTGGGCCAAACGGCAGTGTAGAGTACCCGGCCTTCTTGGAGACTCTGGGAGGGGTGCTGGAAAGTGCTCCGACTGGTGACTCCGTCGTTCTACTGGGGGACTTAAATGCCCACGTGGGCGGCGACAGTGACAACTGGAGGGGCGTGGTTAGGAGGAACGGCCCCCCTGATCTGAACCCGAGTGGTGTTCTTGTATTGGACTTCTGTGCTAGTTACAGCTTGTCCATAACGAACACCATGTTCAAGCATAAGGGTGTCCATCAGTGCACATGGCACCAGGACACCCTAGGCCGGAGGTCGATGATCGACTTTGTGGTTGTTTCATCTGACCTCCGGCCGTATGTCTTGGACACTCGGGTAAAGAGAGGGGTGGAGCTGTCAACTGATCACCACCTGGTGGTAAGTTGGATCCGATGGCGGGGGAGGAAGCTGGACAGACTCGGCAGACCCAAACGTACTGTGAGGGTCTGTTGGGAACGTTTGGCCGAATCCCCTGTCAGAGAGATCTTCATCTTCCACCTCCGGCAGAGCTTCGACCAGATCCCGAGGGAGTCTGGAGATATTGAGTCCGAGTGGACCATGTTCTCCACCTCCATTGTCAACGCGGCCACTCGGAGCTGTGGCCGTAAGGTCTCCGGTACCTGTCGAGGCAGCAATCCCCGAACCCGGTGGGGGACACCGGAAGTAAGGGATGCTGTAAAGCTGAAGAAGGAGTCCTATCGGGCCTGGCTGGTTTGTGGGACTCCTGAGGCAGCTGACGGGTACCGACAGGCCAAGCGGACTGCAGCACGGGTGGTTGTGGAGGCAAAAAATCGGGCTTGGGAGGAGTTCGGTGAGGCCATGGAGAAGGACTACCGGTCGGCCTCGAAGAGATTCTGTCAAACCGTCTGGCGCATCAGGAGGGGGAAGCAGTGCCCTACCAACGCTGTTTACAGTGGAGGTGGGCGGCTGTTGACCTCTACTGGGGATGTCATCGGATGGTGGAAGGAATACTTCGAGGATCCCGCCATCACGTCTTCCATTGAGGAAGCAAAGGCTGAGGGCTTGGAGGTGGACTCATCCATCACCCAAGCTGAAGTCACCGAGGTAGTCAAGAAACTCCTCGGTGGCAAGGCACCGGGGGTGGATGAGATCCGCCCCGAGTACCTCAAGTCTCTGGGTGTTGTGGGGCTGTCTTGGCTGACACGCCTCTGCAGCATCACGTGGTGGTCGGGAACAGTACCTTTGGACTGGCAGACCGAGGTAGTGGTCCCTCTTTTTAAGAAGGGGGACCGGAGGGTGTGCTCCAACTATATCACACTTCTCAGCCTCCCCGGGAAAGTCTATGCCAGGGTACTGGAGAGGAGAATACGGCCGATAGTAGAACCTCGGATTCAGGAGGAACAGTGTAGTTTTCGTCCCGGTCGTGGAACACTGGACCAGCTCTATACCCTATCCAGGGTGCTGGAGGGTTCATGGGAGTTTGCCCAACCAATCCACATGTGCTTTGTGGATTTGGAGATGGCATTCGACTGCGTCCCTCGCGGCATCTTGTGGAGGGTGCTCTGGGAGTATGGGGTTCGGGGCCCTTTGCTAAGGGCTATCCGGTCCCTGTACGATCGGAGCAGGAGCTTGGTTCGCATTGCCGGCAGTAAGTCAGACTTGTTCCCGGAGCATGTTGGACTCCGGCAGGGCTGACCTTTGTCGCCGGTTCTGTTCATAATTTTTATGGACAGAATTTCTAGGTGCAGCCAGGGGCCGGAGGGTGTCAGGTTTGGGGACCACACGATTTCATCTCTGCTCTTTGCGGATGATGTTGTCGTGCTGGCCCCATCAGACCAGGACCTTCAGCATGCACTGGGACGGTTTGCAGCCGAGTGTGAAGCGGCTGGGATGAGAATCAGCACCTCCAAATCCGAGGCCATTGTTCTCAGTCGGAAAAGGGTGGTTTGCCCACTTCAGGTTGGTGGAGAGTTCCTGCCTCGAGTGGAGGAGTTCAAGTATCTTGGGGTCTTGTCACGAGTGAGGGAAGGATGGAACGGGAGATTGACAGACGGATTGGTGCAGCTTCTGCAGTAATGCGGTCGCTGTACCGGTCTGTCGTGGTGAAGAAGGAGCTGAGCCGCAAGGCGAAGCTCTCGATTTACCGGTCAATCTACGTTCCTACTCTCACCTATGGTCATGAGCTGTGGGTCATGACCGAAAGGACAAGATCCCGGATACAGGCGGCCGAAATTAGCTTTCTCCGCAAGGTGACTGAGCGATCCCTTAGAGATAGGGTGGGAAGCTCGGTCACTCGGGAGGAGCTCAGAGTAGAGCCGCTGCTCCTCCACATCGAGAGGGGTCAGCTGAGGTGGCTCGGGCATCTTTTCCGGATGCCTCCTGGACGCCTTCCCGGGAAGGTGTTCCGGGCATGTCCCACCGGGAGGAGATCCCGGGGAAGATCTAGGACACGCTGGAGGGACTATGTCTCCCGGCTGGCTTGGGAATGCCTCGGTGTCCCCCCCGGAAGAGCTGGAGGAAGTGTCTAGGGAGAGGGAAGTCTGGGCATTTATTGGAAGAAGGTTTATTTTGATATTTTTCCACAACACCTGTATTAAATAACTATTATAAATACAACAGTGATTTTAAAAAGCCATAATAAAACTAATGATTCTTACCTGAAGTTGTTGTATTGTTCTTGTAGATGTGTGTTCATTTGCATTAAATTCATTACAAATAGATGTCCAGGCATTCCCAGGCATGAAAACTCCTCACCTTTCGGCGAAATTCGCCGTTTTAAAACCTAAAAGGGTCACCTACGTGATTTGTGCACGTCGAGGTCGAGGTCGAGGCCGAGGCCAGCATTTATCCCCTATAAAGTTACCATAAACTTCGCAGCTTTAAAAAACAATCATCATTCCTAATGCCGAAACCAGACAGCCAATACGAGTCAGAGTAACGTTAGGGCAGAAATGTTTTCAAAGTCTTTTACACCGCGAGTCTGACAACTGGACACACTGCCGAACAAAGTACCGCACGTCGGAAAGCAAGCCTGAGGTAAGTTAGCTTACAATGTTAACTGTCCTGTCAGATACAGACAGCGATGTTGCCAATGTCATTATTTTTAATTTTGACATAGAAGTGGGCGAGATAAAAGCGGGCGCCGTGAGCGCTGAGCGAGCAGGAACAGTGCAGTGTTATTCATTGCGCGGCTCGCGAGCCTCATGTGGCTCGCCAAGCTTTAATTTGTGGCTCGCATGGCGATAAATAATACGGTGATATGATGCATTCACTAGAGATATTTCATAAAAACATTAATAACAAGTAGGGCTTTAACATAACCCGTTAAAAACTCAAAGTGTCAGCTCTATTACAAATAATTTCGATCGGATTGAAAGGGGTGGTTTATCGAGAAAACGTGAAAAAACTTGATCGATTGAAAACCTAAACTGAAAGGACGACGTATGACGCGCTGAACGAGCTGTTCTCCTGATGAATAAAGTGTCATATGAATGAGTATCCTTTCATTCTATAATTCTCCTTTCACTCAGCATCTGTGAAGTGAAGCAGGACAACGGCCCACCAGTCCTTGTTTCAGATTATCATACAGACGACTGGTTTGGGGCATTTTTAATGCGTGATAAATAGTAGTAGTAAATCAGGGCTGCCAACTTTTGAGTTTAGCTTCGAGTGAGATTTTTTATTATTATTTTTTGGCGAGAGGGGGGGGGGGGGTATGTAAAACAAATATTGCATCACAATAAGTGTAATTGTGATTGTCAAAACATTTGGTAACTAAATAGAATTTTATGAAGTTTAGTGACAACATGTTACAATGTTTACATTGTACAATGACTGGTAGGATACAGTTTGTATTATTGCTTGACAAAAATTAATCTAAAATTAATTAAAAAAAATAATCTCACCTAATGCTGTAAACATAGAGGGCCCAATCTGCTGGTATTATTAAAGGTTAAAAATAACAAATTAAATTAAATATAATGCAGTTTTTGTTATAATAACAATTATTTAATGACATAAGTAAAAATATAATAAATATGTAATATAGTGCTCAGCAAAATCTTCTCTCTAGCTATTTTTTCTATTCAATTAACATGCTATGGTCATTAAATGGCTTTCCTGAGGTTAATGTAAGGTTATGTGACATAATTGTTCTCCTGCTGTTATATTGACCTCTTTCCGTGGTTGAAAAACACTAATTGGTAGATATTATGTATACTTTCGGTAAGTTGTACTGCGTCTTTAAATAAAAAAGTAACAGCTGATCGGTTCACGTGCACTTGAACTGAGGCGCTCAGCGATCTGTCACGTCACATTTACAAGCGCCAAACGTATTTTTGTCTGAATTTCGGAATAAAATTGACGGAATCTAAGAGCTGAGAATTAGTTTAATATTAAAAGTACCTCTTTGCTCCACAATTTTTCTGTGCGTGAGAAAATGGATGTGTGGCGTGAGAGTGTGTGAAAAGTGTCAATTGCGTGAGTCTCACGCTCAATGCGTGAGAGTTGGCAGCCCAGAGTAAATAGTTTTTTTTTCTCTGACACCCGATGAAACGCGTAGATCAGCAAATTGGTTCTTTTCTTGATTGACACTGGGCTAGCCCAATCCAATCTTTAATGTGAAGTATAGAAATATACTCTTTCAAGTATAGAAATTAGTACAAAACTAATTATGAAAGTTTCCTTTATTTTTCAGTGCATTTGTTTTACATTATGGCTATTACTATCATGGGATTAATATTATAACTATTATTGTAGTAGTAATGTAGACAGACACTGTAACTAAAAGAGTTTTGAATTTTTCTTTGTTTAATTTGCACCAGATTGATGAATTTAACATTAAAAAGCACAAAATTTTCTTACGGGGGAGCATGCCCCCGAACCCCCCTAGAGTGGCAGAGGTCCACTCATCACAGTGATCCAAAAATCCTGTGAGGAACACTGGTAGCCTAATACTATGCCAATGCAGCTTACATGTTTTTTCTTTGTTTGTCTGTGGGGATTCATCACTGTGGGGTATAGTTAAATTCTATTAATAAATGAGAATTTTGTACTTATTTCAGCTGTTCGTGTTAACTCTCACGCGTTCCTACTCACTCATTACATTTATTTATTTATTTATTTATTTTTAAATAATATTTAAAATTAGAATTTTAATATATTAAAATATTAAAATTTCATGTTTGGGGGGGGGGGGGTAATATATGCCGCATCCTTCTCACCTTTTTTACCCCTGACCTGTTTTCATGCCTGCATTCCTTTTCTTTGATTCAACAGCTGATGTGTGCAGTTTATCTTCGATAACAGGATGTCTCGAAACTATTTGCTTTAAAAGACTTTTCTCATGTTCAGAAAAGTTCTTTGATCACACTCTCTTTTCAACTTCCATTGCCATTTGCTTCTCAGTTGCATACAATTTTAACCTTTTCTTTTCTTGGTTCATTCCATGTTTTATAGGCAACCTCAATCCATCTTATCCTGATTTGCACAGGTGGTATTAAATTAATCGAGTGTATTTTAGTTGAGGACTCCATAGTCCAGGTGTTAGTAATCTGTACATAATCTGTGTTTCAGAAAGCCATTTTTTAAGACATGATTAACTATTCTAGATTAAGGCCTACTCCTGTCTTAATTTAATCTTGGTCCGGGAAACCGCCCCTCACTGTCTATGATATTATAAAACGCCGTTTTAGCAGGTTTAACGACTGAAGCGACAACTTGCCAGGTTACTATAGTGCGGCTGGCTACGCAGTACTCGTTCCCTACTCTCAGGGAACTGAGGTTACGATAGTAACCGAGTAGTTTCCTTTCGAACGGTCACTTCGTATTGCGTAGCTATACGCAGTGGGGACGCCATGCAAAACGCAGCACTATAAGTGAACTGGTTGCCTACTGCAGCTCAGCCCCTCAACTCAGGATTTACACACAGTTCTACAGTATAAATTACTACACCTGCTGTTAATATTTACATAGGTCAGGTAGAAAAATTGCCCATAGGTTGTTTTAAAAGTTAATTTGATGAGAATTTGATTAGACCAAAATAAACAAGCTTTATGCATTTTGTTTGTGATTAGTGCAATGTATGACTATTGTGCATCTGGCATAATACTATTATGGTAAATGTGATGTCCTAAATAAAATATAAAAATCGCTAATTTTTTCACAAATTTCTGGAAATTACCACCACAAAATCAGTCATTTTGATCGCAAAAATCACACAAAAAAATCGTGAAATCCTGGAGGGACTGATTAAAATATCATCATAGACAATACATATCATACACCCCCCACGCACATAAAGAATGAACTTACAATTGAAATGACATTACCGATTTCCTTCTCCTGTCCTCCTTTCGCGTGCAGGAGACAGACGTAATATGCTGCCGTAAATGATGCGAATTCTCACGTGAACAAGCAAATCCACAAAGATAGAGTAATAAAAAAAATATATATGTACGCTAATTAGATAGTTTTCATTTGTTAAATCATTTAGATATGTCTAATTCAAAGTGTCATCCAAAATTTAAGACCTCTCATTAGTAAAAATAAGACATTTTAGGGTTCAGCAACCTTGTCGCTGGTGTCACTTCATGCGGCCATCGAGTATGATCCTTGAGCCGCACACTCGACCGCAGATGGAGCAGGGGAAACCAGATACCAGGGGGGTACCAGCCACCCATTGGTGTCTCTTGATTCGCCTCTTGGATCGTCGATCGTTGGTTTGGTGTATTTGAGAGACTGCAGTGCCACAGGTGACCTGCCAGGCTGATCTGTCGAGTGCCAGAGATTCGAGCTGTGTAAGGGGGATGTTCGCACGCTTCAGGAGGTCCCTGGTGTAGTCCTTAAAATGCCACTTTTGCCCTCCAGCGGAGCGTTTTGTGCCCATTAGTTGACTGTAGAGGACTTGGCGGGGCAGGCGGTGTTCAGGCATGGAGTATGGTGTGCCCTGTCCAACGCAGATGTTTTTTGGCCACAGCTGCTTCCATACAGATTGAGTCAGTGTTACTGAGGATGACTGTATGGGGGATCGATCTTTCCAGGACAAGCTGAGTATCTTCTGTAGGCAGCGGATATGGAAGGCCTCTAGGTTGATGATGTGCTGGTATGGGGTCCATGACTCTGCCTCATAAAGCAGAGTGGAGAGACATACCACATTGTAAATAGCGACCTTAGTACTGACCTTCAGGTTATGGTTTTCAAAAACCCTGCTGCGTAGGCGTCCAAAAGATTATGAGGCTTTATT
The DNA here is from genome assembly GCF_963993115.1 of Abramis brama. NCBI lineage: Eukaryota > Metazoa > Chordata > Actinopteri > Cypriniformes > Leuciscidae > Abramis > Abramis brama. The sequence goes on along the minus strand of NC_139966.1, from coordinate 32,756,426 downwards.
TACCCAGGTGTGTATTTCTGTGTCAAGGGAGCAGCATGAGGACAAAGTGGAGCCGAGGTAGGTGAAGTGGTCCACAGTTTTAAGACGAACACCATTTATATAAAAACTGGGGGGTGTGGGGGCGCGGGGTAGTGAGATAGGACATGACCTCGGTTTTTTGAATGTTAACTTGTAGGCCAAAAGATTGGTACAGACTGGATATTGTGTTAAGGGCGTGCTGTATAGAGTCTGAGCTGTGGGCTAAGACTGCACAGTCATCAGCATACTGAAGCTCACAGATTTGGCGGGTCTTTGTCTTGGTGCGGGCCTGGAGCCGACGGATGTTAAAAAGGCTTCCATCAAGTTGGTATTCCACATGGACACCGTCTTCATGTCCCATGACACGATGGAAGAGGCAGGTGATGGCAGAGAGGAAGACGTTAAAGAGCATCGGAGCCAAGACACGGCCTTGCTTAACGTTTACCTTGAATGACTCTGCTCCATTTTAATGCCTCTCTCTCTTGTCAGAGATATGCATGAACAAAACACAATGACTAAACAATATAAAGTATAACTTATATGCAGTTCAGGGAAGGGACCAAATACTCTGTCCTTCCCGAGTCTGCATAAATCAAATCACAAATAGCAAAAAACAAAACATAAGCAAACTCAAATTAAAGAAGCATTATAAACAAATAACCAAATATCTTCGGCCGTATAGCTCAGCCGTAATAATGGTTAAATGAAATAAATGAATATTCAATGATCACAGTAAATAAATTGAAACCAAAATACAAATTCAGAAATACAAAGCCGTTTGAAACAGATTAAAAAAATAAACTAGAAAAGAAAAACAAAGGAAATTTAAAGCATAACGCTGAGACACACTTCTGCAAACAGAGCTTGGAAAGCACAGAGAATCTCATTTAAAAGCAACACGGAAAGCTCGTTGGAACCATAACAGTGCCATGCTGGAAACAGTTCTGTAATAAAAACAGAACAATCCCGTGCTGGAAACGGAACAATCCCGTGCTAGACACGGAACAATCCCCTACTGGAAACAGAACAGCAACCTTACGATGAGGCACAGAGCATGGAGCCTACAGCACTGCACTTGATTAGAACGCAGCCATTGCCCTCATCACGCGCGATAAGAAACGCTGCACCGGGGTCAATATCCCGAATTCTAGCAAAACGTGGAGCCAGATATCTGCGATAAGATGCTAGCGCTAATCTCTGTGGCATCCATGTTTACTTCTGCATGACAGCGATGTCGTATTACGGGTCACTGTCACGCTGTGGCCAGTTCATGCAGGCCTCATTTAAAATGATAATGTGAACAAATCAGATCTGGCAATAAATAGGAATTAAGCATTAATTAAAATGTTTTCTGCCATTTTGGCTTTATATCTTGCATTTTCATAATCCACTGTAAGAAACAAAATAAATGTCAATAGGTCTTGTATCTATTCACATTTTCCTTGACACCTTTCATGCAATGCTCAATTTAAGTTATTTACAATTCTGGGAGAAAATGAGAAATCTACCTGTTGTACCTAAAATACTGATTTCATGGGCTTCCCATGTTTCTCCAGGAACTTCATGCATCATCAAATCTGCCTTGTGTTTGCCAGGCTGTTGGAATGGCTGTCCATTCTGTGTCTGTGTGGAACAAAAGTAAAAAATTAAACGAACAAATATAAAAATAAAATATTTGTACTGTATAAATTATTCATTATTTTTTATTTTTAAAGTAAGATTTGTTCATGAGTTTTTAAGGGATCATGTGTTGTCTTGTAGACGCAATATGGCGCAAATAATCAGAGGATCAGAGGTGGATTGCTTCCCTCATCTACCACCAGGCTCCATCTCCAGATCACCTTTTTAATCACAGGCTGCCCTGTGGATGCCCTACCGCTTGTGAAAGTTCAGACTGTTCTGTCCTGCATGTGGGAAGCAGCTGACTGACTATGGCCTCCACAAGAGAGCACGGAAGGTCCTGGACATCGACAGGTACTACCTTATGGTAACAGAGACTCTCAGGTGTACTGTTTGTTGCCTGAATTACCTGTCTACCAGTCAGACTGTCCTGGACCAGCTCGATGTGCCCCATAGATTCGCTTCCATCAAAACGATCATTTGTTATTAAATTAGGGGCCGCTAAGACGAAACCATTCTCTCTACACAGACTTTAAACGCAAACCTGTGATAACCGCTGATGGCGTTCACATGCGCATTAAGAATTGGTTCTATAGTTATGTGCGTTTGAATATGTGTGCGCAGGTTTGTAATTCCCTACAAACCAAGCCTAAACAAAGTACTGGTCTTTTCGTATAAATTTTGATACATTATTTTATTTTATTTTGTCAAGTCAAGTCAAGTCAAGTTTATTTATATAGCGCTTTTCACAATACAGATTGTATCAAAGCAGCTTCACAGTATTAAATTAAAATAATACATCAATGCTTGTTTCTAGTGGAAAATGTCCACGTTTGGTAATGCTGATCAATAGTATTGTTGATTGATTAATTCAATTAAATATCCCAAATATCCCCAACTGAGCAAGCCAAAGGCAACAGTGGCAAGGAACCGAAAAACTCCATCAGGTGACCTAATGGAGAAAAAAAAAACTTGGGAGAACCCAGGCTCAGTCGGTGTCATGATTCCTGTCTTGTGTTCCCCTTGTCTTGTGTGGACTTGTTATTTCCTGTTCTGTGCCATGTTTTGTAGTCCTTTGTAGTTTTCTAGTTTATTAGTCTTCCCAGGTGTTTCTAATTAGCCACACCCCCTTGTTATCTTGTTTAGCTTGTTGGTCCCTGTGTATTTATAGCCCTTGTATTTCACTTGTTACTTTGTCAGTTGTTGTACATGTAATGGTTGCCTCTGTGATTCCCTGGTTTTGTTCCTTTGAGTTTTGTGTTCCATGTTTCTTATTACTTTATTAAAATACCCTGCGTTTAGATCCTCGTCTTCACCTGTCTTCCTCAGCAACGTTACAGAACAACTGACCAAAATATGGATCTAGCAGGAGGTAAAGAGGATCCTTTGAAAGTGCTTTGCTCCATTTTTCAGGACGGTCAGTCTATTGAGGGGTATGTGGAGAAGTTTTTGACTTACTGTCATCTAGCACCATTAGATGAATCCCAGCTTATGGACCTTTTTTGGAGCGGGCTGGACGAGAACATTGCCCAAATGATGCTGGAGGAATATCCTGGCTGGACCCTGGCCCAATATATAAATCTGGCTCTGCAGTTGTGTGGATCTCCCTTCACTGTGGGCGAAGTGGAGGAGGATTCACCCTTAAGACTTTTTTTTGGGGGGGAGCTATACAGCCGAAGCTCCGTCGGCCGTGGAGCGTGGTCAACCACAGATCGCACCATCAGCCAGCACAATTGCGTCCACTGGACCCGTCCGAGGGTGGAGAGGACTGGTGTCCAAGCTGGCTGATCTGCCACTGACATCTGCCCGAGCAGCCGATCTCCCGAGATTTTCACTGGTCTCAGCGCTCTCAATTCCCCAGGCCCCCATGCCAGAATCTCGTTCCGCAGAGACCACCGATCCAGAGACTGTTCCCGTCACGTCTGCCGATCCAGAGACTGTTCACGTCGCTTCTGCTGATCCAGAGACTGTTCACGTCGCTTCTGCTGATCCAGAGACTGTTCACGTCGCTTCTGCTGATCCAGAGACTGTTCACGTCGCTTCTGCTGATCCAGAGACTGTTCACGTCGCTTCTGCCGATCCAGAGACTGTTCACGTCACTTCTGCCGATCCAGAGCTTCACACCAGTCCAGCCGAGCCTGCACTTCATGCCAGCCCAGAGTCTCCTTCGCCACTGGTCCCGTCCAGTCCAGAGTCTCCTTCGCCGCTGGTCCCGCCCAGCTCAAAGCCCTCTTCACCGCTGGTCCCGTCCAGCCCAGAGCCTTCACCGCTGGTCCCGCCCAGCTCAGAGTCCTCTTCACCGCTGGTCCCGTCCAGCACAGAGTCTTCATCGCTGGTCCTGTCCAGCTCAAAGCCCTCTTCATCGCTGGTCCTAACCAGCTCAGAGCCCTCTACGCCGCTGGTTCTGTCCAGCTCAAAGCCCTCTTCGCCGCTGGTCCTGCCCAGCTCAGAGCCCTCTTCATCGCTGGTCCTGTCCAGCTCAGAGCCCTCTTCATCGCTGGTCCTACCCAGCTCAAAGCCCTCGCCGCCGCTGGTCCCGTCAAGCTCAGAGCGCGCTGATGTCGAGCCAGAGCCAGAGCTTCACGTCAGTCCTGCCGAGCCAGAGCCAGAGCTTCACGTCAGTCCTGCCGAGCCAGAGCTTCACGTCAGTCCTGCCATGCCAGAGACTGTGTACGCCACGTCTTCCACGCCTGTGTCTTCAGACAAGATGGCTGACTCCACGCCTGTGTCTTCGGACGAGATGGCCGACTCCACGCCTGTGTCTTCGGACGAGATGGCCGACTCCACGCCTGTGTCTTCGGACGAGATGGCAGACTCCACGCCTGTGTCTTCGGACGAGATGGCAGACTCTACGCCTGTGTCTTTGGACAAGATGGCCGCCGCATCCTCTGAGCCCGTTCCTGTACCTGAGCCCGTTCCTGTTCCTGAACCGTCGGAACCGCCCTGGCCACCCGAAGGGTCGTCTCCGCCCTGGCCGCCCGAAGGGTCGTCTCCTCCCTGGCCGCCCGAAGGGTCGTCTCCTCCCTGGCCGCCCGAAGGGTCGTCTCCTCCCTGGCCGCCCGAAGGGTCGTCTCCGCCCTGGCCGCCCGAAGGGTCGTCTCCGCCCTGGCTGCCCGAAGGGTCGTCTCCGCCCTGGCCGCCTGAAGGATCGTCTCCTCCCTGGACGCCTGAAGGGTTGTCTCCGCCCTGGCCGCCTGATGGGTCGTCTCCGCCCTGGCCGCCTGAGGGATCGTCTCCGCCCTGGCCGCCTGAAGGGTCGTCTCCTCCCTGGCCGCCTGAAGGGTCGTCTCCTCCCTGGCCGCCTGAAGGGTCGTCTCCTCCCTGGCCGCCTGAGGGGTCGTCTCCGCCCTGGCCGCCTGAGGGGTCGTCTCCGCCCTGGCCGCCTGAAGGGTCGTCTCCGCCCTGGCCGCCTGAAGGGTCGTCTCCGCCCTGGCCGCCTGAAGGGTCGTCTCCGCCCTGGCCGCCTGAAGGGTCGTCTCCTCCCTGGCCGCCTGAAGGGTCGTCTCCGCCCTGGCCGCCTGAAGGGTCGTCTCCGCCCTGGCCGCCTGGAGGGTCGTCTCCGCCCTGGCCGCCTGAAGGGTCGTCTCCTCCCTGGCCGCCTGAGGGGTCGTCTCCTCCCTGGCCGCCTGAACCAACTGCTCCGCCCTGGTCGCCTGCACCGCCTGTTCCACCCTGGCCTCTTGAACCGCCTGCTCCGCCCTGGTCGCCTGCACTGCCTGCTCCGCCCTGGCCTCCCATCTTGGCGCAGTCTCCAGGTCCTCTTCCATTCCACGGACCTGGCCCTCCATCCCTCCCCCGTTCCACCTCTGCTCCACCACCCTCCTTGACTTTTATTTATTTTTGTGTGTGGAGCGTCTGGAATCCGCTCCTTAAAGGGGGGGCTCTGTCATGATTCCTGTCTTGTGTTCCCCTTGTCTTGTGTGGACTTGTTATTTCCTGTTCTGTGCCATGTTTTGTAGTCCTTTGTAGTTTTCTAGTTTATTAGTCTTCCCAGGTGTTTCTAATTAGCCACACCCCCTTGTTATCTTGTTTAGCTTGTTGGTCCCTGTGTATTTATAGCCCTTGTATTTCACTTGTTACTTTGTCAGTTGTTGTACATGTAATGGTTGCCTCTGTGATTCCCTGGTTTTGTTCCTTTGAGTTTTGTGTTCCATGTTTCTTATTACTTTATTAAAATACCCTGCGTTTAGATCCTCGTCTTCACCTGTCTTCCTCAGCAACGTTACAGTCGGGGGCCAGTTCTCCTCTGGCGTTTATGAACTAGAGGTTGGATTTAACTGTAAGATTAAAAGTATTATATGAATGCCTGGCTGAAAAGATGCGTCTTTAATCTAGTTTTAAACTGGGAGAGCGAGTCTGAGCAACGAACAGTATCAGGAAGACTATTCCAGAGATTTGGAGCTAAATGTGAAAATGCTCTCCCTCCTTTGGTGGATCTGGATATCCTAGGTATGACCAAAAGCCTCGAATTTAGTGATCTTAAAGAGCGCGATGGATTATAGGGCGATAGAAGATCCGTTAAATAGACTGGAGCTAAACCGTTTAGGGCTTTATAAGTCATTAGCAATACCTTGTAATTAATACGGAACTTTATAGGTAACCAATGCAGTGATGATAAAATTGGTGTTATATGATCATATTTTCTTGATCTAGTAAGAACTCTAGCAGCGGCATTTTGGACTAACTGTAGCTTGTTTATTGAGGATGCAGGACAACCGGCTAATAAAGCATTACAGTAATCTAGTCTCGAGGTCATGCATGCATGAACTAATTTTTCTGCATCAGAAACTGATAGCATGTTACATAGCTTAGCAATGTTTCTAAGGTGGAAAAAGGCTGTTCTTGTAACATATGAAATATGATTTTTATTTTGTCACTACGGGGTAGGTACGCAAAATGAATTTTCCCGACAACGCTTTATCACAGTGGGTGACTTCTGTTGGCAATGAGACAGGACAAATTCTTATCAATGTCTTGACTGCTCAGGAAGGTCCAGCACAGGACACCATGGTCTCCGGACTGATTAACAGGTACAGCCAGGCAGCCGTGGCTCCACCACTGCTGCTGTACGTGGACTATGGCTGCTGCATAGAGAAGGGGTAGAGCAAGCTGCAGGACAGATTTGGAGGATGGCCTTACCTCAATATCAGGCTGGACATCTGGCACTTCATGCATCGGCTGGCAGTGGGGTGCACCACTGATGCTCATCCTCTCTACCCAGTCTTCATGTCACGCCTCTGCGTGCATTTTTGAATGGGACCCAGATGATGTGACTTTGTTGCGGTGGGCAAAGAGAGAGCAACTGCAGGAGGAAGGTGTGCCTGTCATCGGTGTTGGTCATCTTACTTTAGTAATTAGTTACAGTTACAAATGACTTCTTCCAAAAAGTAATTGAGTTAGTAACTCAGTTACCACATTGTAAAAGTAATTAGTTACTCAGCAAAGTAACTGTGACGTTATTTTTTATGTTCTATAACGCTATTACGTTCTATAACATCTTTAACGTCAAAGATGTTTATATTAACTGACTGAAGAATAAAAACACTATATACAGTATTTTAGAACATTTGGTATTTATTTGAACTAAATAGATTGCAGTCTGCCATATGATATGCATAGAAATAAAAACATAACAAATAAATATTGAAAATAAAATTCAAGTGCAAAATTAAGACACAAATGTAAACTTGGGTAAAAAGGAAGGAAAATCTGGCCATTAAGTAGTGCAAATATCTGTAACTGTATATTAGGCCTACTGCACAATAAACAGCACTATCCAACTCTTAAATATTCAGTAAAGTAATAAAAATGAAATATTGAAAATAAATAATATTCAGTTATTCACACACTTTGCAATCAAGTGCAAAACTAAGACACACAAATGTAAACTTGGGTAAAAAGAAACAAAGGAAGATCTGGCCATTAAGTAGTGCAAATCTCTGTACCTGTATATTATTGCACAATAAACAGAACACTATCCAACTCTCTATGTAGATTAACATTTTGTACGTTCTCAGTGAAAATGAACAATACATTAATCTATACTAAAATACTCCTCTCATCTAACGACTAAACCAGTGGTTGTAACGTAGGAGGAGAAGCTTTTCAAATCTTTTGTCTGACAGTCTGTTCCTCTTCGGACTCGGAGAGAAGACAAGCTTGCCCAGGCTGAACAGTCTGTCAATATGTGCACTAGATGGAGTAGCAGCATTGTAACATAGTGAAATTTTCTTGATGAGAGAAAATCCACACAGAGAGTTGAAGTGTTTTGTGCTGAAGATCTAATATAGTCTGCCACCTGGTTTTCTGCTGAAGAGGTGTCCTCCTCATCCTTCTCATCCTTCTCAAAGGAAAATAAATCGTTCTCTTTGACTGAATCTGTGTTGATGTGAAGATGTGCTGGTACCTGGCTGTGGTTCTTCAAGGACAATTTTCCGGCACTCTGCCAGCAAACTTGCCTTAGCCTTATCCTTTAACTCCTGTGACCGCAGCCAGCGAAGTTTGAATTTTTGAAGAGTTACAGCAGCAAGTATAGCCTCTTCATTTCCCAGGACATCAGCAAATCTGGTTTTGATAGCCTGAAATGATAAGAATAATCACATTAAATGTATGTATCCACACAAATCAGTGTTATTATTATTATTATAATTAGTAGTAGTAGTAGTAGTATTTATTATTATGAGTATAGGCCGGGAGCCAGGTCCACTCCTCAGGATGTTTTTGCTACCTTTTTTTCACTATTATTTCCTATTATCTTATACCTTGGGCCATCACAAGTTGATAATGACCACCCCCAACTCGGCCCCGTTTGGTCTCAGGGGCCAAAAAACACCCTTTTTGGGAAAAGCTTTTGGCGGAATGATGTAATTGTGAATATAAAGGTACTGCAGCTACATAAATGGCCATATAACCCTAAAATTTTGCATGGTGTATCCTGACACATAAGGGAAACTAGCAGAAAAAGATTCTGGGCATTGCTGCTTTTTTTCTGTCAAACATCACCCTCAACATACCCCAAAAGACTAAAAAATGGCTGTCCGCCTGACAAATTGTCATCAAAAGTGATCATTTTCAAGCATTTTATTATATGTATCACTGCCTCAAATGTACATGAAAAACTTCCCAAGTTTATAAGCTTCAATTTAAGTCCAAGATGACCTTTCTATCTAGAGGATAATAGCTGGTATATCAAAGTTCTCCACTGTACCTCAAATCGGAGAAAACAGTACTTTCAAGCATTACCATTCCTTATGGGTTCCATAAGTCCACAAAGTCCTCGCAACACAAGGAATAAAGATGACTCTAGTGTGTAGTCTGTTATCAAAAAACCAACCTTCAATAGAGTAAACGTTAGTAACCTTCTGTACAGGTAAACATTCTTTACAGCCAAATGGTGAAACTAAAATACAGCTCAAACATAAAATAGAAAACATTTATTTGGTTCTTAGAGGGACCTCGTGCTCAGGCACCTCAGCCAGTTGCGTCTTCCGGCACACTGGGATAAGAGCAAACTCGCCCCCATCCAGAGGATCTATTTTCTCGGTATGGAGTTGGATTCGGTAGCACAGACAGCGCGCCTCACAGAGCAAACGCGCTCAGTCGGTGCTGAACTGCTTGAATACCTTCAAAGGTAGGACCCTGTGCAAAGTCAAGGAGGACGAGGAGCAGGTCCTTCTGGTGGCCCCCTATTGGCCCACCCGGACCTGGTTCCCAGAACTCATGCTCCTTGTGACAGTCCCTCCCATTCCTCTGAGGAAGGATCTTCTGACTCAGAGACAGGGCACCCTATGGCACCCGCGTCCGGACCTCTGGAAACTCCATCTCTGGTTTTAGGTGACTTACCCCCAGAGGTACTTAACACCATCACTTCTGCACGGGTGCCGTTCACGAGACGTGTGCCTTGAAGTGGAACCTGTTCGTCAAGTGGTTTTCTTCTTGCGGAGAGGACCCCCGAAGATGTTCAATAGGGTCCGTGCTTTCCTTCTTGAAGCAAGGGTTGGAGCGAAGGCTGTCTCTGTCCACCCTCAAAGTACATGCTGCTGCTATTTCAGCTTATCATGACCACATAGATGGCAAATCAGTTGCCATCTATGTGCCATCTATGGAAAGCGCGAACTGGTCGTCAGGTTCCTTAGGGGGGCGAGAAGGTTAAACCCTCCTCGTCCCCCCTCCATACCCTCTTGGGACCTTCCCCTGGTGCTTCAAGCTCTTCAGGATGCTCCCTTTGAGCCTTTTAAGTCAGCAGACTTAAAGATTCTCTCTTTGAAGATTTTGCTGCTGATTGCACTGGCCTCTATCAAGAGGGTAGGGGGCCTGCAAGCATTTTCGGTCGACGAATCGTGCCTAGAGTTCGGGCCGGGTGACAACCATGTTGTACTGTGACCCTGGCCTGGCTATGTGCCCAAGGTTCCTACCACTCCCTTCAGAGATCAGGTGTTAGGCTGGGTTCCATATGTGTATACTTCCATGGCTGCTCCTAATCGAAGCCCTGTGTCTTTCCCTTGGGCTAAGTTACCCAATATTCATATGCAGTACAACCTTCGGGCTAGTCCATATGTATATTTCCACATAACTCCCTTGCAGAAAGTGGCTTCCGCAGCGTTCCCCTTCCATAGAATGGGCATGCTTTCCCAGTGTTATCCAATAATCTCACTGTATGGGTTATCATGGAACAACAGTGATGGATACGCTCTGTGTAAGCCCTTTCCTATCGTCTGTCCAGGCAAGAAGGGGTACAGGCTTACACCGGGCACTGGATGGGGTGCAGCAGCTGTGGTGCTTTGGTAGGGATTCCTATCAGTCGGTCAAGACATACGTCGAGAGTGACCGACCAATAAGGGAACGTCTTGGTTATATATGGTAACCCTCGTTCCCTGAAGGAGGGAACAGAGACGTACATCCCATCATCACATCTGCTGCTGCCCACGGGGGCGGCCAGCTTACCAGGCTTGGCTCCTCAGCAAAAAGTTGATGCAAATGACTGCATGCCAATGTGTATTGGCTCGTTTTAGTTTTACTCAAAGTAGATTGGCCTCTCTAGCGAGATTCCTATCAATCGGTCACGACGTACGTCTCCGTTCCCTCCCTCAGGGAATGAGGGTTACCATATGTAACCAAGACGTTTCGCCATTTGGCTGTAAACAATGTTTACCTGTACAGAAGGTTACTAACGTTTACTCTATTGAAGGTTGGCTTTTTTATAACAGACAGCACACTAGGGTCATCTTTATTCCTTGTGTTGTGAGGACTTTGTGGACTTTAATAAATCTCACATTTGGCTAATTGATTTTGTGTGAATGTACCCTATGTTGCACCCTGACCCCAGTCCACCTAGGGCAGGGCTATTCAATTGGCAGCCTGTGGGCCACATACGGCCCGCCAATCATCTCTATCTGTCCCAAAGGCACTCCAACCTCCCTCCGCCTCTTTTCCTGGCGGTGTGGCTACATTTGGTTAGATATGCGAGTGGCCGTAGTGGCGCGTGCAGCTGTATGTCTATACGCACTGTGCATACCATGAACGCTCCAACTAACCTGAGAAATGTTTTCAGTCCGAATATTTCAGCAGTTATTATGTGTGTCCCGTATTTCTGTCGACTGAACCAGCGATAACAATCATTTGTGAATGGTGCGAATCTTTTGTTCGATCTTTGGTTCAATTATTTCCTTTCCATGAATTGGCTAAATGCGCTTGCATTATGGTCTGAAACGATTCAGATTCATTTGGACCGCTCTGTCACTGAATCATCTGAAGCTGTTTCTCGGTCAGTAATGTTGTAAACTTTTTCAGCAAAACCAGGAGACGTGTGGGATCACGTTCAAGAAGTTATTCTTTATTGAGGACGTTGCTGCAGTTCTTCCAAACAGTCTGAAGTACATAATTGTTCATGGTGTCTTACAGGCTTTTTAGGAGGAGGGACTTTTGAAGGTGGAGACAAATTCAAACAAAGCATGTAAATGAGTATACAGGTTTAGGTAACACACCCTAGACTGAGGGTCTGGCCAATCCTAATTCAATCAGCATAACAGTCTATTGCATTGCAAATTGCATAGACGAATCATTCGTGTGCTAATCCCATCAGTCTGAGTGAAACTGGGACTCCAAGAGCCATTAAAGACAATAAGGAGAAAACAGGAAAGGCAACTTTGCTGAGCAGAATCATTATCTTACCCTTAAACACTAAATACAATATTCTTTACCGTGATGTTATGTAAGGAAGCATATTTGAAATAGATTCTTAAATTTGGAATCCTTCAGTAACAACAAATATAGAACAAATAGCGCTGTTTTCAGTTTAGTTTCAGTTCAACTCGCAGTTTAGTTTACTTTGAACTACGCAGCACCGCCCAGTGGATAACGGAACGCAAGCTTAAAGGAGTTGCGTTTACTCCCGGTTCTGGGGCCTCATTTATAAACGTTGCGTACGCACAAAAGAAGGCATACGCCACTCTCTACGCAATAATTGGTATTTATAAAAAGCAAACTTGATGGGAAAATGAGCGGTCCTTCACGCAAACTCTGACCCAGGCGTACGCACAAAAACGGGTGAAATGAGAAATGGCGACACCATCGGCAGATGGAAGAAACACGTGAAAGTGTGTGAAACTGTAGACCGTTGTGTAAAAGAAATGGCAATACTGCCTCTCATAAATAACATGAAGACTTCACAAAGCAAGTCTTACAATTAACAGCCTACACGAACACCCGTTTGATCGATCTGCAGTGTAAAACAAACAAAATCAAACGAAGATTACAGCAGAAATGCAAATTAACACATTTGCAAAAAGATATAAAAAATGTTCTGCAATAATATTAGCATGTTATGCAATTGATCCTCATAACACATCTGTACCTTGTCAGATGCAATCAAATGGATGGTAATAAAATGCCATGATGCCATCACAATGCGTAATGACGCACAATGGCTGATCATGCGCTTCACGCTTCACGCTTGCGTGTGAGTGAAGTTACGTTTCTTGGTTTTCCTCTGTGTTTGCCATGATTTCGCAATAGATGAATATTAACTTGTGGGCATTTCACGGACTATTTATGGGCAACTATGGGCGTGACATAAAGCCGCAAAAGCTACGCTACATTTAGAATTGATTGTGATTTATTAAGGGAAAACTGCGTAGGATGTGCGTGCGCACGGTTTTATAAATCCGAATATTTCTGTGCGTACGCACGTCCTATAAGTTTTATAAATGAGGCCCCTGGACACTATTATTAAACAGCATTGCGACATCCAGTGAGAAGTGGTTCAATTCGACACACCTCTGTTACAAACCACAAATCACTCGATGATTTAACTAGTTTTAAATCAGATGAAACAGCCTCAACATTCCCAACACACCTGATCAGGTAAACAGCCGAAACATTGTGCCATGAACGAAGTTAGAAGACTTTAAATCATCTAATCACCACCTTTACCTTTACAATGAATTGTACTGTAGTAATTTACTATGGTTTGGGCAGAAATGTGGAATATTTATACTGAATACTAACTTTAGGCCTAATAGTCATTTAGGCCTATATTGCAGTAGATTAATTAGGTTGGTAGAGGAATATACAATTCATTTTGTGTATAGTTTTTACCTGTGTTTAGGCATTTTGCTATACAGTGGTAGTGAGTGAGTAACCATGTATGGTTTTACCTGTGGTTATCAAGTCTCACTGTTAGAATATTTTCATTTAAGCCTATAATAATTATGAATAAAATAATTCTTACCAATAGCTATGATCTTGTATAATTCATATTTTTGTACATAGCTGTAAATAAGTTATTTATTAAATACTCATAAATCTGCATACTGTTGGGTACCACATTTCCAAGTAAATACAATACTTTTTTAGGTTTACTTTAGCTTATTTATTGATACTGTTATGTTTCAATAAGTAATAAATAATGTTTCAATAAATAAGCTAAACCCACCGGCCCTCCTCAACATTTCGATTTAATAATCCGGCCCTCGAATGAAGCTAATTGAATAGCCCTGACCTAGGGGCATAACATTGCTCACTTTTCATCTAATTCATTTCATATAGTATAGCTCATAAGTCAAGTCTCAACTCTTGTTTAAGACATTGTTCATATGTAAAAAATATGCTTAATCCAATATGGAATGGTAATGCTTGAAAGTTCTGTTTTCTCTGATTTGAGGTACAGTGGAGAACTTTGGTTATACCAGCTATTATCCTCTAGATAGAAAGGTCATCTTGGACTTAAATTAAAGCTTATAAACTTGGGACGTTTTTGATGTACATTTGAGGCAGTGACACATATAATAAAATGCTTGAAAATGATCACTTTTGATGACAATTTATCAGGCGGACAGTCATTTTTTAGTCTTTTGGGGTATGTTGAGGGTGATATTTGAAGAAAAAAGGCAGCAATGCCCAGAATCTTTTTCTGCTAGTTTCCCCTATGTGTCAGGATACACCATGCAAAATTTTAGGGTTATATGGCCATTTATGTAGCTGCAGTACCTTTATATTCACAATTACATCATTCCGCCGAAAGCTTTTCCCAAAAAAGGGTGTTTTTTGGCCCCTGAGACCAAACGGGGCCGAGTTGGGGGTGGTCATTATCAACTTGTGATGGCCCAAGGTATAAGATAATAGGAAATAATAGTGAAAAAAAGGTAGCAAAAAACATCCTGAGGAGTGGACCTGGCTCCCGGCCTAGTACTACAGCAATGTTCACTTAATAAATAATAAAATATTCAATTCAAGTTCTTACTGTGACTATGGCGTCAGGAAGGTCCCTCAGTATTTGCAGGCCACTAAGGGCTTCTGTCTTCAGCATTAATGTCTCCATCGTTGGTAGGAGTTTACCATGAAAACAGTTGTCTTCTCCCTGAAGTATATCTAAGGCAACTGTAAGGGGCTTCATCGCAGTACAGTACTCCTTTAAAACCTGGTGTTCCCTTTCTGTTATCGCTGTCAGTCCTAATTTGGAGGAGATGGTGTTAAGGTCTACCATGGATATTTCACAGATTTGAGCCAGGGCATCATAGAAGGAATTCCATCGTGTTGTACAAGGTACAAGCAGCTTTTTTGACACCAACTCATCAGCTGTTTCAGTAGCCAAAGTTGATCGACTAGTCTTGTTCCATAGGGCAGTACATTTGGCAGTAGCTATTCGATAGAAGGATTGGACTGTAATAGGTGATGATTTATTATTTCTAGCTTTCCTCAATGGGGTGTCGATCAGAACACACTAGATTGAATCAGTTCCATGCAAAGGTGGTTTATTGTTGACAGTTTTGGCTATGCACAACACAGCAGTACACAGGTTGCTTAAAGTATTTAGATGTGTGTGTTTGTGGTCTACAAAGGGAAAGAAATAAAGATATATATTAACAAATGTCTCTAGTATTATTATACAAACATTACTTCCAAATCTACATTTCTCAAATAAAGAATTATCAGGTTCGATTCTATATTAAATAAAGAAATCAATATACAAGCAATGAAAATATGCAACACCGCCACCCGGTGGTCAGAAATGGCATAACATTCAAAACCAAAACTAAATCTGAGGTAATTTAAATGAACGGCACATAATCATAAAGATCGCGTCCCTAAACTCGAAATAACAAGAGTTTCAAATACTAATGTAATGATCACACATACATATGTACAATCAAACACTGGGTGCAATATAAATATTATAAATTGCAAGTAATATCGAACATAAACGGCTCATTCACGAGCCTTCAACCTCACGCGATTAACGGATTCATCTCTCTTAAACATGCATCACTTTATGAAAGTATGACATCAAGGCTTTACAGCTCCTTAACAAGTATTGATCACCAAACTAGGTAAACAGTCAACTTACATATATTTATTGACGCACTTTACACACATAAGCTGTGTCTGAAATCGCTCCCTATCCACTATATAGTGCACTATTTAGGGTGTCGGCCATTTTGTAGTGGTGTCCGAATTCTGAGTGAACGACATCATTCCCTACATTCGTTCACTACTTTTACCCACAATCCTCTCTGAATTTGAGTGTACATCCGATGTACACTTGCTGAGACACTATTTCCCACAATCCAACACGATAAGGCATAGAGCGCGAATGAAAAATAAACAAAAATGTCACCATGGCAACGGCGCACGCGAGATAGAAAACAATCATTTATAAGACCAGATGCCTGGTTATTTATTTATATATATACCGTTATATCTATATTTGAATAAACAAATGTGCTGTGTAGTGTTTTGATCTCTTTTATTTTCACATATAAATGTAAAAAGTAAATAAATATGATAAGTGTTTTTATTATCTTTTTTTTTTTATCAAATAACGCAATAAACGTGAAAAATACATACATACAATTGTTACATACAATTCATACAGCCAAAAAAGGAAATATTAAAGATGGGTAGGTAATGTTTATGACGAAATTGTCCGAGCTCTCTGGCGCGTGATAATTATGTCAGCGTCCGAATTCGCTCACTCATTTTCGTTCACTCTTTGCTGATGTAGTGCACTCAACTGCCATTCACTATGCAGGGATTAGTGAATGAGTGAACGAGTGAGCGGTTTCAGACACAGCTATAGTCTTGCTTGTACCGTCCTGCTCGTACAGTCCCGCTCTCTGCTGATGATGATGACTGACAGTAAGTAGCGCATGCGCACATGACTCGGCCTTTCCAACAGTAGCACTTCTGTAAACAGCCTTTGTAGGTTTTGACAGCAGCCACTTGTCAACATCTGTGCATGAAATGAGGTTTAGTGTGTGTGATGCACATCTCTTGTGGGGGGGGCAAAGTGATCACAACATCACCATCATTATCATCAGTTGCATGTAGAGCATCATTAATGTCTATAAATGTCACCTCATCTTCATTGTCTTCAGAATCACTCTCCTCAAGTGGCTGGTACCTCTTAAATGCTTTAACAAAATTAGAGCCATTATCAGTCACTATTGCTGTAATTTTGTGTGTTATCCCGTATGTTGAGTGTATATTGTCAAGCTCAACTGCAATGGCGTCATGAGTATGATGCCCTTTAAACCGTCTGCAGGGAAGAGCTGCTTTCTCTCTTTCCATGTTATTTGGATTGATCCAATGTGCTGTCACACCCATGTAACTTTTATTGTGGGCAGTCCAGATGTCTGCTGTAGTTGAAATGTACTCTAATTCCTCAAATGACTTTTTGAGCTCAATATTAATTTTTTCATATTCACTGTCTATGAATTTAGCAAAAGTGTTTCCGCATGGGGCAACCCCCCTTCCTCCTCCTCATATTGGTATTTTAGCAAGGATAGCTCTGAATGACTCAGACTCCACAGTGGACAGGGGTAGCATGTTTTCAACAACATACCTTGCAATCAATGTGTTCAGCTCAGCCTTGGGCACCTGTTACTGACCCGAAAAATCGAGCGTTGCTTGTTTTAACAGAGTGGCTCCGTCTCCGTCTCCTTCGCTGGAGCTCACGCTATCTGCATTTGGGCTTGGGGTTGGGTATGTAGCAGCAACAAGTGTCGTGTTAGCATGTGTTGATGTGAGGTGCTTCATAAGATTTGGGTTGCTTGAAGCAGACGTGGATAAAGTCTTTTTTCCTGGGCATAGCGTGCATGTTACATAAACATTCTTGCCTTTAATTTCAATGAGCGAGAAGTAATGCCGGTACTCCCAGTTCGAGAACGCTACCTTTGAATTTCCCTGGCTCGTCGCCATTGTTGCTGTCTTGTGTTTAGTGGTAGTCAGAGCGTGCAGTGAGACAGCATGAGCAGGGTCTCCGCCCACTCAGCCAATCATCATCGCATTTGCAACGTCATCATCCCCACCCCTGCTCTCTCCAGGCAGCTGATGTGTAGCCAAAGCCTGCCTGACACCTCGCGCTTCATTCAACCAAATTGTAGTAACGCGCCACTTTACATTCTCAGTAACGATAACGGCGTTGCAACGGCGTTACTCCATTACTGAAAAAATAATGCCGTTAGTAACACCATTATACTTAAAACACCATTACTCCCAACACTGCCTGTCATCACCGATAACCTTGTGGACCGACGCATCACCAAAAAAGAGCTGGTGCTCTATTGCCATTGGAGGACTCGTGGGGTGGAGTCCACAACCCGCTACCTTGACAGGCTTCTGCAGGAACTGAAGGGGGATAAGGGGAGAGATATGATGGGGGTTCCTCTGCTGGACACAGTGAGGATAGAGCACATCTGGCATGTTCAGATGAGGCATGTTAAGTGCATCCAGGATCCGCCAGGTGTGTTTCTCTACACTGAAGTGCACCACCACCAACAAGGGAGGATTAGTTCTCACGAAGTACAGATGTGCTAGGGGCTCGACCTCCCTTGAATCTTTCCACTGCCACCTGAACAGGTTCATTCCAGGTTTGTGGCTCATTGTGTTTGCAGTAAAGTACATATTCAACACAATAGAACATGTAATATCACTTTATATTTTCTGAAGGAACTCATTATCCCAGTTTAATGGTTTTCATTGTTCACTTCTTTACAGGAACCAGTGCTAACACACTGAATATTCAGTTGTATCTCCTGGAAGGCCTGAACAGGTGGAACCAAGACCGGGCAGCAGCATCAATTTCCACAAAATCCTCTCCTCTTCTCACCTACGCAGGGCAGGTGGTGCCCACCTTCCAACCTCCTGCACAGTACACTGGTAAGACTCTCACAGTACATTTTACAGCACATGGTTCTTTGCTAATGAAAGGGCTATATGTTTAAGACACTGCATTCTGTTTTTTAGGGGAGCTAATGGGAGTGGACTATCTACTTAGTCAGACAGGGCAGCCACTTCAGTCGATGGATGCTGACAATGAGCAGACAGACCAGCTGCTGGAGAAAGTGAATGTAGATGAGCAGGATGAGGGATTTGGGATCTGTTTGCTGCTGCCTCAATCCAGTCTGCTGCTCCCTCATCCCAGTCTGCTGCTCCCTCATCCCTTTTTGCTGCTGCCTCATCCCAGCCAGCTGCTGCCACCTCCTTCTTTCAGCCAACTACATCCATAGTCCAGTATGCACCAGGCTCCCCCACTCAGGTGCCTGAGGAGCTTTTGGTGTGTAAATTTCACAATAGGAACTTACAATGAGCAGAAATTAATTTGTAATTTGACAAACTGATTAATACTACCATTAAGATCTCTTTTTTTCTTTACCATTTAAAATTATACTGTTTAAGGCTGTGGATGACCAAAACATTCCAGGAATGGACCGGGTGGACAGACTGGCTGAGTATTTGGTGGAGCTGAGGACAAGCACAGGGTTAACACTGAGTAGACAGCAGGTATGCAAACATTTTGAATGTTTGTTAACATGGAAAAGACCACACAAAACACAAGGTGACTGTAAAAACAGTGTTACTGAACTATGTATGCGAAATTACCAGAATCCTTTTAACTCACCTATGCCTCTATACTTATATCCTTCTTCAGGTTGATGACATTGTGTGCTTGTGGCAGAGCCTGCTTGAATATGACAAGCAGCGAGTAAAATTTGCTGCCAGACACCAGGACAGGCTGACCACAGGGAGGTTCAGGTCTCCAAAAAAAAGGCTGTTTTCAACCCTGGAGTGTCATGATGGAAACACGGAAGCAGTTTGCAAGTAAAACTCTCTCTCTTTATTGAGTAACAAAATGATGATAGACACAGTCCAGAGAGAAACAGGGTAGTGGCGCAGGGACTTCGATGGTCAGATGAGTGCCGTGATGAGAAGTGATGACGTGACGTGATAAATCCAGGGTGAACATCCACGGGAACACGAACAGGAAACGAAGAGGGCACAAGACTGGAACGTAGACGAGATCAACAACACTGGAAACCACATACAACGATCTGACAAAGGAGATGAGAAATGAGTGAGTATATATATAGGTGATGAGATGAGCTGCAGCTGGTGACGGGAGTGATGAGCTTGATCGCTGATGAGTGTTAATCAGCCGGCACGCCCACACAATCAGCACACACACACACACAACAACAGAAACACGAGACAAGAAAGAGGCATAGGATTTATGAACCGTGACATGGAGTGGGCAGCCTAAAAGGTTGGTGGTCCGACCCCACTCGGATATTTATTTTAATCATTTGATATGTTTTTATATATATTTTTAAAATACTCATACTGTTTCTACTTTTGTGTGTTTATTACTGTTATTATTTATCTACTTATTATTGTTATTATTATCATTATTAGGTGGGTGGTTCTTTTTGTCATTTTCCATGTTATATATATACTCTTTATTAATATGTGCATAGTTTAATATTATATTTTATTGTTAAAAATAAAAAACATTTTATTGTTCATAGAATAGTTTATTGTCATTCAGTAATCATTCAGTGAGCCTGAGTCAAAACATTATTACTATTATTATTATTATTATTATTATTATAGGCCTATATCTTATATGTATAGCACGTTTCAAGGAACTCCATGTTCATATGTGCAATTAATAAATAAAAACATGTATCAATACAAACACTTTTTTTAATAAAATAAGTGATAAGGCATAAAAGCACATGAAATGTATACATATAGGTGTTCATACATTAAGAAAAGAATGCTTACATTTTATGCAGTTTCCATTGAAAAATCAGTATCAAATCACAAAGAAAGTAACCTTGGTGACAAATTATTTATTTTCATTCACAATCAGCATTCTTTGTAGACTATTGGGTGATTCGAACCTTTTCCGAGGTGGGACTCGAACCGGTGTCATTCACGACAGTGATTTGCCCCGTGAAATACATAAAAAAGAGAATTTTTTATGATATGAATACCAATCTACCAAAAATCACACAGAAGTGTGGGTTTACCTTTTCCCTTTCCTTTAATTTTTTCTTACATTTTTTTCATTATTCCTTCTCTTTTCTCTCTTTTTCCTTCTTCTCCTTTTTCTCCTTCTTCCCTTCCTCAAACAGACTATTGTTCCCCAGCCCGGAGAAGGTCACCGTGGCTGCCCGGCTAGCACAGTCGGTAGAGCATGAGACTCTTAATCTCAGGGTCGTGGATTCAAGCCCCATGTTGGCCGTACCTATTAGTCCTCTCTCTTTCCAACGGGGTCTCGGTTTCCAGTGTGCAAACTAGCACGTCGTGGAAAGTGATTTCGTGATTTGCCGGAAAAGTCCAAGTCTGCTTTTTTTTCCTCTTACCCACGGACTGGCTCACCGTAGGTCTCTGTGGCGCAATCGGTCAGCGTGATAATCGGTCAATCTTATTGCATTACCTCTTCTTAGGTCGTTCAGGTGAAGGCTTCAACATTGTATGCGGACGAAGAACCAATCTGACTGTAGTCAACGACCTGCAGTTTCCGTACAGAGACCCTCCACATAAATGCAAGCGAACCGTAGAGGAGGTGAAAAAATGTCCCAAAGGCAACATGTAAGTTCTTAAATAATTTATATTATTTTAAATTATACTTAAGAACCACTGTACTTGATCTGCTATTTTAACCCTCTGAGGTCTGGGGTGTTTTTGGGGTCCTTGAGATGTTCTGACATGCCCTGACATTTGTGCTTTTTTCAGTTGCTTATAAACATATCAATGGCAAAAAAAAATTACACTCTATTTAGCACAAACAGGACTACCATAATATGTGAGCCACATGTATGTACATGTTTTCATTTTTGAGAGAATAATGTTTATGCATGGTTATTGAAAAAACTAAAAATGAAAGTTTCTGAAATAAGGCCACAAAACACATACTAAATATGTGTCAATAAGACTTTTGACTAATGGATGTCGTCGCCTGAAAATCATCCTGCCTAATCATTCACATAAAACGATACATTGATTTTAGTTTTGTGAAACACTTTTAGTTTGGAAAGCCAATATGCGGATGGGGAGTAAACGATCATGCATATTTAGTGGTTCACACCTGATGAGACAATGCCCCTGCATACTTAATGAGCCATTCATTCAGGTGTGTCACCTATACTGCCGCACTAAGGCAAAAGGCCGTAACTTCAATTTTTGGCGAAAATGAGTTATTGTAATTTTTAGGACAATAAACATAAGTTTTATCATATAGACAAACAAGTTTCAATTCGATTGTTTTTTGGGTGGAATAAGATTATGTTTTTGCCGTAACTTCAAAAAGCCAAGGGGAAACTATGGTAGAAGCCCGTAACGTCAGTTACGGCTTTATGCCTTCGTTTCTCGCTGCTCCTGAACACTCGAATGAAGTTACGGGTGCGCTGCCGTGAAGTTATGGCACTCTGCCTTGTTCTAACCGACCATCGAAGTATTGCCGCGCTGGAGTTACGGGATGTAGCAATTAAATAACCTCAGACACACACGTACATATTTCACAGTGATTGCTTTTGTTAGGTTTGAAGAATGGCATACTCTCGGGGGAAAATGATGGTGGAGATGGCTTTGAATCTTTAACATCCAATAATAGCTAGCGGTAGCTACTTCACAAACTAGATACAAACACTTTTCGAGCCATAATCAACAATTTATCCAGTAACAAGCACTGAATAGAGCAGGCTTGTATGATATCTTAATTCACAGCCCGTAATACAAAGCTACATGTACAACTGAAATAAAATATGCTTCTCAGTCTAGCTCTCGCCTGCCAATGACAGTCCACTGACTGAAAACTAAGCGAGTTGGTTGGTTGGAGCCGCAACGACACACCCATTATACACCAGCAACAGGAATAATTTAGAGCCTACCCACCCAGCAAAAACTCGTTGAAAAGACGTCGAAAAGACGACATTGCAAGTCGTCTAAACAACGTTAAAATTTGGTTGAAAAGTGAAAGGTGAAAAGACGTCTTTTTCAGGTCGTTGAAAAGACGACAATAAAATGACGTCCCAATCGCGTCTAAATCAGGTTGTAAAGTGAGTTGAAAAGACGTCTTTTTCAGGCCTAATTTCAACCGTGAATTCATGATTATATTTAATATTCATAATACGAAAATTCACAAGAGTTTATAAAACCATTTATTGACACATCAAATACATCTTTCACATAAAAAACACTTTCCTGATCACATCTCAAGCCTGCATTTGATCAAGCATACCCTAAAAAAGTTATATTGTGAAATATTACTAAATAAAAATAACTTTTCTTACATATACATGTAAATATACAGTATAAAGTGTGTAATTTATTCCTGTGATGCAAAGCTGAATTTTCAGCATCATTACTTCAGTCTTCAGTGTCACATGATCCTTCAGAATTCATTATAATATGATTATTTGATTCTCAAGAAACATTTATGATTATTATAAGTTGTACAGCTTCATATTTTTGTGGAAACTATGATACAGTTTTCAGTATTCTTTAAATAGAACTTTCAAAAGAGCAACATTTATTTGAATCATTATTTTTTTAAACATTTTTAAAGTTTTTACTGTGACTTTTGGTCAAATTAATCTATCTTTTCTGTATAAACATTTTTTTTCAAAACAATAAATCTTTAAAATATTGAAAATGTTTATAAAACAGAACAATGACCAATTATAACCACATTAGAAAACAGTAAAGGGATAGTTCACACAAAAATTTAAATTCTGTCATTAATTACTGACCCTCATATCGCTCCAAACCCATAATGCTTTTGTGGAGAGCACAAATGAAGATATTTTTAACAGATGCCTTGTGTGCGCAAACAATTACGTCTTTATTCACAAATGATGTATCTCCGACGCATGAGATGGCCGGCTCTCGCCAACACAACCCTAATGAATTGTGGTGCTCCGTGAACGTGTCAGAGATGTATATTTTGTGAATAAAGATGCCATGTTTTTTTGTTTTTTTGCACACACAAAGCATTCACTTCGCTTCATAAAGTTGAGGTTAAACCACTGGAGTCATATTGATTATTGTTATAATGTCTTTACTACCTTGAAAGTTGTAGTGGCATAAACTGTGAAATGGAGGGACAGAAAGCTCTCAGATTTCATTAAAAAGATCTACATTTGTGTTTCAAAGATGAACGAAAGTCTTACAGGTTTGCAACGACATGAGGGTGAGTGATGAAAATGTTTGGTAATGTTTGGCGCATTAGTTAAATCAGTTCCTCAGGGCACGAGTAGATCTCTGCCTGATCTCTCATCTTCTGCTCCTTCCACCATCCCAATCCTGGATTATTGAGCCACGACAGAAGTTTCCACTTTGAATGCTTTAGCCTGGCTGTTTTTTCTCCAGCATCTAAAGTGAGAAAGAAAACAATAACCAAAATGTAAATGTAAAAAAACAATGGTTGTCCAAAATTTGAAGTATACACTTCAGTTTTCCCTCTACATATTTGTGCAAGATTTCAGTCATAGATAAATTGTAAATGTTTGCTTGATTAGACATTACCAGTCTAGCGACGTATGTTTATGCTGAAATATAATATTGGTTTGTGAATTGGTTTGGTTAAATACACCTATCACATGTCATTTTGTAGCGAACTGTCTCGTGTGATTAAAGTTTTGAGCTTCAGAACTTCCGATAACATAGTGAGTTTTTAGGGAGCGAATGTTTCAGTGCACGTTAAGAATTTTGTGATTAAGACGGCCTTTAACCACTGACTACTGAGCTAGAGACCTGAGTGATATGCACCCAGAGTTTAGCACCTTGATTAGCTTGTTCAGGTGTGCTGGACTGGTTGGAGTAAAGCTCTGCATGTAAGTGGACCTTGAGAGACAATGTTGAGATCTCCTGCAATATGCTCTGAACTTACAACACTGGTGCCCAGACCAAAGTCCTGCAGAGTTTCTGGTGGTCCTGGATCAGCTGCTCAGGTCTGCTTAATTGGGTTTGGAGCTAAACTCTGTGATCAGGACTAGATGGCAAACAATACTGTAAAGGGGAGAAGACAAACAATATATAAGAATATACATAATATTATTATGTTATAAATAATTTGTTCTGTGTTCATCTGCTTACCTGTACAAAGTATGCATCATGAATAAGCGGTATATATTGGATTTGATCTTTTAATTACACTGTTTAGTTTAACTACATTACTAACTACAAACCTGATAAAAATGGCTGGTGGGCAATGGAAAGCCTCCAGGTGGGCGTAATGGTGTGACGTCACGTGATAACTATGAATTAACCATACAGTGCACACTTTTAGGTTAAATAAATTAGCTTATTTCCATTCATCCATTGACCAATTGTCAGCAAAACCTTTACAAAACTATCAAAATATCTCATCTACACATAAGATGTGATTACAAGCCCAAACTTACAGCTCAAGTCTATAGTTATCCTAACGTTACCTCTAAGTTAGTTAGCTAGAAGCTAACGGACTTTTTCGAAGACACTAAACCATTTCTATAAAGTAAATATTCAACGGAAGCGAGTGATTTACATGAAAGAAAGTCTCAGAAACATTTGTATGTACTATTTGTGTAATTTTATGGACTGAACTTACCTTAAAGTAGTTAAAACAACAGTGAGAGACGGAGTTTCACTGATTGTCAGTTGAGCTGCCGTCTCGTTTCCATGGTAACGCCCTCCGCTCTCCAGTTCAAATGCGGCTTGAATGTTCAGCACGCGCGCCCATTAAAACACGTAGAAGTCACGCAGCATTTACATCCATTTAGATTGATGGAGTGAATTATTTGATAAATAGCTAAAATATCCTGAAACCTGTTGTATTATTAAGTGGATAGTAGGCCTGTGGCCATCGCAAACTGTAAATGGAATGAAAATATGAAAGCATTGAAAATGTAAAACAATGTTTGAAGTCATATATATATGTACTATAATAGGCTACATTATAATACAATATATAGGTCTACCTTAGAAATGGTAAACGTGGTGTAGAAATAAAATAGCAAAAACTACATGATATAATTATGAACATATTTTCTCATAGGCTATGCAAATTTACAGATGTAACACGAGGAACAAGCTTTTAAGTATTTTTTAAATGTATTTCAAATATACAAAATGTATTTCAATATATTTAACAGTGCTTCACATATATGTGAATATATTAATATTCACATAGCCTATATGTGAATATATTAATAGTGCTGTTGTTTATCGGGGTCTACGCAGTGCTTAATTTGTAAAGGGAGGATCCTCCCCTTACACTGCCTAGCTTTACAGCACCAGAGAATTTTTAACATGTGCTGAGGGGGTGCTAGATCATTGACGGGGGGAGCTGCGCAAAACTTGGCCACTAAATATTTAATATTCAATTTTGATCACAATTAAAGTTTTAATTTCATTAAATTGAACAAGCGCAACATTCAGCATTCAATCAAATATTCTAAAAGATATGCTATTATTAACAATAATGTTATTTCAACACAATATCTCGTTATTTCGACATATGTGTGCGTGCAACAAGCAAGGTGTGCATTTGTATATCCGGTGACGCGTGTATTGATTTTTATTAATAAACAAGTGTTTTCTCTGATAGTGTCGACTCGGCTGCAAAGATGAAGTTGACGATCGCCATCTCCGTGTGAACGAGCCTAGAGAGAAATGCACAATAGGCCTAATGGATTACATAATCATAGAGTAGCCTAGCCTTTTTCTTTTTTCGTTTTGAATTATTTCGTTTAAAGACATTTCAAGCTTTGTGTATTTGATGTATTTTTCATGTCTGTGTGAGGCATACACTGAATTTCGTTAAGTTAGGATGAGATGCGCTCCAGTTCACGTGCAATGCAAGAGAGAGAATATAGGGCACTATATGTCACTTTGAGTGATTTATTGCCCTTAAGCCCCTCCCCCTTTTTGACCGTGGGAATATTCCCACGCTCGCCCCGCCCCCTTCTACCACCCACCCACCCACCTCCGGGCAGACTACGTGACCGTGAGAATTTTCCCACGCTTGCTCCTCCCACTTCTGGACATGTCATGTGACCGTAGGAAAATCGGACTTACGCCACACCTCCTTTTGGGTTGAACATCTGAAGCGTTGGGAAAATTCCCACGCTCAGTAGTTCTAAACAGTGTATATTAAAACTTTTTAAAGAAATGTACAATAAACAGTCAGAGATGAGATCAGTGTTTTTATTAAAGAAGACAGATGTAATTTCATTATTACTGTCCATAGTGTCCATCACTTTTAAAACATTAATGAAATAAGTTAAAATTAATTTTTTCTATAAAAAGAGTTATTAAAAAATTAGTTAGTGTCATTTCAAGATGTTAAAACATTATCTTAAAGCTATCAAAATGTGTCAGTATCAAAACATCTAAAACAACATTTTAAAATGTTAAAACATTGAAAAATCAATGTTCAGTCATTTACAGTTAAGAGAGTTTTTTCATTACAAAAAGATCATTTTTAAAAAATGTTGACCCGTAAGCATTTATCTTTTACGCATTATTTGTAAAATTTTACATTTTACATAAAATATCTTTAAAAAAGTGTCTCAAACACATCATAATATTAAAAACAAGTATTAAAAGCCGAAAGCTGTACTTTCACAATAACATTGTGTTTAAAGATGTATAAACGTTGTATAAAGTTAAAATACACGTCTTTAGTGTTCATACATTGTAAAATGTTAAAACATTATCTCAAACCTATCAAAATCTATTAGTATTAAAACATCTAAAACAACATTTTATGTTAAAACATAAACCGTGGGAAATTTTCCCACGATCCACATTAAAACATCTAAAACAACATGTATTAAAATTATACCGAGCAAATAGATCTATTTTCTAATACATTTGAAGAAAAGTTGTACATTCACAATTACATAGTGTTTAAAGTTGTATGAAACATTGTTTAAAGTTTAAATTATATTTTCTTAAAGATATAAAAAATGTGTTAGCATTAAAACTGTAACGGTCACCAGCTGGAGTGCCCTTGAGAGCCACCAGAGGGCACTCCACATCAGACACTCACGTTCACTCTCAGACTACAATTCCCATACTCACTGACCGGACTCATTATCTCTGAACACTCATCACATTCACCTGTACCTCATTATCACTGATTGCATTCACCTGTGTCCCATCACCCTGTTAGTCTCAGTCTATTTATACCTTGTTCATTCATTCACTCACCGCGAAGTCTTGTTAAGTGTTACACTGCATTTCTGAGCGTTTCCCTGGTTTTCTTGTTTCTTGGTTTTTGATATCTTGCCCTGTTCCCTGGATTACTCTCTTGCCTCTGGTCCCTGGATTACTCTCTTGCCTCTGGTCCCTGCCTGTTTTGTTTGTTTTGTTTGTTTCTTTGTTTTGACTACCTGCCTGTGTATGACCCTAGCCTGTACTTTGGATTACGCCTCTGGATTGCCCCAGCCAATAAAGCTGCATTTGGATCTCCTACTTTGTGTCTCTGAGCAGTTCGTAACAGAAGACTTCGCCACACAAAGATCCAGCAGCCATGCCAACCATGGACACAGGTGCACAAATCCTGCGTCTCCGTCAGGGGAATCGTTCGATTGAGAGGTATGTCGAAGAGTTTATTGAACTGGCACATCTTACCTCAATGACCACAGAGTGCCTAATGATATTTTTTCGTGGAGGACTATCTGAACCGCTCAGTTCATTCATGCCCTGGCATGATCCTCATGGGACTTTAGAGCAGTATATCAACCTGGCCCTTTTGTTGAGTGGCTCATCGTTTACTGTGGGCGGGGTAGAGGAAGAGCTCCGTGAACCCACAGTATCTCCTGAGCCAGAGCTTCACGTCACGTCTGCCGAGCCAGAGCTTCACGTCACGTCTGCCGAGCCAGAGCTTCACGTCACGTCTGCCGAGCCCGCACTTCACGCCAGATCTGCCGAAGCCAAGGCAGTATGCGTCATGCCCGCCGCCCCTGAGACAGCAAGCGACATGCCCGCCAAGCTAGAGTCTTCACCGCTGGTCCCGTCCAGCACAGAGCCCTCTTCACCGCTGGTCCCGTCCAGCACAGAGCCCTCTTCACCGCTGGTCCCATCCAGCTCAGATCCCTCTTCATCGCTGGTTCCGTCCAGCTCAGAGCCCTCTTCGCCGCTGGTCCTGCCCAGCTCAGAGCCCTCTTCGCCGCTGGTCCTGCCCAGCTCAGAGCCCTCTTCGCCGCTGGTCCTGCCCAGCTCAGAGCCCTCTTCGCCGCTGGTCCTGCCCAGCTCAGAGCCCTCTTCGCCGCTGGTTCCGTTCAGTTCAGAGCCCTCTTCATCGCTGGTCCTGTCCAGCTCAAAGTCCTCTTCGCCGCTGGTCCTATCCAGCTCAAAGCCCTCGCTGACGCTGGTCCCGTCAAGCTCAGAGCGCGCTGATCCTGATCCAGAGACTGAGCTTCACGTCACTTCTGCCGATCCAGAGACTGAGCTTCACGTCACTTCTGCCGATCCAGAGACTGAGCTTCACGTCACGTCAGCCGATCCAGAGACTGAGCTTCACGTCACGTCAGCCGATCCAGAGACTGAGCTTCACGTCACGTTCGCCCGTCAAGAGTCTCGTCCCGCCGAGACTGAATCTGATCCGGATACTGAGCCTGAATCTGTTCCTCTTCCTCTTTCTGCGCCTGTGTCTTCGGACAAGATGGCCGACTCTACGCCTGTGTCTTCGGACAAGATGGCCGACTCCACGCCTGTGTCTTCGGACAAGATGGCCGACTCCACACCTGTGTCTTCGGACAAGATGGCCGACTCCACGCCTGTGTCTTCGGACAAGATGGCCGACTCCACGCCTGTGTCTTCGGACAAGATGGCCGACTCCACGCCTGTGTCTTCGGACAAGATGGCCGACTCCACGCCTGTGTCTTCGGACAAGATGGCCGACTCCACGCCTGTGTCTTCGGACAAGATGGCCGACTCCACGCCTGTGTCTTCGGACAAGATGGCCGACTCCACGCCTGTGTCTTCGGACAAGATGGCCGACTCCACGCCTGTGTCTTCGGACAAGATGGCTGAAACCACGCCTGTGTCTTCGGACAAGATGGCCACCGCCGAGCCAGTGTCTCGGGACAAGATGGTCTCCACCGAGCCAGTGTCTTCGGAAAAGATGGCCGCCGCTGAGCCGGTGTCTGTTCCTGTCCCTGTCCCTGAGCCGGTGTCTGTTCCTGTCCCTGAGCCGGTGTCTGTTCCTGTCCCTGAGCCGGTGTCTGTTCCTGTCCCTGAGCCGGTGTCTGTTCCTGTTCTAGAGCCCGTTCATGTTCCTGAACCGTTGGATCCGCCTGCTCAGCCTGCTCCGCCCCGGCCGCCTGCACAGCCTGCTCCGCCCCGGCCGCCTGCACAGCCTGCTCCGCCCCGGCCGCCTGCACAGCCTGCTCCGCCCCGGCCGCCTGCACAGCCTGCTCCGCCCCGGCCGCCTGCACAGCCTGCTCCGCCCCGGCCGCCTGCACAGCCTGCTCCGCCCCGGCCGCCTGCACAGCCTGCTCCGCCCCGGCCGCCTGCACAGCCTGATCCGCCCTGGTCGCCTGCACAGCCTGCTCCGCCCTGGCCTTCCGCCCTGCCGGAGTCTTCAGGTCCTCTTCCGCTGCACGGGCCTGGCCCTCCATCCCGCCCCCGGGTCCGCCTCCGCTCCACCACCCTCCTGGACAAGTTAGGAGCGTCTGGAATCCGCTCCTTAAAGGGGGGGCTATGTAACGGTCACCAGCTGGAGTGCCCTTGAGAGCCACCAGAGGGCACTCCACATCAGACACTCACGTTCACTCTCAGACTACAATTCCCATACTCACTGACCGGACTCATTATCTCTGAACACTCATCACATTCACCTGTA
This sequence comes from Abramis brama, assembly GCF_963993115.1. Classification (NCBI taxonomy): domain Eukaryota; kingdom Metazoa; phylum Chordata; class Actinopteri; order Cypriniformes; family Leuciscidae; genus Abramis; species Abramis brama. The sequence goes on along the minus strand of NC_139966.1, from coordinate 32,726,173 downwards.
CCTCATTATCACTGATTGCATTCACCTGTGTCCCATCACCCTGTTAGTCTCAGTCTATTTATACCTTGTTCATTCATTCACTCACCGCGAAGTCTTGTTAAGTGTTACACTGCATTTCTGAGCGTTTCCCTGGTTTTCTTGTTTCTTGGTTTTTGATATCTTGCCCTGTTCCCTGGATTACTCTCTTGCCTCTGGTCCCTGGATTACTCTCTTGCCTCTGGTCCCTGGATTACTCTCTTGCCTCTGGTCCCTGCCTGTTTTGTTTGTTTTGTTTGTTTCTTTGTTTTGACTACCTGCCTGTGTATGACCCTAGCCTGTACTTTGGATTACGCCTCTGGATTGCCCCAGCCAATAAAGCTGCATTTGGATCTCCTACTTTGTGTCTCTGAGCAGTTCGTAACAAAAACATCTAAAACAACATTTTATGTTAAAACATAAATGTTAAAACATTGAAAATCAATGTTCAGTCATTTACAGAAGAGTATAACGAGTTTTTCATTACAAAAAGATAATTTTTAAAACAAGTTTTTTTTTCATTACAAAAAGATAATTTTTTAAAAATGTAGATCCATAATCATTTAACTTTCACACATTATTTATAAAATGTTACATTTTACATAAAATACCTTTAAAAGTGTGTATTTTCTTAAAGATATAAAAAATGTGTTAGCATTAAAACATCTAAAACAACATTTTATGTTAAAACATAAATGTTAAAACATTGAAAATCAATGTTCAGTCATTTACAGAAAAATATAACAAGTTAAGAGAGTTTTTCATTACAAAAAGATCATTTTTTTTAAAATGTTGATCCATAATCATTTAACTTTCACACATTATTTATAAAACGTTACATTTTACATAAAGTATCTTTAAAAGTGTATATTTTTGTCCATCACTTTTAAAACATTAATGAAATAAGTTAAAATTGCATTTTTCTCTAAAAGAGTTATTAAAAATGAGTTAGCTATTTTAAGATGTTAAAATCAATAATTTACAGAAAAGTAAATGTATCCATCCACACATTATGTGTAAAATGCTACATTTAATATAAAATATCTTTAAAAGTGTCTCAAACACATATTAAAACCACACCATGTTAAAAATCACAGTATCTAAAAAATAGCCTTACGTTTTTGTAAATCCGTTTGTTGAAAGAGAGCCAAAAGGTATATCCAAAGGTATATTCCACATCAAATGTATATCCACTGTGTATCCAAAAGGTATATCCAAAGCACGAAAGATTTATCCAACAAGGATATATCCAAGACCAGAGGTATATCCAGAACGCTTATCCATATCCATAGGTTTAGAGATTTTATTTCCAAAAGTCACAAAGTCTCGTGAGGAGCTCAATGAAACACGTCCACACGGTTACATCCCAAAAGTTAGACTGACCTCTGTGACATCTGCCCAGTAGCCACAGGTAGACCACTCCCACAGACCGTGGGAATATTCCAGCGCTTGTCACGCCCCTTTCTACCCCCTCCCTCCCACCTCCGGACAGGTCATGTGACCGCGGGAATTTTTCCCACGATCCATAATAAAATAACTTTAACTGTAATAAAATGATACAGTCCTTTAAAATACAAAAGCTAGTATTTAAAACGCTAGGCCTATCAGAAAAATGTGAACAAGCTAGAATGTCTTTTTACGAACACAGATTTTAAAACAAGTTCCATTTGATATCACTCATCGTATAGGTAGACGCATGAACGGGTATAGATCATGTGTAAACACGTGTCTCAGTCCACCTAACACTAAATAATATTTATAAAAAATAATAGTTGTTTAAAGTTTAAGTTAATTCATGTTTTAGTTAAGTTATATTCACTAACTTACTGATTTATTCACTCTTTGATAAGATAATCCACCTATCCCGGTGGAGTAAAAATAAATAATGATTCTGTTCAAAACTATGTGCTTTTAACTTTAAAACGTAAACGGTAGGCATACATTTTCCACACATTTAAACAATGTTTCAAACGTGAGCATTTAACATATCGAACAACATCAGTTAAAAAATACGTAAAACGAATAGTTTTTAAGCAAACTTTTTAACAATACGACTTCCTACTAAGTTTTGTTTAGTTTTTAGCTAAAATATATCCTTCACTGTCCACAAAACACCCATGCGCACGGAAAGCATAACGTGAATGTGAAATCCTGTCTGTGAAGCCAAGTCTACGTTAGTAAAAAATCCAATAATCAAAACAATGTTTTAAATTGTGTGCGTTTTATTTAATTTAGTTATTAATCCAGTATTAGATCTTTCTAGCCTAATATTGTTTGATGTGTTAAGCCTAGATAACAAGACATATTACATACATGACGTGCTCGTGAAAAGTAATATTTATGTAATCTTTGTGAGATCATATCCACGAACACAGAACTCGGTGCTTGGTGATACACTTTACTAAAAGAAAATATTATGGAAGTATACCCTTTTAACTAACATTTCAACATCCTGCACAAATTAAAGAAACATATGAACTAAGATAAACAGATAATGGAATGTTCACAATCTACAGTATATTAGTTATACTTCTACTTAGCGTGTGTGTAAATAGTCGTGCTTAAATCTTTGGATGTATTTTTTACACATCAACATATTTGTCACACCGTAAGTACCATGGTTTTGTAAAGCTATACGGGAATCACACACGTCCATACATCTGTGTAAGATTCAAAAGACCAAATCACTAGAAAAGAGGGCTGAAAAGCATATATAGTTTACGATAAATACACAAAGCTTGCAAATGGTTACGCTGTTCCACATTTTGTATTCTGAATGTACAGAACTTAAGCAATATAATTTTGTATTGTTTAATATTATTAATTGGAATTGTTATAGAGTTACGGTTAGGATTTGACTTATGGTTAGTTACTTGTAACGTAATTTACTGTTATTACTATAGTAAGTAAATGTAGTAACGTATAAATATGTCACCTTAAAATAAACCGTTACCACTGATTCTTAAAAGAATCAACTTTTCTTTTTGTTATAACTGACAAACCGGAGAATGACCATTCAAAAGACCAAATCATTAGGGGTAACAACAAACAGATCCCATTGTGATAAGTGACCCTTCAGTTCAGCGTCTGAGTCGAAATGACATATACATTAGAGGTCCAAGATGGGGTCCAGACTCCTCCCACTAACACACCTCTCAAAGCTGAGAGGTCAATCTCGATTTAAGGATGTCCTAAAATGACATCACTCATCCGGGATTACCCCTCCCTCAGTGTGACAAAGTTTAAAAGGGAATACAAGCATGTCGAGAGTCTAAAGATACTTCTGATTTTGCAAACCAGACAACCTGCAATGGCTACTGCGGCACCGAAAACACCTGAGAGAAGGATTACTGATGCTCTGGGGGATTTGACTTTAGCTCCACGAAAAAAACGGGAAACCCATGGACCTTGTTTAACGCGATTTCTTCACGAGCCGGCAGATTCTGTGAAATATACTTTTCACTTGTCTGAAGGACGTGCGTGTACATATGATTATGACAAAATCAACAGAGAAGTTCGATTTTTTAACGTGGATAATGACGAACGATTCACCACAAATTCCACGGATGATCCGGCATTAAAATTCACTGAAAGAGATTGGATTTTATTCTATTCAAAAGTATGGCCGGACTTACAGGAAGGCAAGGACACGCCTCTTTTTATCGGCGAGTGGGCTGGATTAATCATGGGTACGAGATACCGAATTTTAGCGGATCAGATAAATAAGCATTCTGACGATTATATCTATATACTTTGCAGCGATTTTGGGAGCTATCCAGAATTCACGTGGCCGATATCTGAAAAAGATCATTTAAAATTATATGATCTGAAATTCATGTTCCAATGGAAGGATCTATCTGTGATGGCTGAGATTTTTTCCAAGATCAATCAGTTTTTCCAGTGGACCAGCGCGTATGAACGTTATACGAGCATTAAAGTGAAGCTCTTCCATCCCGAGTGGGAGGTCCCATGTAGGAGGGGCTCCCAAATAACTCCACCCACGATCTACAAACATTAAGAAACTACTCTCCGGACTATCTGACTCAGGATACTGGTTCTCCTTCTTCAACGTCTCAACCGTTGGGAACTACTGATGGATACGTACCAACTGGATTACTGACTGCAGCAATGGATTACCGGATGCAGCAAATGGATATCTGCAGAAAAACATCGAATGGTTAAATAAATTCTGCAGCTACTGAACTTGGATGTCATAATTTGGCATTCCCCAAAACTATGGAGTTGCAACACCTGGCAACATTTTTTTGTTTTGTTTGTGTGATATAATTCACATTATACATGTTTTTAACTTTCTACTTACATTCTAATAAAAGAAAAAAAAAAATTTGTTGTTTGGAAATGTTTTGTAACTTTTATGTAGTGAAAAAAAAAATTTCTTGGTGACTTTTATATTGTGAAATAAAAAATGTTTTGTGACTTTTATATTCTGAAATAAAAAAATTTTGGTGACTTTTATATTCTGAAATAAAAAATGTTTTGTGACTTTTATATTCTGAAATAAAAAATGTTTGTGACTTTTATATTCTGAAATAAAAATAATGTACAACTTTGTAACATAATTCTTATTGATTGAAATCTGACTGTATTGACATGTCTGAACTAATAAAGATATTTGACTATCCTTCGAATTCTTGTGTTTTGTGGATGTAAAGATAGATTAAAACAGATAGTGTTACAGGATTATATGACGTAAGATTATCAGATCTGTCTGTATACATGCATTCTCTAAAGAGAATGTCAATATTAAATATATTCAAACTATTATTGATATTTTCTTGAAATGTGGATGGACGAGGTGTTACGAAATAAATCCTTGTCTGAAGTAACTAAGACCTTTTTAATATAACCTACCTGTAAAGTTACAAACAGATAGGGTGCAGAGTTTTTAATAAACGCATATATCCCTAGTGGGCAATACATGTATCTTTTTCAAACATAATTAATGTATTTTCATTGTGTGAATCAGATTTAAGAAGGCACAACGACTACACTTGTATGGTTCTATTTTACCATAGCAAATCGTCACCCTATAAATCCTATAACATTTTGAACAGAATTTTACATTTTACTTTTGTCGGGTGCTTGTGATTTTTTATGTGAATTGTAACAGAAAACATTTATCTGGGACAATCAGAGCATTTTGTTTTGTTCAATGTAAAATAATAATAATAAAAACATATTCAGAGTAGTGATCATCGTCATTTATTAAAGAAGATACTTGTAATTTCATTGCGTTAAAATACATCAGTCTTATAGCATTTCATTCATTATGTAAAATGTTAAAACACCAATGAAATAAGTTAACACTAGAACTGCCGGAATTCCATAACAATTAGAACGACCATAGACCTATTTTTAGTCTGCATCACAGAGACGCCGCGTGACTGTGACGTATGCCAACAAAGTACCGCGAGAGCTGCACTGCTACGGTTTCAGGGATGAACGTCATGTTTCCCGGAAACGGTGTGCACCGGTGATCAGTGCGAGATGCATGGCTGTTAGAAATGGGTCCGAGTGCGGTCAGCCTTGCTCTGATGTCATGCTGACGTATGTCAAAAATCACCCACGAGCGCAAGGCTCACCTGGCGGATTCTGAAGCCGAGCGCAGTTGCTCTCCACCGACTGCGCTGATCAAAAGCATGATGGGAAATCACTTACTGACGACACATCTTGATGTTCATTGGTTTAAACAACCGTGATGTATTGTTCTCTTTTAAAATGTTTGATTTTAATAAAACTCTGATATCATGTTTTATGTGTATACGTTATGCGGTAATATTCCCAAACTATCTCAGTGCGATCTCTATGGTTATGCAATGTAATTTTTATTAAAAAAAAAAAAAAATGTCTGTATTAAAGAAAAAGACTGATAAACATGTTTTTGGAATGGAATTAAATAAGTAGGCTACTTTCGGTGTCTTGCTCATTATATTTATTTTCATATAAAAGCAACAGAACTTAAATACCACCCAATTTATTAGCAACACTGGGGATATTTTGTAGTATATTTATACCGACTTCACCAGTCTCTGAAAATTCTTCATAAAGAAAACAAAGAATGGTCTTCTCAGTTGCCATAGTTGCAACTCTTGCGTCACCAGAACAGTGTGTTCAACGCATAATTGTGTACATTTTAAGGTTAAATGCATCAATCTGGTGCAGTTTGAGAGGACAGATTAAGAGCTTCAACTGGCTTCAATCCATGAACTGTGCACATTGAACAAGGAAAAAGCATCGACTTTTACTTGGACATTGAGGGACCCTGCACATTAAGATGAAATCGTTTTTTCTCCAGTCATTATTAAAAACAAGCCAACAAAGAATGATTGATCCTGATAGGTGCCGGCTCTATCTGTGGGACCGTTTTGCATCAAAATAATATTATTTTCACCACAACCACCACGTAAATAGACAGACATAAAAGTTAGGAAACTTCAAAAGCTTCATGCCGTTTAGGACAGTCCTGTTAGTCTACAATTGAATACGTTGTAAACCTTTCACAACATGCATCACTATACAGTAGACACACACACACACACACACACACACACACACACGTCCACTTGGCGACAGAATGTCTACAAAGGTGTTATCGCATCACTAACACACACACACACACACACACACATATGCACGCACACATACGCTAACAAAAGATAAGAGGTTGATGATAGATTAAAGGTAGATAGCTAATCGAAAAGTGTGTAAAATAAGATGTACGCTACCAACATTCTTATTTATTTGTACTACTTCAGTTCATTTTACACTATTTCAAATTATATCTGTATCATTTAGATTAGGCCTTTTTAATATAGGGGTGCACGGTTGACAACCTAACGCTGATGTTAGTTGTAACACGTTTGTTTTAAATACTTCAGCACATGTTTGGATGACAAAATTTGTGTACTAGTTGCCATATCAACATCATATAGAAAAATACCAGCGTTTTTTTTTTTTCGGAAGATGTCCATAGACACTTTATTAAACCATAGCAAAGGTACATTTCTTACTTAACCTAATTTTCATTTCTATTTTTGTGTTTTATTTAAAATAAGACAAATCTGAACATGTTTTATTCTCCTAGATGTTATTTAACAGTTGAGATAGTTATTTAATGCTTCGGTAACTACCTGAAGACACTAGCAGAGTTTAAAACCCAGTTGCGCAGTCGTTTTTATTAATTTTATTGAGAAAACGTGAGAAGAGGTGAATAAAGACTGAAAGTCAATGTTCAGGAATTAATAAATATTTATTTGTTTTGAACTATGATATATAGATGTGTTTTCAAGTGTTTGTAGTCAAAACTCAAAATGAGTTTATATTTAATTATTAAAAATGTTTTTTAATTGTATTTTATTTAGAAAATATTTAGTTTGTTTTGTATATTTTTTATTAGATCAGATAAGATTTTAGAAAAGAAAGAGAAAAAGTATATAGCCTACTGTATTAATAAAACAAAACCATATAATCGTACTAGACATGTGGTAAATTAATGTGGGAAAAATAAATACTCTGAGCCGTTTTACACAAACTGGGAAACCCTCCAGCTCATCCCCACAATTATAAATGTTTTAATACCAGTTGTTTTTATTTCTGATTATTTGTGCACCCTTTTTTTATGTAGAGTATCGACTACCCATATGAAATCTACCAAATAAACTTATGTTATGTGATGGCGTCATATTTAAAAGTTTAGAGCAATGAGTTTTTAAGGATTTTTAAACACACACACACACACACGCGCGCAATTGGCGACAATGCGTCTACGTTGGTGTTATTTTCCCTTGTGTTAGCATTCACATATCTTATTTTTTCTCTTTTGCCAGATTTGTGTGAATTAGATTATTACAGATCTTATTAAACGAGATGAGATCAGCTCCGTCATATGTTTTTTTCTAGTTATACAATCAGCTTTCAGAATCTCTACCACCTACAGAGATAGACTCCCTTTGAAAATGTGGCGGGAAAAAAGGTGTTTTAAAATGGTTGTACAGCCTTTAAATGAGGTTGTCTAAATCATTTACGGAACTCTATGCGAGCGAAACAGTCGTCGAATCGTAAGTTAGCCTACATCATGTCTGGAAATCAGTGCAATGGAGAAGCTTCACCGGATCAGTCCTTTGATGAAGATTTATCACAAATTCTGGACGAGATTTGTAAGTATTTTCAACAAAAGGTTTATTAATTTTTTATGGAATGAATTTGTCAGTAACCTAGGCCTAATATATCTTTGTTCGGTGATCAGATGACAGTTCATTCCCCGACGGTGTTTTACCCAGCGAATTTTTTCAAGGTGAGGGTTTATTTTTTAGTATCATTTTTCTTAACTTTTTTAAAAAAGAAAAAAACTTACACTCTTTACAATAATTCGACAGATATCTCAGAGGACATAGCTGCTCACAACACTATCAGCACTATCAGTGCTACGCTGCCATTGGCTGATGCTCCCGATGTGTTATTAGTGGATTATGGATACGAGGACATCTCACCGTGTTCTAGTCCCACACAATATGTCTGTGGACAATCAGATCATTCTCCGCCGGCTGAATGCAGCCCTGATAGGTTATACGAACCTGATCAGGTACCCTCAAGCAGCTACGGACCAATAACTTCTAGCGACGGCACAAATTTCCGTTTACCCGGAAGAGGTGTGAAACGCCTCCGCGATGTCTATGGGGAATACGATGCGAATAATGATAACCAATTACACTATCCTGACGAAGGTACATTATATTTATGGTATTTATTTTTGTCTTATCATAATATTTTATTCATTGAATTTTAAAATAATAAATGTTATCTTCCAGAACAAAACATTCCTGTAGACCAACTGTGCACATCTGATTACCACGAGGCGTTTGGAGATGCTTATAGAAAACGGATCGTGGGTTCACATTACCTGCATGTTCCAGTCCCAGTGTAAACTCATCGGAATATACCGGTAAGTCACTATACATTTTATTGTATTTTATCTATTAAACATTTCATATAATAAATTATCTTTATGTTTGATCCTAGAACAAAATTACGCCGAAAGAGAATTGGAAATATTCTTGGACTCCCAGGCGGCCGTGTTGTGTCAAGTCGACGATTCTGTGTCGGAATCGCCAAACTCCGATGAGGATAACTCTGTACGGAACGATACCCCGTTATTCGGCGAACGAGATCTTCACAGACAGAGTTATGATACATTACGTAGTATTAATAGAAATGTTTTGGGTATTTTAGGTCACGTAACACAACCATTAACCTACGAGCAGATGGAGGAGATTACATCAGAGTCCCAAAGAGACATCGTAACGATTCTTCATAGAATGTTAGATCGACAAAATCAGCACACAAATGAGTTAAGGAACAGTGTTGAATTTTTTGGGGTCTGCCATGGGCAATTATTGGACGAAAACAGACAAGCACACAATGAATTATTAACCGTTCGTCAGGAGATTGAACAGGTGAGAAGCGATCAACAAGTGTTAACAATTGCATTGTCATTAATTTCTGAACGACTAAACGTTGTTCAACGAGTGTTGAGAGAATTATACAATCCTTTTATGGGAAGATAAAATTTGATTGTTATTTTTAAAACAAACCCAATTTATTGATGTTATTTCCTTATGAATTTTGTACGTTACGTATATACGTGACTGTATTTCTACTACATTTTACTGTGTGTAGACATTATTGGTAGTCTAATATTAGACTACTTGTGACGATGTACATTTTAAATAAAACAACCCGAACATGTATTCTAAAAGACTATACCCATTTAGTGGATAAAGTATCATTAAAATGTTATTTAGGCTACATTCGTTACCATCTGTTCAGTTATATTCAGTTCTAGGATTTTGTTGAGTTTTACGTGTTCCTAATTGTCACCACTTATCTGTCATCATGGGAACATACACCGTCATTACACTACAGCAATGTGTTTAAGACCCAGCATATGTTATGTTTATTGATCGGTATATCATGTGTGCTTAACTGTGTATGTTACATACCGTTTGTCCTTCTGCCAGATTATTGTTAATAAACCTTGTGTTGAAATATATTTGTCTACCTTCCAGTTTGTCAGTTATAACAAAAAGAAAATTTGATTCTTTTAAGAATCAGTGGTAACGGTTTATTTTAAGGTGACATATTTATACGTTACTACATTTACTTACTATAGTAATAACAGTAAAATACGTTACAAGTAACTAACCATAAGTCAAATCCTAACCGTAACTCTATAACAATTCCAATTAATAATATTAAACAATACAAAATTATATTGCTTAAGTTCTGTACATTCAGAATACAAAATGTGGAACAACGTAACCATTTGCAAGCTTTGTGTATTTATCGTAAACTATATATGCTTTTCAGCCCTCTTTTCTAGTGATTTGGTCTTTTGAATCTTACACAAATGTATGGACGTGTGTGATTCCCGTATAGCTTTACAAAACCATGGTACTTATGGTGTGACAAATATGTTGATGTGTAAAAAATACATCCAAAGATTTAAGCACAACTATTTACACACACGCTAAGTAGAAGTATAACTAATATACTGTAGATTGTGAACATTCCATTATCTGTTTATCTTAGTTCATATGTTTCTTTAATTTGTGCAGGATGTTGAAATGTTAGTTAAAAGGGTATACTTCCATAATATTTTCTTTTAGTAAAGTGTATCACCAAGCACCGAGTTCTGTGTTCGTGGATATGATCTCACAAAGATTACATAAATATTACTTTTCACGAGCACGTCATGTATGTAATATGTCTTGTTATCTAGGCTTAACACATCAAACAATATTAGGCTAGAAAGATCTAATACTGGATTAATAACTAAATTAAATAAAACGCACACAATTTAAAACATTGTTTTGATTATTGGATTTTTTACTAACGTAGACTTGGCTTCACAGATCGGATTTCACATTCATGTTATGCTTTCCGTGCGCATGGGTGTTTTGTGGACAGTGAAGGATATATTTTAGCTAAAAACTAAACAAAACTTAGTAGGAAGTCGTATTGTTAAAAAGTTTGCTTAAAAACTATTCGTTTTACGTATTTTTTAACTGATGTTGTTCGATATGTTAAATGCTCACGTTTGAAACATTGTTTAAATGTGTGGAAAATGTTTGCCTACCGTTTACGTTTTAAAGTTAAAAGCACATAGTTTTGAACAGAATCATTTTTTTTTTACTCCACCGGGATAGGTGGATTATCTTATCAAAGAGTGAATAAATCAGTAAGTTAGTGAATATAACTTAACTAAAACATGAATTAACTTAAACTTTAAACAACTATTATTTTTTATAAATATTATTTAGTGTTAGGTGGACTGAGACACGTGTTTACACATGATCTATACCCGTTCATGCGTCTACCTATACGATGAGTGATATCAAATGGAACTTGTTTTAAAATATGTATTCGTAAAAAAGACATTCTAGCTTGTTCACATTTTTCTGATAGGCCTAGCGTTTTAAATACTAGCTTTTGTATTTTAAAGGACTGTATCATTTTATTACAGTTAAAGTTATTTTATTATGGATCGTGGGAAAAATTTCCGTGGTCACATGACCTGTCCGGAGGTGGGAGGTAGGGGGGGTAGAAGGGGCGTGACAAGCGCAGGAATATTCCCACGGTCTGTGGGAGTGGTCTACCTGTGGCTACTGGACAGATGTCACAGAGGTCAGTCTAACTTTTGGGATGTAACCGTGTGGACGTGCTTCATTGAGCTCCTCACGAGACTTTGTGACTTTTGGAATTAAAATCTCTAAACCTTTGGTCTTGGATATACCTTTTGGATATATGTTTGGATATACCTCTGGTCATGGATATATCCTTGTTGTTGGATAAACCTTTGGTCTTGGATATACCTTTTGGATATACATTTCGGATATACATTTCATGTGGAATATACACTTGTTCTTCTTTCAACAAATGGCATGTAAAAAGCGTAAGACTTTTTAACAATGTTTTAAACTAGTTTGTGTTTTATGTAACAGTTTTACAAATACTGTGTGGATGGATACATTTACTTTTCTGTAAATTATTGATTTTAACATCTTAAAATAGCTAACTCATTTTTAATAACTCTTTTAGAGAAAAATGCAATTTTAACTTATTTCATTAATGTTTTAAAAGTGATGGACAAAAATATACACTTTTAAAGATACTTTATGTAAAATGTAACGTTTTATAAATAATGTGTGAAAGTTAAATGATTATGGATCAACATTTTTAAAAAATTATCTTTTTGTAATGAAAAAACTTGTTATATTTTTCTGTAAATGACTGAACATTGATTTTCAATGTTTTAACATTTATGTTTTAACATAAAATGTTGTTTTAGATGTTTTAATACTATGTTATAACACATTTAGATATCTTTAAGAAAATATAATTTAAACTTTAAACAATGTTTCATACACCTTTAAACACTATGTCATTGTGAATGTACAACTTTTCTTCAAATGTATTAGAAAATAGATCTATTTGCTCGGTATAATTTTAATACATGTTGTTTTAGATGTTTTAATGTGGATCGTGGGAAAATTTCCCACGGTTTATGTTTTAACATAAAATGTTGTTTTAGATTGTGATGAGGTTCGTCACAAATAGGCACGGAAGGAAGAAGACAGGGGTCGGCGTAACTGAAACACTCACTTTATTAGTGCACAGACAGGACAAAACAAAAGGTGCGCACGTAGCGCCTTCACCGTGGCAAACACGGCAGTGACAAAAATAAACAATAAAGACAACGTCCATTCAGCAACAACACAGGTGAGGTTCCAGTCCAAACTCTCTCTCTCATCTCCTCCCAAATGCCGGCTTATATCCGGTCTCTCCACGCCAATCACTGCAATCAGACACAGGTGATCATCATTTTGCACTTGACCTACTTACTCACCGATCGGCCCCCTCCTTTCTCTCCTGCTACAGACTTCGCAAAACCACGCCCCCCTCGCCACATACCCCCACCGCCCGACTCAGGCCGGGGAGCCATCCGGCCTGCAGCCTCCCCCCCCCTCCTCCTGGAGAGGAAGTCAGCCACAACCATCTGTACACCCGGCCTGTGGATCACCTTGAACTTAAAAGGCTGTAAAGCTAGATACCAACGAGTGATCCGCGCGTTGGTATCCTTCATGCGGTGGAGCCACTGCAGGGGAGCGTGATCCGAACAGAGGGTGAACTCCCGTCCCAAGAGGTAATAGCGGAGGGTGAGAACGGCCCATCTGATGGCCAAACACTCCTTCTCTATGGTGCTGTACACCGTCTCTCTCTTAGAGAGCTTCCGACTGATGTACAGCACCGGCCGCTCCTCACCCTCCACCTCCTGGGACAGGACCGCGCCCATCCCCCTGTCCGACGCGTCGGTCTGTAGGATGAAAGGGAGAGAAAAATCAGGGGCATGTAAGAGCGGTCCGCCACATAAAGCAGCCTTTATCTGGGTAAAAGCCCGCTGACACTGCTCCGTCCATTGGACCGTATCTGGTACCTCCTTTTTAGTTAGATCAGTCAGCGGGCTGGCGAGGTCCGAATAATTAGGCACAAACCTTCTGTAATAACCCGCCAGCCCCAGGAACTGTCTAACCTCCTTTTTGGTCTTGGGTCTCGGACAAGTCGCAACCGCTGCTGTCTTATCAATTTGGGGACGCACCTGTCCATGACCCAAGTGGAAGCCCAGATATCTTACTTCCACCCGCCCAATCGCACACTTCTTCGGGTTGGCCGTGAGCCCAGCTCGTCTCAGCGTCTTCAGGACAGCCCGCACTTGCTGCATATGACGCTGCCAGTCACCACTATAGATGATGATATCATCCAAGTAGGCAGCGGCATATGCAGCGTGCGGTCGGAGAATCCTGTCCATCAGACGCTGAAATGTTGCCGGAGCCCCGAACAACCCGAAAGGAAGCGTGACAAATTGGTGTAACCCAAACGGCGTGGTGAAAGCTGTTTTTTCTTTGGATAACGGAGATAAGGGGATCTGCCAATATCCCTTAGTTAAGTCCAATGTCGAATAAAATCGAGCAGTACCCAGCCGATCAAGCAATTCGTCAACCCTTGGCATTGGATAAGCGTCGAACTTCGACACAGCATTCACCTTCCTGTAATCTACACAGAACCGAATCGAGCCGTCCGTTTTAGGAACTAAAACTATCGGGCTCGCCCAGTCACTGTTAGATTCTTCTATTACTCCCAACTCTAGCATCGACTCTAATTCGCTTTGCACAACTTTCTTTTTGTGCTCTGGCAGTCGATACGGCCGGCTGCGAACCACCACGCCCGGCTCTGTCTCAACGTGGTGCTGAATGAGGTCCGTTCGACCAGGCAGGGGCGAGAACACATCAGCAAAATCTGCTTGTAAATTATGCACATCAGTGAGCTGGGATGGTGAGAGGTGGTCTCCCCCAGCGGCCAGGGCGAGAGATTTCGTTTTGACATTCGCCTCTGGACCGAGATCCTCCTCTCCGCTCACCACCATCGCCAGCATCACTGATTCCACCTCAGACCATTTTTTGAGCAGGTTGAGGTGGTAAATTTGATGTGCCCCGCCCCTATCTGTTCGTATTACCTCATAGTTGAGATCTCCAATTCGCCGTGTAACCTCAAAAGGTCCTTGCCACTTTGCGAGTAATTTTGAGCTAGAGGTAGGAAGTAATACAAGCACTTTCTCTCCCGGTGTGAATTGACGCAGTCTAGCCCCCCTGTTGTACAGCCGACTTTGCTTGTCCTGAGCCTGTAACAAATTCTCCCGTGACAGCCGCCCCAAAGTGTGGAGTTTCGTTCTCAGGTCCAGGACATACTGAATTTCATTTTTACTAGCTGAAGGTCCGTCCTCCCAAGTTTCCCTAAGGACATCTAACACCCCGCGGGGCTGACGTCCATAGAGAAGCTCGAAGGGGGAAAACCCCGTGGAGGCTTGCGGGACCTCCCGTACAGCGAACAAGAGGGGTTCTAACCACCGATCCCAATTTTTGGCGTCTTCTTGTACGAACTTCCGAATCATGGATTTCAAAGTGCGGTTAAATCGTTCGACCAGCCCGTCTGTTTGTGGGTGATAGACACTGGTCCGGATCGATTTAATGCCCAATAATCCGTAAAGTTCGCGTATCGTTCGTGACATAAACGCCGTGCCTTGGTCGGTGAGAATCTCTTTCGGGATTCCCACCCGGGAGATTAATTGAAACAGAGCGCTCGCCACACTATTTGCGGAAATATTGCGAAGCGGAACTGCTTCAGGATATCGCGTTGCGTAGTCCACCAGGACTAAAGCAAAGCGATGTCCCCGTGCTGACCGTTCTAATGGCCCGATGAGGTCCATACCAATTCGTTCGAAGGGGACCTGCATCAACGGAATAGGGCACAATGGTGCTTTTGGGTTGGCCGGTGGATTCACCAACTGACATTCACGACAAGACGCACACCACTTGCGTACATTCTCGTGAATGCCCGGCCAAAAGAACCGGGCCATGAGACGGTTAAGTGTCGCTGTTTGTCCTAAATGCCCTGCCATTGGATTAGAATGAGCCGTCTGGAAAAGCATTTCCCGACGGCTTTTAGGTACCAACAACTGAGTTGTATCTTGCTTTGATTGGGCATCTTGGGTTACCCGATACAACTTATCTTTTAGGATTGCAAAATACGGATAGGTGAGGGGTTGGTCCGTGTGGAGAAGCTGGCCGTCGATAGAGCGAACCTGATCAAAGGCATGTTTTAGCGTGTCATCCTGGGACTGCTCCAGGGGAAAATCATCGCGCTCTGTGAGGATGGTTCTCTCCAGAGCACTCCGTTCCCCTGAACCAGTACCCAGAGGTTCCGGATCAGCTTCTCCCAACTGAGCAATCGCCACCTTCCTCTTATCCTTTTTTACCCAAGAAGCATCCGCACATAAATGACCCAATAATTCATTAAACGCTGGCCAATCTGTCCCCAAAATCAGCGGATGCCGGAGGTGCGGGTTAATCGCCACCTCCACACTATGCTTTTGCCCCCTAAATTGAATATCCACAGGCATTAACGGATAATTCACCACTTCCCCGTGCACACACCGTACCTTAACCATGCGGCCATTATCCAATGCTTTAGGCTGAATCAGGCTTTGGTGGACAGAGGTTTGGTTACAGCCTGAATCCACCAGAGCCTGAAAAGTACCCCCCTTTATACTCACAGGTATTTGGTACAGGCCAGCTTGATCGGGGGCAGCTTGTGGCGCGTCGGGGACCCGGATCAGTGTCCCCACCTCCATCACCGGACACCGATCGATGAAATGACTCGGGTCCCCGCAGCGCCAACAAGCCGGCCCGGGCCTCCCCGCCGCTCCAGTGGCAGGAAGCGGGTCAAGGGACTGGCGTGGAGAGAGCGGTAGGGCAGCTTGGGGTGAGAATCCCCCCCTTGATGGGCCCCCTCCCCGGGGAAGAGGCCTGGGGGCAGGTACCGGCTCCGCTGCACCCCCTGTCCTCCACCTTGGAGCCGGCCTCGGCGGCAGATTCCCCCGGTACCTGGGAAGGGGAGAGGGCTTAGAGGGGGGGGGAGAAAGAGAGAGAGAGAGAGAAGCCGATGGTAGAGAGGCGCCGACCCCCGGGCACGCCACCATTTGGTCCTCCGCCAGCTGGATGGCCTGGTTCAGCGACGTCGGGCGGTGGCACTGGACCCACTGCGCGGTCCTTGTCGGCAACCGCGCCACGAATTGCTCCAGCACCACACGATCGATGATTCCCTCGACGTCGCTTCCGTCGGCCATCAGCCACTTGCGGCACGAGTCCCGGAGCTGCTGGGCCATGATGAAGGGTCGGCCAGACTCCTCGAGGTCCAATGTTCTGAACCTCTGGCGATGTTGTTCCGGAGTCCGGCCAACCCGCTGTAGAATGGCCCGCTTGAGGTCCTGATAGACCAGGAGATTCTGGACTGGCAGTTGGTGCGCGGCTACCTGCGCCTCTCCGGAGAGCAGGGGTATCAGCCGCATTGGCCAGTCCGTAGAGGGCCATCCCCGGTCCTCAGCCGACCTCTCAAATAGCTCTAGGAAAGCTTCCGGATCGTCTTCCGGGCCCATCTTATTGAGAGGTATCGGCGAGGACGAGTCTTTGTATGTTGGGGGGACGGCCCTAACCTCCCGGTCTATCCAGCTCCGGAACAGCTCGCGGTCTTCATGCTGGCCTCGGAGGAGCGCCTCGAACCGTTTGTCCTGCTCCTCCTTTATGGCCAGCAGATGTTGATGGTGTTCTTGGTGAAGACCAGCGAGTGATTGAATGATGTCCGCAAATGGCGTACCTGGCGGAGTCTGCATGGCGGCGGCGATCTTCTTCCTTCCCGGGCTTCGGCACCAGTGTGATGAGGTTCGTCACAAATAGGCACGGAAGGAAGAAGACAGGGGTCGGCGTAACTGAAACACTCACTTTATTAGTGCACAGACAGGACAAAACAAAAGGTGCGCACGTAGCGCCTTCACCGTGGCAAACACGGCAGTGACAAAAATAAACAATAAAGACAACGTCCATTCAGCAACAACACAGGTGAGGTTCCAGTCCAAACTCTCTCTCTCATCTCCTCCCAAATGCCGGCTTATATCCGGTCTCTCCACGCCAATCACTGCAATCAGACACAGGTGATCATCATTTTGCACTTGACCTACTTACTCACCGATCGGCCCCCTCCTTTCTCTCCTGCTACAGACTTCGCAAAACCACGCCCCCCTCGCCACATAGATGTTTTAATACTAATAGATTTTGATAGGTTTGAGATAATGTTTTAACATTTTACAATGTATGAACACTAAAGACGTGTATTTTAACTTTATACAACGTTTATACATCTTTAAACACAATGTTATTGTGAAAGTACAGCTTTCGGCTTTTAATACTTGTTTTTAATATTATGATGTTTGAGACACTTTTTTTAAAGATATTTTATGTAAAATGTAAAATTTTACAAATAATGCGTAAAAGATAAATGCTTACGGGTCAACATTTTTTAAAAATGATCTTTTTGTAATGAAAAAACTCTCTTAACTGTAAATGACTGAACATTGATTTTTCAATGTTTTAACATTTTAAAATGTTGTTTTAGATGTTTTGATACTGACACATTTTGATAGCTTTAAGATAATGTTTTAACATCTTGAAATGACACTAACTAATTTTTTAATAACTCTTTTTATAGAAAAAATTAATTTTAACTTATTTCATTAATGTTTTAAAAGTGATGGACACTATGGACAGTAATAATGAAATTACATCTGTCTTCTTTAATAAAAACACTGATCTCATCTCTGACTGTTTATTGTACATTTCTTTAAAAAGTTTTAATATACACTGTTTAGAACTACTGAGCGTGGGAATTTTCCCACGCTTCAGATGTTCAACCCATAAGGAGGTGTGGCGTAAGTCCGATTTTCCTACGGTCACATGACATGTCCAGAAGTGGGAGGAGCAAACGTGGGAAAATTCTCACGGTCACGTGACTTGTCCGGAGGTGGGTGGGTGGGTGGTAGAAGGGGGCGGGGCAAGCGTGGGAATATTCCCACGGTCAAAAAGGGGGCGGGGCTTAAGGGCAATAAATCACTCAAAGTGACATATAGTGCCCTATATTCTCTCTAATGCAAGTGACCGCGCGGGCGCCTCCAATTGTCTGTTATATTTTATTAATTAAATCCAGGCATTGTTGATGAAAAATGGATTAAAATTAAGATACAATTTATACAAAACGAAATTCACTTTAAAGAAAGGCTTTCTACAAAACAAAACTTAATGAAGTGGTCAAAATCATGTCTGACCCGCATGTTTCATATTGCGCATCCTATAACTTGGTCGTGCTGTTCACTTTTCATAATCAACATAAATGGAAAATAAAAATAAAAAATAACATTATAATATTTTAACAAATATGAAACTAAATGCACTTTTTTAATGGCTAAAACAGTATAGTAGGCCTACATACTATCTATTTGTACAAATTGCTGCACATTCATTTAATTCTGAATTTTGCACACAAGTTGAAAGGCATTTGTTCAAATCAAGTTCACGGATAATTGTGCATGCATTTATTAATCATTATTATGATACTAAAATCATAATGCTATGTACAAAAAATCAGACGAGCCCAGAATATGAACGCAATTACACGTTAAGCATTTTCCTCCCATAGAAAACCATACAAGAACGCTTAATGTGGCTTAATGCAGATTAGAATGTCTCCTTATTTTGTCGAAATAACGAGATATTATGTCGATACTAGGCTACTGCTGTGTCCACTGTGGTCTCCACATTCTTGATCAGCGGAAACGATTTTTGCTTGTTTGGGATCTGACTGGCCAGGAATTTTATGCCAAATCATGTAGGCTAAGTAGATATGGTTTGCGAACGTACAGGTGCTAATGTATTTCTGGCATGTGCAGTGACACGTAACTTTGAAACTATTTCTACAATCTATTTCTTCACTTGCTACAATAGACTTTAATTGTATTTATGCTACATTAGGGCTATATGTGGTCCAAAACAGACGAGCGTCTTGGGTTAAATAAACAAAGCCCAATTTTCAAGTCTTTTTTTGGGCTAAAATTGGACCAAATCAGACCGAACCAAACAAAGCCCAATTTTCAACGTCTATGTTTGGGCTAAATTTGGACCAAATCAGACGGACCAAACAAAGCCCAATTTTCAACGTCTATTTTTGGGCTAAATGAAGACTATGACGGGCCGACTTGATTTAGCCCAAAAAACAACCTCTTAATGACGTCTGGTGCTGGGTGGGTACCTTTTGTTGAACCTTGGTTAAAATCCATGTCAAACAACCGACGAGAAAGCAAATCCATTACATCCACCACGAATTTTTAAAACTTGCTACCGGCTCTAAAACTGAAGTGTGTGTGTGTGTGTGTGTGCGCGTGCGTGCGTGAGTGCGTGAGAGAGAGAGAGAGAGGCGCGGACGCGATCCCACTGTTCGATCGCGCCCGCACCTCTCTCTCTCTCTCTCTCTCTCACACACACACACACACACACACACACACACACTTCAGTTTTAGAGTCAGTTTAAAAAAAAAAAAAACTTTAAATGTTCCACATCTTTTATACTTTAGTGATGTTAATCACCTTTGTTTTATTAAATTCATGTTAATTAAAACCATTCATACTTTTCCAACTATTCTCACTACTTTAACTTCTTGTTGATACATGTAAAGCCATTTTTATCATAGTGAGTCCAATTTTAATATTGCTTACATTTTAAGCATGACATTGGCTATAAAATATAAGTTAAGGTCTTTTGCCTTGGTATGACCAATTGTCATTTTGTGGGCAATGCTAAGGCAGAATACAGTAACTTCCGAAAAAGGGTCAAAGGTCAAATTTGAGTTCAACATTTTTTTGTAGATGGGTTAATAAAGGTATACACTACAACATGTGAAAATTACAATATTATACCTATAACTCAATTGCCAGGAAATTAAGATAACTTTAAAGTCATTTTTCTCAGTTTCACACTCTGGTGAGTTAAGGTCTTTTGCCTTAGTAGGGCAGTATAGCTAACTTAAATATACGAGCTTGATAAAAATGATCATTCTAGAAGAAAATTTCAGATGGCATTTAGAGGCTTTTGCATCTGAACTCTTCATATATACACACACACACATATATATATATATATACATACATACATACACACATACTGTATATATATATATATGCATACACACACACACACACACACACACACATATATATATATATATATATATATATATATATATATATATATATTTATACTACAGGGCCGTTGAATGCTTGAATCTGATTGGTTGACAAACGTTCTAAGGTGTGCATTATTTTCAGGGAAACGTTTAGTTCCAGGCAGGTCTTGACCGCATTACAGTTCCATATCACTTCGCGTAGTCAACTGTAATAACGGAAAATAGGATACAATTCATAACAAGAAAAAACATTTAGCCCCATGCGCTTGATCTGCAATTTTCAATGTCTAGCTTCACAATCAATGGAAACATGCAGTTTAATTTGAATAGATAAAGTATATAGTCCTATATAATCAATAGAAAATTAAACTGAATATAGGCTAAATAAATGGATAGTCTGCAGCACGGATTTTTATTGCAGATAATTTAACAAATAAATAATTATTGATAGGCCTACTTGTTAAAAGGGCTTTGTGTTTCATTTATTTGGCTAGTCTACTGTCATCTGTCAATAATAGGAAAAAAAAAGAACGAATTAATTAAAACGAATTGAATTAATAAATAAAAAATAATAATGACGCACATGCTTTTCTGTCTCATTATTGCATCATCTCTCTCTAAACTGCATTAATAACACTTTAAGGCCGGTTATGAATGTAATTTTTCTAATAATTCAACGGCCTGTCGTCAATTATTCCTTACATATACACTACCAAATTGGTTCACAGTTGGAAGCATCGCAATTTTTTTTTATTTTTCCACAAATTGTGCTTGCAAATTGTATAATATCCAAGGTAAACATGTCTAGTAATTGTGCAGTTAATTCTCATACTGTATTTTCAGTTTTGGAATATTTATCCTAAAAAGGTTACAATTACAACAACAATTCAAGTGTAATCTTACAGTATATTCTACAGTAAAAACTGTACCCAAATCTAGTCAACAAAATGTTGTCTTTCATATTTCGCCTGACTGTAACGTTGTTTTTATGAAATATTAGGGCATATAAATGTTAATTTGCAGTTTAATACGTTGCTTATACAAATAGCCTACATTTTATTTCAACATATTTCAGTCGATTTTTACTCATCTCAGTATAGCAATATAGTTTGCTAAAACATCATCATTCATTAACACACGCGATTTAAATTTAAACTGTCTTTTTGCGAGCTGTAGTAAACAGCGCGCATCTCTGCTGTTCATTCATTCATAAACAGAAACCTGATTCACGTGAGAAGGAAAAAAAACTTACTAGTATTCCTCAGCTCGCTCCTCGATATACCCGCACTTCTGAGGTACATTTTCCATTATTATTATTCCTCACAGCGCTGCGAGACGGTGTAAACAAGTAATGATCTGAATAAACTTGTGTGTTTTCTCGAGCTGATATGGGGGCGTTCACAGGATTGCGCGGATTGCCTCAGTCATTTGCGTTTGAATAGCGCGTGCTCTCCGTGGGCGGGTCACATTACATTTGAATTAGCTGTAATGAGCTCGACTGGAATCGCTCTCTTTTAATACAGATTTCACAAGATGAGAATATTTGTTTTTTATATAAATTACTTCATTTAAAAGAAGAGAATTCAAGCTTCATGCCTGTGTGTCTGTATGCCTGTTTGACTGAGCATTCGCTGAGTTATTGTTCATTTTCGGACGCGTTTCAGAATGGACTACACTGGCAGAGAGAAGGCAGAACTCGCTTCGTGTTTATTTTTCTTTATTTGGCAAAAAGCACAACACTTTGTTTTTATTGTGAGTATACACAAAAATAATACACATTTAACAGAATCGATTGATGTATGAAACTCCTATGGAAAATCAAAGTCAACAGAGTATTTATGAGTTTCTTTTACACTGATAAAAAAAAGCGAGCTGGTATCGCCGGCGATACCGTCGACCTCAGGGGGTTAATTAATGATTTTTCTTATTTATATTTTGTCAGATTGGTGTACTCACTGCAAGGATAGCACACCTGACCGTGGGAACAGAAAACGTCGAGTTTCAAGGGAGGCAGCTGGAAACCCAGAGCGCTCAAGTGGAGGATGTCACGGGCAGAATAAGGCTCCAGCTCAGGGAAGCTCAAATTCAAATCGAAGAAAGTCCATCTGGGCTTGGTGACATAACTCCTTATGAAGGAAAAGAAGAACCGGTGTCATCTGTATACGGTGTCATTAACTGGGCCGAGGTCGCTGTGTCCCGCAGCTGCGGGAACTGCAAATTTTGGCAGACGGAGTTTCATCCAAAGAACAAATTCCATCGTTGCGAAAAATGCAAGATGCTTCAGAAATCGGGCATGTACAAGTCCACTGCCACTGCACGTCACTCTTTTCTGAGATTTTGGGGAGAGTATCTTCACAATCCACAATTCTGTCCTGCAAAAAAAAAAATTCTTCCCATGACCTCACTAACCTTTTACAAGATGGACAGGACATGGAAGAATACTTCCTTGAATGTGGTTCATTGAAAGTGGACATTCAAAACGACAATGTACTGGCGAGTACACATTGCAAATAAAGTTGACAAATAAAATATTTACGTTGCATAGCCTATAAATAAGCTACTTCAAGTTATTTTTTGTTATTGAATTTTAAATAGCCTTAAATAGTAGTTTTTTGTTCTTTATGTTTCAATTTCATTTCTGTGCAAGGCATTTTCCTTCCTGGTTCGGTTTAAACACGCCCCATAATCACAGCCCAATGGAGCAGTATCAGACTCATATTCTGACTAGAATCTGAGTATGATGACGTCAGGCTACTAATAATCATGAATGCACTCCGCTATCTTTTAACACATCTCCGGTGAACGGCTTCTTCACACAAAAGAAAAACTCTTCATGAAGCACAGTGAAATTCAGCGACCTATGTGGCGTTTCCTGATGGATCGAGGTTGTTCGTTAACTTCATTTTTATACGTTGTGACGGTTTCAGTGAGTAACTCGTTATTTCTGAGTTGCAGGTGATTGGCTGAAGGCTATCGGAGAACTCATGAGATGTGAGAAATATGGGAGATCACCGCCGCCTTTTGATCCATCTCCTTTGGGATGGTTGTTGTTTTTGGAGGTTTCATGGACTGAGGATGGTTGGACTTGTCTTTCATAAATGCTACACCTTTGCAGTTTTCAGTTATGTGTCTGGTGTGGATACCTGGGCCCGTATTCATAAAGAATCTTAATGCAAAGAGTAGCTCCTAGTGACAAAATTCTAAGAAAATTCTTAGAAATGTGGGCGTTTACTCTTAAAATTAAAGAAAAACTCCTAGTAAAGAAAAAAGTAATTCAGAAAGCATCTTAACCCTTAAAAGAGGTCTTAAGGGCAAAATTGTTAGGAGCACGGACGAGGACTTTTAAGAGGCTTAAGAGTTTCTTTAGCAGAGGAGAAAATGGCAGAAAGACAAAGGAGAAGAAATGTGTTGCAGACAATGGATGACAGTGAGTTAATAAGACACTATAGATTAGATCGTGCAGGGATTATGTTTGTGACTGATCTTATTAGAGACGCGCTAACATCTCCGACACAGCGCAGAAATGCCATAGCGCCAGAAATGAAAGTAATCACTACATTACGATATTTGGCAACTGGGAAAATGCAACAATGCAGTAGTGATGATTTGGGTCTGTCACAACCTTCTCTAAGCAGAGTGATCACACAAACAATTACAGCACTTTCAGAACCTCTTATTGTGTCGCAGTTCATTTCGTTTCCACTGGACATTCCCACCTTGCAGGCTCAAAAAACTGCATTTATGAATATAGCAGGCTTCCCTGGTGTTGTCGGAGTAATTGATGGAACCCACATTCGAATTATTGCACCGTCGGAAGACGAGGACGTTTATGTTAATAGAAAGAGGTACCACAGCATAAACGTTCAAGTTGTTTTCAGTGCAGATTATAAGATTGTAGACATTGTTGCAAAATGGCCTGGCGCAACACATGATGCCAGGATACTGGCAGAGAGTGGCCTGAGACATCTGTTTGAAGGACGTTGTATTCCAGCAAATTGCCACTTGTTAGGGGACAGTGGTTATCCTTGTAAACCATGGCTCCTCACACCTTACCTCCGTCCTGACCAGGGGTCACAGCTAAATTACAACAGGTAACAGTGACAACATATACACTTAATGTGTGTGGACTTCAAATTTAGAGAACAACAAATGTGTTGCAGTAGTATTTGTAGGCTACTCTACTTCCCATAAATAACCTACCATTATGTTTTGAAAATATCAACTGAATTCTGTTCATTTTCATTAACCCACAGAGCTCACAAGAAAACACGAGCCGTAGTTGAGCGGGGTATTGGTCAACTAAAGAGGCGCTTTCACATTTTGCATGGAGAGGTGCGACTGGCACCAGGAAAGGTCTGCAAAGTGATAACAGCCTGTGCAGTGCTTCATAACATCTGTAAAGCTAGACAAATTGCAGACCCTCCCACGGACAATCGGGCTGATGAAGAGGATGATGAAGAATACCCTCCAAAAGGGAGGGATCTGTCCCAAAGTGGGAATCCTTACAGAGCTCAGTTTACTAATTTGCATTTCATGTAAGTTACTGTGAATGTAATATAAAAATCGTGACTAAACAGACACACCTTAGCCAACATTTTCATTAGAAAGATATTATGAAGACACAAAAAAAATATTATTTGTTATTAGTTTTATTTTTGAGTAGCTAAATTTTTAGTTTGTAGTACTCCTCCTGTAGATGGAGTACTATTTTCTGCTGCTTTAGGACATCCATCTCCATCTCCGGTTTTTTGTCTACTAGGGATGGTGTTGGAGCAGCTGCGGTGGCAGCAGAAGGCAGGGAATGAGGCGCTTCGGGCTGAGGGTCGCCCACCTGCAATGTAGACGGTCCCCATTCCTCTGCTGAAGGCTCTGTGCTACTGAAAGGAGAAAACATTTCATCTCTGTTATTTCAAATAAATGTAGGCCCATTTGTTTTTTTGTTTTTTTTTCAGTTCATAGAATGCCAGATAGAAATGGCCTTGCCTATGTTAAATAAAAATGTGTCTTTATATTGTGTTACTTGGCTGTTGGTTTATTAAAATTACCATTTTTGTAGTTCCACCAGCTGAATCATTGAGCTGTCTGTGCCCTCCTTCAAACCGGTGATACTTGTTTCTGAGTGACCTAGGATGTTGAACACGGTTTGGCCTACTTGGGACAGCTGTTTAGCAGGTGGTCCCCCCCCTAGAAAACAATACAGTGGACCACATGTACAGTAGGCTATACATATAATTGTTTGAGATAAGTTTGCCAGCGTACAAAAAAGTGTTATAACACTCACCTCTGCGTGATGACTCCCGCTTGTGTGCTGCAATTTCCTCTCTGGCTTTTGATTGCAACACATACCAGCGTTTCTCACAGTCTTCACTGGTGCGCACAAGCAGGGGGAATGAACCGTTAATAGTTTGTGCTATACGCTCCCATGTCTGCTTCTTGTCCCGTGCTGTGACACCCGGCCCGAATTTTCCTTTAAGAATGGCCTTGTGTTCCTCCACTAACTGGGCTAACAGTAAACACTGTTCCTCTGTCCAGTTGGGCTTTCTCGCCCTTCTTGGTTTTGATTCCATGTTTGATACATTAAAACCAACATTCAAACCACCACTTAAATAGACATGCCATTAATCAGTGTAATTGGAAAGAGTGGAACAATTTTTATCATTCTAAGCCAATCAAATACCTTTTTAGGAAATTAACAGCATGGTAAAAAAAAAAAAAAAAGGATTTATATACACATATATAATGTGTGTGTGTGAGAACGGTCAAATAAGGAAAAATTACACATGTAATTTCAAAGTGAAGGCTTAGAATAGACCCTTTACTTAAAATCACTCTTTTTTTCCTTCTTGGACAACCAACCAATCACAGTCTTCAAAAGATTGTGTCATACATAGCAACGGGGTCAACCCCGCCTCCTTACTAAGATAAAAGTTTTTGTCTTTTCCTTACTCAGAGTTGCTCTCAGATCGGTCCCGAATCGCTTTTAAGCTAAGACTCCTACGTAAAAGTTTTTAAGCTAAATTAAGAGTTTTCTGAGAGAATTCTTAGAATCTTTATGAATACGGGCCCTGGAGTGTTATTTAATTTTTTTATTTCGTTTTATTCATATTTTGATTTTGATTTTGAATTAGTTTTATTTTTAGACTTATTTCAGTCTATTGCACAGCAACATTTCTAATTTTGCATTCAATTACACTGTAATGTTGTAAATCAATTTCATATGTCATCAGTAGCCTATCAGTGATACTGGCCTTCATTTATAAAAAGATGCCATTAAACAAGTATTTAAATATACTGTCTTCATGTTGTTTCTACATTAATTTGGAGATAAACTATTAAGTTATTACATTATAGAATAAATGAAAAACTTTAAATATATTAAAAATATATGTTAAAATATATTACTTTATAACTTTAATGTTTTTAATCACGATTAATCGTGATTAATCACAGGAAAAAATCTGTGATTAATTAGTTAATTTTTTAATAGATTGACAGCACTAATTTATTCAAATTATTTATTATCTCATTTAGTTAAGTTAGAGAACAAGACACTACAGTTAAAAGAACAATTCAGCGTGAGCCAAATGACAGTTGCAGAGTCAGAGTCAGATTTCATTTATCACGTGACGAGAGTGAGGCAAACTGATTTTCAAGAAGATCTGAAGATGACAGACACGATGGCGGTGGATTTAGGTTCTAAACGAAATGCAAAAGCACCTGTTTGGCAATATTTTGGATTCAACAAAAATACAAATAGGCAACCTGAAAATGTCAATGAGGCAATCTGCAAACTTTGCCTAATGAAGTTATTTTCGCTCATAACTTCACGAAGCATGCACATATCGTAGAAAACTGTACATCATTATTTTCAGCAGACTATCACGACTAAAAAGAGCCAAAACTCAGCATAATCCATCACTCAGATATAAAGATATTCCTAATAGAGTTGTAACACACGAACCCCAACAGGCGCAACCAGAGCCTTGAATATAGATGTAGCCTAGCACTTATGTCGCGTTTTAACTCATAACTCAATGAAGCATGCATAAATTATGGAAAATGACGCATCATTATTTACATGAGATTGTTAAGATTAAAAAGAGCCCAAACTCACCATAATCCATCACTCAGATCTAAAGATATTCCTCATGGACTTCTAACACATGTCTTTCCCATTCACTTTCAATGGCTAATTGAAACAATGGCCCTCAATGGCCCAGTGGAACACCACAAGTGTAACTCTGTGCCATTTTGTACATAATAAAAGTTTTTCAAAACAAAATTCCTAGTGAAAAATTAAAGTAGACAAGTGTGATCAACAGTGTCAATTTTCTTCAGATTTTATTTAATATTTCCAAAATTATTAAAAAATAATGTTTTTTTTACTCAAAAAATGAGATGGCTACTCTCAAATAAATGAGGCATACGATTAATCAGATGCAAATAGAAATATAAAACCAGTCCTAACTGAAAGAGAACAAGTTGACAAAAAGATTGAATCCAATATTGGGTGAAAATATAGTATAATGAGAGATTTATAAGCTATTTTTTATAGTCCGGCCATTTTTGTCCGGGAACACCACGAGAGTGACAATGTGCCATATTGTACAAAATAAAAGTTTTTCAAAACAAAATTCCTGGTGAAAAATTAAAGTAGGCTAGTGTGATAAACAGTGCCAATTTTCTTCAGATTTTATTTAATATTTCCAAAATTATTCAAAAATAATATTTTTTTTACTCAAAAAATGAGATGCCTACTCTCAAATAAATGAGGCCTATGATTAATCAGATGCAAATAGAAATATAAAACCAGTCCTAACTGAAAGAGAACAAGTTGACAAAAAGATTGAATCCAATATTGGGTGAAAATATAGTATAATGAGAGATTTATAAGCTATTTTTTATAGTCCGGACACTTTTGTCCAGGAACACCACAGGGGTAATTGGGTTGTGAACACCACACAAGGGTTAATAAATGATTTATTTGAAATCTATATTAACTTGGTCTCCCTTTGTGTTGTTTAATTTCCCCTCAAGTGTGCCTGAATCATTGACTATTAGTTTAACATCTAGCAATACACTGGTATGGGTTCACCTTTGCTGTGTACACTTTAATTCAAGTGGTCAATCCTAAAAGTGTTACAACTCTGTTTAGCACATATTTTCTGATTAGTAACTTGACAAATTTAAATTAACTTAAATTTAAAACAACCCACTTGAAGGCCTCACACTATAATGTGATATCAACAAGAACAAGACAGTTCATATAAGTTGTTTACTGATAATTCATTTTATTACAGCAGATATTTATGTAGGTATGTGTAGAAAAAAAAGAAGTCTGCTCTCTCTCTTATTTTTTGCATCACACCACTGTCCCGGTATATTCTTTGAATCAGGGTGTCTTCCTCCGCAAACACCACAAAATCGCACCACTCCATCCCTGTTAGGAGCAGCTGACCCTGCACCTGCCAGTAGTAACCATGACCCTGCTTCAATTCCAGGTTGCCGTCTTTCATTTTCAGATGTGGATAATCTACATAGCTCTTAACGTTTGGACATTTTATTTCCACAAGGCCGAATTCAGAACTTTCTGTTGGGTCAAAGACAACCCCATCTGGGGATGTACCTAGCCATGGAGTGTCGGGGTGTATAATGAAGCCACAAGGGTAGTAGTTCACCCTCTTGAGCTTGCAGTACTCTTCGATGGCATCAGCTTCCATTTCGAGACCCCTCTTCATTGCTGCTGTCTGACGGACCCCTTTGAGCAGCCGGTCTGCCATCTTATCTAAGGTGCATGGTTTAGCATGGCATATTTCCACAAAATGTGAGGAAGTGAGTCTGGGTTTTCTCAGTCTATGCCAGTCTGCTGATGTACTTTGACTCCTAGTTGCATCCTCTATTTTGTTAGCCATCTCCCAGGTAACTTCAAGTGACTTGAAGTGCAGCTGTTGATGCTCAGTGAAAACGAACATACTGCATGATGTCTCCAGTCTGCAGCCAGCCAATGGCAAATCTGGGCGTGGTGGAGCGTCATGGTGAGCAAAAGGGCGACTTCTTGCCTTGGGTTATTGGTATGACAGGGGACTGCCTGCTTGTACCAAACCAAGTGCAGATTCCACTAGTGGCACCTCACAGGTGATACCCATCGTACAAATGGTTGGTGCAGAAACAGGGGTGAACTCTTTGTAGATCTCTGACACTCAGAGAATGGACAGGTCCAGCAACTCTCCACTGATGGCTTTGTACAGTGTGGACCTATTTGAAACAAATTGAGAAACACCAGTAAGATACATCACTTCATAACTACAAGTAACAAAACTACAGTTTTCTTGATTTGATTGAGAAAAGTAGGCCTAACAAATTAATTAATAGATTACTAACTACTAGCCAAATTATCACCTTACTCCCTCGGCCATGGTCCTCTGCTTTGGTTTGGCAGACATCACAGACATCTTCTCGACAGGACCTGGTTTAACACCCTGTGAATATAGGCCATAAGCAGCGATGAGCGTATGTGATGTGTGTGTGTAGATGTAGTATTGGAATTATTGTTACATTATTCCAAGACTTGCCAGGGTTCTTGGCTTGTGCCACTGTTGTTCACTCTCTGTACAGCTCAGCACTGGTGGAACAACTGGAGTGTCTAGCTGAGAATAATGTGCAGACTGGAAAAGTAGAGCTACACAATGGTTACAGGGCACTGATCCAGCTACACATGTACAGCTGTGATGGGCCAGCTCAACAGGGATTGAGTCCTTCAGCCCCACCTGTAACAAGATGTTAAAAAACATATATTAAAAAAAAAAAGTAGCATAACTGATTTGTCATATATGGATCTATCTATATGGACTACGCAAGTAAGCTACTATTTATTTTGTACACTGTTAGTTAAAATAGCTAGTAAAAACGTAACTTTTTTCTTGTAAACACTGTTAGCAAAGGGATTAATAATCTTTTTCTTTTTATGTGGTCAGTGGAGCAGTCTATTTGATTTGCAGGTACACTCAGAATCCCCACTTAAAAAGTACCAAGATTGCAGTTGTAACGAATGGGCTAGAATCATGATTCTGTCTCTCCCTGCACACAATGCACATTCCTTCTTGCTTCTACACTCTGAACTCAGATATGTAAATCAAGACTCTCGACAATCTAAATTACCGTCATGGCTCCGACATGGCTGGGTTTAGATTGCTTCCTGACACTGTTACAACTCTATGAGCCTCTCCAGAAGCCATTATACCTTCTCCTCTGCTTACTTAGACTGCATCAAAGGGATTCCAAGCCCCCCCCCAATTCCTGTGTCCTTTGCATGCTCCCTGTTCATTAGCTTAGTTTATGATTTTCTAGTTGTAATGAGTGAACTTTAACCCTCTGAGGTCGGCAAACGCGCGGGCGCGTTTTGCTGGATTTTCTCCACATTGTAGCACTATAAACTTAAATTACTCCGTCATTTATGGTCATACAGAAAAAAGAAATATAAAAAAAGAATCTGTGATATTTCTACTTTTGTATGTGTCCACTAACAATCAAATCAAAACATTGTGCTTTTGTAAAATAAAGAAAATAAACAGGGTGTGCGTTCTGCCTCTCCGTCGCGGTGAACTTTATTTTCTTGAGCACGTCTATAAACTGAAACAAAACTCAGCGAATACTTGTCACACATTTATGAGCCATATACCTTTATAAACATTTAAGTGTGTACTTTTAAATTATCGGATTCAAAACGAAAACAAATATTCTCTGTTTAAGTAATTTGTATAAAACCAACAAGATGTCCAGCTTCTCAAACGCTTGCTCATTAGATTTAATTTGGCCACGCCCACTCGCGCAAAAGAGATTGACATGCAAATCTCCACATGGAAGGCGAACTCGCTCATTACCTCAACAACAAAACACCAAAACACTTCACTTCACTTTTCGTCGAGTTTGAAAGACGCGCCTGAGCTTACATTGGAACGCGATCTGAAGACAAGAAAGATGTAAGGTAAGAAATTCTTACATATTAGTTTGTTATTGTTGCATAAATGTCACGTTGCAGTTGAACTGTTGCTAGATATATGGGGGAATATTATAATATTTAGACCCGTGTTTACTGTTACTGTGTTTGTGGATATCTGCTCAAACGTAGATATGTAGGCTATATGGTAACCATAATGTTTTATATTTGAGCGCGATCGCGTTTGAATGTATCATATTTTGGATCGCGATCGCGTTTGAATGTATCATATTTTGCAGCGCGATCGCGTTTGAATGTATCATATTTTGGATGAAAGCAAAACGCACCAAACGGCTTCATGTTTTTACTATTATCTCATTTCATATCATCATAACGAATGGAAACATTTGAAGTAACATGATAATCAATATATTTTTCTCTAGCTTAGTTGTTACTGAAATCTTTTGGAAGATTTATACTGAGGTTATTGTTATTATTATTTTATCCAGCACTGCGCATAGCTTATGCCTACAAGGCACAACAAACCTGGTGTTCATTATATTATATATTGTTGGAAACATTTGTGTGTGTGTGTGTGTATTCTGTGAATTTTAAAAAGCAATTTTAACCAGAAAAATCAAATATTTATTTCCAAAATCGTGCAGGCCTTTCTCTTGATATCAGTATGTTCACTTTTTTTTTTTCAGGGCCCAGATGCCACTGAGGACTTCAACATCCACATGAGTCTCTGTACATGAACATGGTAAAGTGAAAATCAAACACCTTGTAAATGAAAGGTATGTACAATGTTTTTAGGAATGGCACAAAGGTCTCTGTCTTTGGATCATTGTTTTCAATAAGTGCTTTTTTGGCATTTGTTGTGTATCTTTGGATTATGTTGTGTTGTAAATAAATCCAAACAATTTAAAAGCCATTCTTTTTTAAATCTCCTCATTTACAGTATTGTGCAAGGTTGCTCAGAATGACAGGGCCTGATAGCTCCTAATAGGGCCGTTAGGGGAGGGTCTTTGTCTTTCTCAGGTGTGAAAAGCGTACATATTAATGACCTCCGCATAAAGCTTTTTCACACAAAACACGTCGTAAAATTTTTAAATCAATATATTGTCTTATCTGAATGAGCAGTCAGGGTGATTTTCACATAGTTTTAGAGCAAATATTCTAGGCTACGTCATACAATTTTCAAAAGTCTTGTGAAGAAATAATCAGTATGGGTTTCATGGCCTTATTTCAGTGAGAATTTTTTTTTGTATTTTCACAAACCACGCATAAATGTCATTATCTCAAAACTACAAACTTTTACATACATGCTGCTGATATATTATTGTAGCAGAGTTTGTGCTGAATACAGTGTAATTAGACTTTAGCCATGAAAATGTCACAAGTAACAGAAATAACCAGAAATGTCAGAGCATGTCAGAACACCTCCAGGGCCCAGAAAACAGCTCAGACCTCAGAGGGTTAAATGCCTATAATCGTGCATTTGATTGTAACTTTGTATCCTTAACTGTTTTATATTTCATTCTTGGTATCTTTTTAACCGTCTCGCTCTGACTGAACCAACCGTATACAGGAGATTACAGTAAAATGTATTATTCTATGTGTACCATCTTGCTGGAATATAACTGCTGAATTTCGACATCACCATAAACTATGCAGATGAGCGTCCCGACAGGACAAAGAGATTTTCCCGCTCGTAATGCTCTAAGGTGATTGGTCCACGTACGCAAAGTAGGCGTGAGTTAAGAAACTCCATAAAAGATCGACTCAGGAAATCCAGCTCCAGAGCACTTCATCTATGAGAGGTTTCCGGTACATAACTCCTTAAAAGGTGTTTTTCTTTTCTGTTCTTTTCTTTATTCTTTGTTTTTATTTCCGTCTTCGGACTTTTCCTACATTCAGTGAAGCGAACGTAACCGGCAACTTCAACTTTAAAGAGACTCTTTGAACTTCCCGCGAACTCCGTTTTGCTCCAGAAGTACGAGAAGAACGCACAGCTCTAAAGGGACACACACACGACTCTGCTTTCCTCAGCAACACAAAGAGAACCATTTTGCAAGTATTAGTTTTATTGAACTTTTTTTTTTTTTTTTTTTTAAAGATTTTTTTTTTTTTTTTTTTTTTTTTTAAAGATTTTTTTTGGTGATTTTTGCCTTTATTGTGATAGGATAGTATAGAGTGGACAGGAAGCGAGGTGGGAGAGAGACGGGGGACGGGATCGGGAAAGGTCCACGAGCCGGGATTCGAACTCGGGTCGCCCGAAGCACAACGGCGCCTTATGTCAGCACGCTGCCCATGAGGCTATCGGTGCCGACAGTTTTATTGAACTTTTAATGTGATTTGTTTCCTTGCTGTCTCTCAAAGAGGTTCATCTTGTTTGTGATTTTGCCATAAGCCTACTGTGATCATCTCGGTGATCCCTCTCATTTCTCTCCTTTTCTCTTTCTCTCTCTCTCACTCTCATTTCGTTATTCGTTGTCGTGTATGGTCTTACTGGCTGTACTCATACATGTATACATGTATTCCGTGTGTAAATGTAGAATTCTGTATTCGTAGTTTCACTTTATTAAAACCATTATATTCTTGATTGCTTCTGTCTAAATGGTCATATTACAAAGTCAATGAGAAGTACGATTCAGCTACAAGGCTTTTATTATTTACTATGTTAAGTAGTTTAATTTTATGAACACTGGAAAATTTATGTTCACGGCCAGAAAATTAATCTTTCTTGGAGTTTGTAAGAAGGATAATTTTTCTTGAGAGTTGATAAAGAGTTTGCTGGACGAACAGATTGTTCGATAACTAAATTAATTCCATTAAAAGTTATCTCATATAATCGATCTGTAATAAGACTATTGATATATTAATGACGAACCATAACTCATTGTGGTGATCATTCATATAT
This sequence comes from Abramis brama, assembly GCF_963993115.1. Classification (NCBI taxonomy): domain Eukaryota; kingdom Metazoa; phylum Chordata; class Actinopteri; order Cypriniformes; family Leuciscidae; genus Abramis; species Abramis brama. The sequence continues at coordinate 32,691,601 of NC_139966.1, read as the reverse complement.
ACAATCAATCTATTTTCAGCTTCGATAATTTAATGTAACTGTAATATGCAATATATATTAATCATATTCCTAATGAATTATTAAAATTCCCTTTATATATTATATGAGCTAATGCAGTATAAATGCGGTTACACAGTATACCTACTTAGACTTAACAGATTTACATACACTTCTATACCTATCTTATGTGTTTCACCTTTCACATGGGATGTTCAGCATACCTGGAAAAACAAACTATACTACACCACTGATTGCAGTTAGTGAAAACATAGTAGTAACATAGCACTAAGCTTACACTGGTCGTTTTTAACATGAATGGGGGACATGGTTAACCAAATGAACATGGTTAACCAAATGAACATGGTTAACCTAGAGCAAAGAACCAAAAGAACACAATTAACCCAGGAACATGGGTAACCTTCTTAACGCTACACTCATCCTACACATAAACTGTGAGGTGGTTTAGATCTGTCCATTGACGGATGACATAACGCCCTCACACACACTACTCCTGTCACTGGATCTTTCTGAGACACTGAGAGGAAATACAAAACCCAAATTAAAAATACACACAACCAGTTGATAATCATAACAAGGTATTTAATAACACTAATAAAGTATGTCGTAATATTGACACGATTTGATGTGAGTTAAAATACTTGGCTGCTAGCTAGTCAATGTCTAACGTTGACAGCTGATCTAACGTTAGCCGCTAACAGCTGAGGTATCGCTACTCACCTTCAAAGTTGTGGATGTAACTTGATATGTACAATCTAAATCCTTTTTCACGCTTGCAACCGGGTGCAGGTGAACAGTGGTCAACAATCCTGTGGACGTCGTTCACGTCAATTTTCGGGAGGGCACTGCCTGCCATGCTTTCATGCTACCAAAAAGGGAGACTGCAAAACTGCAAACCTACCATCACCGCATCGTCCAATGATCAACTCCTTGCCTTCTCGGCACTTCAGGAGGCCGCACCGTCCAGCGTGCACTCAACAGGCCAGGACAGCAGGCTTCGACTCACCACAACCATGTGCTCGAAGCCACCATGCAAGCTCCGACCCACAACAGCGTCGGAACCACACGATGGCAACTTGCACCATGACTTTTGACCCTCACGGAACCCACCAACGGACTCATTTTTCAACCACTTCAAGAGTTGTCCACGATTTTAACTGACCATGCAAGTATTTCAATTTAATGAGGTGCTCTGAAAATGATCAGCTGATGGTTCTTTTCATACTGAAATAGATATTTTCCATAGTTCTACCTGCTTCCGGTTCCATAACACTCACCACTTTACCTATGCATGTATGTATGGATGAATGTATGTATGTTTGTTTGTTTGTTTAGTTTAGTTATGTTTGTGATTTAGTTAATAAAACTTGTGCACAATTATGAATTCGGTTTCTGATCCTCTGTTTGCATACAAAGTCCCTTTTACGATCTTGATCTTGTTACATGCTCTAATTGCTGTACATGATAAGGAATAATTATTTTTCAGTGACCATGAAAGATACACTTTCCTTAGAATAAATGAATAATCAAAGAGTTTGTTGGAACTGTTTAATTGATTGTAATATTAATTTGGCTTACCTCAAAGTTAATCTAATTAACTGACCCAAATATTAATAATTAATCATAATTGGTGTGATGACGAACCTATGTGATTGATGTCATCACCATTTCAGTATCTGTGAGTGTTAAATGTTGCTATATTTAGTCTGTCAAGTACATTGTTTAAGCGCTTTGTTTACATTTTATTTCTTCATCCCGTATAATTAGCTAGGGATGTTTGCAACGCCACAATTCTTATATTCAGTAACATCATGCAAGTTCAATTTCTTTGTTTACTGTTAGCGCTTGCTGAAGTGTAATAAATCACAAGGAGTCTAATGATTTTTACAGACTGTTTATTGGTAATTTAAACGATACAGCTCTGTGGTATTGTTTGTGCTTACCCGTTGATTTCTGCTCTGCTCGTTCCGGTAGCGCGCGTAACCCGGAACGCGCTTATAATAGCAGTGGTCATACCATTTTTCACAGCTGGGGGAGGCAACCTAGGTGGGGATTGTGATGTTTGTTCTGTTTAATGTTTAATGTATGTTTGTAACGTTACTTTGCTTAAGCTGCACTAATTGTATTTATTCGGCTGAGTAAGATGAGGTTGTTTTAATGTCATTGTTGTAATGGACATTTTTGAAACAAAGGTTACCCTGTGCAAATGGTACTTCCCATTTCCGTTTGGCGGGAAGTTTGTGTATTTAACCAGAGTGTTCCTTTATTGAAGGAGGATTGGTGGTTTGCTCTGTTACTAGAGTACAACATTATGGTCTATTGTTGATAGAGCGCTGTTTCAGCAATTTTCCTTTGTCTTTAATGTGCAGAGGTTATAGTGCTGCTTCATTAGCATTCATCATGTATTTTTTTTTTTAATTATGGATTATTATTAATATTTCCCCTTTGAGCTAATATTGTTACAATCCTCAGCTGGATCCGTTGCTCCTCGAAGTGAAAATAAACCAGCACTTCTGAGGTAAAATTCCCAGGATTATTATTACGATAGTATCATTCCTCGCAGCGTCGCAAGACGACCTAAAGTACATGAGTCTGATTAAACCTGATGTGTTTTATCGAGCTGATGTGGGCGTTGACACGTTTGCATGGATTGCCTCAGATCATTTGTGTTTGAATAACGCACGCTCTCCGTGGGCATGTTCACATTAACAGATTAACAGAGCTATAATGAGAACGACTGACATCTCTCTTTTCATACAGATTACATAAACTGAGAATATTTGTTTTTGATATAAATTACTTTGTTTAAAAGAAGAGAATTCAAGCTTTATGCCTGTGTGACTGAGTATTTGCTGAGTTACAGTTCATTTTCGGACGCGTTTCAGAATGGACTTCACTGACAGAGAGAAGGCAGAACTCGCATCATGTTTATTTTTCTTTTATTTGGCAAAAAGCACAACACTTTGTTTTTATTGTGAGTAGGGCTGGGTATCGATTCAGATGTTACAATTCGATTCGATTTCGATTCGCAAGCTCTCAATTTGATTCGAGTTTGATTCTCGATTCGATTTTCGATTTCGATTCTAAATTCGATTTCGATTCCACTCAATGAATATAGATTTAATACAAATCCTATATTTATTTAAAGCTGCAGTCTGTAACCAAAATAATAATAATAAATAAAAACATATCCAGCCAGTGTTCAAAACTCTCTGCTTGCCTTAGCTCGATTCAAATTGGTTAGCTTTTAATAATGATTTTAATTCCAGTGGTACTGGTGGATTTCCCCGGGAAATTCGAGCATGTCTTTGCGTCATTACGTCACATCTGTCCACATAAAGAAGGTGTCCCGACTAGTAGGCTATATTGCGTGTGAGGATGTTCGAGAAGTAGATTTATAGCCTTTTCTCACAGCACTTGAAACTTATAGCGGATCCAGAATGTTTCAAACGACAATCACCAGTGACAACTGGACATTCACCAGTTGTAAAACCCAAAAGACTTCGGACTTCGGAGTGGGCGGCTAGAGAAAAAAAGAGACTGCAACCGGGCCCATGCGAAAACAAGGATAAACATCGGCAGGGCTTTTGAAAGATGGTGTGAACTCCGTGTTTTAAAGGGGTTCAAAATGGACGCAGAGGCGGCTATTTATTTTTTTTGCTAGACAGGTAAGACATTTCAATAGTTTAATTACGTAACAGTAGTGCATTTGTTCGCTTAATTTACACAGTTACGGAGTTTCCTTTGTGCCTTTCTCGTTTTGTGGTAAATTATGGTAAATATGAATTATTTTGTGCTAGCTATGAGAGGGAGCAATTCACCTCTACTCTCCTCCGTTGTCAAGTATTGGATCTGAATCAGATCCGTAAAGTGAAAATTTTCCTGATGTAAGATGTTTATATTATGTTATATTATAACTCGTTTAACAGGGATTCCGTTTATTTCATAGCACTATGATTGTTATTTGTTTGGACAAAATAACTGCTCTTCTATGATTTGCACAGTTTGACATGATATGATAAGCGATCGTTAGATTTAATCAGCGCGATTTACTGCAATGCTTTTTTTCCCCTTAGTTGATCAGAACAAAAGTGGATGTTACCTACTTGTTCAGAACTTCAGACGTCATTTTCCGTTGAAAATTATAATATTGGTTATACTTCCAAAAAGTATATTCTGTGATTCTGAATGCCCGTATCCACACCGGTGCGGTGATTGACAGCCGCACACTCACCTCAAAACATTGGATTCATCCGCGCTGTTTCATGCCGATGTACAAACCACATAAAGTTGATAATTCCGCAAATAACCGCAATTGCAGATTTCGAACAGAGATGGCGACAAAGAGGAAAAGCTACGGACTGCAGCTTTAAAAAAAAAAAAAAAGAACAGTGAACATAAGTGGTTAATTAATAAAAAGAAATTAAGAGCTACAAACCTGTATATTAAACTTTTTTTATTTTAGGTACACTTGGGTGCATTAAAACAGAACCCAACTCTATATTTCAAATGAATACAATGAATAGACAGGATTTTGATGCAAGATGAAAAAATTATGCTGAAAATTGGAGAACAGAACAGTCGCATGCCTTGATCAAACAGGTTAACAATCCTCACATAAACCCATAAAAAAAACCTTGCATATTATATTTACCTGTGCCCTTCCTGTCTAACAGCTAGGACCTATACAGTCTGCACTGCATTAATTATAAATTATATATAGACTAATCCTTAAAGTTACAAAAGTTCTTTAGTCAAGAGCAGTGAGTGTTTTTCTCTGTTCCATTTGTTCTTTGATTAACTTTAACGACAGAGATAATTAGTGGCTACTGTGTACTGTCCCTTTAATACCGGCCGCTGCTGACAGAGACGCGGATCTCACACGCGCCTCATTCTCTCACGAGTCACAACTCTTCACGTTCATCATAAGACTGCTCTTATGAAGATACTCGACAAAAAGACATTTTGGCATAATTGTGTGCGTTATTGTTCGTTCAAGCGCGAAAGAGAACTCTATTCTGGGCTGTCTTGTACGCACGCATGACATCAGCGCGAGTCTTTCTGTGTGTCACAGTCAGGACATTCACAGGCAGCGTGCTCTTTTTTGTCTTGTCGCGCATGAATGCTTTAAAAACATTTGCATGAATAAGAGCGGGATCATGTAACACTAGCCAAAGGATGACAAAAATTAACAGATGCTGCGTTAATTGCGTTCACAGCCCAAATTTGTTTATTTCATATAAAATCGCAGCATTTTGCGTCATATAATTGCGTAGGCTTGACATCGCGATTGTGATATGATTAATCGTACAGCACTAGTTGAGGTTATTTTATGATTAAGATAAAACAAACATAAAATCTCACAGCATTAGCTATAAAATGGAGTTTGGAAAGCCTATGAACAGTGGAGGAAAACTAATACTGGCTGTTGGGTAATAGATAAATATGGGAAAAAAACGATTTGTGGCGTTTGAGAATCGATTTTGAATCGACCACATTTTAAAAAACGATTAATCGAAAAATCGATTTTTTTACCCAGCCCTAATTGTGAGTATACACAAAAAAAATGGACACTTAACAGGATCGAGTGATGTATAACACTTATATGTAAAGATCAAAATCAACTGAGTATTTTGAGTCTCTTTTGCACTGATAAGAAAAAAAGTGAGCTGATCATGACGGCGTGATTGCCGACCCCAGGGGGTTAATGTGTCGTTACATTTGTAAATTCTAGATCACAAAGAAGCTGGCTGGCCATGGACGGGGGACAGCACTCTGGGTGAGCTCCATTGGCAACGAGGTTGGCCAGATACTGACCAGTGTCCTGTCGGTGCAGAAGGGGCCAGGACTGGACAGCATGGTGGCTGGTGTCATGGAGCAGTACCGCCAGGCAGCCGTTCCACCCCCAGTGCTGCTGTATGTGGACTGTGGCTGCTGCGTGAGTGAGGGGGCAACTAGCAAGCTGCAGACCAGGTTTGGGCAACGGCCAGACCTCACATACGGCTGGACATCTGGGACTTCATGAGAAGGCTGGCCGTGGGCTGCACCAAAGATGCCCATCCCCTCTACCCAACCTTCATGGGATGCCTGTCCGCCTGCATTTTTGAGTGGGATGCAGGGGACCTCAACCTCTTGCGGCAGGCCAAATAACAACAGTTGATGCAGGAGGGTATGCCAGCTATTACTGACCTCCTGGTGGACAGGAGCATCAGTAAAAGGGACCTCAGCCTTTACTGCCGCAGGAGAACGCGCAGTGAGGAGGACATCATACACCTCATTGAGAGGCTGCTGCAGGAGCTGGGGGGGTAAATGGGAGAGACCTTATGGGTGTGCCACTGCTGGATCAAGTGTGCATGGAGCACATCTGGCGCGTGCAGAAAAGCCAAGTCAGGTGCATCCAGGACTTGCCAGAAGTGCCACTCTACACTGAGGTAGGCACCACCAAAAAGGCGGGGGTCATCCTGACCAGGTCTCGCTGTGCCAGAGGGTCCACATCGCTGGAATCCTTTCATTGCCACCTGAATAGGTTCATTCCAGGTTGGTGTATCACATGTATGATGTCTTGAATAGCTACTATGCATTATTCAGATTGAAAGGCAAGTCCTTTTACAGTGGTATAAATGTTCTGTTCTTCTAGGAACCAGTGCTAATGCACTGAATTTCCAGCTCTACCTCCTGGAAGGCCTGAACTGGTGGAATCAGGATCGGGGGACTGCGGCAGTGACCAGCAAGCCAGCGTCCCTTCTCACCTACTCCGGGAATATATAGCCCACTGCTTCAACACCAACAGCCTGAAGGTGTTTGGCCGGGCTTTTGTGCCAACTTTCAGGGCACCTGCCAAATACACTGGCATGTCTTACCCTTATCTGGCTACATTATACTTTTGGTTTGTGGGTTTTAAATATTCCAACTAGAGACTGAGTCTATAATTTTATTATTCCCATTAACAAAGCCAACCATACACTGAGTCTGATTACAGTTGCATTCTATCTTGACGGAATGGTTTGAATATAATTAGTAATGTGTGTGTGTGTGTGTGTGTGTTTTTGTTCTTTTTTATAGGAGAGCTGCTTGGTGTTGACTATCTCCTGAGTCAGACTGGACAGCCCCTGGTGGTGAACCCCGACTCAGAGGAGATAGAGAACATGCTGGAGGATGTGGACGAAGGCGTGAACGAAGAAGATGAGGGCTTCGGGGGAAAATCAGACTCATGATATTACTGTGTCATGTCTTACCGATGACCCAAGCTTCTCTGTATCCTCCTGCTTTATGCCCTCCTCTGAGTCCCTCTCCTCCACCACGCCTGCTACCTTCTCCCAGCCTGCTGCCAGCCTGTCTCAGCCTGCTGCCTCATCTACCATGGCTGCTGCCCTGGCTGTTCTCTCCTGCCAGCCTGTTGCCTCAACCCTTACTACCTCCTGCACCCAGTCTGCTGCCTCATCCACCCGGCCTGCTGCCTCCTCCACCCAGTCTGCTGCCTCCTCCACCCGGTCTGCTGCCTCCTCCACCCAGCCTCCACGAAGCTGCTCTGCAAAATTACTGCCCACATATCCTTGGGCCAGCATAGCTTCCCCGCTACCCTCTCAAAAGCCGTGAAGTAGCCATCTACTTAAGATTCTCTAAATTGAGGAACGAGTTTCATGTAGCGAGTAGGATCAAACTGACTTAACCTATCCGAACCCTGTGGCTCACTAATGGGAGGCTGTGTTCGCTCCTCCTGTTTAGTTAGACGAACCTTTATACTAAACTTTATATAAGAGAAAATTTAGGTGAAGGGGAGCATTATGGAGGTGGAGGTTAAAACTTTTATTGATTCAGTGAAGCAGTTACATCGTTACATCATAACTGAAGACGAACTTGTAAAATATATCGTCAGATATGGGGATCATCTTGCAGTTAGAGCATTTTATCGTCAAAGACTCACGACATGTGAAACCACCAAGTTCACTGTACTACAAAGACTAAGAGACAGGATGCAAAAATGTGGTAGTACATCTGCAAATGATGGTGGTTTATAAACGAACTTTCAGGTATCGGCAATAAACATGCAACTAAAGAGACCAGACGACTTGCAATTGGGTGTCTTCCTTTTCATAAAGGAGAATTTCACCCATGTTCAGACCAGGCTTGGAGGAGGAATGCAACGTTTTATGGTTAAAAAGAACACTTCAGTTGAGGAATTGATGACGATGGGGAAGAATTGTTTTTTTTTTTCTAAAGGGATTTCTTCAAAAGGCCCAGCTGAAAGCTATACTTTTGAGATACGTGATTCCGTCAGACCACAATTCCATCAAATATTACAGTGAATGAAATGTATGAGCAGAGTAAACTCATGCCATGTCTGTACTTATGTACAATGAAAATTGACTTAGGGAATTATCCCCAAGTTTCATCAGACTCGTCCTCAGATATTGCTCTTGACGAATTGGAAAGAGAATGTTAAGTTGTAACTTAACAAAGGTATATACTTAAATGACTGAGTTATGAGCAAAACAAAATTTGTATATATACATATCGAGGGGTGAGAACCAGAGGGGCGCAAGTGACATTTTGGGTGAAATGTATATATATATATATATATATATATATATGTATATGTTGGTTTCTGATGTCAACCCGTCTGTCCAACATTGGAGATTAACGTCAATCTGCCGTTGGATTCTGACATCAAATTGATTTTCATTTTCAACGTTGGGTTTGGCCAAGCAGCCATTTGGGTGTCCGAAACCATTGTGGACGTTATTGAGTGCACTTATTCAATCTCACATTCAATCCCACTACTGGAACTGTGTTCTAGAAATAAATGTGATATTGATATGAGGGTAGCCAGGCATAGATTCAGAGGCATAAGGTACTGTAAGTATTACATACAACAATGCAACAATAATAAAACAATGCATTGACATTTACTTTTTACTTATAATACTTAAAGGACAAGTTCGGTATTTTACACTTAAAGCCCTGTTTTCAGATCGTTTCTGATGAAATAGAACGGTTAAGTTTGAAATTTTGACACATGCTGCTGGCCCGAGAATTTTCGGTTTCTGTGGTAGCACCCCCCCCCACCTCCACAATGGCTGCATAGGTGCACTGGAACAATCCTTCCTAAAACGCATTAAACTTTCGTTTACAAAGACGTGAAACTCACCGAGTGGTCAGGGGTGTTCACTGATATGCTCACACAAAAATCGCTGCAAAAGATGCTTTCCAACAGGTTTTATCGTAGTTTTTGTCCAACTCCATTGACTTGTATTGGATGTGCTGTGAGGTACGGTATTACTCCGCCACCGGAAACGGAAATGGGGTTGTTTGTGGGCTGGAGTGTCTATTATTCAAGCTCTCAACGGAAGAATGTACGGGTGTGAGGTGTTTGGAAAAATAGGTCCACAGTTTTACAACGTGTTGGAAAGCATCTTTTGCAGCGATTTTCCAAATTTCAATCTTAACCGTTCTATTTCATCAGAAACGATCTGAAAACAGGGCTTTAAGTGTAAAATACCGAACTTGTCCTTTAAGTAATTTTAAAGACAAGAACTTCTGTACTTTTACTTCAGTAAAAATCGGTCTTGAAATCGCTGTTTGAAATCGCTGGTGTTTCTGATGTCACAAACTACCTTAAAGACACATCTTACGATGTCGGAAAGATCCGGGAGGCCCTCCCGGAGAGATACCGTAAATACCTGATCTTCCTACACGGCTTCTCTGGCTGCGATACCGTATCAGCAATTTCTGGCTTTAGCAAACCAATTTTGCTCACCAAGCTCTGCAAGACAAAAGCTGGCTGTGAACTCACATTCTGTGGAAATCCACCTGAAGATTTGGAAGACTTAAGATTTGATATCATCAGCAAGTGGGCCGCAGCCGGGAGCATCAAGCCTGAGAAACTGCCTCCGACTACAGGAGCTGCAGCACAGCACTCTCTGTGGGCATATCTCCAGACCAGAGATCGGCTACTGCTACAAAGTCCATCACTGGATGTCCTTGAGTATGGATGGAAACAAGGAGAACAAGGTTATGCACCAGTCCCTACAACAGATCCCATTACACTGCACTACCTTCTGAAGTTTGTCAGCTGCAACTGTGCAGGGGACTGTGAAACTCTCAGGTGCTGCTGTAAAAAGCAAGGCGTCAAGCGTATTTCTGTTTGTGGGAACTGTCATGGTAACTCTTGCCAGAACATCAACCAGCCAGATGATAACAGGAGTGAGGGAGATGTAGGGGAGTTGGATGAGGTTTGTTAAATTTTAAACTGATTTAGTAAGTTTTGTTTTGTAATTGTTCAATAAAACCATATTTATGTGGTTTTTGTATGGACTTGGAGTCATTTTTACTCAAAACTAATGGCTGGGATAGATTCAGCACCCCTAAAAACCCCTAGTTAGACATCTCAAAAGGTAATATTGGTAAAAAACAAAACAAAAAAAACACTATTTTTACCCAGGCCGTCTGGGCACCCCAACTTTGATTGCCTCTCCAGGTGTTTCCCCGAGGATTTTGACCGTGGATAAATTTGGAGCTGTTACTAGACACCTATAGGAACACATGGTAAAAAAAGCTATTGGTAAGATTTTTTTTTGCAGATTGGCAAAAAAATGCCTAACTTTCCCTAACTAATAGCGCTTTTTACAATGCAGATTGTTTCAAAGCAGCTTTACAGTGATAACAGAAAAATAATGTTAGTTTTGGCTATACAGCAGATCTAGAAGAAAAGTTCAGTGGCTTAACCGTGGGGGTGCAGGAGTGTTAATCGCCCCTCTTTCATATGGAGAGTATCGGATAGCCAGCCTGATGATACAGAACAGGCAAAGGCAAAATTCCTTTCAGCATAAATCTCTCGATGTGTCCAAATGTAGGCCCTATAGCCTATTGTAGTTTTATTTAATGCATTTAAAGGTTTTTCATACAAAATTTCAATTGAAGTGTTCAATCCAGTTATTTCAACTGGTTTTGTAGAGTTTTAGAATGTTTGAGCAGTGTGTATGATTGTTAACAATCTGGCATTATCTAAACTTGAACTGTTGACAAAACGAATGGGAGTGAGCAGCAGACACAGAGCGCTTTAATTCACGATCTACCTTGTTTTATTGTAAGGCAAATTCAACTAGGCATTCTGTGTTTTTGAAGCAACAAAGGCTAAATAATTTGTTACAGGTTTTTTTTTTTTTTTGTGATTTGTGATTTGTGTGGATGACACGCAGCGACATATACAGTATTATTATTAGCTTGTATGATGTGTTTTTACCCTGAAATGTTTAATTTCGAGAGAGACCCAGTGCGCGCAGTGAGGGAGACAAAAGAAACTTGCTAAAAAGAGATCCAGCGCATCCGTGAGAGAGAGGCAAAGAAAAATGACTGTTCTTAATTTATTGCTTTGAACTATTTTCATTTTGTAATGTTTTAATTGTTTAATTTTGCTGCAATTTCTTTGGCAGTACAAATTTAAAATGTCGCAAGAATAAGATTATGTATTTCTTATTTTTGCATCGCAAAGGGAATAAACTCTAAACTTGATGCAACCCTGTTTTAAATAAATAAACTGTCCTGACACTTTATTTAAACCTTGAAATGTGCGATGGGGTTTCATACTTAATTTGTGTGCTCTTTTACATTTTCATTGTTTTTTATATTGAAAGCAATACTATTTATTTAGTCTGTTATTTTTTATAGCCAAGTCAACAAAACAAGACTTTAATAAACAGTTACCTATTTAAGCATCAAGAACGGTAAAACATAAATGCTGTCGGCCAACATCGGTTACCAGCATGTAGGCTACAATGTTATCATCTAAACGCCTAGACTATTAATATAAATGACAGAAAAACACAACAAATCAAATCAAACACAACAAAGCTCCGAAAAGTGTTTCGAATCAAGAAATGAACATTTCAAAAGTTTTTATTTTTGACAAATATTAAACTAGAGACAAAAGTATAAGATGGTAGAGCTGAGATTCAAATCTCGGAACGCTTGAAGTTCCACGAGGCGCATGTTGTTGCATTGACCAAAGAGCTATTGAGAATGAGCTTAACATCTTATGGTCATGCAAAGCCACATTGATGTAGCCTAATATTTTTCTATTGCAATGTTTTATGTTGAAATGTTTTCATTATTTATTAAAGAAAATTATGCTAATCATAACAACCTACTAAGCCTATTTAACTCTTAATAAAGAATGCTAAAACACAAATGCTGCCGACTAACATCGGTTAGCAAGTCCTGATCAATGTTTTAATTTCACAATCATTTAGCTTAATTTATTACACTGTTATGTTTCAGTTAATAAATCTACTGACAAATTAAAATAACACAAAATATAAGACACATAACCTATTGACATGCATAACCTTTCTAAATGATAGAATAATTGGACACACAATGTTAACGTTTAGCCGACTTTGCTTAAATTTGATGCAATAATAGAAGCCTAAATTTGTTTCAGTTCTAAATTAGTTTCAGTTCTAGTATTGTGATTATGAATTCGTTTAACTACAATGTTTCACTTGAATTTATCTGCTACCAGCTCTCAGTCGCTCTCAATGAGCCACGGCGCGGCGGCAGATTACGCAATAGAGAGAATAAACTGACACTTTTCAAAGTCTGTGATTGTAGCGCCTCATAGCGGTAAAAGAGAGCAAATAGACACCCGCAATTTTACCGCCGTGGGAACGGCGGGCAGTAAAAGTGTTATTCTGGTTGAGTACCAACTGTACAACAGTAAAGTTTACCTGAGCAAAGTGTTCCTCCCTCACCTCCTCAGGTGGGTCATCAGGTGGGAATCTCTCATTGAGAGCAGACGGCTCTGAGGACTGATACTCTCCCTTCCCTGCAACAGGTACCTCTGGGACTTGTGCTTGTCCCAGTCCAGGGGCACAGGATGACAACCAGGCTCCACATACTGCAGTCGAAACCTTTCTCTGGTGTCTGTCTGTGAGACAAGTAAGGCAGGGTACTTGGCCAGGCCTGTCACCACGTCTGAGAGCTTGTTCAGATCCATGATCAGTACAGGATCAAAAAACTGCAGGCAGCTTCACTCCAGGCTGCTTCAGGTCCACAAGGCGCTGGAAATTCCAGTGAGCCACTCCAATCATGCCCTGCGACCCATCTCGCCTGATGGAAATGGAACCCCTCCTGCTGAGAGGTGCCTCTAACAGGGATCCACATGGGTACAGCTGCCGCCTCCCCCTTCACATGGTTCAGCTGGACCGTTCCACCATGCCTATAGAGGATCCCCTCTTTGATCTCTGGGTCACTCAGGCAGCCTCTGAAGATGTGGACTCGCTGAATCCTCCACACTTTCAACATCGATGGTTTGAGCAGTGACCCACCATCAGGATCGCATTCTAAAAAGAATCTTTGGAAAACGATCTCCACTCTCTCCAGCAGCTCTTTGGGGTGTGGGACCCTGGTGCGGCAGTGCTCCCTGATGTGCTTCTTTGTTGGATTTGCAGGCACTATCCCACAGAGGACATAAGCCTGCTTCAGTCTCTGTAGGTCCGTCTGGTCCACAACCCTAAAAGCTGCTGACATAAACTTGCAGAAAGAACTGTGCAGTGGATGGTGGATTAGTACACTCGCTGGAGAACCGCCGCATGCAGTGGAACAAGTCCAGCTTGATGTTGATGTCGCTATTATATTCTTTGTGGGAGGCACATGTGTTGATGAGATGCCCAGAGGTTGCCGCAGTCACTATAGCCTCAGTGGTCTTCCAAGAATCCCAGAGGAGGTGCTCCTGGGGCTCAGGGTTTGGGATCCTGAAGGCAGCACAACAATCTCTGTTCCACACACAAAGAAGTATATTTAAAATATTAAAGGGTAACTAAACCCCTGGTCAGAACCTGACTCCTGACTCCACCCACTGCCAATATTTGAAAAATGCTTGAAAAGAGGGCAGAGCCCAGCGGAGATAGAGGGGACAAACCGAGGGCGGGGCTGAGCGGGGGGGTGTGCACCTGAGACCCGCGTTTCAATAGTGCGCGCTCTCTGTAGGCATGTTCACATTAGCAGATAATGAGATGCCATGAGAACGACTGACATCTTTGTCTTTTCATACAGATTACATGAACAGAGAATATTTGTTTCGTTTTGAATTAGATAATTTAATAGCAGAGACTTGCTATTGCTAATGTTTATAAAGATATATTGCTTATGCCTGTGTGACTAGTATTCGCTGAGTTTTGTTTAAGTTTAGAGACTTGCTCCAAAAAAAAATTCACGGAGACGGAGAGGCAGAAAGCACATCCTGTTTATTTTCTTTATTTTACAAAAGCACAATGTTTTGTTTAGATTGTAAGTGGACACATAAAAAAAGTAGACATTTTTCATATTTATTTAGTCTGTATGACCTAAACAGACTAATACAGACTATACAGGAGTATTTTAAATCTATTTTGCTGCTATGTGAAAAAATCCAGCAAAACGCACCAGCGCGTTTGTCGACCCCAGAGGATTAACTTTAGCCTAATAGGAAGGGACATAAATTCTGATTAAAAATATACAGTATGCTCGCTCACTCACATCAACACGCCGCTGTGGTGGTGGAGTCCATGCAGGAGGAGCAGAGTTTGGCACTGCGCTGCTTTTCAGCGCAAGCTGTTTGGAGAAGTTAAATAACTATATAAATGCTATGCTAACTAGATGCTAATATACGCTATCCTGGTCGTTTTCAATACTCGCAATTCCAACTCCTGACTCGCTACAGTAATTTTGACGGAACAAGATGTTTTCATACCAGGGGCTGAGCCTATACCAAGGGCGTGGTGAGCTTGTACCAAGGGCGTGGTGAGCTGGTGCCTGCTTATGTCATGCGGCACCACAACTTCCAATAGGAAAATTCAACTGCAGTAGCCACCATTCAACCTGAAGAGGGCAGCACTCAGATGTTTTTACACCATATATTGTAGAATTAAAACTAATAAAGCCCCAGTCTTACAAATCATTAACTAAAAAAAAGTTTTAGTTACCCTTTAAACATTCAAATAAATAGGATACATGTTTTTGTTATACTATATTTTGTTTACTTTACAAATATAATATAGCTGGGGAGGAAAATGTGATGGCTGGTTCTTACCTGTCAACCCACTGGTAGTTGGCTTTTGGCAGTCCTGCAAAAATGTTATGACGGGACAGCCCCTCACATATTGGCTGCAGGGATTTTAACCCTAACCCTAACCCTAACTGCAGCATCACCCAAGATCATCCAGTTTTCATTCATCACAGCGTATGACGACATAGTACCTGATGCAAGCACAACCTTCCGGGCCACCTTGCAGGTATGGTCAGCCCTTAAGACTTGTCCAAACATGCCTTGGAGGAGCAGATTGAGTGTGCTCTTCTGCCTATGGTACTCCTGAATGATGCAGTCAACCAAGTAGTGGGGTGAGACTGTTACTCCGCACCAGCCGACCACATCACCATACCCACCAAATGGAGCAGGAGAATTTGCTGCTCTTAGTGCCCCTGTGATGGTCTGCTGACCATAAAGTCCACTGTCTCCATCCAGCACATTCTTAACAGTGGACAGGTAAGCCAGGTGTGCATGCTCATACCTGAGGTGGAGAGCTTCATTCAACTGATTGGCCATATCTTTGGGAGACTTTGCTGTGCGCCGCAATTCATCCATCACAGTCTTACATATGGCCTTCTTGTGCGTCAGAAAAGCTGGCAAAATGTTGCAGAACCGACTTGGCAGCATGTCCATCCATTGGGGTTTGTCTGCAAACCAATACTTTTTACAGACTTTACAGCTGAGCCGAGAGGCCAGTATGTATTACTGGCTGCTTGTACCAATAATGACATGGGGTTGTCCAACTCCTGATGAGACAATGTGGGAATTTGGACAGCCATTCAGACATGGCAGAGTGTAGTTGTTGCGGACTCTTTCCATAATGGTGTGCTCTGGTTTCCGAATTAACAATGGATGAAGCTGAAAGTATTTCGGTGATGGCAGCTTATAGACAGCATCAATAAGCTCAGGCTGAGGTGGGAAATCATGTTCTTTAGATGTCTCACCAGTCTAGAGCCTGGCCACAGTCTCAAGACTTCCATTTCTGTTTTCATCCAGATTCTCTGCTGGTGAGAGCAGTGCCATTGGCTTACATCCTGCTCATAGCTTGGCAGTGGTGGAACAGCATGCTACCCCTCCAACTGAGTTGAGGGGTACCCAGCAGAGGCTGCAGGGAGTGCTGTGGGAGGAGTAGAGGCTGCAAGGAGTCCCGACTGGCTAGCCTGGCCAGCAGCTTCAGGGGGGCCTGAGGGAGGAGTAGAGGGTACATGTGTACACGTCCATATACTAACCTGGCTGTGGAGATGCAGAGGCACTATATTCATCAGGCCGGTCTGGTTTTAAGAGTGTTGCTGGTGGTTTAAGCCTCTCTAACACATAAAAATGTACTGTAATTCTAATACCCTGTAGTGCTGTCCCTTAGTAAATGTGTTAATAAGTAATCATGTAAATGCATACAAACCTATAGAACACATGTCAAGACTCTTTATAGTATTAGAGGTGTGGTATGTTAATGGGAATACATTACATTAGTAATCTACAGCTTCATGTATCAAAAGGGATGCGTCATTCTAGTCCAAATTAACCCTCTGGGGACCACAAACGCGCCCGCGTGTTTTGCTCGTTTTTTTTTTTTAGCAATGAAAATAAACACTAAATGCTCTGTTAATTTTGATCTTTCATTTTCGTGTAATACATCAATCGATCCTGTTCAGTTTCTATTTTTTTTCTGTATACTCACAATAAAAATAAAGTGTTTTGCTTTTTGACAAATAAAGAAAAATTAACATGATGCGATTTCTGCCTTCTCTCTGTCAGTAAACTCCCATTTGAAACGCGTTGGAAAATGATCTATAACTCCGCGAAAATTCAGTCAAACAGGCAAACAGACCTCAACAAACACAAATATTCTCCCCACAAATATTCTCAGCTTCTGTAATCTGTATAAAAAGAGAGCGACTCCTGTCGAGCTCATTACGACCTAATTCACAGTAATGTGACCACTCCCCGGAGAGCGCGTGCTATTCAAACGCAAATTCTGAGAACTATTTCATAGCTGTGAAACGCCCACATCAGCTGTAAACAAAGCGCGTCGCGACTCCTCGCGAGTGAGACATTATAGCATACCTTATGGAGAAAATATTCCTCAGAACAGTGCTGATGAGGAGCAATATCTCCTGAAATGAGGAGCAGATTCCGCTGAGGAGTGAGGTAGGCTGTTTTCTTTTCTCACGTGTGGAATAACGTTATGGAATAACGTTAGTGTAGGCCTATGTAAACCGCAAAAAGATGAATCGCATTTCTATAATATGACTCGCCTTTCTGTGAGATGAATGAAGGGGACATATTTGTAAAGACTGTTTAGCCTAAATATGAATCGCGCGCCTGTGTGTGAAAGAATAAACTGCTTTGCTATAGCCTACTGAGATGAGTAAAAATCGATTGGAATATGTTGAAATAAAATGTATTTGTATAAGCAACGTATTAAACTGCAAAAAAAAATACTATTTTTGTCAAAAATAAATTCATAGACTAAGATGTTAGATGTTCCAATGTTGGCTATATTCAAACTAATGAATACATATGATAAAATGTAGGCCTATAATCTTTTTTTTTATTTATTTTTTTTTACAAAGAAAGAGTACACTTGAAATATTGTTGAAATTGTAATTATTGTTGTAATTGTAACATTTTTAATAAAATAGCAAAACATATTTACAAGAGAGATGTAAGCGAAATCTTAAATGGTCAATATAAGTCTTCTTCTAAATACATCTTTTGTCCTTGCATTGTGGCTCAGTCAGTTTCACACCTGAGTGAATGGCTAATTATGCAGAGTGGGTGGGACATTCATAATCTAAGGTGTAAACTACTCCTCCCCCTCGCATATTGGCTTTCCAAGCAAAACCTGTTTTACACCATTTAAATCAATGTATTTTTTTTTTTGTGAACGATAAAGCAAGACTATTTTTACATCATTTTGAAGCTAGAACTCAAAGGGACAACATCCATTAGTCAAAAGTCTTGTGGACACATATTTAATATGTGTTTTGTGGTCTTAATTCAGCAACTTTCATTTTAATTTTTTCCAATAACCACGCATAAACAAACATTATTCTCTTAAAAATACAAACATCTACATACACGTTGCTCGCATGTTATGGTAGCCCTGTTTGTGCTATATAGAGTGAATTTACACCTTTGCCATTAACATGTTTATAAATAACTGAAAAAAGCACAAATGTCAAGGCATGTCAGAACATCTCAAGGACCCCAAAAACAGCTTGGTCCCCAGAGGGTTAATGCATATTTGTACTTTTGCTGTACTTCTGCATTTTGGAGATGTACTTCTTTTACTCTGTAGATCATGTACATACCAAACCTTTAACGTATAGCATGCAGAAAACATGCAAAACAAGAACTCTGTACTTACCCTCAATAATGATATATAAATTAGAACAAACAAGAATTAGAACAGGCCTGAACCAACAAACAGCAACAAATCAATGTAGAACAGATAATCCTGATCCATGTCAGAATCATCCCTAGTATGCAGTAGGAATAAGACCTTTGACCGCTGAGACTCCAACCATTTCTGAACCTGAAAGCATAGTAAAGATAATTTAACTTTTGTATATTTAATGTAAGTATTTATAACATAAACAGACACAATGACATATAAAACCCTTTACTGTTACAGTACTGTTACACCAAACTACACACAGATGTGAAAAATGTAAAAAAACTGCTACGTGTCTTTTACTTGTACAGTGTACAGTGGAGTGTACAGGAGTCACACGTACATGTATGTGCACAAATACACAGTATATACAGTATGTATGCACAACTGATGAATGTTACATTTATTGAACTGAACTGAATCAACACTGAAGTGACTTGAGCTGAATAATGTCACAACTGGCTTGTTAGAGCTGCTTTACAGCAGAATTTGTTTTGAATTTGTTACTATTGTGAAGCTGCTGTGAAAATCTATATTGTAGCTTGTATGCATTTTCAATATATATATATATATATATATATATATATATATATATATATATATATATATATATATATATATATATACACACACACACTGAATATGCATACAAGCCAAGTGAGAAAGTCAACTTTATTTCTAAAGCGCTGTGTGTGTGTATGTATATAAGTATGTGTATATGTTTGTGTGTGTATATATTCTCTTTCTCAAAACACTGAGTTTCAAAACTGAGTGATCAGTTTATGTATAAGTGTTTTCAAACATGATCATTGGGTGTAGGTAATAAGTAAATGAGTGTGGCATTTAAATGGCAGTATTTCCCAAAAGAAACAAGAGCTGTTAGTTTTGAATGATGTGTCTAATGTAGAGAATTGTGTTTAGAGTTTTGCAAAAAGTTTGTTTTTCAATTGCATGTAAAGCGTATAATGTGCTTGTAGTTAGACTTGGTCAGAAGATTAGGTACATGAGTGAATGGTTTCACTGAGTGGGCCTCAAGTTTAGTGTGTAAGCAATTTGAAAAAAACTGTAATATAATAATTTACGGGCATTAGAACAGGCCTGATCACGCCTAATAAACAAACAGTAATTTGTAAGTGTGTTGGATGGATAATCCTGATTGATGTCAGAATAATCCCCACTGTCCAGTCATAGTAGGACCTTTGGCCATAGGGTCTCCAAAAACTTGTGAACCTTAGTGCACAGCGCAGAAACAATGTAACATCCCAAACATTTACCATCTTGAGTAACATTAAATAAAAATGTAATGATGTTTCATGGAAATTAATGCAGTTTGATAGAGCATGTATGTGGTTCTCACTCAGTTGGCCTGGAATTTTAGATGAATATGTGGGTAGCTTCATCCTCCCTAATTCTTCACCTTCCTCCACTTCTATGGAAAAAGAACAAACCAAAGATTGGTATGAAAGGATGGAATTATAAATATCATCAACTGTTGTTTATTCAGGGAAAATTGACTGAGCATTAAGCTCTTTTACAGCAATACAGTGAGTCCACATTCATATGGGTGTACATTCAGAAAAATATGGATATAGCAACCACAATAAATACTGTGTGTGTGCGTGCGTGTGAGCACACATGCACCTACACTACCAGTCAAAAGTTTTGGATCGGTATGGTTTTTAATGTTTTTTAAAAAAGTCTCTTCTGCTTACCAAGGCTGCATTTATTCGATAAAAAAACCAAAACCAAAAAAAAAAAAACACAGTAATATTGTTAAATATTTTGACAATTTAAAATAACGGTTTTCTATTTTAATATATTGTAAAATGTAATTTATTCCTGTGATCAAAGCTGAATTTTCAGCATCATTACTCCAGTCTTAAGTTACACATGATCCTTCAGAAATCATTCTAATATGTTGATTTGATGCTCAAAAAACATTCATTATTATTGATCACAGGAATAAATTACACTTTACTATATATTCACATAGAAAACTGCTATTTTGAATTCTAATAATATTTCCAAATTTTTACTGTGTTTTTATTTTTATTTGTAATCAAATAAATGGGGCCTTAGTGAGCAGAACAGACTTAGTAGAACAAATCTTACAGATCCAAAAATCGGTCTGTGTGAGGTCTTTTCTTACTCAGTTGGCCTTGATATGTGGATGGGGATAGAGAAAGCATCATTCTCTCCAATTCTTCATTATTCTCCATTCCTGTGAAACAAAGCATAAAAGCAAAGATGTGAATTAAATGTCAAGTCAAGTCGTCATCTTTATTTATATAGCGCTTTTAACAATGTAGATTGTTTCAAAGCAGCTTTACAGAGATAAGCGTATAATTTAAGGTAACAGAGATTGTTTTGGCTTTATAGTGGTTCTTTAATAAAGTTATTTTCCAGCTAAAGTTAGTTCTGATTGATTTGCTTCCGTCGCAACGATCATTTTGTTATTAAATTAGGGGCCGCTAAGACGACACCATTCTCTCTACAGACTTTAAACGCGAACCTGTGAGAAACGCTGTCATCCCACATTTACATATTTCAGTTTGACCTTATATATACTCAACTGTACTGTCAACAAACCTGAATTTACATGCAATTTAAATGATAAAATATATAAATAATGTATATGCGGTCACCTGAGGTAAAATCTGTCTGCAGGTAGTTTAGACTGTAAATATTTGTTGTACAAAACAAAACCAAAAGCATTATTTAACACAATAAATAAACTTACCAAACCTCCATCTCAGGTTGCTCTAGCTTCAGATGAACTTTGCTGTTCATTCATGACTCACTTGCTAGAAAAGACAGATGCCGTCCACCAGGGCTTCTCTAATGATGCTACGAATATTAGCTATTTGCCGAATCAATCTGGTCAGTCCCTGACTTTCTTTTCTCTGACTACTCCATCTTCTGTCTCTGAGTTAATTTTGAAATCCAACCCTTCATCTTGTCGTCTTGACCCTGCTCCTACTCCTCTTCTTAAACTCTGCCATTCAGTTATCTCTGCACCTATCTCTCACTTCATCAACGCATCTCTTACATCTGCTTCATTCCCTCTGCCACTCAAAACTGCTGCTGTTACCCCTGTTCTCAAGAAACCTGACCTTGATCCCTCAGTTTTATCTAATTATCGTCCTATCTCAAATCTACCCTTCATAGCAAAATTACTGGAAAGTACTGTTGCCTCCCAGCTTCAGTCTTTTCTAGTCTAAAATAATCTCTTTGATCCTTTTCAATCTGGTTTTCGCCCTCTTCATAGTACTGAAACTGCACTAGTTAAGGTACTGAATTATCTGCTTCTATCTGGTGACTCTGGTTCTCTGTCTATACTCCTGCTGCTCGACCTAAGCTCTGCCTTTGATACTGTCTCCCATGAACTACTCATATCTCGGCTTTCGGATGTGGGTATTTCTGGTGCTGCTCTTTCTTGGTTTTCTTCCTATCTCTCTGACAGACAAGTCTACATTTCAGTTCAAGATTCTCGCTCCCCTACTGTCCCCCTGAAGCAAGGTGTCCCCCAGGGATCCGTTCTCGGGCCATTATTATTCATAATTTATACCTCTTGGTCATATCTTCCACCGTCATGGTTTAAATGATCATTTTTACACTGATGACATTCAATTATATACTATCTGTACACCTGCTCTACCTGTCACAACCGACAAAAGCTCTGCTTGTGTGCATGAAATAAAAGATTGGCTTCATTAAATTTTTTTAAAACTTAACATGGACAAAACTGAAATTATTTTTACTGGACCTCCATCACTCACTAGCAAAATTCCTACCAAATTCGCCTGTGAGATTGCTGGCTCTCACATCAATCCATGTCGCATCGCCCAGCTCCGTCCCTTCATCAGTATCAAAGACGCTGAAACTGTCATCCATGCATTTGTCACATCACGTCTTGATTACTGTAATGCCCTTTTCATTGGTCTATCTGCTAGCTCCATTTCCAAATTACAATACATTTAAAACTCTGCTGCTAGAATACTTACCCACACCAAGCGCTCTGCCCATATTACCCCAATTTTGTATGATCTTCACTGGCTTCAAGTGGCTTACCGTATAAAATTCAAAATCCTCCTGCTCAGTTTTAAATCTCTGCACAGCTTGGCTCCCCCCATCTCTGTAACCTGCTAAACCCCTACAGCCCGACTCGCTCTTTATGATCCTCTGACTCTAGCCTTCTCGTTGTCCCTTGGCATCGCCTAGCTTCAATGGGGGGCAGATCATTCAGTGTTGTTGCACCCAAACTATGGAACTCTCTCCCTCGATCACTCTGTTGTGTTAATACTATTTCTGAATTTAAAACTATGCTCAAAACTCACTTATTTTCTGAATGTTACCATTCTTAAGTTGTACTACATTTCGTTGTGTCTGATTGTATTCTGCTGTATGCTGCCCCATCTACCTAATTCTCCTTTACTGTACTGTTACTCTCATCTACCTACTGTTGTTTTGTATGTTGTCACTGTCCCTTGCCATTTTTGTTGCTTGATCATTGTAAAGCGTCCTTGAGCCCAAGAACGCTATATAAATAAAACTTATTATTATTATTATTAAAACAAGTTTGCTGACAATTCGGTAAACAAATGGCTCTTGGAAGGGGTCTTTGGGCAGCAGTAAAGGACTAGGTCTCCCCGTCGGGTAATCGAACCCCAGTCTTAGGAGATACTGTCCACTATACTAACCAGGAGTTGCAGAGACAGGTAGTCTTCCCCGATCAGCACGACTACAGCCTGTTGCAAACAGCCTTCCCATTTTCCGAAACGGCCTCATGCGTCATTTTAGGTCATCGCTTCACAGAAGCCAGTGAATCCAAAAAAATAATCTAATACTATTTAAATATGAAGTGTCTGTATAAAACGGGTTACGTTATTAAATTAGAGAGCTTGTTTTTTAATAAAAAGCTTGGTAGGTCAGGTCAAGTCAATAAGTTCATGCGTTTTTTTTCAGTGCCGGGTCCAAACAAAGAGAGTTTCAGTTCCTCTGCACCTGCCAGCTGCTAATGTGTTGCGAGCTTTCTTGCTGACCGCACAAGCCGGCATCCAGCCTACGTTCAACCGTCTGCATTGGTGGTATAGTGGTGAGCATAGCTGCCTTCCAAGCAGTTGATTCAGGTTCGATTCCTGGCTGACGCATTGCCTTTTGCTCAAGCTGTCGTTAAAACAGTCGTCCGGGGCCCCTGGCCAATACCTTCTGTAACTCGTGGCTGGAGCAAAACTTTTGTATGGGTCTTTGGGCTGCAGTAAAGGACTAGGTCTCCCCGTCGGGGAATCGAACCCCGGTCTTCCGTGCGGGAGCCGAAAATGGTTAAGCTTAACTTCCCTTAACTTTTCCCATTCATGCTCTATGGTAGTGCTTAACACTATGGATGCAATATACTTTTGGCCACACATAGACTTCTTGGCGCTGTTTCGCTTTTCCGTGGTGGGGAATTTAAAAAGCATAGTGTCATCTGTCAATCAATCATTCGCAGTGGAGGAGGGGAGACCCATTTTACGATCGGAGAGATATTTGTTTACTGACTTTTCAGCAAACTTGTTTTGTTTTGTTACTGTCTAAACTGCCTGCAGACAGATTTTACCTAAGGTGACCGCATATATATTATTATTCAAATATTTAATCACTTAAATTGCATGTATATTATCATGTATTCGTATTGTTATCGTGTTGAATGATTTGTGACATTAAGAAACAGTAAACCAAACTCCTCGTTGTAAATACAGCTGTTATTTTATAAGAGTATCTTTGTTTGTAAAGGTGAATGTTTCATCATTGATCTCTTACTATGTATTTAAATACAATGTTTAAAATATATGTTAACAGTGCAGTAAGATGTAATGTGCAGTAGTATGGAGGACCAAACCTGCAGAAATTTAAAATGAATAAATAAATGAATAAATAGATAAATAAATGTGATGAATAGGAAAATAAATAAAGGAATAAACGATTTATTTATTTAAATTTTCTTTCTTTTTATATGTATTCTTACATTTCTTTGCCGTGCATGATAATTAGGATAATTAGGTGGGTTGGTCTTGCTTACCAAATATAAAAATGAATTAACGAATAAATAAAAGTAAAAAAAAAAAAAATGTAAAAATGTATAAAAGCAGAAAATAAATTAAGGAAAAAAATAACAAAACTGAATCTTATTCATCATATTTATTTTATCAAGTCGTTTATTCCTTTATTTATTTTCCTATTATTAATAATAAGGCAGAAGTGTGTTCCAGGCAGCAAATGTACAATTTGCAGCAGTATCTTTTAAAACAGCAGCAAAAACAGCTGACCAAAAACATTCCTCCGTTGCCCTCACCATCAGCTTCCACTGCAAGACCACCTGTTCCTTCCATTACGGCCTCTGATCAGCCTGGTGAGTTAATAAAATTCATGCAAATTTGCTTATATTGATTTTTAAAGCCTACTGTTGCATTTGTTTTATTTTATAGTAATGGAGGAGGATAAAGTGGAGAGGATGATGCTGAGTCTTTCTCCAACAAAATATCTCACACAGCTGAGTAAGTAAATCAAGGATCAAGTCATGTGTGTTATATATACCCATGTCAAATTCAGCATCTTTATGACATATAAAATTGCACATACTGGAGAGAAACCATTCAAATTATAATGCTTAATTTTTAGGATCACCTGCAGCCACGGGATCCACAGTCTTATCTACAACAGGTTACTATACACATCAGTTTTGGAGGCTTATTCGGTTACATACAGACTTATCCTCCATTTCTTCTCCAATTTTAATGATCTTATTTGTTGTTTTGGCAGTGTTCTTGCCTGTTCTAAAAAACATGTTCTTTTGTTCTAACTACTGAATATACCAGTGGTGAGGGTGAGTGCACTTCATGAATTGTATGCATGCTATTTAAACTGTTTTTATTTGTTGTGAAAAGTGGACTGTTCACTTAAAGACATTTGAACATTATTAGAATGGGCATTACTAGAATAAATAACAGGATAAATAGAATAAAATAATTAATAATGATTCTAGTTATTCAATGTAGTCAAGACAATCAAATACATTTCATGTACATTCCATGTTTTAATATGTTTTTAATTTCCTCCCTGTGCTTTTCCTTGCAGGTCTGCCGCAGCCTCCATCAACATCAGCTCCTGCGTGTAGGCCTTCTTCACAGACTGATGGCTCTGTACCACCTCCCGCAGCACAATCAGCACCTACAGCTCCTGCATCAATGGTCTCTGCACAGACAGAAGCACCTGTTACTAGCTACTTGCAAGATATTAGCCTCTGGAACTGCTCTCTTCATCAAAGAATTTGGATGAAAACAGAGATGGAGTCCACGGGGCTCTGGCCAGGATCACAACCAGTAAGACACCTCATGAATATGGTCTTCTTGTGGCGCTATCCACCTCAGCCTGAGCTTATAGAGACAAACATGGGCCTTCTGTCACCAAAGTACTTCCAGCTCCATCCCTTTTTCATTTGGAAACCTGAGCACAGTATAAATGAAAGGCTTAGAAACAACTACATCCATGGCACTAGTGGGCAATATTACATCTTTGCTTCACGTCTGTAAAAAAGACTGGTTCGCTGATAAACCTCAGTGGGTGGACATGCTACCACAGCGATTCAGAAACATCTTGCCAGCCTTCCTCACCCATAAGAAGGCAATCTGTAAAAAAATGGATGAACTAAGGCGCTCTGTAAAATCCCCTAATGACATGGCCAACCAACTAGTTAGGGAAAGTTGGCCAATCTGCAAAAAAAATTCTTACCAATAGATGTTTTTACCATGCGTTCCTATAGGTGTCTAGTAACACCTCCAAATTTATCCACGGCCAAATCCTCGGGGAAACGCCTGGAGAGGCAATCAAAGTTGGGGTGCCCAGACGGCCTGGGTAAAAATAATGTTTTTTTTGTTTTTTTTAAACCAATATTACCTTTTGAGATATCTAACTAGGGGTTTTTAGGAGTGCTGAATCTATCCCAGCCGATGTCGGAAAGATCCGATAGGCCCTCCCGGAGAGATACCGTAAATACCTGATCTTCCTACACGGCTTCTCTGGCTGCGATACCATATCAGCAATTTGAGGAGAAAAACTGAGCGCGCTCTTTGGCCACGCTGAGCAGCCAATAGCAGCGTTGCTGATCAATGTTTCTACTATCGATACATATCCCCTTTTAAACCAGCGCATGAACGCGCAATTATCTCAGATAACTCAATCCAGCGATACTAATCATAAACAACAGGTGTGTTCGAAGAACCCAATTAGCCGGATCATGATTAGCACGATGATATCATCTTGGATGTGTCATTTGATCTCGGATGTAATAAGCAACGTACGAAGAACGAGCCCCTGAGAAGAGATAAGCTCATGCTTACATATTGGAGTCGCTTAAGTGGATGTGGACATGAAAATCATGCAAAGAGTATTATTCAAGAATGTTGGGAGTATAGGTCTTTTAAAGGTAATGGCTTTGGATGGGTAACAAAAACAAAATCAGAGGAATATAGAGTGAAAAATATATGGTTTAATTCACCTACACCTATTAGTAATATACCTATATGGTTATTTACTAAAACTGAGATAGACTTAAACATTTTGGAACTAAAAAATGAATGGGAAGAGAGTGAGAAAGGACACTTGGCAAGTCAATATATAAGGAACAAATATTATAGTTACTTAGAAATTTATACAGATGGATCTAAGGATGAGAAGGACAATGTAGGAATAGGAATATATATACCAACAATGAACATAAGTATTGGAAAAAGATTACCTGAACAGGCTTCAGTATATACGGCAGAGATGATGGCGATTATTGTAGGACTGCAGTGGGTTGAGGAAGTAAAACCAGACAGAGTGGTGTGTTGTGTTGATTCTGTAGCAGCTCTATATAGTATTCAAAATATGAAATCTAATAGAGAAGATCTAATGCTAGAAATCCAACAAAGTTTATTTAGATTACAGAGACTACAGATAGATGTGAGATTCTGTTGGGTACCTGCTCATATAGGAATAAAAGGGAATGAGGGAGCAGATAAAATAGCAAAAAAATCAACCAGGACAAATGATACAATAAATATACACCTTGGAAAAGGAGAGGCTAAGGCAATAATCAAAAAAGAAATGATGAAAAAATGGCAGGACAGGTGGGATGTGGATAAAAGTGGAAGGAAATATTACAGATTGCAAAAATCTATTAATGCACAGGGTGTGAATAGAAGTAACAGAAGAGAGGAGAGTGTTTTAACCAGGCTAAGGTTTGATCACACAGGATTAAATAAAACATTGTTTTTAATGGGCAAAAGTCAATCTGATGAATGTATAGAATGTAGGTCCAAGGAAGATGTTGAACACGTATTATTGCATTGTAAGAAATATAGGGATGAGAGGATGAGACTAAATCAAAAGATAAGTCAGGTAGGAAGAAAGTGGAATATTGAAGGTTTGTTAGGCACAACAGGAGATGGGGTAAAGGATGCACAGAAAGCAGTGGTACAATATTTGAAAAATATAGGAATATATAATAGGATTTAGGTAGTATATAATTCTTTTTTATTTTTATTTTTTTTTATTTGATGATATAGTCATGATAATATTTTCTCATGTTACATACTCCTATACAGTAGGTGGCGGTATGCACCTTTATAGTCATGGTTGCAATCTGCCATAAAACGAAAAGAAGAAGAAGAAGAAGAAGAAGAAGAAGAAGTCAATTTGTTTGGAAGAGGGAAGCGTGGTTTTATCCAAGCACCTCCTGCAACACTCATTGGAGTCCTGATTGAGAAACTTTGTTTCCAGTTCAATCATGTAAGTTTTGTTTCTCCTAATGTTGTGCAATTGTTTTCATTTGATTTATATAATATATGATAGATATCTTTTCTTTTTGTAGATGGACTCTTTATACGTTACTTTATATTTTGAGACTGTTGAATCCATATGAGTTGCTAAGGCTCAACTGAAATGGACATCAAGTGGTTTCTAACCAATGGATTGATCTCACTGCATTACCTTGTGGATTATCAAGTATCCTAAGTACAAGAATGTGACTGTGGGCTATCTAGTTTTTTTTGTGGATTTCCTTGGATTACTGGAAGAGCATTTGAAGGTTTTTTTTTTGGACTTGGACATCATCCTAAAAATTGACTATTTCAACTTTCTTTGTAGTGATTCCATTAATTAATCATAGAATCACTCAACTACAAGATTGAACTGATTAGATAGTTCTCTTACGAGAGTTCTCTCGTACTGCGTTTTATCAAAACGCTACGGGAAAAGTCTCTTTTCACGAAACACTGAAGCAAAAAATTATCCTTTAATTTTCATATATGTAAAACGCGTTGCGGCAGCAGCAGTCAGCTGAAGCGAGACGGCTTGTTCGCTCATTGGCTGCTCTGCGGCAACTGCATAAGCCTATCGAGCGAGGCCTGAGGTGATGTCAGGCCAATGAGGGCGCTTCGCGCCCTCCTCGCCACTTCCCGCCGAGACGGGCGTGGCTTACCTCTATAAAAGGAGCTCGAGAAGGCTGATTCACTTGATTTTAATCTCTTCAGCGAAGCGCACGCATCGCTGGATCACGAGGAAGCACGCGTCGTCTGATGCAAGCACTTCAGCGGGACGAGCCCTTGAAGCCGCTGGCCAACGCCGCCTTCTACCGCCGTACCTGCTGCGCTTTCCGACGCCATATCTTTTACATTCTTGTTCTTGTGTATGTGTGTGTGTGTGTGTGTTCGCTTTGCAACACACACCCCTAAAAGAGCTGCGTCTTTTTTAAGATGCCTTCTCATGCAGCGCTCGCGCTCGCTGACGGCGAACGCCTTCACTCCGAGCCAATTGCCTACGGTGACTCTGAGGACTCGCCGGGCATCCTTTCCGAGGCTGCCCTTCCTGGAAGCGGATGGCGGGATTAGTTTTTCTTTACGTTACAAGAAAAGCTACCCTGCCTCTGCACGCGTCATTCACCGGCGAAGGAGAAAAGAGTGTTCTTAGTCCCACCGTTGGTCGGTCTGACCTCTTTTCTCTCACATTTCTCAGTTCCCTGTTCGGCGACTGGAAATATTATTGCAGCAAGTGAGTCTGTTACACGCTTGCCTGCCAGCAAACGCTGAAGAATACATTTGCTTGCCTGCAACCGAACACCGTTTCTACGGTTCCCGTGCGTCACTGGCGAAAGGAGAATGGAGTGTTTTCAGCCCCGCTGAAACTGGGCGATTTCCACTCTTCTCACATTCTGGCATTTTGCAGGCGTCTGAAAATGCAAATCACTCGGTCTGTTCCCCGAGAGGCAACTGCAGACGTGTTTTTTGCGCCCACGAGCACGTGGTACATGCCTGCAAGCAAACGCCAGTGTGGATAATACTCGCGCTGACTTTGTTTATGTATCTTCACTGTGGTCCAGTGGTAGATTCTTAGACTTGCGCGCGGGGGATCGGAGGTTCGAACCCCAGGCCGGCCGGCAGAAAATATTTATGCCGCCGAATGCAAATCACTCTGTTTGTTCCCCGAGAGGCAACTGCAGACGTGTTTTTTGCTGCCCACGAGCACGTGGTACATGCCTGCAAGCAAACGCCAGTGTGGATAATTCTCGCGCTGACTTTGACTATGTATCTTCACTGTGGTCCAGTGGTAGATTCTTAGACTTGCGCGCGGGGGATCGGAGGTTCGAACCCCAGGCCGGCCGGCAGAAAATATTTATGCCGCCGAATGCAAATCACTCTGTTTGTTCCCCGAGAGGCAACTGCAGACGTGTTTTTTGCTGCCCACGAGCACGTGGTACATGGCCGGACTTCTACCGAAGTCCCGGCCACGGCCGATGATGCTATATGTGTAGAGAAGATGCCCACTGCTAGTGCCCATCCCTACACACTAGCACAGCCCTTCACACAGGGCCCGCGCTCATATATTCGACTCGGGTCGATCACGCACGCAACATAGTGAACGTGCCCACTGCCTAGTGCCCACAAACACTATGTTCTGCATGCCTTGTGGTTTCTGTAAAGAAGAAACCTGTGTGCATTCACTCTGCTCAGACAGACAGTGCACTCATTGCAGTAACTGTGCCCGCTCTCCCGCGCCCACACTTACTCACGGTATTTTCTGGTGTCCCGGCCACGGCCGATGGTGCTATAAGTGTAGTGTCGATGCCCACTCCTCAGTGCCCATCTCTACACACAAGCACAGCCCTACACTTAGGGCTCGCGCACATAAATTCGACTCAGGTCGATTGCGCTTCCAACATAGTAAAAGTGCCCGCTACCCAGTGCCCACGAACACTATGTCTATCAGATCACAGGCTCTCTGTAAAAACGAGACCTGTGAGCGCGCGCGCTGCTCACACAGGCAGCGCGCCCAAAGCAGTAAATGTGCCCGCTCCCAGCCCACATCTACTCGCACACATGAGTCCCACGGGACTCTCGCAGCCCTCCCTCACTCAGCCAAGCACTGTTGTAAGGTCGAGGACGAGCGTTCCGCCCGCTGTATTAAGCGCGCCCCCCGCCTCAAATGCCACAGGCATAACGCCTACGTTTGTGAGCCCCGTAGCACCTCTGTCGCACGGCGAACAGAGCGCGCTCTGTATCCGGCCCTTAGCCAACCATGCAGATGCATGGGCAGCGCTTCCAGGGGTTTCGGACTGGGTCTTAGGCATTATAAAGAGAGGCTTCTCGCTACAGTTTTATCGACGCCCTCCACGCTTCACAGCGCGCGTCGAAACTTCGGTACCGTTGAAAGTAGCACACCTACTTCGCGCCGAAATATCAAAACTGATAAGCAAAGGGGCGATAGAGCGTGTTCCCCGAGCTCAAAGCGAACAGGGGATATACAGCAGATACTTTCTAGTCCCCAAAAAGGACGGCGGTATCAGACCCATTCTGGATCTAAGACGGCTGAACAGAGTGTTAGTGAAACGCCGTTTCAAAATGCTCACGACCAGCAAAATTCTTGCGCATGTTCGCCGAGAAGACTGGTTCATGTCGATAGATCTGAAGGACGCGTATTTTCAAATACAGATAGCGTCACATCACAGGCGATACTTGAGATTCGCCTTCGAGGGTCAGACATACCAGTATACAGTCCTGCCTTTCGGCTTGTCCCTGGCACCTCATACATTTACGAAATGCATGGACGCAGCGCTCGCTCCTCTCAGACTCAGAGGCATGCGAGTGCTGAACTATTTGGACGACTGGTTGATCCTAGCCCAATCACGATCTCAGCTCGTAGAGCACAGAGCCATTTTACTCGATCACCTCGAGAATCTTGGTATCACGGTCAATTGGGCGAAGAGTTCACTGAACCCCAGTCAAACGATTTCGTTTCTGGGTATAGTTCTGGACTCACAGTCTATGACAGCGCGGCTGTCGCCACAGCGCGTGCTGAGCATTCAGCGCGCGGCGAAGTCTTCCGCCGCGGCGCTTTCACCCCGCTCAGGAAGTTTCAAAGGATGCTGGGTCTCATGGCCTCAGCATCGTCAGTTCTCCGGCTGGGCTTGCTCCGCATGCGCCCGCTGCAGTTCTGGTTGAAAGCGCGGGTGTCCGGTCGATTACGCCTCAAGGTCGATCAGGACTGTGTCACAGCCCTGGTGCCTTGGATGGCGGACGACTGGTACCGATCAGGTGTAAGCCTGGGGACTTCCTCGAGGGTGAGGATGGTGTCGACAGACGCATCCACCTCGGGATGGGGAGCGCTGCTCGAGGGCAGACCGTTCTTCGGCCTATGGTCGGAACGAGAAAAGCTCCAACACAGAAACTGCCTAGAAATACTGACAGTGCACAACGCGCTGACGCGTTTTTGTCCCCACATCAAGGACCAGCACGTCATAGTCCGTTCGGACAACATGGCTGTGGTGTCCTACATAAATCGCCAGGGCGGTCTGAATTCCATATCCCTGTACAGG
Organism: Abramis brama; assembly: GCF_963993115.1. Classification (NCBI taxonomy): domain Eukaryota; kingdom Metazoa; phylum Chordata; class Actinopteri; order Cypriniformes; family Leuciscidae; genus Abramis; species Abramis brama. Next base: position 32,659,234 of record NC_139966.1, on the reverse strand, counting down.
CTGGCGAATCGCCTCCTACTATGGGCTCAGCACAACTTACGCTCGCTGAGAGCAGTGCATGTACCTGGGCTTCAGAATGTGGGCCCAGACAGACTGTCCAGGATCAACGTTCCCCCAGGCGAATGGTCTCTACACCCACAAACAGTCCGGCTGTTGTGGGAGAGATTCGGCAAAGCGGAGGTGGACCCATTCGCGTCCCACGAAAACGCTCACTGCCCCGCGTTCTTTTCAAAGACCGACAGCGCGCTGTCCCAAAGGTGGCCGCGCTGCCCGCTATACGCTTTTCCCCCCGTCTCCCTCCTGCCACAGGTGTTGGAACGGGTCAGGAAAACAAAATTCCCAGTGCTGCTTGTAGCACCGTTCTGGAAGAACCAGGCATGGTTCCCAGTTCTGATGCAGTTAGCAGACATCGCTCCATGGCCAGTGCCGTTGAGGAGAGATCTCCTCTCGCAGGCCAGGGGCTCGATTTGGCACCCACACCCGGAACTGTGGTCCCTTCATGTGTGGGCGCTCAACGGATACCCGTTGGTCTCGCAGAGGGAGTCATGAATACCATCACTGAGGCTAGAGCGCTGTCGACCCGGCGGCTCTATGCTTTAAAGTGGTCGGTTTTTTCCGGCTGGTGTACAGCTCGGAGCCTTTCACCCCTCGAATGTGAGGTAACGGAGGTTCTCTCCTTCCTACAAGAGCTGTTGGATAAGGGCAGATCCCCTTCCACGCTCAAGGTGTATGTGGCGGCTATTTCAGCGTTCTCCGGTTCAACGCTGGGTCAGTCACTGGGAAGGAATGATTTAGTCATCCGCTTCCTCAGGGGAGCTAGGAGACTGAATCCACCCAGACCTCCTTCAGTCCCTATGTGGGACCTTTCTACGGTCCTGGCGGCCATGAAAGGTGCCCCTTTCGAGCCTATCCAGTCTATCAGCCTCAAACATTTGTCTTTCAAAACAGTGTTTTTGATGGCTCTCGCTTCAGTGAAGCGCATAGGCGATCTGCACGCGCTCTCTGTGAGCCCGACGTGCTTGGAGTTTGGTCCTAATGACTCTAAGGTCATACTCAAACCTAAGCACGGCTATGTGCCGAAATCCCTCAACACGCCTTTTCGGGCTCAGGTTATTTCCCTGGCTGCCCTGCCGGCGTCGAGTGAGGAGGGGGACTCGAGTTTTCTTTGCCCTGTTAGGGCTTTAAGAACTTATATGTCCCGCTCTGCTGCCTTCAGACAGACAGAGCAGCTCTTTGTCTCGTTCAGCGAATGTTCCAAAGGAATGGCTGTTTCGAAACAGAGTCTATCCAGATGGATAGTTGACGCCATAGCGCTGGCTTATACTGCCAAGGGCATTCAATGCCCGTTGGGAGTCAGAGCGCACTCTACGAGAGGCGTTGCCTCCTCGTGGGCTTGGTCCAGCGGGATTTCTTTACAGGATATATGTACGGCGGCAGGCTGGGCCTCTCCGTCTACATTTATCAGGTTTTATAACCTAGAGGTTCCCGCCTTACAGGCTAAGCTTTTGTCGGTGTAATCTATTTACAGGCGCAATGCGCTACCGACTATATTGGGCAGAACTGTGTAAGACCCACGTTTCCCACATTAGTGCAGGCTCCCTACCCTGTCTATGTGATGTCATATTCGCGTCTGTGGACATGTCTATATAAGGACGGAGGAAAACCCCTCCTGTCTTTAGACTCTCCCTGTGAGGTCACGTTAAGTCTGCGGATGCTACAGTATAGGGAATTAAGGTCCCCCCCCTTATTCCCTGACTCTGTGTGAGTCTATCTGGTGATTATGCACTGTATGCCTGAAATAGCTTCCGGTGATCAGTGTTTTTATCCCAGCACGCACGGCGTTTTGCAAGGGGTTCCCGTAGCGTTTTGATAAAACGCAGTACGAGAGAACTCTCGTAAGAGAACGTACTCGGTTACTAACGTAACCTCGGTTCTCTCTAGAAGAGGGAACGAGTACTGCGTTCCCTGCCGTGCGTTTGGTTCACTCTGGTTCGCTTCGGCGATCAAAATCAAGTGAATCAGCCTTCTCGAGCTCCTTTTATAGAGGTAAGCCACGCCCGTCTCGGCGGGAAGTGGCGAGGAGGGCGCGAAGCGCCCTCATTGGCCTGACGTCACCTCAGGCCTCGCTCGATAGGCTTATGCAGTTGCCGCAGAGCAGCCAATGAGCGAACAAGCCGTCTCGCTTCAGCTGACTGCTGCTGCCGCAACGCGTTTTACATATATGAAAATTAAAGGATAATTTTTTGCTTCAGTGTTTCGTGAAAAGAGACTTTTCCCGTAGCGTTTTGATAAAACGAAGTACTCGTTCCCTCTTCTAGAGAGAACCGAGGTTACGTTAGTAACCGAGTACGTTTTATTTATTTTCATTTGTCATTCTTTTTTTTTATTGATTTTCATTTGTCATTCTTTTCTTTTTATTGATTTTCATTTGTCATTATTTTTCTATTGATTAAGTCTTTCCATCTGTGTGGATACTGCTTTCATTTGTTGAACTGGTTTCATTTCAGTTCATTTTCATATAAATGCATTGTTTTGTTTATTTCTTCTGTTTCCTAAATTGATATAAAGGTATAAAAAGTTAATTTCCGTCTTTATTGTTTGTGGTTACACACTGGGGAACATATTAAGATTTTGCAGTAATACGTTCTTAGTTGGTGGGCCCCTCCTATTATTCAGATATGTATAGCTGCATGCTACTAAAGTGGACAGTGGTTATACAGGATTTCCAGGAGACGTGTTGCATTCTTTAATGGTCTGCCTGGAAACAAAGCTGTCGCGATGCCAAACCCCCTCATGGAAGAAGAACGCCGTCGTGTTTACACCTGTGACAATGAGCGCTTATCAGGATAAACTAAATGCTGAATTTTCAAAAGTATGTAAAGTTCTCTGCATATACATGTACAGTGGTGTGAAAAGGTGTTTGCCCCCTTTCTGATTGAGCTTTCTATTTTTTTTGCATGTTTGTCACACTTAAATGTTTCAGATCATCAAACAAGTTTAAATATTGGTCAAAGATAACACAAGTAAACACAAAATGCAGTTTTTAAATGAAGGTTGTTATTATTAAGGGAAAACAAAATCCAAACCTACATGGCCCTGTGTGAAAAAGTGTTTGCCTCACCTGTTAAAACATAACTTAACTGTGGTTTATCACACCTGAGTTCAATTTCTCTAGCCACACCCAGGCCTGATTACTGCCACACCTGTTCTCAATCAAGAAATCACTTAAATAGGACCTGCCTGACAAAGTGAAGTAGACAATCCCACCATGGATGTTTTGTTCTCCCAGGGTAGATTTGGAAGCTAAGAACATAATTAAATCAGGGTTATATCAAAAAGTTCAGCAATATATTGACATAAATTATGATGACACAGTTCAGATTTTCACAGATGCATCAAAAGATCAGACTGGAAAAACAGGGGTTGCAGTCCACATTTTAAAGTATAATGTTAATATTAAAAAAAGGACAACAGACCATCTGGCCATTTTTACAGCAGAAATGGTAGCAATAATTCTGGCTTTACAATGGGTGGAAGAAGTAAAACCCAAAAAGGTGATCATCTGTTCAGACTCAATGTTCTCACTAGCATGCATTCAGAGTGGAAAGTCTACATGTAGACAGGATCTAATAGATGAAATTAATCAACTCATTTTTATAATAAACCAACAGAGCATAAGCATAGGATTTATATGGGTTCCTGCACACAGGGGAGTGGAGGGGAACGAGAAGGCAGACATGCTGGCGAAGGAAGCTGTTACATCAGAACTGGTTGAACTGGATATCAAATTAAGCAGGTCAGAAATTAAAAGTATTATTAAGGACAAAATTAACAGAATGTGGCAGGAGAGATGGGATAATGAGGGAAAAGGCAGACATTTGTTTAATTTACTCAAAGAGGTTACAGCTAGTAAAATCAGTGGATTGGAAAGGCAGGATGAAACATGGTTTACCAGACTGAGGATGGGACATACAAGTTTAAATAGTGGATTACATATTATAGGGAAACATCCGACTGGAGTATGCACAAATTGTGGAGTAATAGAAAATGTAAAACACATACTTATAGATTGTATACAATACACCAGAGAAAGAGAAAATATGAAGAGAGCGGTAAAGAAAGATTTAACAATGGAAAATTTGAGTATAACCAGCACACAGTCTACAGTTAGGGCGGTTATAACTTAGCAAGTATAATTTAGTTTTTTTTTTAATTTAGGAGCTCAGGGTGGAAGCTGGAGGAGCTGAGGAGCTTTTTTTTTTTTTATGAAGTCTTAATGTGATCACACCTCAGTCCAGTAGATGGCGGTAATGCACTATGATTGCAAGCTGCCAATAAAATTTACCGAAGAAGAAGTGAAGTAGACCAAAAGATCTTCAAAAGCTAGACATCATGCTGAGATCCAAAGAAATTCAGGAACAAATGAGAAAGAAAGTAATTGAGATCTATCAGTCTGGAAAAGGTTATAAAGCCATTTCTAAAGCTTTGGGACTCCAGCGAACCACAGTGAGAGCCATTATCCACAAATGGCGAAAACATGGAACAGTAGTGGAACCTTCCCAGGAGTGGCTGGCCGACCAAAATTACCCCGAGAGCGAAGCAACGACTCATCCAAGAGGTCACAAAAGACCCCACAACAACATCCAAAGAACTGCAGGCCTCACTTGCCTCAGTTAAGGTCAGTGTTCATGACTCCACCATAAGAAAGAGACTGGACAAAAATGGCCTGCATGGCAGAGTTCCAAGACGAAAACCACTGCTAAGCAAAAAGAACATTAAGGCTCGTCTCATTTTTGCCAGAAAACATCTTGATGATCCCCAAAACTTTTGGGAAAATGTTCTGTGGACTGATGAGACAAAAGTTGAACTTTTTGGAAGGTGTGTGTCCCATTACATCTGGCGTAAAAGTAACACCGCATTTCAGAAAAAGAACATCATACCAACAGTAAAATATGGTGGTGGTAGTGTGATGGTCTGGGGCTGTTTTGCTGCTTCAGGACCTGGAAGACTTGCTGTGATAAATGGAACCATGAATTCTGCTGTCTACCAAAAAATCCTAAAGGAGAATGTCCGGCCATCTGTTCGTGACCTCAAGCTGAAGCGAACTTGGGTTCTGCAGCAGGACAATGATCCAAAACACACCAACAAGTCCACATCTGAATGGCTGAAGAAAAACAAAATTAAGACTTTGGAGTGGCCTAGTCAAAAGTCCTGACCTGAATCCTATTGAGATGCTGTGGCATGACCTTAAAAAGGCAGTTCATGCTCTCAAACCCTCCAGTGTGGCTGAATTACAACAATTCTGCAGAGATGAGTGGGCCAAAATTCCTCCACAGCGCTGTAAAAGACTCATTGCAAGTTATCTCAAACGCTTGATTGCAGTTGTTGCTGCTAAGGGTGGCCCAACCAGTTATTAGGTTTAGGGGGCAATCACTTTTTCACACAGGGCCATGTAGGTTTGGATTTTGTTTTCCCTTAATAACAACCTTCATTTAAAAACTGCATTTTGTGTTTACTTGTTTTATCTTTGACTAATATTTAAACTTGTTTGATGATTTGAAACATTTAAGTGTGACAAACATGCAAAAAAAATAAGAAATCAGGAAGGGGGCAAACACTTTTTCACACCACTGTACTCTTTAAAATACATCCAAGAGTTTTACACACTGTGCTGTTACTGTATGGATATCAACATTATATTTTCACGCTCTTAAACACAGAACAAAACAAACTATTATTGGTTGCTTTCTGGACGGTCCTTAGCCAATGAAAGCTGCAGAAGGTCTGGCTAGGCGAGACTAGGTTGTGGGTGGCAATGTGACAGTATACACTAGTGAAGTGAGCTTTATTTATTTAGTGCTTTATACAATACAGATTATATCAAAGCATCTTTACAGTGATAAACAGGAAAATAATGATCAATGATGCTAACAGAATTCAATTCTGCTGTAAAAGCAGCTCTAAAAAAGACAATAGTGACATTAGTCAGTTCAGTGTTTATTCAGTTCAGTGACAGTAAAATTAATCAGTTATGAAATTAGTTCAATTCAGCTATAAGCAGCTCTACAGAAGACAATAATGTCATTATTATGTCATTATTTTGAGTCAGTTCAATGTTGATTCAATTCAGTTCAATAACAGTGGCGACGCTGTAAAAAACAAATTATGAAACAGAGTCAAATAAGCTATAAAGCAGTTCTGCGGAAAACAGTGATGTCTTCATTCAGCTTAATTCAGTTCAGGTTTCGTTCTCATCCAAAAGTGTCAGTGCAGTCAAATCAATAAATATTAAGTGTCCCCAACTAAGCAAGCCAAAGGTGTCAGTGTCAAGGAACCCAAACTCTGGCCACATGAACCATCATTGTGTGATTATGATTCCAGGATGCATCACAGGTCAGATTGTGGATTGATCATTCAGAATATTTCATTTGGTTCCCCCTTCTGAAAGATTGGGATACGTCACACTGGCATTTGGTGGTAGGAGGAGTAGCTGGTCATAGGGCAGAGGACTTCTCTGGTTCACTACACCACTCTGGCCCCCAAGATCAACTCTCCTGGAGAATTCAGCTCCAAACCTAATCAAAAACACTTGAACAAGCTAATATTCAGGATTAATAGAAAGCTATAGGCAGGTAAGTTTGATAAGGGTTGGAGCTAAACTCCAGGGCCAGGGCCACCGCTCAATTATATTAAATTTAAACTTTTTTGGAGTAATCAACTAACAAATTTGTGTTTTGCTACTAATTAAGTTTCTCTAACTGTGTAATTTGTTGGTTGAACAATTTCATAACTCAAAAAGATTCATGCAAACTGTTGCTTTTGTTTTGAGTTGAAACATTTGTTTGTACAGTATTCTTTTCAAACTTAAACAGAACAATTGATAAACGTTCTCTTCATCAATCCCCAGAAATAAATTATACTATAAATGTAGTAAATGGAATAAATTCACATTGTGCATGAGAGTTAGTTCACACCCCAAACTAATTCTGTCATCATTTACTCACCATCATGTTGTTCCAAACCCGTAAGACTTCTGTTCATCTTTGAAACAGATAAAACTAATCCATATGAATCAAGCAGTTTAGTTTTCTGAAGAGACATGATCACTCTATACGCTGAGTGTAATTTACACATGTAATTTAGGCTTTTATTCACATAGAAACATTCCTCAACATTCACATCAGATTTGGTAAACAAAAGCTCAAGCATGTTTGCTTGACTTGCAAGAACCAATAAGGTTGATACTCATGTGTTACGCAGCCCATTTGAGCTTCTGCAAGAATCAATGAGGTTTGTTCTCGTGCTTCAAGCAAGTACGGTTGAGCTTATGTTCGCTGATCAATGTTTATATGTGAATAAAAGCCTAAATTAAATCTAGTCATCTTAGACTAGTGTGTACTAGTCATCATAGTCTCTTCAGAAAATCTCAACTAAACCACTCAATTTATATAGATTAGTTTTACGATCTCTTTATTAAATTTTTGACGCAACAAAGTTGTAGTTGTGTGGAGTGTCAATGGAGGGACAAAAATCTCTCAGATTTAATTTAAAATATCTTAATTTGCATTTTGAAGATAAATGAAAGTCTTACGGTTTTAGAATGACATGACGGTGAGTAATTGATGACATTTATTACATTTTTGGGTGAATTATCCTTTTAATTTTGACTGAAAATCGCTGCTGCGGTCTGTCCCGCTTAAATCCATTCAAATAGGTGGACAGCTTTGTTTGGAACTATTGAGAGCCACATAAACTGGGTAACAGTGTGGTGGTCAGATCAAAGGTTGTTGCAACTCTTTTTTAACAGCTCTGGGCTGCGTTTCCCAAAAGCATTGTAATCCTAATTTGGTTGTAGAGACCACTGATTGCAATTGTTCTATGATCAACTTAGACTTAAAATGCTTTTGGGAAACACAGCCCTGGACAGACTCACATACAAATTGAGCCCTGTCAAGAAAGTATAAAATTGTACAAATACAAGGTTATTCATACACGTGACGATTTTCAAATGCAGATTCAACAATCAGACTGTACATGCAGAAACATTCAAAAAGCATCAGTTTACTGTCAGGGATTTGTTGTGTCGTATCACGCCACATGCAGTGCAAGCGCAGCATCACTAATAATAATGGGTTCTATTGTCTTTTGCTCTTGCCACTCATGTCCGGTGTAGAGACAGTGTAGGTTCTGAATGTGTGAATTGCTGTTTGCAAATATATGCGCTATTAGTGATGAATGTGAATTACCTTGTGCATTTATTAATATTCATCATTTATAAGAGTCAATTCTAGCACCATATTTAAAGCATTTTACAGGGCTGCCAACTCTCACGCATTGAGCGTGAGACTCACGCAATTGACACTTTTCACACGCTCTAACGCCACACATCCATTTTCTCACGCACAGAAAAATTGCGGAGCAAAGAGGTACTTTTAATATTAAACTAATTCTCAGCTCTTAGATTCCGTCAATTTTATTACGAAATTCAGACAAAAATACGTTTGGCGCTTGTAAATGTGACGTGACAGATCGCTGAGCGCCTCAGTTCAAGTGCACGTGAACCGATCATCTGTTACTTTTTTATTTAAAGATGCAGTACAACTTACCGAAAGTATACATAATATCGACCAATTAGTGTTTTTCAACCACGGAAAGAGGTCAATATAACAGCAGGAGAACAATTATGTCACATAACGTTACATTTACCTCAAGAAAGCCATTTAATGACCATAGAATGTTAATTGAATAGAAAAAATAGCTAGAGAGGAGATTTTGCTGAGCACTATATTACATTTTTATTATATTTTTACTTATGTCATTAAATAATTGTTATTATAACAAAAACTGCATTATGTTTAATTTAATTTGTTATTTTTAACCTTTAAAAATACCAGCAGATTGGGCCCTCTATGTGTACAGCATTAGATGAGATTATTTTTTAAAATAAAATTTAAAATAAACATGTATCCAAATTAGTCAATATTGAATCAAAATCGGAATCAAATCACAAGAATGGAATTGAAATCTTGAAATTTTTGTCAAGCAATAATAAAAACTGTATCCTACCAGTCATAAACATTGTAACATGTTGTCACTAAACTCCATAAAATTCTATTTAGTTACCAAATGTTTTGACAATCACAATTACACTTATTGTGATGCAATATTTGTTTTCGTTGTATTAAATAATCAAATATAAAATCAAATATATGAGTTACACCTTTATACAATCTAAATTATTTTAACAACAATTCATAATTTTTGTTGCCATTTTAAATTACCAATAAAGTTCAAACACCATATAAAGAGGGTCTCACATCTTCATGAAATTTCAGGTCTATCTATAATTTTGATGGCCATTTTTTATTACACTGATCAACATTAAATAGTATTCTTCCAGAGTGAATGTTATTTTTTTAAACCTGAGGAATCCACACTGAGGAACACTACAATTTCTTTTCAGAATGAGTTTGCAAATGACGTTTCAGGTCTGTGTGAAATGTGAAACTCGTTTCACACTGAAGACAAGTGAAAGGCCTCTCTCCAGTGTGAAGCCTCATGTGAATGTTAAGGTTTCCTTTAAGCGTGAAACTCTTTCCACACTGAGGACAAATGAAAGGTCTTTCTCCAGTGTGAACTCTTATGTGAACCTCAAGGATTGCCTTGTTTGAGCAAGTCTTTCCACAGTGATGGCACATGAAAGGCTTCTCTCCTGTGTGAGTTACTACATGATTCTTAAGGTGATTGCTTTCTGTGAAACTCATTCCACACTGATGACATATCAAACTTTTCTCTCTCGAGTGAATCCTCATGTGGCAATTAAGGTTTACTTTACATCTGAAACTCTTTCCACACTGACCACATGTGAACGGCTTCTCTCCTGTGTGAATTCTCATGTGAGTCTGAAGACTTTCTTTCCGTGAGAAGCTCTTCCCACACAGCTGGCAGGTGAAATAGCTCTCTCCAGTGTGACTTCTCATGTGGGTATTAAGGTTTCCTTTATGTGTAAAACTCTGTCCACACTCTTGGCAGGTGTAAGGCTTCTCTCCAGTGTGAACTCTCATGTGTACTTTAAGGTTTTGTTTTTGAGTGAAACTTTTTCCACACTGCTGGCAGGTGAAAGGCTTCTCTCCAGTGTGAATTCTCATGTGGACTTCAAGGTTTTGTTTTTGATTGAAACTCTTTTCGCACTGACGGCAGGTGAAATAACTGTTGGATTCGGTCTTCTGAGATCCTTTTTGTGGGGAAGACTTTTCTGTCTGTGTGGATTTTTCTCCAGTCATGAAATCATTATGTTTTTCATACTGATTTGTCTCTTCCATTTCATCCAGTTCTTGACACTCCTCTTTCAGTGCCATTAAGCCTAAAACCATAAAAAAGCAATGACAAATACAAGTTAACCAGTTTATTAGCAAAAAGACACATACTGTACATCAAACCAACCTGAAAGCATTAAAGCATCAAAACCAACATAAAGCATCAAAGCCTCTTCTAGTGCTATTAGATCTTTGGACAACATGAAATCTTTTGATAAATGAAAACATTTTACCATTTCATCAACACAAGTATGGGGTGCCACAGGGCTCAGTATTAAGTCCTCTGCTTTTCTGCTTGTATACACTTCAACTGAGGGACATTATCATTAGATTTCACTGATGATCTTTTGACAACATGAAATCTTTCAATAAATGAAGACAGATGATTTCATCATTTCATCAGCTCATTAAAGTCCTCACTTAAAGTTGTGAAGTTTTGTCAGGTTGTAAGGAAGTATAATTCTGAGTATCATTGTCATATCAGTGAAATCTAATGATAATGTCCCTCAGTTAAAATGTATACAAACAGAAAAGCAGAGTTATTAATGATATAAAAGATGGGATGGCCAGTCATTTTCTTCTTTTAAATTAAAGATGCTGTAAGAATGACAGCTAGTGGTCGAGATAGGTACTGCAGTCCAAATTCAAAATAACAGAGATTGTTGCTTCTCCAGCCCCCTCCTCCTCAGACTTGACGCTCACGCGGGTTGCCAGTTTGAGGACACGCAACAGGAAAGAGCGCAATTGAAAATGAAAGCTGAGGAGACTTTTTTTTTTTTTTTTTTTTTACAAGCTGAGTCAGTTGATGAGCTGATTTATCCGCATTTTAATATGCTCTTGTTCACTGAGAATTTTAGATGGATACTAGGGGTGGAATGGTACACAGAAGTCACGGTTCGGTACGAGTTCGGTACAATGGAGGGAAAAGCAAAACAAAAATGCAGAAGGCAATTTTTTTTATTGTGCATGTCTCAGGTTGTACCACCAAAGGAAAATAGATGTCTTAAGCCTTGTATTTTTTAAATAAGTTGTATTAATAAAGCAAAGGCATATAACCAGTTTATTTGTAGTGCATTGACAATAGTTTTATATAATTAGTTTATTAATTAAATTAATAAAAAGACCTTGAGATATGTTTGGTAATTGTACCTGAATGAATTTTTAAAAAAATTGCTATATTTCAGATCAATGTATTTTGTTTTCCTTAAATTAGTTAGTGTTTTAATTAACACTAACTTTATTCTCATCTTAATTATAAATAATTTATTTCTGCATAAAATAATACTACTATTAAAACACATTTGATTTTCTTTTTTAATCAATGTAGAATGTGTAACTTAAAAATAAACAGATTAGTGCTCTGTTTGAGGACAAGAAATGAAAACCAATGCAATATGACGAATGTCCAAAAGATGGCACCCACAGACTGTTTTTAAATGGGGTTGGATAAATATTTTTTGCTTTTAAACAGTATGTGTGTGTGTGTGTGTGTGTGTGTGTGTGAGAGATAGAAGAGATTTTGGTTGGGTGACAGTTGTAGGTTACAGTTTGACAAGTTTACAGTTTGACAAAAGCACAATGTTGTGTTTTATTGCGAGTGTACACAAATATAAGTAAACACTTTGCAGTTTGAATGATGTCCTGTATGAACAAAATGACGGAGTATGTTTTTATGTTTCCACTGTTAGGGGTGTGACGGTTAGTATATAACTCACACACGCACGCACACACGCTAGGGGTGTGCCGGTTTCAGAATTGGTGATGGCGGTTATGACGTGAGTCAAATGTGACGGTTCGTAACATAACCGTCGTCGTCGGGGGCCCAGGGGTTGCAACGTTTGTCTGTTATAGGACAACTTAGTTTGAATAAACGAGCAGACACTGATTAGCTATTTGATCGCCTAAATTAAAAAAATAAAATTAATATTTGTGTAGTGTTCAATGTTGTTATCGATAGAGATACGCGGATGGGGTATTATTTCATCCGCAACCGCATCACAAAACTCATCATCCGCACCGTTTTTTGACCAAATTTCAAAGCCGCACCCGCCCGCCATCCGCTGATTGCTTTGCGGTCTATGGACGATGCAATGCTCTGCTGATGCGAGCCGCAAGAAAGCCCTTGTCTGTTCTAGTAGAAAGGATGCAGCAGCAAAGATATTTAATGCTAATGTATGAGGCATAGCCTACGCTGAGTTTCATTCATTTACGATGAGATGCGCTCTAGTTCACAATGCAATGCAAGTGAACGCGGCGCACCGGCGCCTCCATGTCTCGGTTATTATATTGTCTGCTATATTTGCCTTTTATTTATTAAATACATACAATTGGTTGATGAAACATTTATTAAAATTAAGATACAATTTGTACAAAACGAAATTCGCTTTAAAGAAAGGCTTTTTCTTAATGAAGTGGTAAAAATCATGTCTGACGATTTACAAAACAAAACTTCATTAAGTGGTTTATTATTGCAAATGTTTATTGCTAATGTTTATTATTGCAAATGTTTTTCATTTGTTTAATAAATCTCATAATGATGGCACATCACTATATCATAGTCATAGCTTTTATTTCTATCTCAAATGATTGGCGGTCGGTCAGGGGGTACTTGGCAAAGAATCAAATACAGTTGGAAACAACGTAGACCATTAATAACACAGACTGTTAACAATTGTTTTTAATTAGTATTTAAACATTCTCTATGATAAAAAATGTTTGTAAAAAATATTTTAATAACACGGTTTTGGCGGTTATAGAGTTCTAATGACGTGTTCAACTATAACCGTCGGCCTCACAGTTATATACTTACCGTCACACCCCTAACACACACACACATCATATTCCAGCAATGCAATCTTGACATCGCAGCCTGTTCATTATAGCCACAGAGCTTCAGAGCTAAGGCGGGGCTACAGATTAGGTGTCCCTAAAGAACCCGCATATCAAACAGTAGTTCCGCATTACATTAATTAATTTACACGCAAGTTTTATTTATTTTTATACCGTGTATTCTCTGTGTATATTCATGCACCGAACCGTGACACCCGTACCGTTTCAGTTCAATACTAATACATGTACCGTTCCATCCCTAATGGATACCGAGGCTTTTTAGGTTGTGTGGAATCTGCAATCTCTGACCCAGTTTGCTTGCTCGTTTCCAAGGCTGCAATATGCTGTGTTTCCTGCCAACTGGCATCCCGGGGTGTTGAAATACTATTGGGTGAACTGGCAGTGGTCGAGATCACACAGACCAAAACAAAAACTGACAGAAAACACGGAACGGGTAAAATAATAAGTAAAATAACTGGCTGTAGAAGTGTTTTTCAGAGAAACGAGTATGTGAACTTAGCATGTTTCCTAAATATCTGCAAACATATTATGGTATTTTTATGCTTTAGTAGAGTAAAAAAAGTTATATACAGCACCTTTAAACCAAAACCAAAGTATCAAAAGTGGACCTATTATGCCACATTTTCACAAGATGTAATATAAGTCTTGGGTGTCCCCAGAATGTGTCTTTTAAGTTTTAGCTCAAAATAAATAAATAAAAACATTTTATTATAGGAAGTTGTGAAAACCACAATTTGGGTGGAAGCAAAAACACGCTGATTTTGATTGTCTCTTTAAATGCAAATGAGCTGCTGCTTCCCACTCCCTTTTCAGAAGAGGGCAGAGCCTGTACAGCTTGTGCTAGTTTGGATTGATACTCCTGCAACAAACAACTGGAGTGCAGAGAACCTCACACAGCGAGTAAAATTCTCAAAGATGGACCAATACCAACTGTCCAATTTCATATTCAAAACCACACAATATTTTTTGCGAATGTACGCAAATTGCTTTTTGTGAATGTGCTTGTTAGCATGTTGTACGGCTAATGTGGCTAAAGTTACTATTGTATCTGACTGAATTCACAGAGATCAGAGCTATGTCATTAGTTTTATTTTTAAGAAGTAATAAAAGTTCGCCTCTGAATTGTACAGGCAGTGAGCATTTTCAGGTTAAAAATAAGCTCTGGTCTCTGTGAATACAGTGAGAGAACATGGTAAACTTTAGCCACATAAGAACATTCTGAAAGGCGATTTTGCAAACACGCACACTATAAAGTGCTGGATATGAAGTTGAATCACTTGTTGCTATTGATCCATTGGGAGAAGCAATGGGCGGAGCTTCCCCTACTCTTAGGCCTTGTTTACACTGCAGGTCTTGATGCCCAATTGTGATTTGTTACCTTTATCCAATTATTTTGACCGTCCGTTAACACGTTTTTTTCAACTGTGACCCATATCCAATTCATGTGTTTACACTTGCCATACTATCTGAAACATTGCGCAAGCTTAAAGGGTTAAATTCTCTTGCACAGATGGACGAACACGAAATGTGCTTGATGTTAGCTCTGCGATATGCGAAGTTCGCCAAACATCACCATGATTTTGAGGCAGAGGAGGATGAAAAGTGCCATCATTGCAGCCTGCGCATGCTTCAGTTATTGTGTGTGAGAGAGATCTCAGGACTGGTGGGAGCATACTGTTTTTAAATATTGGCTTTAACAAGGATCAGTGGGTCCGAAACTTTAGGAAGAGCAAGCCAACCTTTGATATGTTGTCAACGTTTGTCCACATTCCTCTCCTACGACGACACAACGTTTCGTCGGGCCATCCGTCCCTTCGCAGATGCGCGTCGGGGTTTCTCTTGTCATTAAACCGCGGAGACGTTGCCTAATGCCTCAGAAAATCCGATCTGCCTGTTTACAAGACAGTCGCATTAAAGTGTCAGCAGTCACTGACAGTGTAAACGAGGCCTTACATAAGAGTAGGGGGAAATCTGGAATCGCTCGTATGGAGAGAGTGTTTATGATTTATGGGGATTATAAAAAAGTATTGGGTGGATTATTACCATTATAGGCTGGTTGTTTACACACACTGTGGACACACATCTGTGTTAAAGCCTCTAAACATAAGATGCATGATCTCAATCTACTGATGTGGCCACTGAGAAAGTGGGTCAAAGGGATCCTGCAAGATCTAGTGGCAGCATGCAGGAACACAAGGGATTACCTGCCACAAGAAAGACATGATCAGCAGGGGGCAGTCATGCAGCTGATCTTGATCGATTGAGGCTACTGTTTGATCGATTGCTCCTGTCTACGGATCGATTCTTCCTGTCTGCCTTGCTGCTGGTTTGCGTCTGTAAGCTCCGTATAGCTTTCTGTTTTGAATCTTTATTTACTATCATTCCTTGTTTATTTTGCTAAATATAACTTACTCATCAACATATTAGATATTGTCTAATATTGCCTATCACATTAATCTGACATCGCTAGCTTTTATCTAAATCGTTATCGCTAGCACAGCACGATAGTATCTCACTAGCCTGTTAACCTGCCATCCGTGCTTGCCATCTTTTTTTCTCTCGCACACTCATGCCTTTTACGAGTCTATCAAACAACTGTGGTAAGTAGGATCAGTCAACAAACATGGTGAGTGATGTCTTCTCCTGTTATTGTCACTTGCACTTCGTGTCACATGTACACCACATTCAAAATTAATATGCAAATGTTATTTTACACTGATTTTCCTAAATAGTCGATGCAAATGACAGTCAGTAATTTTCAAGTCACCAACCGATAGGGTATAAGTTGAATTTCATTGAACAAACCACCCAACGAAAACAATATTTAAAAAAAAAAATTTTTTTTTGATCCAAAACATTTAGTAAATTGTAAAGAACTGAAAATGGTCATTTGTTGAATTTGCAGTATTGGGAGATCATATTTACTGAAATCAAAAGCTATTTCAATCAAACACATCTTAACAGGGCAAGTTACATGTTAACATAGGACCCCTTCTTTGATATCACCTTCACAATTCTTGCATCCATTGAACTTGTGAGTTTATAGAGTTTCTGCTTGAATTTCTTTGCAGGATGTCAGAATAGCCTCCCAGAGCTGCTGTTTTGATGCGAACTGCCTCCCACCCTAATTGATCTTTTGCTTGAGGATGCTCCAAAGGTTCTCAATAAGTTTGAGGTCAGGGGAGGATGGGGGTCACGCCATGAGTTTCTCTCCTTTTATGCCCATAGCAGCCAATGACACAGGGGGTCTCAGAGGTATTCCTTGCAGCATGAGATGGTGCATTGTCATGCATGAAGATGATTTTGCTACGGAAGGCACGGTTCTTCTTTTTGTTACATGGAAGAAAGTGGTCAGTCAGAAACTCTATATACTTTGCTGAGGTCATTTTCACACCTTCAGGAACCCTAAAGGGGCCTACCAGCTCTCTCCCCATGATTCCGGTCCAAAACATGACTCCGCCACCTCCTTTCTGACGTTGCAGCCTTATTGGGACATGGTGGCCATCCACCAACCATCCACTACTCCATCCATCTGGACCATCCAGGGTTGCACGGCACTCATCAGTAAACAAGACTGTTTGAAAATTAGTCTTCATGTATTTCTGGGCCCACTGCAACCGTTTCTGCTTGTGAGCATTGATGGGGTGGCCGTATAGTAGGTTTAAGCACAACTGCAAGCCTCTGGAGGATCCTACACCTTGAGGTTCGCAGGGATCCAGAGGCACCAGCAGCTTCAAATACCTGTTTGCTGCTTTTTAATGGCATTTTAGCAGCTGCTCTCTTAATCCGATGAATTTGTCTGGCAGTAACCTTCCTCATTATGCCTTTATCTGCACAAACCCGTCTGTGCTCTGAATCAGCCACAAATCTCTTCACAGTATGATGATCACGCTTAAGTGTTCGTGAAATATCTAATGTTTTCATACCTTGTCCAAGGCATTGCACTAATTGACGCTTTCCGCAGCAGAGAGATCCTTTTTCTTTCCCATATTGCCTGAAACCTGTGACCTGCTTAATTAGTATAGCATTCTCTGTCAGCACTGAGGGCTTTACATGTGATAAATGCAGGGAGATAGTCAGGCTGACGGAGAAGATTTCAGACCGATTCTAATAAACGGGAAGGGAAAATAGAGACACCAGCCACCATAGTCACGTTTGCCGGGAGCCTGACATCAAAGCAAAGTGCTGGCTAATGCTAATCGTAAATTCTCTTAGATTATTACTCACGTTGGCACTAATGATGTTCGACTTCACCAGTCGGAGATCACTAAAATAAACGTTAAAGAGGTGTGTGAACTCGCAAGTACGATGTCAGACACTGTAATTTGCTCTGGCCCCGTTCCTGTTCGCAGGAGTGATGAGATACTTAGTAGACTGTCCTCACTCAATGGCTGGCTGTCTATGTGGTGTCCGCAAAATAATATAGAATTCATAGACAATTGGAAAAGTTTTTGGGGTAGACCTGACCTGTTGAAAAGAGATGGTATTCATCCCTCCTGGGATGGTGCTGCTCTTCTCTCTAGTAATATGGCACACAGTCTTAGAGCTCAAACATGACGAATTGGGGCTCAGGTCAGGAAGCAGACAGACTGGCTAAACTGACCGTCTGCTAGCGGTCTCACGTCACTAAGGTCAGATAAATCCCATCACATAGAGACTCTTTCACCTACAGTAGATATCATCATATAGAAACTGTGTCTGTTCCCCGAACTAGGAAATACAAAAAACTTCCAAACCCATTTAAGGGTCTCTTTCACTTTGATGTGGCTCTGGCATGAAGTGAGAAGAGATGGGCAGTCATTCTCCAGGATATTAGTTTTAAAGACACTCACCATTAGCTTGTGTGCTTTGTCAATGCAGACATCACCTACAATCACCCAACCTAAATCCAAGCGCTGTGCAAAGGATGCATTGTGAGGCCCATTAATTTGCTGTCTCACTTTGTGTACAAGGATCATGTCTCTTCCCAGCAATATTCAGATCTGAGCATCAGGATATAGCTTCGGGATTAACTGTGCCACAGGTTTTAAGTGTGAATGAGCAAGAGCGACCTCTGGAGTGGGAATTTCAGATCTGCTGCTCATTATCTCATTACACTCTATTAGTGGTGGGAGATCGAGACAAGTCTTACCATCCAGTGTCTCTATTTGAAAGCCGACTGCTTTCAGGGTTTCCCGCAGCACTTTGGAACTAAGGCGGCCGCCTAAGCAACACACGCCTGCCGCCTTAACTACGTCGTCAAAAAAAATTATATAAGCTAGGGCTGTAACGATACACCAAACCCACGATTTTTTTTACCCCAGATTCGATACAAACCGCTATTTTTTTAGGGGGGGAGGGATATTTTGAGAGAAAAAAAAATAAATAATTTTAGGGCTGGGGGAATTAACGCGTTAATCTTTGTGATTAATTTGAGATGTTTAACGCGTTAAAAAAAAATTACGCAATTAACGCAGCACTTTTTTTCCCTCGTTTTAATGACTTTCTGTTGCGGCTGCTATTGCGAGTGTGCCTTGCAAGTCACCCTGTCATGATGGAGAACTACAAAGGATGGAGTTTTAGAAGGAATGTTTGCATTTAAACAGTTGCCTGATGGCACGTTTGACAAAACAAAGATGCTGTGTACAATTAGCAAAGCTGAATTCCAATACTATACTAGTTGGTTTTGAAGCTGGATGCACCGAATTTTCGGCCACTGAATGGCATTTTTTTGGCTGAAAGAGAAAAAAGGCTGAAAATATAAGCCAAATATATGCCACCCATCCGTGTTCTGCGATCAGGTTTCACGAGCGGGTTTTTTCCGCTCCGTGTGTGCGCCACGCTCTCCGTTCCGTGTGTGTGTGTGTGTGTGTGTGTGTATGTGTGTATGTGTGTCGGCGCGCTGCGCTCTCTGCTCAATGTTCCGCTCCATGTTTGCGCTGCGTGTTCTGCTCTGTCGTTCACGGCCCAAACACTCCAATCATGTACCGATCACGCACTGGAACAGTAAAGTCTGCTCAAATAACGTGAAATTTCTCTGTAGTAGACTTCTGTTTGCAATAGCCCTACTGAGCTGGTATAGTCATGCTGGGCAACAATGATAAAATGACCTGCTCTGATCACATGCTCTGGTAATAATAGCTTTGTAGGACTATATTTTATTTTGATAATTAGTAAAAAAAAAAATAATTAGAATAATATATTGATATATTGATGTTTAATATTATTTTAATATAGGGCTATTTTCTGTGATTAAGTTTAAATATTGATGATTACAAGCTTGGGGGAAATGCAATTAATTGCAATTAATTACAGCAAATTGTGCAATTAATTAGTTGGGTTTTTTTTAATAACCAGCCCGAATATTTTTATTAAATAACATTTGAAAAACCTGTATAAACTTAACACCAAAGAACAATATTAACTATTGAGCGGTTGTGACAGGTTCATGTAACATGCAAGGGACCTAAAGCGCACCTAAAAGCTGTCACAAAGAACTGGCAAAAGTGATGATTATGAATGTCAAATATAGCAAGGAGACATTTCAATTGTTTATTAATAAACAAGTGTTTTCTGTGTCAAAGATGAAGTTGACGATGCTTGACTCGCGATCTTCGCAGTAGCCAGATCGAGAAATGCACATTTCATACGGATTACAGAAGCAGAAAGCAGTCTGTTTTCTTTCGTTTTGAATTGTTTTGTTTAAAAGTACACATTTCATGCTTTCTACTTTTCATATAATCAACATAGATGAAATTAAAAAAATATATTATTTTATTTAAACATAATGAAACTAAATCGTTTTCTTTAATGACTGGGCTACAACACATAGGCCTATAGCCTACAGTACAGAGAAATTTAATGTTGGAGCGGGATTTGAGCGAACGCTGTCTTAAATTTCTCTGTACTGTAGGCTATAGGCCTACGTGTTGTAGCCCAGTCATTAAAGAAAACGATTTAATATTTTATTTTAAAATGTGCATAGATTCACTCTTATTGTTATGTCTGTGTCAAACGCAAACGTTTCTTCTCATCACATTCATTTATGAACTACATGAATCATGATCACATATTTTCAATTCAAAACAGCAAAATTTCACAAAAAGTTGAGTAGTTTGCATGACTACATAGTCTATTACTGTTCGTCGCTGAACATTCCTATCATAAAACAGTTGTCTAATACTTATATCTACTTAAATCTTTCCACAAACTCGTAAGTCCCACCTTCTTTGATTTAATTTGGCCATTTCGATCATTTTGACGAGACAGGGTAGCCTAAAAACGTAACTTATAATTTTTTGTCATCCTAACAACAAACAGCTTTACTCATTCTACACTAACATTATAACAAAAGACTTGTTTAATTTGTATTCATAGCTCAGAGAAAATCATTGCCTCTGGTATGGGGGGCAGTACCTGATGTTTTAATGCTACAAAGACCTCTTATTTGTCAAAAGATCAAGGCAAATTTGATTTCTCATGTCATGACCCCTTTAAACAAGCAGTTAACAAATTATCAGACACTATCAGAAAACTATGTATAATGATGTATAAACACATTTAAAGATTTATTCAAGACTAATCATTTACAACTTTAAGTGGCCAAGAGCGGTCTGACCTGGTGTAGCTACTGTGTGTTAAAGGGTTAGTTCACCCAAAAATGAAAATTCTGTCATTAATTACTCATGTTGTTCCAAACCCGTAAGGATCCTCGGAAAACAAATTAAGATATTTTTTATGCAATCCGAGAGCTCTCTGACTCCTCCATAGACAGCAATTTAATTACCACTTTTAAAGCCCAGAAAGGTGGTAAATACATTGTTAAAATAATCTATAGTCCAGGGGTGTAGCCACGGGTGTGCCAGGGTGCCACACCTAAAAATGGATGCAGAATTAATTTGTATATTCTCAATAAAAAAATGTTTTACTAAACTTCCGTGTTTTACTAAACTTCCGCGCGTCTTTCACGCGTAAGTTACAAATATTTTAACTGACCCCTTGTTTCCATGCTGACGCGTCATGATTGTCACGTGACACACCGCAGCCACAATAACTAACAGATGTATCACTATTCGTTTTATTTAGTTTTTCCATTTTTATTAAAAATATTCACAAACTTGCTTACCATGTCAACTATCTGATATTCCGATTCTTCGTTTAAAAACCTTTATAAAATATCTTGATCTATAACGTGATGAGCGCTGCAGTTCAGAGAGTCCTGTCAGCCGGATTTACAGCACCTGAATTCCACAGTTTCTCCCGAAAATACATGAAAGTAAGTGGCTGTTGAACTGGGAGAAGACTAGAGTAAACTTTATAGTTCCGCTATGTGTGTCTGATATATGAATAAAACACGTCGGCAAATTACATTTGAATAGATTGTTTTTGCTGCTTCCATAGACATCAGTGTGTATTTTACAAACTACAAATGTATTGTTTTACTAGTACTTATGTGTATTTAAATGTCTGAAACATAAAATAAACATTATGTGGTTGAAAACACTGCATATTAGTTGTGATATATGACAAGCGCTAAGCGCGTCCGTCTCTGGCTCAGCGCCAGCCAACGCGCGAAAGCAGTTTGAATCTGGCAGTTCTGTGACGTCACTGAACATTCTAAATCATACTCTCAGGGGCACAGAAAGAAGAATCCAATATATGGTGCCATAACGCTCAAAATGTTAAAATGTGATTTACATTTTAAATGATTTTCGTTAAAAAAATATCTGCCGACATTCGGACTGCCAACCAATCAGCAAACAGCAGCTGACTGTGACCCCAGCAGCTCCCCAGAGATGTTTGCTGCGCATATAAACAACAGAGAATGTTTGATTACACAATCACATTGCTAGCTAGCTAGCAATATGTCGCAGAGCTCCCTGCTTAATTTTTTTTTAGCAAAAAAAACCTCGGCCTGTTACAAGCTGTTCTGTGGAGCGCTTGTTTTCAGCAGTGAACCAAATCAAATCCAGCAACAGAGCAACCATGCTCACAGAAAGACTAAATAGCCTCTCGTTGCCATAGACAGTAAAAGAAAGCTCGTTGCTGACATTTGAACGAGAACTCGCAGAGACACTGGACCTGGATGATATAATTGAGGTTTTCAAGGCCAGGCCACGCCGTCTTGCCCTTTAATCAGCTAACAGACACTATGTTATGACTATGTTATTGGCGATCCTGAGTGTAATGTATAGTTATATTTTATATAGTTTTATGGTTATGTGGGGCATGGTTATATGGTTATGGTTAATAATTTTGCACAGTAATCTGACAGTAAATGTGGCACACCCAGATTTTCAGATGCACACCCAGAGTCTCTTTTCTGGCTACGCTACTGCTATGTGACTACAGTGGTTTAACCTTAATTTTATGAAGTGACGAGAATACTTTTTGTGCGCAAAAAAGACAACTTTATTCACCAATTTCTTCTCTTCCATGTTAGTCTAGTCTCCTACGCTATTCACATAGAAAAAACAGAATGACAGAATTTTCATTTTTGGGTGAACTAACCCTTTAAGCTACAGAATGTTGTTCCATGCACAATCTGGTGGACTTTGCTTTGGAGCACAAAAAATGTATGTAATATAATTTAAATTCTAAGAAGTGTGCCTGCAGAAATGGTATTAAACGCCACATCAGCATGTACTGTTATGTGGTTTTCTATAGTTAAGTACCTGGGTGTACCGTCTTGTTTTGACAGTATTTTGTCCTTTGATAATCACAATTCTAACATTTGCAGAACAGCCTTCTACAACCTCGTTGCAGGGTCAGTAAATAAGCTTTAGTTCATTCAAAATGCAGTGGTGCTTAGGTGCAAGAAACAGGATCACATTCACCCAATTCTATGTTCGATTGGGGAATAAACACAACGCGTTACAAATCGTCGGACATCGAACAAGCACAGCTAGCCTCCGAAGATGTCTACTAATCCATCAACAAGAACGCCAGGTGCTTTTTAGCTCACACCAACGAGTGAAAGCTTGTCCGAGTGATATACAATATAAGCAATATAAGTCCAACAGCATGTGAGGACGTGTTGGGGGAAGTGAGGTAGCCTATGCCGTAAAGCAGTCGAATTTTGTAGTTCTTTTTGTGCTCTGGTTACTACCCGAAACCCGAAGTTTAAAAGTACAATTAAAAACGATACAGACCCCGTAAGGCTATGGCAGACGTGTCATTCAACCTATTGTAAGTCGATGTACCATCACAAGAGTTTTGGAAATATATTATGAAGGTTGAAAAGTTACCTGGTGCTGCTTTAAGAGCTGTAAGAGTAAAAATGTATTAAAAGTTTTCAAGAGAGTTCAAAGATGTTAGCCAATCACAGCAGTGGGCGTTTACACTGAAGTCTCACAGTGCTCCCTGTCATAGCTATGCAAATATTCGTAAAACCGTATCATAGCTATTCAACTATTTCTTGTTATGATTTTAAATCTGTATTTAACCTTCAGAATGATCGCAAAGTAAAAAGAGTTGCTAAAGTCTGATTTTGTGGTGGCTGTGCTTTAAAATTAAGTACTACTGTAAGGTTAACCTAGCCTGGTCCTACCACACTCTCGTACATTTCATTTGTACAGAGAGTCTGGCCACTCCCCATTGACAAGCGTTAAACCCTCATGTTGTTCCAACCCCGTAAGACCTTCGTTCATCTTCGGAACACAAATTAAGATATTTTTGATTAAATCTGAGAGCTGGATCACTTCTCCATAGGCTTCTAAGGCATTATAACTTGCTGGCCCAGAAAATGTATTAAAGACATCGTTAATATAGTCCAAGTGACTACAGTGGCTCAATCTTAAGTTTATATCGCACAACCTCAACGTCATCGTTCTCAGCCACTCCCTCTGTTCGCTGATTGGACCGGTAAAAAATTGGCCGGAGAAAACCCGCGAATATACCGCAAACCCAGACGACGTACTGAAGGAAAATGAAAATTGAGCGGAAGTACGTAGGAGGGTGGAGCCAGGCTAAGGTTAATCCTGCCTGCTTTAAAAGTTTGAAAATGATTATAGTAATGTAACTGATTACATTTGATTACTTTTCTAAATTTCTAACAAATGTTTTTAACTGTTCAGTTAAAAACATTTGTTAGAAATTTAGAAAAGTAATCAAATGTAATCAGTTACATTACTTTAATAAAGTAATTATTAAAGTAACTTTAATAAAAAGTGTTACAATACTTTTTTAAATAGGGTAATTTGTAATCTGTAACCTATTACATTTCCAAGGTAACCTTCCCATCACTGAATACAACGTATACAAAAATCAAATGAAATATGTGAACAATATAGTACAACATATAACACCATGTGCAATATACAGTACAGAACATCTTTTTTTCTTTCTTTCTGTTTTTTTTTTTGCTTTAACCCTTCTAAGCTATTTGTTTGGGATGTACTCAGGCTGTTGACCCCGGACAATAAAATGTTATTTGTAACATCATGTTTTTTTGGTTTTTTAAACAAATGTAATATCACTCACTTTATTCATGTTTTTACTCTGCATTTGTGTATTGTTTGGAGGATTCTAGGTATTTTTAAATGTATATAAATAAAATGTAAAAATATATTTTAAAATAGGTTTTTATAAATAAATAAAAATAACTTCACATTTTATTGTCTGGGGTCTCTGAAGACCCCGAAAATCCTAAGTGTGACTTTTTTTCACGCTAACATACAACTAAATATCATTCCAATTGATTAGTTTGTTTGTAGAGCTAGCAAATGTCAACCACCACATCAAGTCTCATGCCATTTAGATGAAGAGGGAAAATCATTTTTTAGCAAACGTCATTTGGGGTCAAAAATACCCAGCTTACATAAATATAAGCCAATTAAGCAAGATTATGATTAAAAATATAACCCGTCAATTAGACAAAAGGTCAGAAAAAAACTGGTATAACACTTGACATTCTGTCCCCCTCACTTTTCAAATGATGGCTAAGCCCTTGATGTGTAATATGTTGTAAACTGTGTATTGTGAAGTGCTATACAAATAATTTTGACTTGATGCTGTAGAGGTTGACATATTAAGGACCAAATGACTGTTCAGCTTTGAGAATGAAAACCAACCTGTTTGTTCCTCAGTATCTTCATGTTTTACGCCAAATGCTTCTTCAATCCTGATGTCTTCACTCTCCTCTTTAATAAACGCCATCTTTATAATCATGTTATGTTGATCTCAGTTGCTTCACCAGGAGTTTTTCTGTGTTTTTGGATACTCTGTTATATTTAAGATGAGAATAAATAACAGAAAGAAAAATAAATCCAAATTAAATCTGTGTGTGTCTCAATCAGCTCCGTTCAGTAGTCAGTGCACTGGAGTGACAGCCTTGATGACCTTATTAGCTCAAAACTTACTTATGATTTATATTTGATATTTAATAATTTGCATTTACAGTTAATAGATTACATTTTAATGAAATATTTTCTACTGGTTCGTAAAAGTTATCATTACACGTTTTGTTTTGTGGTCTCATTACACTGTTTTGACCAGCAGATGTCGTCACCGTGCGATGATTCGAGCGCTTCTAAACAGTGAATCATCATGCGAAACAATTGCTTTAATTTACTCTTTCCCATCACTACTTGCTAAAAAGACTGAATTCATGATTACTGTAAACTGGTTCACGATTTAAGGAGTGAAATGAGACGCACCTTTTCTTTTACACATATGTGGATGCGCTTTAAACGCTATGGTAGAATAATCATTGCAATGTTACATTCAATAATAACCTATTCATTTTACATCGCTTATAAAAACTATAAAATTGCATGATTTAAGGACTTAAAAACACAAACCTTTCTTTAGCCGTATGACAGACGCAGGATCGCGTCGCAGCCTCCTGACGTCATTAATCCATACCAAAATAAAAGTCCTGTTCCTAAATCACAAAAGAATGCATCGATGTATAAACAGAAAACACATACAATTTATATAAAATGTCAGAGGTTATTAGAGTTTAATTCCTGTCACCCGTTTCCTAATAAAATCCTGAAAGTAACTGTGTACCACATCTTATTATGTTGATTCTGTAAAATAAAACGTCATGTTTGGTTGCAGAAACTATTTAAACCATTTATACCATGGGTCGGGAGTGTTTTATTTTTAAACACCTTTTAAAAAAATGTTTGATGCATTTATAGTTGTTAAAATATTTTACTATACAATAAACAAGGTTAATTATTATTGTCTGTGTATCCTCTGCTCTTTTTTTCATGACTTTGTATCCTAAATGATTGCATTGGGATGGCAAAAAATAACAAATAAATACATACATACATTTTTGCTTTCTAGAGAAAATCACTTATGCATCTAACTGTGACCATGTATAACTTGTGTGGTGGAATATCTTAAAATGGATGTGGAATGGAACATAAACTGATTTCATGTAACTGCACCTCAACAAACAGTGGTTAAACTGGTCCCACTGCAATAACAGTGCTTAAAGTTCACAGAATGTGACATGGCGAAACATTCTAGTACATCGGTGACGTGTTAGTGTCTAATAATTATTTGTTACTGTGTTGTCTTATTATCCTACAAATAATAAATATTCATGACTGCACATGCACTTTCATATGACAGATGCTTCAAACTGAGAGATCATACATACAGTAGTTGAGAGACATTTTAACAGTCTAAATGAGCGTTTGTTTCCGTGGTGTAAGAGTTTGAGAGTGTTGCATGCTTTTCCCTGTGATCAGTTTACATGGAATAAATTATCTTGCATAGATAAGGAGTCTCCGACACAAAGATCCATCCATACTGTAAATGTAACCGGTTGAACTTCTTTGAAGAGCCTATAACCGATCAAATGGCTTATAATTGTTAGTAAACACAGCAAAATAACTTAAAAGTTATTAAAAATGCAACAGCGCTTTTATTTATGCTATCACAGATTATATGTACATTTCTAAAATATACTGTGAGCAAGCGTGTATTACCACGTTGTAACATTAATCCACTGAAGGTGAGTTGAGGTGAACCCATTACCAGTTTATTTGCATAATCCAAAGTGAACAAAATAAGACAATGACTGGACCTAAACTACACTTAGAACATAACGAACATGAATATGACTTAACTAACATCAGAATACACAAACAACAGTACTCGACCAGGAAACATGGCAAACATGAGGGCTTAAATACACGAACAAGGGAAAACACAAGACAACAACAACCAATAAATGGGTTTTTTCAATTTATGAGTATATTAAAGCTTGTGGTAAACATAACTTTTACTATACTTTGATGTTTTTTTCTACAACATAAATTACACACACCCATAGCGAAAAAACTAATTTTGATCATTTTTGAAAACGTACATTTTTTTATAAGTAACTACATAAGACAGCTTGAGGTGTGAGTGTGTCTGCAAGTTACAGTATGATTGCCACGTATGGAAGTAAAATAATGTCAAATGTTTTTGAAATAAAAAAGCCTGTTGAATTGCACTACTTGAAAAAAATAGGCATTGCATTAACCATGCTTGCATTTTAATGCATTGTATTTTTAGGGCTTGCATTTGTATGGGCTGAAATTCAACATGGTTGAATATTTAAGCTGTGAATATTTCAATTAAAAACATTTCAAACACATTTTCATTATTAAAAATTCAATAATCCATATTCACCTTTCATATTTCACTTCCAAAATATTCAAACTGTTTAAAAATACAACCTATAATATTCAACGGGCAATTTTCGGTCCATTTTATTTCGCTTCAAATTCGACAGTAAATTCAACATTGACATCCAGGAACTGCAGGAAAAGCAGTAGATTGCAGAGCATACTCTCCATCTGCTGTTAGTCGACCTCACCAGCAGGGGGTGCAAAAGCGCGTGTTGTTGACGAAGACCAGCAACAGTTAGAGCAAGCCATTCATTCATAAAATGAAAATGATTATCTGTGTCAGTATATATGCGGAAAAGATGATAAACACACAAAAGCTGTGTTTATGTATCATTCAATAACTTCATTGTTACTTTCCCTGTGTAGCCTACATGTTATCAGCTTTCTCTATGAACGGGATTATAATCGGTTTCCCTCAATACCTCATACTCAAGGATTCCCCTTCCGTCGGGACAAAACGCTTAATGTAGCTTAATGGACTAATACAGTGATATGAAAGACCAAACTCGCACCTTATTGGGGATGTAAGCTGTAGGCTACTATATAGACTACAGGCAAGCAGACTCAGAATATGAACTTAACGCGCAAAGTTTCATGCTGAGCGTTTCATGATATACTGGCATAAAATCAACACTTGATCAGTTAATACTAACACTTTCTCTTCTATTCTATTCTCTCTCTCTCTCTCTCTCTCTCTCTATATATATATATATATATATATATATATATATGTATACTATATACTATATATATATACTGTATATACTGTATATAGTATGTATTGCATTAGCTTAAACTGGGAAGAGTCATTGCATATTGTTGTCCTCCTATTGTTAGTTTAACTGTAAATCGCTTTGGATAAAAGCATCTGCTAAATGACTAAATGTAAAATTGGCTTGACATTGGACATTCGCACATTTGGGGACCGTCTCTAAAGTTGCATACAACATTGGCAAACACGTTTCTAACTTCAATAGCAAACTTCAATTTATTTGAATAAATATCAAAAATCCAAAGGATGCACATTATACCTGACACTACATGAACACAGTTTACAGTTGGTTTTATGACTGTAAGTCGTTCTATTCAAATGCTATCGAAGTTAGAAATGTGTATACCAAAGTCGTATACACTTTAGAGACGGTCCCTAAATGTGCGACTGTCCAACGTCAAGCCAACTTTATGCCAGTCTATCACTGGGAGACGCTCAGCTTTAAGCTTTGCGTGTTATTCTGAGTCCATCTGCTTGCCTGCGAGTTTGGTCTTTTATATCACTGTAATTAGGCTAGTACATTAAACTACGTTAAGTGTTTTATATGTCCAGCAGGGGAATCCTGAAGTATTGAGGGAAACCCTAATAGCCTGCATGCAGCACATCGCAACAATATAAAGTTAAGGCAACTAAACAACCAAGAGAAATATATGTCAACCTCAAAAATGTAACATTGGATCCGCATCGGGGAATAACATTAATCTCGTTCACGGTAGAGAAAGATGCATGTAGGCTACACAGGAAAAGTAACCGTGAAGACACTGAATTTAACATAAAACAGCCGTCATAATAATCACAAATACACTTACATTGCTGTAAATGAGTTTTATGAATGAATGGCTTGTTCTAACTGTTGCTGGTCTTCGTCAACAACACACGCTTTTGCACCACCTGCTGGTGAGGTCGACTAACAGCAGATGGAGAGTATGCTCGGCAATCTACTGCTTTTCCTGCAGTTCCTGGATGTCAATGTTGAATTTACTGTCGAATTTGAACCACTGAATTTGTGGAAGCGAATTTGCAAAGCGAAATAAAATGGACCAAAAATTGCCTGTTGAATATTATAGGTTGTATTTTTAAACAGTTTGAATATTTTGGAAGTGAAATATGAAAGGTGAATATGGATTATTGCATTTTTAATACTGAAAATGTGTTTGAAATGTTTTTAATTGAAATATTCACAGCTTAAATATTCAACCATGTTGAATTTCAGCCCATAAAAATGCAAGCCCTAAAAATACAATGCATTAAAATGCAAGCATGGTTAATGCAATGCCTATTTTTTTCAAGTAGTGCCATTCAACAGGCTTTTTTATTTCAAAAACATTTGACATTATTTTACTTCCATAGCCACGGGCTTTATTTTATTCAGAAATTGAAAAACCCCATTGTAAAACCCCACAGGAAAATTTCCGGTTTTGTAGTCATACCTGCACCACTCTACGACAAGTTGGAACTAATGAACATGAACCAATTAAATGGCAGAACTGATAACAGGATTGGACAATAAAGCAATGAGAACATGACACATGAACTAAAGAACCAGTGACAAGATCACATAAGAGGAACAGGAAATCACATGATATTAACAAATTTCATGCAATGGTGAAGCGGGCAGTGCTGAAGACCACCAAGGCGGAGCAGGAAATCATTGCGGGGTCATGGAACTATGGCGGTGCATGCTGAGTTGGAGACAATGGCAGAACTGAAACACGGAGCTCAGAGAGTTCAGAAATGGCCTCCGTGGCCGTGACAGGAAGCACATATAGTTCAATGGCGGCCTCTAAAGGCCAATTCACACTGCACAGACAACCACCAACAAACTTCGATTCAGAGTGAGTGAAGTCTGACTGGGAGAAAAAATGGATGGTCCTGTATTGACCACAATCCAAATTTTACTGTTACTAATGTCTTTGCGTGTCATTCTTCGCCTAAAAAACGAAAAGAGAAAAATAAAAAAAAAATCGCAAAACGAATGAGTCGAATCGAATTTATGCAGAGAACTGCAGTCAGAAGATTTTCAAAGCTTTAAAAAATTTGCTCGGGTGATCCCTAATCAGTTTCAGCATCTACTTCAGATGGTGACACCAATCATTCAACGACAAAATACAAATTTCAAAGATGCCATTTCACCCGGTGAACGCCTAATGATAAATCTTCGCTTCTTGGCAACAGGCAACGCAATGGCCTATGTTTCATCTTCCATCAATTTAAGTTATTAGCGGTGTTGACATGGTATTTATACAAGATATAGGTTTAAATTTTGAATATTGGAATTCTAAAAACATTTCTTTTCTTTTTTTATTCACAGGAATCCTTTCATAGCCTGCACTAAGTTCATCACATTTTTCGCATTTCGCACTCAACTTTAAGCGAGCTTATTCCCAAAACATGTAGAGCTATCATGTAGAACATCTATCAGGTTCTCAAAGAAAGACATCTTAAGGTAGGCATTGCGATCCTCACTACTTTGCTTTAATTAATAAGTTAATATATAACTACCTTATTGCAAAAAATATGTCGGTATCCGTTCTGTTCTTCTCACTTTAAGTGAAGTACACACTAAAAACTCCTGGGTTATTTCTTCAACCCATTTTCTGGGTTATTTGTGTTGGGTTAAAATTATGGGTTATTTTTTCAGAGAGTAACCATTTTCTGGGTTATATGGCTAATATTTTGACCCAATTCCTGGGTTGTTTGGGTTTCTGGGTTATTTTTCAAAGAGGGGTGTATTTTATGGAGTTATTATATTATCATGTCAACAATTTATAATATGAACAATCACATTATCAATTGTGTACATTATGATAAAACAGTTATCAGTTGTGCACATCAGTCTACCAGAAATTCAGAAGAAGAGGAAGAAGAACGACCCCCGCCCCCACATCGTCGTGTATTCAAGGTAAGAGAGTATTTTCAGTGTTGATGTAACGTAAACTTTTCTGTGTCCATGTCCCAGTTGTTGGTTTAGCACCATTTGCTGAAAAAATTACCATGGCTTAGTTGCTACATTGAGACTGGCGTTAGCCATGGTGGTTGGTATGTAGCCGCGGCTATCGCAGCAACATCTAACAAGTTTAAAGTCCGTGTAAAGTCAAAATAAATGTGTTTTGAGTTTGTCAGACTAAAGAAGAAAGTGTTAAAACCACCCAGCCAAATTTGAATGATTAACGTTAAAAATAACGATAAGTTCATGAAATGAGGTGTCAAAATGGTTTAAATGCTTTTTACACATTGTTGGGAAATACATTTCTGACCTATTTATTTACTGAATTTACTTTACACAGTCTTTAAATTCTATTTTTCATAACCTGTGCTGTACTTATCTCATTGTTATAATACTGGTAATAATATGATAAGTACAGTGCAGCTAGTGGCGACTTCGTGAGCTTAAGGGGGTCGCACACCGGACGAGGAGTGCCGCGCCGCGTCGTGTCTAGGACAACCCGAGGTAACGTTATCGCACACCGGACGCGCACTTTCTCAGTTTATGGCCAGCAATAATTGTTATGTTTAAGGACATTATGAAATTAAGATAATGTCTGTACTATGTTCTGATTGTACTGTACAATTAAATACAATCGTTGCTAATTCTGCAGTCAAAACACTTTACCTCAGAGCGTCCGTTAACTGAATGAATTGAGAATCTCACCTAACGTTATAAATCCGATAACATCAGCAATTTTCATTCAATCAGCTCATTTCTGTGAATGAATGTAAAACTAAATGTATATTGCAGCACATGGTGAAGTCAGTACATTAACGACGTTTTGAGACAAATATAATATCAATTTAATATAAAACTATGTAAATGGCGCTCTGTGGCGCGGCAGGATTTTGAAAAAGGTCCTGAGCCGTTGCTGGCCGTGGCGCTGCGCGGCCATAAACTGAGAAAGTGCGCGTCCAGTGTGCGATACCTCGAGTTGTCCTAGACGCGACGCGGCGCAGCACTTCTCGTCCGGTGTGCGACCCTCTTTAGCCGCGGCTACAGAGCGACAAGGCAACACAATAGTTGAGTTATGTTTACCAGCTGTGCCGTGCTTATCATATTATACAGTGCTCTGCTGGCTGAAGTAATGAGAGTTAAAGAAGCGGGTCAAGTCTTCGAATTGTCGCTAACCTCTATATTGCTATGTTTTCTCCAGGTCATTTTGAATGGACAGCTTTGTATCCGATAAACTAACTGAGTGGCGGCTGTCTGAGCTGACAGAGAATTTTAGAGGTGAGCATTTTACTCTTACTGCCCTTATATCATCTCTCTATACCTAAAATTTTTCTTTAATAAGGCTTAAATGTGTCGGTGCAAGATTTTGTGAAAGTCAGAACTTCTTCGACAGTGGGGTATGCATATCTATATAACCCTTATAGTTAAAAGATACTTGTCTTGCCTTGTCTTTAAGCTGTTATGCATAAGAATGGGCCAGATATTCACCTTTGCATTAATGTCATTACACTTGTTAATGAAAGAAAATATTGACAGTATAGACTGTCATTCACACAAAATGGGTAATGCTGCAAAAGAACCACATTAGTTAACTAGCAAAAACGTAAAAAAAAACAAAAAAAAACACAGCATTCCCTTAAAAGTGATTATTTGTTAGCTTGATAATCAAAGAGTGTCTGGTGAGTGGTTCACAATTGTCTCGACTTACTAACAATACTCATGTTGTCTTGTTTTCTGTCTTTCAGATGAAGACATAGATGAGGAGGCATTTCTTCTCTTAGATGAGGAAGCTATCAAAAATCTTGTCCCCAAAGTTGGCCCCAGGCTTAAATTCCTGAGGCTCTTCAGAGAATTTGTAAGTTATCTCCACTAGAGCGCTAAGGGCTTTCATCACCGCTGATCAACAGGCAGATGGCGTATACATGCTTTAAGTGCAAAAGGCTAATCCCTGGTGATATCAAGTCTCTCTTATCACATTTACGCACAGTTCACAATGTAAATAGTTCAACAACGTATTTTCAGTGTTGTGAAAGCAGTTGTAACAGAACAATTTCCTTCATTCGTTCTTATAGAAGGCACCTACATAGGGAACATGAAGAGAACCAGGCACTGGCCCAGCCTGCCAATGTATTGCATCAGCCTGCTAATGTTTTTAATGTTGATGAAGATGATAATCAAGAACAAATTGAAGGTGTACAAGCAGAGCAGTTAGACGATGATTGGGATGAATTGGAGCAAGAGGGAATTACAGACAGAGTAGCCCTTTTTCTAGCTCATCTAAGATCCAGGTCTTCCCATACATTTACTAACATAAACTATGTGGTTCAACACACCTCAAATTTAATTGGTGACATTGTGGACAGACTAAAAACCAAGACAATCTCACTGTTTAGTCAGTTAGGTCATGATCAGAGCCCACAGGTAGAAGAGCTCCGGCAGGAGTTTTCAGATGCAGCCGAGCCTTTCAAAGGACTGGAGACAGACTACAAACAGATGAAGTATTTCACAAACTCGGGAAACTTCATTCAGCCAGTTGAGGAGGTTTTACCAAGCGTCTCTTATGTTCAGCAGAGGGATTCCATCACTGGCAGCGTCCGACAAGTTGCTGTGGCTGATACCTATCAGCGTATTCCGCTCAAGCCTCTTCTAGTCAAGATACTGGAACTTCCTGGCATTTTACAGGCAATGATGGAATGGCAAAGGAAAAAGAGGGATTTTCTTCAGGATGTGTTTGACGGAGAATTTTGTAAATCACATCCACTCTTTTCGAAAGAGGTGTCTGTACCATTGTTGTTGTACAATGATGATTGTGAAACCGTTAATCCTCTTGGGTCCAAGACAATAGTTCACAAGTTAGGATTTATATATTTCATCCTGAAGAGTTTGCCACCAGATCTCCTGTCCAATTTACAGTCACACTTCCTGCTAGCAGTTTATAAATCGGACGACGCAAAGACCTACGGCATTGATGCAGTGTTGCGCCCAATCGTGGATAAATTAAAGTGTCTCGAGAAGGATGGCATCACTGTTAACACCCGTGACTTTCAAGAAGTAGTGAAATTCACAGTTGTCCAGGGAGTCGGGGACAATTTGGGTTTAAATGCTATTCTTGGGTATAGTGAGAGTTTCAGTGGAAATCATGTGTGTCGGCTATGTAGAGTACACAGAGATGTCTTGAGAGTACAGACACAGGAAGATCTTGCCCTTTTGCATGATGCCAATACTCACAGGGCAGATTTGGAGACAGACAACCCCTCTAAGACAGGCCTTAAAAGGGACAGTGTCCTAAACAGCCTGTCTTTCTACCACGTGACAGACAATGTAGCTGTGGATATAATGCATGACATTATGGAAGGGGTAGGGGCATACGAAGTCAAGCTTGTGTTAAAATCATTAATTGAGCAAAAGCACGTCACTAGATAAGCTTAACTACCGCATTACAAGCTTTGATTATGGCTTTTCTGATGTGGGAAACAAGCCATCGTTAATAAGCAAGAGTGATCTCAAGAATATTGACAGTTCTCTGCGACAGTCTGCATCTCAGATGTGGTGCCTACTTCGTTTACTGCCTTTAATGATAGGTGACCTGATCCCCACTGATAGCAAGGAATGGGAGCTTCTCCTACTTTTACTCATGTCCATGGAGATCATCTTCTCACCATCTGTTACTCTTGCAGCAACACGCTACCTGAACAAAATCATTGAAGACCACCACTCTCTTTTTTTTGGAGCTCTATCCTCATTTACATCTGCGGCCAAAACATAATTTCATGCTCCATTATCCAAATCTCGGACCCTTGATACACCTGTGGTCAATGCGTTTTGAAGGCAAACATGTTTTTTTCAAACGTGTCAGTCATGTCACCTGCAACTTCTGAAACATCTGTAAAACAATGGCATATAGACACCAGATTATGCAGTGCTACAGTTTCATGTGTGGGTCTTTGTTAAGTCACAACACAGAAATTGGTCCAGGATACACAACATTTCTAGCCAACCTCGAAGGCTATAAAGAGATCCAAAGTGGTCTGATTGGGCTCCCACTTTTCACAGAGCTGTACGTACCGGCCAGGGTCACGGTTAAGGGTACCACTTATAGATCAGGCATGATGGTGTTTATGTCCTATGACAAAGATGGGGACCCTCAGTTTGGACTTATAAAAAACATTTTGGTTCTGGAGCAAATGGGCAGGTCGAGAGTAAAGCTTGTTGTGCAGAAGTGGGAAACACTGGGGTTTGAAAAACATCTTTTTGCATACAGTGTGATCCCCACTAAGGATTTGTTAGCTATTGATGTGGAAGAGCTACTTGATCATCACCCATTACATGCAGTCAAGTCATACAGAGAACATGATGACACTTCTTACATCTCTCTGCGCTACAGACTTTTTTAGACTACAGTTAAGCATGTGAACAGCCACTTGCACTATTTACACTGCTTTGTTGACGTGGGAACACACCAACCAAGTTAGTCTTAAGTAATTATGCCTTAGTGGAAGAGGATCAGTATCACCCCAATTACTCAATGAATGACATAAATATTTGGACAACTTGGAGGGGACACTACTTGGACTACTGAGATTGGATAAATTGGACTGTAAGTAAAAGTGTTTTTTTTGTTGTTGTTTTTTTTTATAACTAAACACTATACACAACCCTATGACACTCACCTTGATCTATGATGCACTGGTCACTTAAGACAAGAGTGTACTGCTGACAAAGTAATATTTTTTTTACTTTGTGCCTGTACACAGGTAGCCAAACCCATTGAATCTTAAGCTCAAAATATTATTTATATATTTTCTTTTCTGCAGAAGGGTTCTAATGCTCCGCCAGCTGCTGCGTCACCTCAACCTTCGACTACTAATGAATCCAGAAGCCATGATGCTGACCCCATATGCCCCCTGGAAGAATCGGGGGCAGATCAGGTGTTGGTGTTAGAAGCAGTTCCACCACTTGTAAGTGTTTTTTTTTTTTTTCTCTGTTTATGGCACTCACAGTAGCTAATTGTTTTGGGGAAAGGAAAATATGTGCCCTTACTACAGATCAAGTAGAAGTTGATGGATGGAATGAAGCACTTATACATTATTAATACATATATTACATACATTACAAGTCTTTTTAGTACTTGTTCCCCTTTTGCTAATATTTGACTATGAAAACTTCAGGTCAGGATATTAAATATTCACGTTTAGATTTGTGACTTTGTCCAAAATTGGTATGCCAGGGTTAAATTGGTAAATTGCAATGAATCCTCAACAACTATTCTTGTCATTTATTTTAGGATATCCAACAGGTTCTTTCTGCAGTCTCCAGTGGCAGAGAAATAATGAAGAACCTTCAAGACACTGGAGTCATCAATAGAAAATAAAGGATCACTCTGACCCAAATTCTGGTGTCTTTCTTGATTGAGAGGTTTGGAGAGAGGTATGTTAAATATGGGATACATCTGGTATAACTTAAAGAGGCCATACTATGCTCATTTCAGGGGCTTTTAGTATAGTATTGGACCTCAGTGGAGCACATATGAAAGTTTGCTTTGCTCTCAGATCTAGTGCTTTGCCCCTCCCCTTGGGCTGGTGCCTCCGCTGCATGCTGCAGCCCAGGGGGAGGTGGGAGAGATGCTTCTGCTCACATTCAAGGAAGTTGTCACACCCAGTAAATGAAAATAACAGAAATCGCCTTGTTTACTATTAAAAATGTCGACTTCATCCATACAACAGTACGCCTTGAACCCGGAAACTGACCCAGACAACAAAACACACAGCCAGTCTTAGCAGCTCCTCTAGAATAAGTATCCAACATTTGAAACATATTTATAAGTCTGAAAAACTGGAAAAGCACAATAGGTCCCCTTTAAAGCTAGGCAACAGACTTAAACATAAGTGTTTTGTGTTCAGGTTCTCTGTTGATGCTTGCAAAAGTATTAGGTTGAGTATTTGAAATTCAATGTCTCTGATGTTTTCAGATTATCTTACTTATGGAAATATTTAAATATCTGGAAATTTAAATGTATAGGCTGTACATTTGTGTGTCACTTGTTTGTTTATTTACTGAAAGTGTTTTTTTTTTTTTTACATTTACAGGCCATCCACAAACATAAAAGAGGCCCTGGCGCTATCATTGGTGCAGACATTCCCGGCCCTGAATGATGGATCAGACAGTGGCTATGTGAGTTGAATTATCTTGGTTCATATGGATGCTGATTTAAAACTTTAAACCTTTTTTTTTTTTTACAAAGATGTGAATGTACTTAATAAGCAATGGTGTCTATTGAGATGAAGGGGTCATACAAGACATAATATATTGTATGTGTACATGTATCATTTTCTTTAATTTTGCTTTTAACCCTTGTTTCTCTTGTTCCTTATCTGTACCTGATGTGTGTTATCTCTACTGCAAAACTTTGTAAAAGATTAAAAATGTCCCTCTTGGATAAGGAAAGTTCTGTCTTTTTTTTCCCAGGAAATATGGTACACAAAAGCCAGGAAGGTAATGAAGGATGGAGGAGTGATCTACTACCCAGCCACGGGCTTCCTCGAAGAAAGACTACGGAACGTTAGAAAGAGGTCAAACCGTGGGTCCACCCAACAAATGCCCTGAAGCCAGCCAGTCACGAAGGGCATACATATCAGGTGACACAGGCTCCCAAAATGACAGAAAATGTATGGCATTGTAGGAGTGAAAGGATCACATTTGTATGTTAGTCTTTGTTGTTTGTTTCTTGAATTTGGCAGATAAAGAAAAAGTTAAAATAGCTGACGCCACAACAACAGGCACTTTGCATTTTTTGTAGGTACTTTGCGTACGTGGGTTGCCAGAACTTGTTCACTGTTATGTTCTCTCTCTCTCTCTCTCTCTCTCTCTCTCTCTCTCTCTCTCTCTCTCTCTCTCTCTCTCTCTCTATAATCATCGGACGCAAATCAAATTAAACTTCTTTGTGTCATTATTTTGCGCCGTAAATTGCGAGTCAGACTCAGATTTAGAAGCTAGTACATGAAATAAAGTCAGAACACACACACACAGGTAGATTATCAGAGTTTAGTCCGTGAATCCACCTGGATAGTCTCTGTTTCAGAGACATTTCAGGCTGTCTGTGGGGGTTTGATTGATCTGAGTGTCTGATTGGCAGCCGGAGCGTGACGTGGGGCTCCGGTTTCCCAAAAGTTGAATCTGGCTCAGCTTCTCTTGTCGGATGCCGGTGGCATTTTTTTGCGGCAACCCCTGCGATGCAGGCTGCGGGCGCGGAAACGCACAACCCCCACTGAAATGAATTGAAAAACGTCGCCGGCGTCCGGCTTCCCTGTCCCTGTCTGAACGCGCGCTACAGGAAGAAAACTCATAAACTTATTTGTAATCTCTTGTGTTTCTCCGGAGAATCAACCGTTCCAGAAGAAAGGGCCCTCCAACAGAAGGAATGGCTGAAGCACAATTCAGAGCCTTTCACCCAAGTGCAGTCCTACATGAAGGACACAGTGTTATGCAGAGCCAACTGGATCCGGGCTAATAGCTCCAAGGACATACTGGAAATCCTCACAGAGTACCCTCATCTCACCAGTACGGGCATGGTATGGTTCCACTGGAACATATAGTAGTAATACCTTATTTACATTTTGTATCAAAGGAGCGGATATCACATTTTTTCCTTTGTTTCCTGTTTTTTTTTTTGATTGCGCAGGACTTCCTGGTTCTACATGGTGAGGCTGCACCTAAATTATTTGAGACCTGGCTCCCTGAGTATGCGGAAAAGGTCCTGTACTTGGCCAAGCAGGACAATAAACTCCCTTAATTTACGGTTGAGGACATGACACTGGGTAAGTTAAAACTGACTTTTTGTGTGTTCTATGGCAAGGGTCCTGGGATTCCTTTCCTTTTGGTCACATTTGTCTGTATGTTGAGACACAAATATCTGTTCATTTACATATTTCTATACAGTCATTTTATTTTCCACACACATACTGATACCTAGAATATTGTTAACCTACAGATGCCAAAGGGGAACTAGCTCTAACACTGCTACCCACCATGGTGCCACAGGCCGTCTACAGGGTTGGGAAGAAGACTATCCGGCACTCCACTGAAGAGTCCCGGACAGCGTTCATACACCAAATGCCTGTACAATGGACCAGTTTCTCAGCACCACTCTGAGAGAGAATATTCTTAATTCTAACTATACTGTACAGGTGAAAGAAGGCAATCCAAGGGACATGTTTCATGTGAAAGCTAAAGGGTGAATCCTGATTTTTTTTAAAACAACTCCAAGGTTCCTCACAGTTGTATTTCAGTTTTGGGCGATGCCATCCAAGGTAGCAATCTGACTAGAAAGTGAAGTTAAAGATGTTAAGCACCAACGGACATTTTTTTCGGGATCTTCGGAGAACTGAGGAGATTGTATTAACTTTATTTTAACAAGCCTCTTGTCGTACTGCAATAAAAAATTTTAAAAGTGTGCAGAATGCACTCGCTCTGCGAGAGTGAGGACGGAGCATTGATTTCGCGGCTTTACTTCCTGCTCACTACTGCGCAGGTCTGGTCCTGAGATCGCTACTGCGCAGACTCAAGTTCCAATATGTCAGCGCCATATCGGGACACTGGCGGCTTCAGTTCTCATCAATGGAAGAGAGCAAAGGGGCGTTGTCCATCTTTTTTTACAGTCTATGTTCTCAACCCACATTTTGCTTGTACACATTCATGACCCACTCAAAATTAACACACCAATTAAGAACCACAGCTCATTTGGCTTCCTTGCAGTTCGTATCAGCATGATAACACAAACTGGTAGTCTATTATCTTGCTTACAATTCACCTTCTACACAATATTCACTTTCTTTTATCTATCTTTCTGTCTCTGTCGGTTTTAAGTTGGAACAAATATGGTGGAATACCTCCAGCATTCGAAGCCATTCCCCTCTGTCCTGGTGCTGGGAGATCCCCAGCAGTGTGCCTCTCAGGCATTTGTGATATTAGCTGGTCAGGCACTCCCTCAGAGCACACTGCTTGGGGCAGTTGACGTGTGCTTCAAGGCATTTTATGTTCTTGATATCAACTACCCCAAGCAGTGTGCTCCCACATGGGAGTTTCTGCAGCAAGTTGTGTATCAGATTGAGGGATCTGAATCAAAACCAGTCAAATTTCTTAAGACTGCCTTGCTTAATTGCAGAACTGTTTAATTGTGTTAAGCTGCAGTAATGACACAACCAATGTTTGAAGACTTTAAGCCTAAAGTCCAGTCCAGTTATTGAATGTTGTTGAATGTTTGAGAGAGAATGTTTGAGAGTTGTTTATTTTTCTATTTTTTCTCTCTAATATTGTTATTACACTATGAACTAAAATAAATAGGAAAATAAATGTCCAAGTGTGTGTGTGTGTTTTTTTTATATAGATTTTAATTTAATTTAATGCAATAAACATGTAAAAGTGCTTGAAGTGTGTAATATAATGTAAAACAAAGTTTTATTTTCTGAAATAAGGCATACTGGGATAGTAACCCAAGTTAGGTTATTTTTGACCCAACTCCTGGGTTAAAAAAGGATCAACTAATTTTTGGGTTATTTCTACCCAGATGTTGGGTTTTTTAAACCCAACATTTGGGTCAGGTATTTAACCCAGAATTTGGGTCAAAAAGAATAACCCAATTTTCTGGGTTGAAATAACCCAGAAATTAGTTGGTCCCTTTTTAACCCAGGAGTTGGGTCAAAAATAACCCATTAGGAGTGTATGGACATCATTATGGGAACTGTCCGGTCCGGTGGTACTGAACAAAGTCAGTGCTGTCACCTCTATATGTGATGCGATCTGGGAAAACCCACCACATGGTGAAATTTTACCTATTACAGGTTTTGATATCATATGGAAGCTGGTATCAAGCCCTTTCCAAATCTGTTTTTTATTTTTATCATAGCTTGTTGGTAGCAAAAGTTATGTTTATCTGAAGTCGGCCGATCGCTATGATTTTCTGGAACGGAATTTTGAGAAAAACAGGTTTAATTAACTGTCACCGTCAGGACGTCGCGCGATTGTTATAAAACTGCGTGACGTTATAGTTTAAACAGGATTGGCGCGAAATGCGCACTATACACATTCACTGTACATGTTATGTGGTTTATTTTAAAGGTAAACTATCTTTGTAGTGTTAAGAGACGGACAGGTGTATGGGATATACGGCGATTGTTTTTTTTTTTTTACCTCTGCCGGGCGTTAGAGAAAATGGTCGCATAGAATGCATTAGAGAAAGAGTATTTTCAGCTTGACACTATAAATCGCTGTTTTTCTGCACTAGACAAGGGAATTTTGCCAAGATATTTTCAGAGATAAGAGAAAAGATGTTTTAGAATAATAATTTAATGGAAAAAAAAATTTGACAAAAAAACTGACATTCAAACTATTTTCGAATTTACTGAAAAACGGCCCAGCGCGACATCCGACAGGTTTTCCCAGATCACATCACATATAATTCAATAAAAGGGTCAGTGGCAGTGCTATGAAAATTAACCATACTGAATTTTTTTGTTTTTGTTTATTGTAGTAACACCATGGTAACCACAAATTAATAATTAAGCTGTTATCAAATGGTAGATTCCTTTCTTTAAGATAATTTTACAGTTTGTATATATGTTTGGGAACAAAACAAAATACTTTTTTTTAATGAAACAAGAATAAAAACAATACTTTTGAAAAGGTGATTCTTTATTTGTGTCAATTATTATTTTAAATCCCTACTTTAAAGCAACACCAAGGAACTTTTCCTCTGCGGTCGCCCTACAGGTTGGAAGCGGAATTGTCCATTACCGCTGTTGTAAATAATTTAGCCTACCGCATCCTACTGTCGCACGCGCACGCTCGCTGTTTATCCAGCACCGGCTTTGGAATCAACAATGGCCACAGACAAGGTAGAGTATGATGCATGATTTTATGAAAGTATGATGTATTGCGACATCAGAAATTAAGAAAAACAAAATAATGACTATTGTAACGCTTGCCGTAAAGCTAGTCAAATTTGTAGTTTTCTTATGTCTCATTAGAACTACAGAA
Source organism: Abramis brama (assembly GCF_963993115.1). Lineage (NCBI taxonomy): Eukaryota > Metazoa > Chordata > Actinopteri > Cypriniformes > Leuciscidae > Abramis > Abramis brama. The sequence continues at coordinate 32,616,706 of NC_139966.1, read as the reverse complement.
ACGCGACCCGATCTGGCAATCTTACATAGCGTGGATATACCAGATAAAGGACCGCAAAGCGGTGGCATAAGTGCCTTTCACCCTGTCACGACTTGATGAACCACTGAAACGATTTTGGAAACATTATTTGAAGGTAAAAAATCCTACTTAGTGTTGCTTTAAATCTCTGTGAAACCATGGAACTAGACAAACTTTAAACATAGATGCAAGAATAACTATAGGCCTAAACAAATGCACAAACATTCAGTACAAACACACAGAGTGAGCCCTGAACCTGTACCAGCCCTAAAACAAAAAAACATTGAATTTAGATTTGATTATATGATTTGGTGACTACAGTGGATGAAAATATGCAGCTGCATATTGGCTTGAAGAAGGGCGAGGGGAATATAGCATCTGATGTATTTGAAATTGTACATATTGTAGGTGGTGTGGGTCTTCAATTGCTCTTAACTGCTGCTCTATATACTGACAAAAGGCATATATGCTGTCATTCTTGGGTGGCTGCAGATTCTGGTGGTGCTTCTCTGTCAGAACTTTTATCGTTTAATTTATGGCCCCTTGAATGGCAAGGCCTTTTCTCTACTTTATGCTGGACCTCTTCTTCCTCTGTCATCTTTGACGGTATTACTACTCTAACCAATACTGCTTATCGATCTGGTACATTAACGGTATTCCTACCGGTTCTTTTTGGTATATTTTTCTATTAAAAAAAGAAGCAAATTTAGAAAATAATTAACATTGCTTTATATTCTGAAATGTAAAATAAATATATATAGCAAAAGAAACAGCAATGTTTGAACAAAACGAATATAAAACATCTATTTGTAAATGCACCAGTGTGGAGGCTTTTTTATGTCTTATAAACTTAATATACAATAAGAACAAAGATAAAAAAGTACAATCAAATGGTCAAATAAATACAATAAATATACAATAAAACAAATATACTGTACATATGAAATAAACAGTGTTTTATTTTCAGGAAGGTCTATTAACTACTATTCAGGTAAGTAATATGGCCTACAAAAGAAATCTAATAAAGTAATAAAATGTAAAATAACACTGCATAGTTTTCACTGTATAAATTGATAAATTAATGCTTATTAAAGCTAAAGTTATTCATTTATGAGCTGTGAGTTATTTTCTCTGTGCCTTATATTGTTTGATTCACATTGATAGCGCAATCGTCAGCAAGTTTATTAGACTGTTGTTACTTTAAGACCGTTTTTTTATGCCCATTTAAGACATAAACTGTGTTTAAGTGAATACTCTCCAAGATGGTCATTTTGACATATTTTTGTGTGCATCTGATCGTTTAGATGTGCATACAAAAGTATAATGTGCTTGTCTAGTTGTGGTGCGTTTCGGAGCACACACACACACAGAAAGCCGTCTTGAAGTTGGAAATCTTATCTCTGTTGTTTAGATTATTGTGCTTTTAATAGCTCTTTTTATTATCAAACACATCCTGCAATTTAGCAGCAGTTAGAGACTGCATTTCACAATCACAGATTGTGCTGATTCTGACGTTAAGTTTGGGTTTTAGGGAGAAATGACAGCGCACCGTTGTGAAGGCAAACAAGTTTCGCTAAATGAAAGGAATGACATGAAGGAATTGCATCGGAAATAAGTCGTACCCGGCGTTTAAAACCCATACTGAACCCATACTGAACCGACGCATATCTCCAGGGTCATAGTCTAAAGCAGTGAAGTGTTCGCCGCATATGACGGCTGACTTTGTCACAGAGGCAGCAGTAAAATCTGCCTGCTTCGTAGCCACAAACCTCACCCAGGCACGAATCAGCCGTTTTTTCTTGGGGAACTTGTGGAGCCTCTGCCCTGTTTTTGATGTATTCGTACATCCCGCACAAACACAATAGTTAACCATTTTTGCTAGCTACGTCTCCAATATAACTGCTAGCCTACTTGCCGTAAGACTAACGGTAACTCTAGGCTTGGAGTCCCTCTTATGACGTCACGCCCAGCCTAGTGGAAGGGAGAGGGAGTGCTTAAAACCACTGTAAAAAGTACCAACTTTTCATATTATATTCAGCATTTTGGTATAAAAAACATATAAAACAATGGTGGGCGGTTCTTAACTTTATGTTTAATAAGCACATTGCATTATCTTCGTGAAAAATGTAACCTGCAATTTACACTTTAACATAGCACCATTCTGAAACATGTCAGTAACTCCTAGCAACTGTTAGCTAGGCTTAAAATTATTTTTACAAAGTAGGGTTAGTTGTAGCACAGTGGTACAACTAAGTCACACTGCAAAAAATGCTTCTCTTACTTAGTATTTTTGTCTTGTTTCCAGTCCAAATATCTAACAATTCTGAAATCAAGATGCATTTAATAGATTAGTTAAATGGCATAAGATATTATGTCTGGTTTTCTGGAAAATAAAATAAAAATTAAGTGAGCTTTTGCTTAAAACAAGTAGAATTGTCTGGCAATGGGGTAAGAAAAATAATCTTGTTTCTGTTTGAATTAAGATTCTGAATTAAGATATTTTTCTTACCCCATTGGCAGATAATTTTGAAACCAGACATATTATCTTATGCCATTTTACTAATCTAGTAAATGCATTTTGATTTAAGAAATTTTAGATATTTGGACTGGAAACAAGACAAAAATACTAAGTAAGAAAAGCATTTTTTGGAGTGCAAGTGTACAACAATGATGAAATGAAAACAGGAAGCCTAATTCTTGCAGGTTTTTTTTTTACAGAATGAGACATCCAAAGTGGAAAACAGATAGAGGAGTGAGTAGGGAACTCTGTGTATTGCTGCCAGGCATATGGATAGTGGCAGGTATATTTTGGAGGAGTGGCAATGTCATATGGTATCTGCCATGTGACACTCCAAGGTTTTGTCACGCAGAAGAGAAAGCTACAGAAGGCTGGTAGCAGCAAGTTACCCACTGTCGGCTATTCTCGCCACAAGCAGGTCTTTAGCGCAGAACAGGAAAAGAAGCTCAGGGACCATTTAAGAAAAGCATCTGCCATGTACTACGGGCTAAGCCCCAAGAGCAGCGTTTGTGGATGACTCATGTTCTCACTGCGGGAACATGACCATCTCCATGCTGCGGTCGAGACTCAATGAGCTCGTTAGAGTGAGAGTCCCCTCATCCACACCCCGATCTACGGTCTCCCCGGGAGGCTGTACTTCGGCTGGTGGCCAGGGTGACCTGAGGGTAACTGTGTGGGACATACCGCCGACACGTCCACGGTCCACACACCCCTCTTCAGCAGCGGGACCCGCGAGTGTCCAAACTGAAGCCGCTGGTCCCTCTACGGAGGCCCCGCGTGTTTCGTTTGGCGCTCCAGAGGAAGATACGATGTCGATCGCTGCATCACAAGGTGGGCGTGAGTCCTCGGGAAGTGAGGATTCGGCTGTGTTGCCGCCCTCGGGCGCGCCAGCATTGCCCGAGTCTGATCCCGAGCTGACTGCCATGCTTTCCCGGGCAGCCGCGGCCATTGGGCTCGAGTGGTCCCCGCCACCCGATCCAGTGCGCTCGCGGCTGGATGATTGTTTTTTGGGAGCGGCCGCTGACACTCGTCGCCGCCCAACCCCAATACCATTCTTCCCGGAAGTGCATGAGGAAGTCACGCGGTCCTGGAAGGCTCCCATGTCTTCCCGTGATCGTTCGTCGGCTTTCTCCGCCTTTCCTCCCCTCGATAAGGCTGATGCTTGTGGGTACACTGGGATTCCCACGGTTGAGCGTTCTGTCGCGATGCAGCTGTGTCCGGCAAGCGCTTTATCACGCGGTGATCCTAAGCACCCGTCCAAAGCCTGTAGATTCTCGTCCACCATGGTGGCGAAGTCTTACAGAGCGGCGGGACAGGCAGCTGCCTCTTTGCATGCCATGGCCATCTTACAGGTCTATCAGGCCAAGGTGCTCCGTGACATGCACGAGGGTAGGACAGACCCAGGGCTCTTCGATGAGCTGCGCGCCGCCACCGACCTCGCTCTCCGGGTGATAATTTGAATCATTATTTACTATCATTCCTTGTTGTTAATACTGCTAAATATAACTTACTCAACATCACACATTAACCTGACATCGCTAGCTTCAATCTAAATCGTTATTGCTAGCACAACACGCTTATACGTCTTATAGTCGGGTATATACGGTAAGTTCCCTTTCGTGGTCACTCCGAGTTACGTCGGATGACGACGATTGGGGTTTCGCTTAGAAGCCTATCTCCTTCGAGTATATAAAACGAGCCAATGGCATCCAAAGTGGAAAACAGATAGAGGAGTGAGTAGGGAACTCTGTGTATTGCTGCCAGGCATATGGATAGTGGCAGGTATATTTTGGAGGAGTGGCAATGTCATATGGTATCTGCCATGTGACACTCCAAGGTTTTGTCACGCAGAAGAGAAAGCTACAGAAGGCTGGTAGCAGCAAGTTACCCACTGTCGGCTATTCTCGCCACAAGCAGGTCTTTAGCGCAGAACAGGAAAAGAAGCTCAGGGACCATTTAAGAAAAGCATCTGCCATGTACTACGGGCTAAGCCCCAAGAGGTAGGGTGGTTCTTGAGAAGAAAAAAAAAATAGGCCTCATAAAAAAACATTCATCAATTTAACATAATTCAACATAATCCTTACAGGCTACAGCATTTAGGCTATTACTTTTAATGTTTTTTTTTTTTTTTACATTCACTAAAATGTTAAAAATCAGTGGTAGTATTAGTTACCAGCAGAATAAACTAAAATAAACTATAAACTAAAATAAAACTTAATTGTAAATTGTTACCAAAAAACAAATGTATAAATTTGTTTTCTTTATTTTTTAACTTGGCTTGCTCTTCATCCACAAAAAAACAAAACAAAAAAACAATAGGCTACCATTTATGTAGTTGGCTAACCTTACATTTCAAGTTCTCAAATGAGTTCCTGGTTAACAAAAATGCTAGTATTCATTTTTAACAAGGTCAATTGGAAATAAACAATACATATAATTAATATAAACCGTTCAAACAATTTGCATGTTCTTGTTTTTCAGATCCGACAACTTGCCTTCCAGTGTGCAGTGCAATTTAATTGCACATACCCAGAGTCCTGGAAGACAAATGAGATGGCAGGAAAGGACTGGATGACATCTTTCCTTAAACGTAACCCCACACTGTCCATCAGGAAGCCACAAGCAACCAGTCTGGCCAGGGCCTCAAGCTTCAACAAGCACAATGTGGGAGACAAAACCGACTGTGTTTATGGGGATATTTTAAACTTGAAAAAAGGTGTGTGCTGATGTCTTTCCGTGGTTGAAACAACAAATCTTCTGATGTTTATTCATGTTTATTTGATACTATAAATTAATTACAAGGATAATTGTGAGCAGGGGCGTAGCACCAAATGTTGGGCCCCCGTCACAGAACCAAGGGGTGGGCCCCTCACAACACCACCAAACACTGCTTTATTTTCACTATTATTCAAAAAAAAAAAGTATTTTCACAAGGTGAAATTCAGAGGGTCAAAATGAAACGATTAACATATCAACAAATTAATATGATTAATACTAACATAATAAAAATATTACACCTGACCTGCATAAATACACTGAACAAAATTATAAACGCAACACTTTTGTTTTTTCCCCCATTTTTCATGAGCTGAACTCAAAGATCTAAGGCCGGCTACACACTGGCTGCGTGGCGTGAGCGTGCCGTTTCTGTTGCGTGTCAGCTACGTGCCGTTTTCTATGTCTTTGCACACCACAAACGTGTCTGACGCGGCACTGCTGCTGCTAGGTGATGTACAGGGAGGTGTGTGTTTTGGGATTCTTTGATTCTAGTTTGAGTTTGGATTGCTCGATTGCTCCTGTCTGTCTCGTTGCTTCTGCTGCTGTTGCGTTGGTTTGCGTCTGTGAGCTTCGTTTATCTTTCTGTTTTGAATCATTATTTACTATCATTCCTTGTTGTTAATACTGCTAAATATAACTTACTCAACATCACACATTAACCTGACATCGCTAGCTTCAATCTAAATCGTTATTGCTAGCACAACACGCTTATACGTCTTATAGTCGGGTATATACGGTAAGTTCCCTTTCGTGGTCACTCCGAGTTACGTCGGATGACGACGATTGGGGTTTCGCTTAGAAGCCTATCTCCTTCGAGTATATAAAACGAGCCAATGGCAATGAAATGCCATGGGTCTGCGGAATTTGCATAGCGTATCTCCGCCCACCGCAGGGGGTATATAAGGAAGTACGCTGCAATATTGCAGATATGTTTTCGCTTCGGAGCCGAGAACTTCTCCACTCCTGCAAGCCAAAAATTCTGAGTTAGTCTTCTCATCCCTTCGAGACGAGCGAACTCTCCGGTGTTGGTGTGACGGCGATTTCAGCAAGTGCTCACTACCCTGCTGATCTGTTCAGTGATCTGACAGATAGTGTGATTTCTCCCTGTTCGCTTCAGCATCCGCAGAGTTTTTCCTCTCACAAAAAGAGCATTGCACGTGGCACGTCTTTTTAAAGATGCCTCGCCCGTGCACTTCTGGTTGCGGTCGCGACATATTTTTCTCTGATGGGCACAATCTCTGCTTAGCGTGTTTGGGTGTTGATCACGCTAGAGCAGCGTTTGTGGATGACTCATGTTCTCACTGCGGGAACATGACCATCTCCATGCTGCGGTCGAGACTCAATGAGCTCGTTAGAGTGAGAGTCCCCTCATCCACACCCCGATCTACGGTCTCCCCGGGAGGCTGTACTTCGGCTGGTGGCCAGGGTGACCTGAGGGTAACTGTGTGGGACATACCGCCGACACGTCCACGGTCCACACACCCCTCTTCAGCAGCGGGACCCGCGAGTGTCCAAACTGAAGCCGCTGGTCCCTCTACGGAGGCCCCGCGTGTTTCGTTTGGCGCTCCAGAGGAAGATACGATGTCGATCGCTGCATCACAAGGTGGGCGTGAGTCCTCGGGAAGTGAGGATTCGGCTGTGTTGCCGCCCTCGGGCGCGCCAGCATTGCCCGAGTCTGATCCCGAGCTGACTGCCATGCTTTCCCGGGCAGCCGCGGCCATTGGGCTCGAGTGGTCCCCGCCACCCGATCCAGTGCGCTCGCGGCTGGATGATTGTTTTTTGGGAGCGGCCGCTGACACTCGTCGCCGCCCAACCCCAATACCATTCTTCCCGGAAGTGCATGAGGAAGTCACGCGGTCCTGGAAGGCTCCCATGTCTTCCCGTGATCGTTCGTCGGCTTTCTCCGCCTTTCCTCCCCTCGATAAGGCTGATGCTTGTGGGTACACTGGGATTCCCACGGTTGAGCGTTCTGTCGCGATGCAGCTGTGTCCGGCAAGCGCTTTATCACGCGGTGATCCTAAGCACCCGTCCAAAGCCTGTAGATTCTCGTCCACCATGGTGGCGAAGTCTTACAGAGCGGCGGGACAGGCAGCTGCCTCTTTGCATGCCATGGCCATCTTACAGGTCTATCAGGCCAAGGTGCTCCGTGACATGCACGAGGGTAGGACAGACCCAGGGCTCTTCGATGAGCTGCGCGCCGCCACCGACCTCGCTCTCCGGGCGACGAAGGTGACCGCGCGCTCCCTGGGTCTGGTGATGTCCACAGCTGTGGTCCAGGAGCGACATCTCTGGCTGAACCTGGCTGATATGCGTGAGCCCGAGCGGACTCGTCTGCTCGACGCTCCCATATCCCAGGCCGGCCTTTTCGGCGGTGCGGTCGAGGACTTTGCCCAACAGTTCTCGACCGCCCAGAAGCAGACTGAGGCGATTAAGCACATTCTGCCCCGACGCTCCGCTGCTCAGCCGTCGGCACAGAATCCTCAGCCTGCTCGCCGCCGAGGGCGCCCTCCCGCGGCTCCCGCCCCTCCCGCACGGCCCCAGCAGCAGCCTTCATCTCGGCCGCGTCGTGGAGGAAGCCGCAGGAAGGCGCCACAGCCCTCTCCAGCCCCGCAGCCCGCTAAACGCCAGGCTAAGCGGCGCTCCTGAGACGGGCCGCTCAGGATTGGCTTTCCCTTCTGTTCAGGAGCTGGTAGCAGGGCCACTCCTTTCCCCGGTGGAGGGCCGGGGGAGAATCTTTTGTTCTCCACTCCCCGCTGCTCGTCCAACGACGAGCAGTACCCTAATGTGGTTAAAGACAGAATCGAATTCCCCAATCCTGAGCCCACAGAGCCCGAGGGCCGCAGTGCGTGCCACCCTCGGGTCCCGCCACTGCCGCCCTCCTCTGTTCCAGAGGTGTGGGATGACAGCACGCGCCGCCCACGGGCCACGCTCCTCTCATCCCCCTCTGTCGCCAGACCCCTGCCAGAGCACGCCCCCGTGGGACGCGCGCCCTCCCCTGGTCTCCTCTGGCAGGACGCGGTTAATGACCGTGCCCCCGCACAGGGCCGCTATGCCACCCTCGCCGGTGCCGGTCATTCCGCCTCGCTGCCCCACCGACGGTACGTCTGTGGTTCGTATGACCCTGCTGGTGCACTTTCTGGAAGCCTGGCTAGAGCTTCCCAGACTGTCCCGCTGGGTCGCGAGAACCATCAGGCTTGGCTACGCGATTCAGTTCGCGCGATCTCCTCCCCGCTTCAGGGGAGTCCGCTTCACTATGGTCGGCGGCAATGCCCCTGTCATGAGAGCGGAGGTCGACACCCTACTGGCGAAGGGTGCGATCGAGATTGTCCCTCCAGCCGAGATGAAGTCCGGCTTCTACAGCCCTTACTTCATTGTACCCAAGAAGTCCGGTGGGTTACGGCCAATCCTCGACCTGCGCGTCTTGAACCGCTCCCTTCACAGGCTGCCGTTCAAGATGCTAACGGCCAAACACATCCTCCAGTGTGTGCGGCCGCAGGATTGGTTTGCAGCGATCGACCTGAAGGACGCCTACTTCCATGTCTCCATTTTACCTCGACACAGACCGTTTCTACGGTTTGCTTTCGAGGGGCAGGCATACCAGTACGCGGTTCTCCCTTTCGGGCTAGCCCTGTCTCCTCGCGTCTTTACGAAGGTCGTCGAGGCAGCCCTTGTTCCCCTCCGGGAACACGGGGTTCGCATCCTGAACTATCTCGACGACTAGCTGATCCTAGCTCACTCTCGAGATCAGGTTTGCGAACACAGGGACCTAGTGCTCCGGCACCTAGCTCGTCTGGGCCTTCGGGTCAACTGGGAGAAGAGCAAACTCTGTCCCGTGCAGAGGATCTCTTTTCTCGGTATGGAGATCGACTCGGTCGCCATGTGCGCGCAGCTTACGAGCGAGCGCGCGCAGTCACTGCTGACTTGTCTTCGCCAATTCGAGGGCAAGAGTGTGGTTCCACTGAAATTATTTCAGAGGCTCCTGGGGCATATGGCATCCGCAGCCGCAGTAACGCCGCTGGGATTGCTTCATATGAGACCGCTTCAGCTTTGGCTTCGCGATCGAGTCCCGAGGTGGGCATGGCAACACGGCACGCTCCGAGTCCCAGTGACTCCAGCCTGCCGTCAGACCTTCACCCCGTGGACGAACCTCAATTTTCTACGGGCCGGAGTGCCCTTAGAACGAGTTTCCCGGCACGTTGTTGTATCAACAGATGCCTCCACCACGGGCTGGGGCGCCATGTGCAATGGTCATGCTGCCGCGGGCTCCTGGACAGGACCCCAGCGCCTTTGGCATGTCAATTGCCTCGAGTTGCTGGCTGTACGTCTCGCCCTGCACCGCTTCCATGCGCTGCTCAGGGGTCAGCACGTACTAGTCCGATCAGACAATACCGCGACGCGTGGTCTACGCTCCCGCCGTATGTCGCAACTCGCTCGCCACCTCCTCATATGGAGTCAGAAGCATCTGAGGTCGCTTCGAGCCATTTATATCCCGGGACACCTGAACCAGGCGGCCGACGAGCTGTCTCGAGTTCGGCCTCTCGCTGGAGAATGGCGACTCCATCCCCAGACGGTCCAGCTGATTTGGGATCAGTTCGGCGACGCACAGGTAGATCTGTTTGCCTCCCACGACTCGTCCCACTGCGACCTGTATTATTCCCTGACCGAGGGCACGCTCGGCACGGATGCACTGGCGCACAGCTGGCCGCGGGGCCTACGCAAGTACGCGTTTCCCCCAGTGAGCCTTCTTGCGCAGACCTTGCGCAAGATCAGGGAGGACGAGGAGCAGGTCATTTTGGTTGCCCCGTATTGGCACAACCGGACCTGGTTCTCCGAACTAGTACTCCTCGCGACAGCACCTCCCTGGCCAATTCCTCTGAGGAAGGACCTTCTTTCTCAGGGACGGGGCACCCTTTGGCACCCTCGTCCCGATCTTTGGAACCTCCACGTGTGGCTCCTGGACGGGACGAGGCAGGTTTGAGTACCCTACCACCAGCGGTGGTGGCTACCATCACTTCCGCTAGAGCATCGTCCACGAGACATGCCTATGCGTTGAAGTGGAACTTCTTCGTCAACTGGTGTTCTTCTAAACATCAAGAACCCACGAAATGCCCTATCAGTGTCGTGCTTTCCTTCCTGCAAGAAGGGTTGGAGCGAAGGCTGTCTCCCTCCACCCTGAAAGTGTATGTTGCCGCCATTGCCGCACATCACGACGCAGTTGATGGTAAGTCTCTGGGAAAGCACGACCTGATCGTCAGGTTCCTGAGGGGAGCGAGAAGACTGAATCCTCCTCGTCCTCCCCTCGTACCCTCTTGGGACCTCTCAGTGGTTCTAACTGCCCTGCAGAGTGCTCCATTTGAGCCTTTGCAATCAGTAGAGCTTAAATTCCTGTCTATGAAGACAGCGCTCCTGGTTGCATTGGCCTCCATCAAGAGGGTAGGGGACCTGCAGGCATTTTCGGTTGACGAAGCGTGCCTGGAATTCGGGCCGGCTAACTCTCACGTGATCCTGAGACCCCGGCTTGGATACGTGCCCAAGGTTCCTACCACACCCTTTCGAGACCAGGTAGTGAACCTGCAAGCGCTGCCCTTGGAGGAGGCAGACCCAGCCTTGGCACTGCTCTGTCCAGTACGTGCCCTTCGTGCTTACGTAGACAGGACGCAGTGTTTCAGGACCTCAGACCAGCTCTTTGTCTGTTATGGTGGGAAGCTGAAGGGAAAGGCTCTCTCAAAGCAAAGGTTATCTCACTGGATAGTGGATACCATTGCTTTGGCATACCAGCAGCAAGGTCGTCAATGCCCCCTTGGTGTGAAAGCCCACTCCACTCGTAGTGTGGCTTCCTCTTGGGCTCTAGCGCATGGCGCCTCGCTAACAGACATTTGTAGAGCTGCAGGCTGGGCGACACCAAACACATTTGCGAGATTCTATAATCTCCGAGTAGAGCCAGTTTCTTCTCATGTACTCGCTTCAACCAGCCGGTACTAGATTCTGCTCAGGTGTCTTCGCTTGCTCGCCATTCCTCTCCACGGACGGGATACGTGCGATTATCTTCTCAGGTGAGTCTGATAAGCTCTGAGTTTCCTCCAGCACTGGTTACGTCAACGCCTGAGTTATGCCTATCTGCCATAACGCAGCTTTTGCGCTTGACTAGGTGCCTCCATGTGCATGGTCCCTCCTCTAGCGACCCCCACATGTGTATTCCACTGTAAGTCTCTTTTGAGCGTGTGTCTTTCCCTTGGCAAGCCACCTTGCCACCCCTGGGGTTTAAATATTCCACCTGCGGCTGGACACCTCAGTGATACTCCATATGCATCCCTCCGGGTCATATGTGTCTCCCAAGTCCCCCCCTTACGGTTGGGCATAATTGCATATTTCCTCTGAGATATGCTTCCCAGTGTACCTTGGTATTCCTGTGTTAAGTAGGACTCCTTCGTTCGTGCTAGTCTCACAACAGGGAGCTCAGACTTACGCGGGGCACTGGATGACAGCCGAGGTGGCGTGATTAGACTGGAACCCCAATCGTCGTCATCCGACGTAACTCGGAGTGACCACGAAAGGGAACGTCTCGGTTACGGATGTAACCCTCGTTCCCTGAGTAGGAAACGGAGACGTTACGTCTTCCTGCCACTTCCGCTGTATCGCTGAAAAACGCCTGGGTCCAGTCTCGACTCCTCAGCGAAGACATATCTGCAATATTGCAGCGTACTTCCTTATATACCCCCTGCGGTGGGCGGAGATACGCTATGCAAATTCCGCAGACCCATGGCATTTCATTGCCATTGGCTCGTTTTATATACTCGAAGGTGATAGGCTTCTAAGCGAAACCCCAATCGTCGTCATCCGACGTAACGTCTCCGTTCCCTACTCAGGGAACGAGGGTTACATCCGTAACCGAGACGTTCTCTGTCAATATTGCTTGCAGTTCTGATGTTGCTAGGCAACCACAGACAGCCTGCAGTAACTCAGGCATACAATGTCCAATCTGCCCCAAACTTCACTTGTTTGATAAGAGTCCTGTCCTGAACACATGACCATCCTCATATTTGGTTATAGCAATAGCGCCACCTGCTGGTAGCGGGAAGTGTGGCTAATTCAAATTACTTTGACATAGTCCTCCTATATTTACATACTGCCCACTGTGCTCTGTTTTTCTTAAAGCCGCCGGGTGGCGGTGGCACGGGTGCGAGGGCCCTTTTCATCGCTGCTTGCAGCTGTAATTGTTTATTTGAAATTGTCAGCCATGTACCTCTAACAAGCCGTCAAACACTGCCTTGTACAACGGATGCTATTTTAATGTGATTTTCTGCTTCTTTCTTTAAATTTTACTTTGTATTAATAAAATTTTGTACTTTGTATATGATGCCCACGTTTCTGCCTACCTTATTAATAGAGTCGAACCTGTGTGACCTAATGACAATCTTTTAGGTGTCATTCATATTTCCCTGGGTGAAATTCCCGAGGGTGGCGTAGTCGAAATTCCTTGTTTAAAACCTGTACCACTCCGTCACATGCGCATAACTCTCTTTCCTTTTACGCAACACAACAAGATTAAATGAAATACATTTTCTCATCTGTATTACCTAGTTATTTCATCTGACTCCATAAATGACAAAAATAAAAACGAAATTTGCATTGAGTTTACACCTTTGAGAGCAGCTTTCCACTGCCATCAGTCATCTTAATGAAATTTCCTCTGTGTATGAAAACTTGCAGCCCACTGTGAGAAAGGTTCTGAGGGCTCTTTCTTTCCCAGATATCAGGTATGTGATTAACCCATCATGTAAATGACCTTTTATTCATTTTATTTTTCAGGAGGAACTGGATCAAGTGACATCATCTTGGAACAATCATAGAATACGACCAATACATAACTCTCGATCTCCAAATGGTCGCCCAGCCATTATGCCATCATATGTACCACCATAAAAGTTGTCTTGCCTTATGTATTGTTTGTTTTAAACTGTTGTTTCTGAATTGTGTGAATGTACAGCTGTACTGTTCATTTGAAAAAAGTTTTAAAGATTTTTATAACTATTATGTGAGTTATAAAAAGTGACAATGTTATTGTCAATTGTAAGACAATTGTCAATTGTTTGCAGTTGCTGCTCACTGATGAGCTATTTCCTTTACTTATATGATGTCTTACAGATATACAAATATTGCATGATTTCTGTGCAAAGATACTGATCTCCTCTTTTTTTTCCTTTGACCCAGTAGTGCTACATCCAAACCTGTTTTAGTGTTGCTGTGTTTACAGCATTACTGTTAGTTGAAAATTTGTAATGCTTTCCTTCCAGTACAGTATGTGATGTTTTAAGGATATGTTGCAATGCAAAGATATGTTGTGCTGTTTTCCAACAACAGTACACACCCAATCCTGTTTCATGAATACTGTACGTAACCATAAACGTAACACATTTTTTTTGTTTAAATAATTACCTGCTTGCTTTGCTTATGCAGCACAAAACCCATGCAGCTTTTTTATTTTTTTTTTATTTTGAAAATTAGTAGGCTTGCCTTTTCATTTCAATTAAATGTTCCACAGCATTAAAAAATTAAATGTAAAGGTTGACACCAATAAAGTGAAATACGTTATATGTGATATGATCACACAATGCATCTCATTTGACTTGTACACTACAAGTCAAATGAGATGCATTGTGTGATCATATCAAGGTATTGCTGGCCGACATTTTGTCTATTACTAAGCAGAGAATAACATTTATTTTTAGATATGCTTCACAAGTAATTTTAGTCTGTGGCACTTAGTTAGTTATTTATCAACTCCCTGAGTTTGATATAAAAATCCACAGTTGAATAGACATCTTTTGACATATCCAGATTGTGTTTCATAATGAGGTGAACACAGGCGTCAAACACGTCTTTGTCACATGGGTAGTCTTTGAATACACATTCCTCCAGACACACTTCAACTTCTTGTGGGCTTACAGGCTGTAAATAATCTCTTGCACCATATAACTAAGGTACTGCATGCATAATGGCTGGGAGCGACCATTTGGAGATCGAGAGTTATGTATTGGTCGTATTCTGTGATTGTTCCAAGATGATGTCACTTGATCCAGTTCCTCCTGAAAAATAAAATGAATAAAAGGTTATTTACATGATGGGTTAATCATTTAGTCAGGAAGGATACAAAAGCACCCTTACAAAAGATTATTATTTTTCCATAATGTAATTTACTAGTTACTTTATTGTGAGCAGTGTTTTGTAGTTGAAGGCAGCCATGTTTGCAGCTTACAGTTACTTGATTATATACTGTTGATATCCCCCATTTAGCATGTTATGTTTTGAGGTAAAAAATTTTATTAGTCAGATGTTAGATAATTATATACCTTTTAAATATTGTTTATCCTTATTATTATTTAATGGGCCTAACAGTAAATTAATTATAATCAACACCTGCAAGTGTACACTTTGAAGAGTAAAAATGACAGAAGGTTACGTTAATTCAACTTTATTAAAACCCAGTTTTAAAGGGATAGTTCACCCAAAAATGAAAATTCTGTCAGTAATTACTCACCCTCATGTTGTTCCAACCCCGTAAGACCTTCGTTCATCTTCGGAACACAAATTAAGATATTTTTGATTAAATCTGAGAGCTGGCTCACTTCTCCATAGGCTTCTAAAGACGATATAACTTGCTGGCCCAGAAAATGCATTAAAGACATCGTTAATATAGTCCAAGTGACTACAGTGGCTCAATCTTAAGTTTATCAAGCGACGAGAATACTTTTTGTGCTCAAACCCCCCCCAAAAAACGACTTTATTCCACTATTCATTTCCTTCTCTGTGGGCCTTGAGTGAGTTCACGTAGTGTAACAGCGTAGCGCTTCTGTGTTATACGTCACACGTAGGCTCACTATTGGCCGACGCTGGTCATGTGTGTGATGCGTGTGACGTACAACACAGAAGCGCTACGCTGTTACACTACGTGAACTCACTGTTATGCTTTCGTTATAATGATACATATTCAAGGAGACTCTGGGTGCACACAAAACTAGTTTTATCATGAGGATTTATTAACTCGACTCAGACTCGCAACATGAGTGTTAACTCTTCAGCAGCATAATACACACACAACTTTTAGAGCCAATCTGCATCAACTTTACTGACAAGTGCTATAGCCAATAAGAACACAGGATACAATGTCTCTGGCATGTGATTGGTTCTTAGCAGAACGTAAGAATACTACATCCCCCTTCTTTTGAAATAAACAATATAAGGAAAATATTGCATATCATATTAAGTGAAAGGAACATTCAGCTTTCAAAAGTCACATGCACAAACTAGAGCATCAATATAGTATTATACTAAAGTACTAGCATACTGTATGTGTTCACACAATAATGGATTGTCACATACAAAACGCAAACTGCATTGAACATTGTGAACAATTTTTTTTATTTTTTTATTTTTTATTTTTTTAAGGGCAGCGATCCGCCTACACCCTTGTACAATCACAGATCCAGAACGACTCTGGGCTTTATCTGGCGTCCATATCTGGTTCTGTTAGTGACGGATTTAGGCAGGTCATCAGTGTGGTCAGGTGTGTGTATAATGTCATTGTGTGGTGCACTGCTGATTGGTGTTTCACATAGCTCAACACCGTCATTTCCCAAGGATATGTCAGAACTGTCCTGAGGTTCCTTCGTGTCCAGGAGGTGGCGTCTGTTTCGTCGATATTCCCGTCCATCAGAAGTACGCACGTGATACGATCTCACAGTGTCGGCTGCTCTGACGATAACGGCTGGTTTCCAGTATCCTTGCTCCTGTACTCTAACTGCCTGTCCTTCCTTGAGCTGAGATAAAAGTCTAGCCGATCTGTCATAATAGCTTTTTTGACTCTGTTGTTTCTGCAACCTCTTTGCTCTGACATCCTTCCTGCTGACGACTTTTGGCAGGAGCTGCTGATTGGTATTTGGTAGGGTTGACCGCAGACGGCGACTCATCAACAACTGAGCTGGGGACTTGAAACCATCAACAGGGCTGTTGCGATATTCCAGGAGACTGAGGTGTGGATCTCTTTTGTCAGCCTTAGCCTTTTCCATCAACATCTTTGCAGTTTGCACAGATTTCTCTGATAGTCCGTTACTTTGCGGGTAGTATGGACTTGTGGTGGTATGCTTAAATTCCCACGTTCTTGCAAACGTCACAAACTCACCCGAGCTGTACTGGGGGCCATTGTCTAAGATGACAGCCTCTGGAATGCCATGTCGTGCAAAAGCAGCTTTTAGTTTGTCTATCACAGCAGTTGAGGTTGTGCTGCTGAGCTTGTCCAGCTCAAAATATCTGCTGTAGTAGTCCACTGTCACAAGATAATACTCATTGCTCCAGGTGAACAAATCGGTAGCCACAACTTGCCATGGCCTATCTGGAATTTTGTGACTGATCATAGGCTCTTTGGTGTTGGAGGGGCGATATGTGAGGCAGATTGAGCATTTCCTAACTATGTTCTCTATTTCCTTCCCCATCCCAGGCCAGAACATGATGTCACGGGCTCTCTGCTTGGTCTTCTCGATGCCTAAATGACTGGCATGTACACGTAACAGCATGTCTGAACGAAGGCTTGTGGGAACGACAATCTTTTCACCTTTGAAGATTATTCCATGCAGGTACGAAAGCTCATCACGGTGTTCCAGAACTCTGACACACTCACGGGACACTTCCTCTTTTCCTCAGGCCATCCTCTCTGTATCACTCCTTTCAGTGTCTGCAACTGTGGGTCCTTACCAGTTTGAGCTCTGATTTCCTCCAATTTTGAGTCACTGACAGGAAGACTGCTGTACACTGTGTGCACTTGAATATCCATACCCTCACTTAGGCTTGTGTCCTGGTCAGACAGCGACTTTCTGGACAATGTGTCTGCGACAGGGATATCCTTGCCTGGTCGATGCACAATGGTGAAATTGTACTTTTGGAGCTGAAGGATCATCCTCTGTAGCCTTGGGGGAACTGATGCGAGGGATTTCCGCATTATTGACTCAAGGGGCTTGTGGTCACTTTCAACAATGATTTGACGGCCATAGATATATTGATGGAAACGCTTGCAGCCAAATAGTATGGCAAAGAGTTCTTTCTCAATTTGAGCGTAATTGATTTCGCATTCAGAGAGTGACTTTGATGCGTACGCGATAGGTCTTCCATCCTGCAGCAGCACTGCCCCGAGCCCATACTTGGAAGCATCAACCTGTAACCTGATCTCTTTGAGAGGATCGAAATAGGCCAAGACTGGTCCTGGTATGCATGTGAGTAGCCCTTTTATCTTCTCGAAGGCTTTGTCATGCTGGGCATCCCAAACGAACTCACTTGACTCTTTTAGGAGCTGTCGCAGTGGTGCGTTGACATCAGAAAGGCCAGGTGCAAATTTAGAGAGGTAATTGATCATACCTAGCACTGTCTCGAGTTCTCCTTTGTCTTTAGGTGGCTCCATGTCTCTCACGGCAGCAACTTTGGCAGGGTCTGGCTTTACTCCCTCAGCAGTGAGGAGATGTCCAAAATAGCTCACCTCTGTAGCACAGATGATACTCTTTTCTGGATTGAGTCTGACTCCTCTCTCTCTGGAACGCTGCAGCATACCATGGAGGTGTTCATCATGTTCGGCTTTGGTCTTACCATAGATGAGAATATCATCAACAATGGCCATGACCCCGTTCAAACCTTCATATGTTTCATCAATTTTTCGCTGGAACTCGTCCTGGGCTGAAATCAGTCCGAAGGGAAGACGTCGGAAACGGTAACGCCCAAAAGGTGTGTTGAAAGTGGTCAGCCTTGAAGAATCCTCAGTGAGCTTAATAGCCCAATACCCTGATCTAGCATCGAGGACACTAAAATAATGGGCACCAGCTAGCTTGGACGTTATATCTTCGAGAGTAGGTAATGGGTAATGAGGTCGCTTAATGGCCTTGTTAAGGTCCCTTGGGTCCAGACAAACCCTTAGCTGACCTGTGCGTGGTTTTTCAGCTACAACCATAGAGTTAACCCATTCGGTAGGCTCAGTGACTTTAACAATGACATCTTGTCTTATCATGCTCTCAAGCTCCTCTTTGAGACGGCTGCGTAGCGCGAGAGGAACACGTCTGGGTGGGTGGACTACTGGGGTTGCATGCGGATCTAAGTGTATGGTACACTCACCAGGAAATAGTCCAATTCCCTTGAAAACATCTGCAAACTCCTTTAAGACTGGCACTTCCATCTGTGTTTCTGTAACTGATAGTACTAATTTGATGAGGCCAAAGTCAATGCATCCTTTTAGACCTATGACAGGGGGTGCATTTGTGTCGACTACATAAAATGTCATAGCCATCTCAATGTCTTTGTGCTTGCATTTCAGGTCACATTTGCCTTTTACCGCCAGGCGTTCACCACCATAGCCAAACAAGGGGCGAGATGTCGGCTGCAGAGTGCAATGAGTGTTCAGCTTGTCATACTCATACAGGGGAATGACGTTGGCAGATGATCCAGTGTCTAGCTTGAACTTGACTTCAAGTTGTTTTGGACCTATTTTAATGTACACAAAAGCTTGCTCTGTGTCTGAACTCTGTCTGCCCTGTGTCACCGAGTCTTTTGTCTTTTGCAAAATGGTTTAATTTACCACATATTTTGCACACCTTTCCTTTTGCAGGACAGTGAGATCGATCAGCGTGAGGTTTGTTTCCACAGTAGCCGCATCCTTTGTGGTGCACTGGGGTAGCATTTCTAGGTTGCAAATTCTCGCTGTATTTCTTTGTGTATTTAGCGTTACGTTGCTTTGGAACTGCGGCTTTTGATGTATGGCGGAAGATTGCGTGCACTGCATGTTCACGTGAAGCACTCATGCTGCTTGAAATAGGTTTTAGCTGTGCTTGCGCCAACTCATGAGATCTAGCGACATCTATCGCTTTTTCAAGCGTTAACTCTGAGCCCACATTCAAAAGTTTCTCTCTCACTTTCGGTGAATGTATCCCGAACACAATGCGATCGCGGATCATCTCGTCGCTGTTTGCATAATTACAGTCCTTGACAAGCAGACGCAGGTCTGTCACAAACTGCTCAAAAGGCTCACGGTCTCCCTGCATTTTTTCATGGAATTTATAACGTGCAAATATCACATTCGCTTTGGGTTCAACATATGCCGTGAAACGGTCGTAATATGACTTTAAGACTTTTGCATCGTCCGCAGACAGTGACCATGTATTAAAAATATCACGGCCCTTCTCTCAGACCCATAGGAGAAGATAACTACATTTCTCATCCTCAGTGGTGGAAAGTAACTAATTACAAATACTTTCGTTACAGTACTTGAGTAGATTTTTAGATTTTTTCTACTTTCTTGAGTATAATTAAAATGTGGTACTTTTACTTTTACTTGAGTAGAATTAAAATAAAGTATTCAACTTCGCTACATTTATTTTTCACCAAAAGTACAGAGTACTTTGAAAAAGGTGCCGACGGAGCAACAGAGCGAGTTTACATTTCACAAACACTTTTCAAACGACTGCGTGCGGTGCCGGTGGAGGCTGAGCCCTCAGCTCTGCACTTCAGCCAATAACAGACAGTTCTGAAGCGCTTCAGCCAATAACAGACAGGTCTGACTCGGGTGCAAAACCAATCAAAACTTCCAGTTCAGCTGGGGGGCGGGGCGTTCAAACCGCTCTTTGACATTCAATCACTGGCGCTCGTGTTTAGAATTCGTATTGCTAACGTTTCAATATTTTATTGAATATAAATTCTGATTCTGATTTTAAAATGTAATTGTGGCAACTCCTGAAATGGCCATCCCATTGATATTACCAGAGCATTGAGCAGTTGAAGTAAATAAAAAAGTCGGCTCATAACATGGACACTGTTATGTAATGTAGCCTAAGTGTCTTGAAAACATTAACACAGTTCAACTGAAAGGTAAAGCTCGCCCTCTTTAACAAAACAGTTAAACTAAATGTACGAAGCAAACTTTGTACAAAGCTGAAAAACCCTCAACAACAGTGAAATAAGATCGCATGATTTGTCTGTCAATCAGATGCATGTAAAAGCAATAGTAGGCTCCCAGCACATTTTCGGTAGAACGGAAAAAAAAGAGCATTTCACTTAACCTTCTTTGCTTTCAATTATGAAATTATTCAAATAAAAACATTCAAATGATCTTACCTGGACTTACTTTTAAAGACTAGTAATAAAACATTTTCTCTTGACAACAGGGAAAGCTAGTATGTTTGCTTAGCATACCGTCAAAACTACAATTTATGAGTTTAATATCATGTTTCATGTTTTGCTTCAAAAATCAAAATGACTTGAAATTACTTCTGTGGTTTCATGTGTGAGAATATATTATTTTATTAAATTCTATAATACCAGGCTATGTTGATTAGCATTGCATTAATGGGTTAGTTCACCCAAAAATGAAAATTAGCCCATGATTTACTCACACATAATTAATATAAATGTCCTGGCTCCTCCATGTTTTATGATGGCAGTGAATGGCTGGAAAAAATTTAAAACCCAAAAAAGTGCATCCATTCATGATAAAAAAAAATACTCCACATTGCTCCAGTGGGTTAATAAAGGCCTTCGGAAGCGAAGCCATGGGTTTTTGAAAAATTCCCACATTTATAACTTTATTATCTAAAATAACTAGCTTCTGCCAGACGATTGTACACATACTCAGCAAATTGACTTGCGCCACAAGAGTAACCTGTGACACATGTATATGATGTAGAATGTAGGAGTATCGTAAGCTTAGACGCCTCTCGTGGTTTAAACAAATAGGGCTGTGCAACAAACTGAAGCTCCTCTTCTATAATATATATACGTTTTGCGTTGAGTCAGGGGTTAGTCTTCCACTGTAAATCGATGCGTATGGTCGGTCGTCTGGCTGAAGCTAGTTATTTTAGATTATAAAGTTATAAATATGGGTATTTTCCTTACACAAACACATGGCTTCACTTCAGAAAGGCCTTTATTAACCCCCGGGAGTAAAAGTGGAGCACATTTATCATGGATGGGTGCACTTTTTTGGGCTTCAAATTTTCTCTAGCCATTCACTGCCATTATAAAGTTTGGAAGAGGTATATATTTTTTAAATTTTATTATAACTTTGATTGTATTCATCTGAAAGAAGAATGTTATATACACCTAGGATGGCTTGAGGGTGAATAAATCAGGGGCTAATTTTCCTTTTTTGGTGAAAAAATTCATTTGGTCATCATTCTTATGAAAATACCTAAGATATCGCTATCATGTGTTTGTCTTCATGTTTCTTCAGTCAAATGTCTCTATTTGCATATTATTATATCCATATTGGCATTTCCTGAAACGTCATAAGTGAATCACTTCTATGAATCTCACTTGTGGACTTTCTGCGCGAGGTATGAATCAGTGTGTACTGGGCTTCCAGTATGAATGAAACAGAATTGACATGAGAGTGTTTAGCGCTCCATATCGCTATCATCTCCCCATTTTGGGTAAAAATAGAAAAATAATACTAAAGTACTTTGTAACGTAGTTACTTGAGTAGTTTTTAAGCAAACTACTTATTTACTCTTACTTGAGTCATATTATTTTTCAGTACTTCTACTTGTACTCAAGTAAATTATTACTTAAGTAGCAATACTTTTACTTAAGTACAATTATTTAGTACTCTTTCCACCACTGCTCATCCTCACCCTTTCTCTTCAGGGGTCCGCTGAACATCAGCTCTGCGTGCTGCTGAAACTTGTGCCATGCTTCAGGCAGGTTAGTTGCTTCCCAGTTCATTGTGGGCATTGGAACTCCAGCGGTATCCATCCTTGTCAGAGGTGTCAAGTAACGAAGTACAAATACTTCGTTACTGTACTTAAGTAGAGTTTTTAGGTATCTTTACTTTACTCTACTATTTATTTTTTTGCCAACTTTTTACTTCTACTCCTTACATTTAAACGTAATTATCTGTACTTTCTACTCCTTACATTTTAAAAACAAGCTCGTTACTCTAGTTTTTTTTTTTTTTTTTTTTTTTTTCAACGCCAGATAGACTGATTTCGAGCGTCATTGGATGAGGCACAGACACCCATAACATTCAGAGATGTCATTGGTGTGTGGGCTGTCCATCTTTTCTGCGCATGGCACGAAACGAAGTGCACGTTCAAACCGCGGCAAATGTGCCAGAAAGAGATTCAGTTGGCAAGAGCATGTCTGTCGAAATGTCCGAAGCGTCTGAAAGCACAGAGAACGTTGGTAGTAGTTCTAGTGATGGCGACCAGCAAAACCTTCCACATCCCTGGCCTTACCTCAAAGAATTGTTCGAAATCGTCGGGAGCAAAAACGACTCGTGGAGAATGCACTGCAAACTTTGTGAACCAAAGAACCATGTGCTTTTGGCTTTCAAGAACTCGCCTTCCAATTTGAAGAAACATGTAGAGGTAAGCTGTTTTCTTTGTTATTATTATATTAATTCATTTTAGAGTAGGCCTAAGCTAATATTGGTCGATTTACAATGTTTGCTTTGGCTTGGCTAGCATGCCGAGACATGCTTTGGGGCTAACGTTAGCAGTTGCTTAACGTTACTGAAGAGTCCCAAGTTAGCAGGTAACGTTAGCCTGTATTAGTTCGGTCATGTTTGAAAATATGCTGGCGTGTGTTGCTGCAAAGTGCTGTGGGAAACCCTGTAATACTAAGCTATTAATATTCAGTATGTATTAGGGGTGGATTGTATTCGTATTGAACCGAAACGGTACGGGCGTCACGGGTCGGTGCATGAATATAATACACGGAAGAATACACAATATAAAAATAAATAAAACTCGCGTGCAAATTAATTAATCTAATGCGGACCTACTGTTAGATACGGGGGTTCTTTATGGACACCTAATCTGTAGCTCCGAGAGAGAGAGGCGCATTCGAAAAGTCGCCAAGTGTTTACTTATATTTGTGTGTGTGTGTCTGTGAGGCGCGGGCGCGATTGAACAGTGGAAACATTAGAACATACTCCATCACTTTGTTTAGGGCATCATTCAAACTGCAAAGTGTTTGTTACTGTTAATTAATTTTAAGGAAAACAAATATATTAATCTGAAATGTAGCAATTTAATTTTCAATTCATTCAGATACAAAATTACATATCTCAAGGTCTTTTTGTCTTTTTATTAATTTAATTAATAAACTAATTATATAAAACTATTGTCAGTGCACTACAAATAAACTGGTTCTATGCCTTTACTTTATTAATAAAACTTATTTAAAAAATACAAGGCTTAAGTAATTTATTTTCCTTTGGTGGTACAGCCTGAGACATGCACAAGCTTGCATTTTTCTTCTGCATTTTTGTTTTGCTTTTCCCTCCATTGTACCGAACCGTGATGTCTGAACTGAGGTATGAACCGAACTGTGACTTCTGTGTACCGTTCCACCCCTAGTATGTATCAGTGGTACCCACAAGAAATGTGTTAGTTAAGTTAGGTGCTATTCATATCAGCCCTTTGTCACATTTGTTTTGAGTGGCCCTGTTGGTTTCAATGCAGTTTAAATTCAATGCTTTGAGGTCATGCCTATTCTTTCCATTTCCTCACCCAACTTAATGCACTTTTTTTTTTTTTTTTTTTTTTTTTTTTACAATTTAGTCAAGATGAGAAGTGTGAGGAAAGGTGGCCGTCCTAATTGGAAAGCACAGGGAGAAATGTAGCTAGATATACAAAGTATATCAGGATGATAATGTGTGTTTTTGTAAATGATTCAACGATGCATATTTTTCCACAGAGAAAACACCCTAATCATCTGGAGAGATACAAAACTTTAACTTCAAACGCCCTAAGAAGAAAGCCAGAAGGAGCACCAGATGAAAGCCCACCATCCAAGCAAGCTAAGTT
Source organism: Abramis brama (assembly GCF_963993115.1). Lineage (NCBI taxonomy): Eukaryota > Metazoa > Chordata > Actinopteri > Cypriniformes > Leuciscidae > Abramis > Abramis brama. Next base: position 32,592,559 of record NC_139966.1, on the reverse strand, counting down.
ATGGGAAACCAGAAGAGTGTCCCAGGCCAGTTTGGATAAATCAGTCCTCCATTTTATCATAGAAGGCCTTCACCCACCTAATGTAGTTGAGCAGCAGGGTTTCATAGATCTTGTACATCTTCTCCAGCCCAATATTAAAGTGATTTCACGCAACACTGTTGTGAACAAAGTAGAGAAGGCTTCCCTGGAAATGAAAAACAATCTGAAAACCGCTCTAAGTGAACTTCAGTTCATTGCCACTACAACTGACTGCTGGACAGCTTACAGGCGTGGATTCATTGGTGTCACAGCACATTGGATAGACCCCCAGACTATGACGAGATGTTGCGCTGCCCTAGCCTGCAGACAGCTTAAAGGTTCTCATACTTTTTCTGTCCTTGCCAGTGCTCTGAACGATATCCACAGTGAATTTAATATTCGTGAAAAGATAACCCGCACCACAACTGATAATGGCTCAAATTTCGTAAAAGCTTTTAGGGTTTATGGTCAGACTGATGAAAATAACAATTTAGCAGCAGAGAGTGGTAAAGGAGATGATGATGATGATGGTGGTGGTGATGAATATGATGATGAAGAGCAGGATAACACTGAGAGCATGGAGTTTGTTGAAGCTGGAGCCATACTGGATGAGGACGACTGCCTGGAATATCAGCTTCCGAAACACCATCGCTGCGCCTGCCACCTACTCAACTTGGTGTCAACAACTGATGTTGAGGAGGCAAATAGTAACACGGTTTACAAAAGGGTCTCACGCTCAACATTCTCAAAGTGCTGGAGTCTGTGGAATAAAAGTGCAAGATCCACCACAGCAGCAGAGATCATTGAGGAGACTTGCAAACTCCAGCTCTTGAGGCCAAATGCAACAAGATGGAACTCCCTTTTCTTAGCAGTGGAAAGGATTGTGAGAATTGCCAGAGAACATGGAGAACGGGCCATTGCAGCTGTCTGCAGTGCACTGAAGATACCCATGTATGTACCTGCCCTTTTTTATTTTTTAAAAGCTGAACTAAATCTGGTTGGCTGCCAACATTTATTTATTTCTATATATGAAAAACTGTAAAACACAAATAGTCTCTAAAAGTAGTCTCTAATGATTGTTTTTTTTAATAATTAGACCCTTCCAATTGAAGCTGTTCCATGAAATAAATGTGATGATTTTTAATTTTTTTATTTGTTGTTTGAACAGGTTTACTCCTGTCGAGCTTGCCTTTCTGTCCGAATATGCAAAGACTATGAGCCCAGTTGCAAAGGCTCTTGACGTACTTCAGGGAGAGACCAATGTGCAAATGGGATGGTTGGTCCCTACAATAACCCTACTCAAGACTAAGCTCCAGAACCTTCACATTTCTTCCAAGTTCTGTAGGCCATTGATTGATGCACTTTTAGCAGGACTTGAAAAACGATTTGGACAAATGCTTAAAGATCCGGAGCTGATAGCCGCGGCTATTCTAGTCCCCAAATTCAAGACGTGCTGGACAAGTGATGAACAAATCATAAAACTTGGTAAGTGTTGTACTGTTTGCTTTATGCTATTAATAGAGGAAAGTTCTGCATTTGAACTGCAATTGATCTCTAACATACCAAGCAATCCAAATAGCAATATGTGTCCTTGTGTAAGCCATAAGTTGATCAAAATCATTGAGCCATCTTTCAGTGTTGTAATTTCATTGTTGTAATCCAATTCCATGGTTCAATTTGGTCCTAATTTTGTTTTTATATTTCAAAGGCCTTGACTATATCAAAAGATACTTGAAAGACCAAACTGTGGAGAATCAAGGTGAGCGCTCCCATTCTTCAGAGGAGGAGGACTTCTTTTCTGCAATCAAACAGACCAGTTCTCAAGAAAGTGCTAAACAGCTGAAGACTTACCTTGGATGCCCAGGTGATACAGTAGATACACTTAAGTCTTTTCCGGCAGTATGCAACCTGTCATTGAGGCTTAACACAGCACTACCAGCCTCAGCAGCCTGCGAGAGACTGTTTAGTTCAGCAGGACTGATCTTCAGACCGAAAAGGGCACGTATTGATTCTAAGAACTTTGAAAACCAGCTTCTTTTGAAGCTAAACAGAAGATTCTGGTGATTTGTATAGGGTATGTCAATGTATTCTTTCTGTCATACACAAACACAGGAATACTGACGTACACACACACACACACACACACACACTTTCTTTCTTTCTTTCTTTCTTTCTTTCTTTCTTTCTTTCTTTCCCTCTCTTTTTCTCTCTTTCACACACACACACACACACACACACACACACACACACACACACACACACACACACACACACACACACACACACACACACACACACAATCAACACAAACACTCTTTTTGTGTTCCACACAGACTGACATGCACATTTGTTCTCGTCCCAAGTCAAGCACTTCAGGCTACAGAGACTGTTTTGATATGTAGCATTTGTCCACTTTTATAGCCTGTTTTTTTAAGGGAATTATGGACATGTACATCACACAGGCATAATTACAATAATTCTCTCTCTCTCTCTCTCTCACACACACACACACACACACACACACACCGACACAGACAGACACACACACACACACACACACACACACACACACACACACACACACACACACACACACACACACACACACACACACACAGTCACACCAACAGACACACTTTTTGTTCCACATGGACTGACATGCACTTTTGTTCTTGCACAAAGTCCCAAGTCAAGCACTTCAGGCTTCAGAGACTGTTCTGATATGTACCTAGGGTACGCTTTAGTAAGTTACTCCCAAGTTTTTGATGGGACTCAGGGAATAATGCACAAGATGTATACCACTGCCACAAATACACTCACTGCACATACAAAATGTACATTATTGCACTCTCCTACTCTCCTAGTGCCATGTGCAAAACTTTGCTTTTGTTTTTGGTAGTGTTTCTCTGTATACAGCATATGAGTTACTCCATGTTTTGAAGGGGTTTCTTTTGCATAGGTTTGCAATCTCAGTTTGAAGTCTCTGTCTCTCTTTTTGTCCACCCACACTCAAATGTATGCAGTATATTTCTCTCCTTAACACATACTGACAAGCACACTCCTTAATACACAGACACTCAAGTCACAGTCATTTGCTGCTAAAATAATGTTCTGATAGTTTTGCCGGCCAGGGTATGTCTTGAATATTACTACCTCAGTTTGAATGTCTATTTGCATTCCAATAAAGTTTGAGGAAAACATGCCCATCGAGTTTGTTGTCTTTGAGGGCATTGTTTTTGTTTGATATGTTTCACCGTGTCTTGGGATTCATGTAGCACTAATCAGTTGTTAAATTAAGCTTCTATTTCTAACAGTTGTCAATGATACGAGGTCCAACGAGTCTAGTGTTAAGCGTTTTTTTTTTTAGGGGTACTTTATACTTTTTTACTTTAAGTATGTTTTAGAGCCTGTACTTTTTCACTTTAACTTGAGTAAAGAGGTTGAGTTGATACTTCCACTTTTACCAGAGTCGTTTTAAACACCAGTATCTATACTTCTACTTGAGTAACAAAAGTGTGTACTTTTGACACCACTGATCCTTGTTCATATGATCCGTTCACTCTGACACCATGTTATGCTTTCGTTATAATAATGCGTATTCAAGGAGACTCTGGGTGCACGCAAAACTAGTTTTATCATGAGGATTTATTAACTCGACTCAGACTCGCAACATGAGTGTTAACTCTTCAGCAGCATAATACACACACAACTTTTAGAGCCAATCTGCATCAACTTTACTGACAAGTGCTATAGCCAATAAGAACACAGGATACAATGTCTCTGGCATGTGATTGGTTCTTAGTAGAACGTAAGAATACTACACTCACTCGAGGCCCACAGAGAAGGAAATGTATAGTGGAATAAAGTCGTTTTTTGGGGGTTTTTTTGCGCACAAAAAGTATTCTCGTCGCTTGATAAACATAAGATTGAGCCACTGTAGTCACTTGGACTATATTAACGATGCGTTTAATAACTTTTCTGGGCCAGCAAGTTTCAAACCCTTAGAAGCCTATGGAGGAGTGAGCCAGCTCTCAGATTTCATCAAAAATATCTTAATTTGTGTTCCGAAGATGAACGAAGGTCTTACGGGGTTGGAACAACATGAGGGTGAGTAATTACTGACAGAATTTTCATTTTTGGGTGAACTATCCCTTTAAATGATTCTCACTTCAGTTCTTCAGTTCTCACTTTTAACATTTACCCAACCAACTTCATGAGGTGCTGTTTAAATAATGTTAATGGATGAGTTAAATGCAAGTATATAATTAAATACATCTTACATTTACAAAGAAATTCATACTAAAGCACAATGTATATTTATCTCCAAATCCAATTTCAAGCATTTAAATTATTCTCTCATGTATTGCCGCAGGACAGCGAATGTGAGTAAATTTTGCAGGACTGTGATATGAAGAGTGTGCAAACTAATATATTTTCGCAACAGTGTGAAAGTGAATAGCACATAACAGGCACAATACCAGTATAAACTTAAATATCTATGGGTTCAATATGCGTCACATGACTAAACTTACGTCATCGTTTTTAAATACCTCTGGTTTGACAGTCCACACTACAACGCGAAAACTGCATTTTCAAATGTATCCACTTTTCAAAAAAAGCTTTGTCTTCATTAATAAAAACGCTGTCTCAGTGTGGACGGAAGGCCAAAACGGAGAGAAAAATATGCGTTTTCAACAAAAACGTATCAGTGTGGACAAGGCCTAAGGTTGTAGCTAAACTCTGCAGGACAGTGGGTTCAATCAAAAAGCATGTTTAAAATGGATCCTTTCTTAATTTCATGAATATTGGGCGAATACAACTGAATTTTTCTGTTTGTGAAATTATGTCTCACAGAAAGTTTTCAAATTACTGATCTGATCTGATAATTTGTGTGGATTAATTTGCTCATTCAACCAACAAGCTAATTAAATATAAGGTGGGAAATTCCCCATCTAACATTTAACATGTGCCCTGTATGAATTATTAAAATTATGCGCAATACCTGCAAATGTGAAAAGGGTCCCTAGAACAATGCATAAAACAAAAAAACCTACAGAAAAAAAATTACCTTCATAGTATCCCAACAGTACACATTTTAGATGTCTCGTGTATATGACATATTCATTTCAGATCTTGAGAGTTGAATCTGGAGTGTATGATTAGTAAGATGAACAAAATGTAAGTGAAAAATATTAGCCCAAAAAGGTAAACATGTATAATGTATTATTTTGGGGGATTTATGACAGAATCAGTCTTACACATTCAGCCATTACTCATCTAGCAAATGTTTAGTGAAAAATTCTATAAATACTATTGTAGGGATGTAGTGATTACCTGATTTCACAATGAACTGTGACAAGGTTACGGTTATTAAACCATACGAATTTGGAAGCTACGGTTAAGGACAAACAAGGAAAACTAGTTCTTCATGCCACGAGTGTGCTTCGCTCTTGTAAGACTGGAAAAACTGGAAGAAAGGGCAACTCTCTGAGAGAACAAAGGAAATTAACATTTGAACTCACTCTTGTGCACTATCGAGACGTCTCACCTCAGAATCATCCTAATCTACATCTCTTTCCCTCTTACCCATTCCTTCTTTCTCGTGCTGAGATCACCAGAATTCACCCAAGAATCTATGGTTTAATGTGAATAATTTTCATACAGTATTACACGTTTGGTATCATTTGAAATGTCTGTGCGACTGGTAATAAGGTATTTAAGAGTTCAGAGATAACTCGCACACAGAGGAGGGTGTGTCTTCCAGGCAAATGGCTCATAGGTTAGTCGCCATGTCAATATGCTGGCATTAGCTTTTGGATCTCAGAAGTTTGTCTGAGGAAATGTCACCATGGCAGGTAATATCCAGGTGTTTTGAAACCAGCTAAAATTAAGATAAGATAGGATAAGATAAGATAAGATAAGATAAGATAAGATAAGATAAGATAAGATAAGATAAGATAAGCCTTTATTGTCTCCAATTGGAGAAATTCGTCTTGGGCATTCGAAAGAACAATGGCGACACCCAATAACACACACCCAACACACAGTTAACCTACACAACACATGCTCATAATTATCCCATACAGAACTTCAATTAACATCCAACAACCACACACAGTACCCCCCATAACTTTCCTAACATTCACAGAAAACAGAAGAAACCCACATCACATCACTGCAGCAGATACACACACACACACACACACCTTGAAAGCGGCACAAATGAGAATTTATACCTGTTAAGCTTGCAGTTTGGTAACCTTGTAGGTTAACTGCTACCATTCAAGAAATTATAAAAAAAAAAAAAAAAAAAAAAAAAAAGATGTATGGCCAGACAATCAATCAAGCTCAAATAGATTTACAATGTTTTAGACCAGCGAATGTTAGAGATTTGTGTTTTGGGTGCTTAGTTTGTTTTTGTTTAATACATTTGGCCAAAATCTTGTGTTATTAAAGTGCTATGCACAGTCTGCATTGGCTATGACTAGACAACCAATACCAGACTAAAGCCGAAAGTATACTTTTTTTTTTTTTTTTTTTTTTACCACAGTCGAACGCACAGCCTTGCAAAGTATACTTCTTTTGACTCATACACAGGCGTTCGACTCATTATTTTCAAATTAATTTTTATATCATTATTATTATTTTAAATTATTATTGCCCCAGTTTCAGTAAGGAACTCTTGTAATAAAGTAGCAGTGTTTGGGACATATTTTAAGTATCAACCCCACTTAAAAAGATGCAATCTAATCCGGTTTACATGAAATAAGCTTCCGAGCAGGTTTAAGTTACAGTACGGACCACTATAGCAACACTATGACAGCAAGTCCAGGATGAGCACTGAAGAACCAAACAATCCAAGATCATGCCAAACCATCAACAATCAAATCCCACTAACTGAGTTAGCGACATGAAGAATGGACCCCAGTTCCTTACTACCCTTGTATTGAAAACAAGACAGTCTCCAAAGCGTGCGCACCTCACGACTGAGTAGGTGGAGAGATATGAGGTTTATGAGGTTTTGTCGACATGTTAGATGATGCACTGGAGTTATGAGGTTTATTAACAAGCTCTTAGTATCAAGTTCAATTCAGTTTCTGGTATTAGTTATTTACCAGTATGGTTTCTAATCAAGCCATTCTCGGAACGATAATGTTGCACAAGGAACGCATGAACAGAAATGTTAGGGTTTTTTTAGGTTTTTTTTAAGCCCTGGTAAATATATAAATATACATTAAAATGTACCGTTGGAACTTTCTGTCTCGTCCTGGGTCAACTCCGTCCCTTCTTTGCTTCCTACATTTAGAAACTGAAACCATACTTAAACTTGACAACCCAAATACTTTGTTTCTGATAATCAAAAACCTGATGTAGTGTATACCACTGATGCTCACTGGAATTAAATTCATTACATACCTCTTACTCCAGGGACAGACTCAGACTCTTCATTGCCGTCATCACTTACTTCTTCCTCATCTAAATCCAGATAAATTTCATCTATAGAAAAATATATTTGACAAACATCCCCACACACCTGCATTAGTGCACATATACAATTCCTAAACTTCTTTTATCTAAAGAAATGAGAGGTACTCTAAAAAAAAAAAAATTCACCTCAAAAACATATTTTCTGAGTAACCTAATTAGCTTCAAAGTTTTTCTCTACATGTAATTTAGAATTGTCCTGTTACTGTACCATAACATTATTATTATTATCATATCAAATAATGCACATACCTTCGATCTCAATTTCATCAAGAGACTTTCCTTGGAAATTGACAAGAGTTCCTTTCTCCATTGCCAAGAGAAGCTTTGAAATTTTTACAATTTCTATAGTTGCATGGACCCGAATGTCGTGGCCCAAAAAGTTGGCTAGTTGATCAAGCTCATTATCCTTAAGATTAAGAATCTGGGCCATTGTTGCCACCTGCTCACGGAGCTGTGTAGACCGGAGATAGTCTGGGTGCTGTGCACAACACTGACTTGCAAAAAGCCTGATGCAGTCTTGTCCTCTGAAGAAGCTGGTGGGTGAGCACTTTGGTCTTCCAAATAGGAAGGGGTTGTCCCCGTCTACTTCACATGCATCTCTCTTGTCCACAAGTTTTATTGCACTGACAAGTTCAGGGTTTAACAAAATTGCAACTTTTCTACCGTTCTTGCCCATTATTTCCACTCTGCTGAAATGCTTGGACATTTTTTGCTCAAATGGAGATAGACTGATGGCGATATCATCATGGAGCTCAGTCTGGTCTCTCTTCCTGAAACACTCAACTGAAACACTCAAGCGTCATTTTTTAAACCTCTCTTGCACGACATCTATTAAAGATTATTACTTGTGCAAGTGTCACTTTGGCGAGTTCTGCATATGTTTGTGAAGACTCATGATTTTTTAGGCTTTCAAAAGCATCAGCTGATTTTTTCTCTAGGTGCTTGCGGAGAAGCTGCACATCATGTGTGAACGGTATAGTTGATGGTTTGCTGAACTTTGATTTGCTCGAAGTATCAAAAGCAGCATGGGAGACATGTTCTGCCCACTCACTTGAGCACAGTCGTTTGAATCGCTCTGCTGCTTTTGTCATACCATCATCCTCTGCTGCAATGGCCAACTTTGCAATGTCCTAACTTCAGCGCAAGGCTTGGTGCCCTATATGAGTGGCTCTTTTCATCGTAGCCAGCAACATCTTTCACAGCCTCAACGACTTTGTAAAAATTGTTTGTCTTCACAGCATCTTCGAAACTAAATATGGAGTATTTTTTTCTCAAGCTTAGCAAGAGTTTGCCTGAACCTTCTGTTTGATGTATTCGGATTTTGTTGGATCACTTCCATGCTTGTTGTAAAGACACTGACTCAACTGCAGTATGAGGAAATCATTTCGAACTACAGATGAAATGTCATCACTCTTCATGTTTCCCAAAATCTTCCACACCTCTGGAGATATTGCCTGGGAGAATGTTGACTCTGCAATATCAGCCAAAACTAAGACTTTGGCCCTACCAGTTGCTTCAGACACTGAAAACATATTTGAAGGGCATCTCCGTGTATGGCGTCACAGCTCCTTGCAAACAAACAGACCTTTACAGTATACACAGTGCACATATGTTTTGGCACTCCTGGCCACCTTCTAACTTTCAGTGGTCCACTTTTACTTTCCATAACCTCTTTATTATGTTCATAGTTGCCTCTGTTTCGTAATTTCTCAAGTAACCTTTTTCTGTCCTGGGAGTGTTTAGGGAGCAAGAATGCGGCAGAAATTTCTGTCTCACTGTCTTGATGCTTTTTAAAGTGGCGGGCAATTTTAGACTCAGGTTTCTTGCAGACATAACAGTAGTTTTTGTGGGTGTAAATAGTGTTTTTGGAGTTTGGCACATTGTCAGTCTCTGACCGTTCATAAGAAGACACTTCTGGTGTTTTCTTAACTCTGAAGCATCCCAGTATTGTGTGTAGTAGTATGATCATCACATATGAGGTCTTGAGCAGAACTGGATCTGTCACTAACCATTTCTTGCTCAGTGGAAGAACAGGGAATGGGTTGTGGTGGCACACTCTTTGCTCTCATAGAAGACTCTGAAACAGCTGGTGTGGACTTATAAATTATAATATGGTGGATTGCATATATTGACTGATACACTATTATCACTACCGCTATTTTGTCTAGAGTCCGGGATGAAGTCATCAGAGGAAGATTCTTCAGTGTTTTAATCAGCGTAAGGAGAATACTCTTCATCAGAGCAAGATTCTTCAAAACTGGAAAATTCAACATCTGGCTAAAAAAAAGATAACAGTAACAACAAAACTAATAACAAAATGATAACAAAAATAGTGTATGCTACTATGCTTATAGTCCAGCACAGTTTTGATGTAACAAACTTGAAAATGTTTATGTAAAAGAAGGTGATGTAAAATAAATTAACATACCAGTGTCACATTCTTCAGGAAGCAGGTTTTGTGCCATGATCTTGAACATACTGAAAGAATATAAAAATAAGCATGTTTCTTTTCTTTCTTTTTTTAAAAATCATATTACTGCTTATTTTAAAATGCAGAAAACAATAGATATGCCTTGGAAATAATAATGATTTGAATAAAACTGCACAAAAAAACATTTAATAAAAATACCAGGAAATTATAGGACAGTCCATTTAGTTTTCAATACAAAAATGAACACACATACAAACATATACAGTATATGAGTGATGCAGATACTGACATTTGTATGGTGGCCGAGAGAGCTCAATGCGCAGCAACTGAAGAAAACACATGCAAATAGAAAAAATGTGCTTATTGCTCGTGAGCATCCCTATGCCCTGCTCCCTTCAAAGGGCAGACGGTAGAGCTCTTGAAGTGGGACTTTGGAGTGAGCAGGGCACTAGTGTGCCATTATGTAGCTTTTAAAATAAGCTTTTAAAATATGCGTTATATATCGTCGCTGTCTGGCGGAAACCTCGTATGTCCAAATTTTGTCAATTTCATATTTTTTCACAAATCTATGCTATTGGTCAGTACCCACGTGGGTCTGGTATTTTTACAAATTATTAACCAATCTAAAGTGTTGAAAATAGCTTGAGAGCAAATCTCTTAACTTCATTGGACACTTCAACTGTCTGAGAATCCTTATAACTCCACCTCTTCTTCACTTTGCGGGCGGCGGAAACTTTGCGGCATTTTGTCTCCTCAGCCTTCAAGATTGAACGTCTTCAGAAATCCTCGTCGAGCAACGTCCTCTGAGGTAAATGTTTGAGGTAAAATATATTATATATAACAGTTTTATCTCGATCTTGAAGTAATGGTAGTGCTAAGGTATAATGTATCGTTTCTGAGGATGCTAGATTTTTCTTTCTGCTAGGTCTAGCATTGGACGGTAAGTTAGCTATCTTGTTGATTAAAATCTTCCATGGTTTTGTTTCTGACGAGAATAATGAATTTAATGCACACAAATTCCCTGCCTTTGACTTAGTTAGCCACTATGCATTGTTTTTGTCGTCATGTTTGGTGAGATAACTAACGTGATTTTCGTGGGGCTTTAAAGAAAAAAAATCTCGACCCCCGCTAACTTAGTTCTGGCGCTCGTCTGAGGAACAACCTAATTTAATGTAACTTACTATGTCAGGATTGTAGTTTACAATGTTAAGGCACGCCGTCATGTTCAACAAGTAACCTAGCTGCCTTTGTCGTCATGTTCATCATAATCTGTATTGTAAAAAGCGCTATATAAATGGTATATAAAAGGTGACTTGACTTTAAGCAAGCTAGCTGGCTTCTTGCCTCGTTATCATACGTAAACATGCCGTATAACTTAGGGAAACGATCATTTGACCTTTATTCATTTTATTTTTTGCAGCAACCATGTCTGTGTCCTTAAAGGAACTCTGTCAGATGGTCAATGTGCCATATGATCAGGCAAGGGCCCTAATAGAGAGTGAGAGCTCTGATGGAGAGAGTGAGAGCTTTGATGGAGAGAGTGTAGAGAGAGAGGAAGCAACAATGGAGGATACATTGGTGGAGGATACAGTGGTGGAGGATACAGTGGTGCATGCTGGTAGAGTGAATTTCTGAGAGATAATCATGATTTCACATGCCAAAATTTATGAGTTTTATGCAGATGGATTTCACAACAATAGACATTTGTTTAAAAAAATGCTTTTCTGCATTACTGTACAGTACTTTTTATATTATCATGTTTCCCTTTACATGGTATGAAACACATAGGCGTCGATTTCGGTGGGGACGGTGGGTACGCGCACCCACCAGATTTCGTCATGAGTCATTTTGTACCCACCACTTTTAACTTCCGTCCATATTAATTTGACTTTTGGTTCGATTTTTTTGACCGTTTTCAGTGGTTATGAGGAGCAATATGAGAGAGAAATTTGGTAATCATTGTCTGACCCAACAAAAAAACATTATAATATTCATTTTATTTTGTTTTTTTATTATTTTTCGGGAAAAAAACAACGTGTCAGTTTTCGGTTACGGACGTGAGCGCTCTGAAAGCGGCACTAAAAGACTGCTTTAAAACTTTCACAGAGACCTCAAACAGAACAGCTGCCTTTCTTTAAACTGAATTTCGTTTTGTATTAATTATATCTTAATTTTAATCAATGTTTCATGAACCAATTGCCTGGATTTAATAAATAAGAAGTAAATATAGCAGACAATCATGACATTGGAGGCGCCGGCGAGTGAACTGGAGTTCGTCTCATAAATGAACCGAAACTCAACGTATAATGCACATTCACAGCATATTTAGACACATTTAGACGCATTCATAATCATTACTTTTACCGGTTCTTTGTGGCAAGCTTTATGCGTGCGGTCGTGCGCTTGGAATTTCATGTTTTGTTCTATTATAGCGCCACCAAGAGGCTCAGTCCCACCATTTTTTTTATGTGTCCTCAGAGTGAGCCCATACATATGTGTGTCGATTTTGGTGAAAATATCTCAATTCGCTTCAGAGTTATAGACATTTATATGAAAAAACACGTGAAAAAATTACTGACACATGACTTTGATTGGATTTTACTACCCCTTACTATCAATATTTTCGCATTTGGGCATGGGCATTTAGCTATCGACCTATGTTTCCAAACTTCTGACGGCGGTTTCGTCTCGATCGGACAAGCGGTTTCGAAGATATAGCCTAATGTTTTTTAAGCGCTAAATCACAACGCTACACAAACCGTAAGGCGAAACCTAACATGTTTGGTATCGTTGGACTCGACAAGGATTCAGGACTCTAATGAGATGAGTCTCGTGAAAATAAGTCGACCACACCCAAAGTTATAAGCCTTTGAAAAAAAAAAATCACCACTAGGTGGCGCTGTTTTGAAACTTCTCACGCTCCTTCAGGGCATCGTGCTGATGACCCATACCAAGTTTCGTAACAATCCGTTCATGCGTTCTTAAAATACAGCATTTTAGCACAAAATTCAAAATGGTAGTGGCCGACAGTCCAAATGGCCATCAGTCGACTCGGCATGTGGCCCTGAATCTAACGAGACCAATTTTATGATTTTTGGACAAACTTCAGAAGTTATAAGCAAAATTAGCCATATTTCATATCTCCGGACCAGTAGGTGGCGCTGCACCGACATGCAGCATGTAGCCTCAGGTCATGCTTGGGATGACATGTACCAAGTTTAGTCTGAATACGATAAAGCGTTGCGGAGATACAGCCTTACGTCTGTTTTCGCAAGCGCTACGTAAAATTTGTTTGTGGGTTTATCGAAAACGGTTAAGCGAATCATATTGAATTCCATATTTTTTTGTCGGCATGGTCTGTAGATGATCTGGTTAAATTTTCGTGAAAATCGGAGCAACGGCCTAGGAGGAGTTCGAAAAAGTAGCTTTTTTAGAAAATTCTAAATGGTGGCCATATTTTTATGACGGAAAATGACGTCATAGGGTGCAATAGGGTCGAATCGGCATGAGCTCAGAAATCAGAGGAAAAAAGAATTTTGTTGATTGGCCTTACGGTTCAAAAGTTATTAGAGTAAATATGAGTGAAAATTTGGACAGGTGGTGGCGCTAGAGGGAACGACTTAGACAAAATTGGTGTATTTAATGTTGGGACTGTCCTCTATCAGAATGTCAAACCATTACAACTTTCCCACAATCGGTTCTATGGGCTGCCATAGACTCCCATGGCGGAAGAATAATAATAAGAACGGGAACAGATACAATAGGTGCCTCCGCACCTTCGGTGCTTGGCCCCTAATAATGAGGGAGCCACAGGCTGTCGGGCCTAGATGTTCATCAGCAGCATGTGCCAAGTCAGCCAAACATCACTGCAGTGCAAAGGAGAAGGGGGGCTGAAAATTCTTGAAGATCAAAAAAAATTTTTACGGGTCAGCTGGCAGAGAAGACGCGTCTGCAAAGATATGTTTTTGTCTACCCTAGGAATAGGCGAGTGGTCTGCCCTTAACTGGGCAAAGGAGGGACACACGCAAGCAGACACAGAGGGACAAACACACAGCAACGCACGTCGTTCAGTGGCAGGCCATGAATTCATTCACAGCTTTTTTTTTGCAGGACCTCCCAAAGGTGCCCTCACACTACTGCAGATCCACAACATCCAAACAGTATCTGGAACCTGTGTTTCGGTCGATGGCTGATCTGTATGCAATGTATTGTCGTGCTGCAGCAGAGAAGAATGCAACACCTTTGTCAAGGCAAGTGTTCACAGATGAGTTCAAGCGTCTCAACCTAGGCCTTTACCACCCAAAAAAGGACCAGTGCAACATCTGTTGTGCTTTCAAGACCGGCAACTTACCTGATGACGAGTGGCAGCACCACCTACTTCAAAAAGAAGAGGCCCGCGCCGAAAAGTTGTCAGACAAAAGCAAGGCCAGCAACAACACTATGGTCTTATGTATGGACTTACAAGCCCTCCTTTTGTGCCCAAAGCTAAAAGCCTCTGCCTTGTACAAAACAAAGCTTGCAGTTCACAATTTTACTGTGTACAACATGCTGACACACAGTGCCACATGTTATGTCTGGCATGAAGGTGAGGGATCCCTGTCTGCCAGTGAGTTTGTTTCATGCATTGTCGACTACCTCTCTACACACACTGAGCCTGACACATTTATTCTGTGGAGTGACGGCTGCGGGTATCAGAACCGGAATGCAGTTTTAAGCAATGCACTTCTTCAGTTCTCTATGAAGAAAAACAAAGTCGTCATTCAGAAGTACCTTGAGAAAGGGCATACTCAGATGGAATGCGACTCCGTTCACAGCGTCATCGAGAGGCGTCTGAGGGACCAGGATGTTTATCTCCCAGCAGAGTATGTTAACCTGATGAAGAGGGCCCGTGTGAAGCCTCATCCATATGAAGTCAAGTACATCGACCACACCTTCTTCCAGGACTTCACCAAGCTGAGGCTCTGCAAGTCTCTGCGCCCTGGAGTAAGGCCTGGTGACCCAACTGTCCACGATATCAGAGCCATCAGGTAATTACCAATGTAAATCTTATGTCTTATCAATATACTGTAGGCATGACATTATGATGTTGCATATTATTTTATGAAATCTTACAGTGATTATGTTGTTGTGTTATATTTTGCGCTATTAGGTACAACAACAGTGGAACGATGGACTTCAAAATCAACCACTCTGATGACTGGCATCCACATCCAAGTCACCAACTCCGAAACTCCACCTCAGACAGCCACACTCTATTCAGACCGCCTGAAGATCAAAGAGCTGAAATTCAAACACCTCCAAGACCTGAAGGAAGTCATCCCAAAAGACTTTCACAGCTTTTACAACAATTTGCTTCACTAGCTTAGAAACTTGAAACTTGATTACTTGAAACTTCTGCTGAACACAAAGGAAGATATTTTGCAGAATGTCAGTAACCAAACAGTTAACTGGACCCACTGACTTCCATAGTATTTTTTTTCCTACTATGGAAGTCAATGGGTCCAGTTAACTGTTTGGTTACTGACATTCTGCTAAATATCTATTTGTGTTCAGCAGAAGAAAGAAACTCATACAGGTTTGAAACAACTTTAGGGTGATAATATGATGACAGAATTTTCACAGTCAATATGATGGCAATGTAACAACACACACAGAGCCTCACAGATACATGCACACAGACAAGGGCTCACCCTATTCACAAACACAAATACACTCAGTAATGGGCTTAGTAAAGCAAGCCTTGTCTGTGTGCATGTATCTGTCAGGCTCTGTGCGTGTTGTTACATTGCCGTCATATTGACTGTTAATCTGTTAAACTATGATATCAGTTATTTATTATTTATGTAATATCTACTTTTTACTAGGCTTATTAATACTAGACTTATACATGTGCATTGAAGTTTACCACAGTCGTTAGTTTTTGTAACTATTGAAGCCTTTTCTCTTGTCAAAAGGCTCAACGCGACCGCAGACTTTGCGTGCAGATTAAATTCCGCCTATTAGACAGCCTGTTAATCGTTTTATTTTGGTATTGCATCACTTATAGCTCTTAAACGTTTAAAATAGAGTTTAGGAATATGTATGTAACCACAATCATTAGCTTTGATTAGCTCCTAAAGTATTGTCTCTTGTCAAAATGCTCAATGTGTCCGCAGACTTTGATGAACACTGCTGGCAGCAGCGACGTCTGTGTCCGTTCCATTCTTATCAGTGACAGCGTAACCTCGCATCTCCCCGCTCCCAAGTCATAAATCTCGTATCTCCATTTAAACATGATTTTGGGGAAATGTTGTGTTAATGTTGGTACACAACAGTATATGATAGCAATATAAGGTATAATACCAACTTTAACGATACAATGTTTATTAACTCAAAAAATATGCGTTTTTTTTTTTTATTTCCTGAAAAATATTGGTTTTGGAGATACAAGGATTCCGCCCGACAGCGACGATATCTTGTGTGTGAGTGTCTCAACTTTAAAACTTTGGCCCATACATTACCTAAAATTTCTTATGAAAGTTTTCTTTATGAAAATTTAAACATAACATGAAAAAAAATTTACAGTGTAAGTGATGTATAGATTTATATCTTTTCCTCATGTTCTTTTTCTCTATCTTTTTATTTACTTATTTTAGTTTTCAGCTCATTGTTCTTTTCTCATTTGTATTCTGATGACATTGAACATATTGTTAATACATTCTGTATATTGTATACAAGTTGTATGTCATAAACATGTAATCTCTGTATGTTTTGCAACAACAACAACAAAAAGTTAAAAGAAATAAAATGAAATAAAGTAGACTTTTGAGCTGTAAGCACATCCCAGCCAGGTTCGTCACTTATTTGGTTCCCCTGGAAACATTTCCGTTGTGGTCTGTGTTATTTGCAGTGCGTTTCTGTACTTGGTTGTGTTGTGAACTTAGCAACGCGTTTCTGTATTTGGTTGTGTTGTGAGTATTTGGAGCACATGTGTGTTGTGAAACTGATGAAGATGTTTTCTTAATTTGTGGGTGTTTTTTTCTATTTGCATGTTTTTTTATTTATTTGCATGTGAATTTTTCTATTTGCATGTGCTTTCTTCAGTTGCAGTGTGTTGAGCTCTCTCTGTCACCGTACATTTGCATGTAAGGCCAAGCCATTTTTGACTTGACACAGGTCCACTGCAATCTTCACAAGAATCCAAACTGGAGATAACAGCACTGTGAACTTGATGGTGGCACTATAACAAAAAGGATTTATTAAAATAACTTCATATGTTGAACATAGCACAACTTTCATTCTAAAGTGTGGTGTGAATGGGCCTTAATTGTTTACTTCTCTTTGACTGAATGTCACAAAGCATGTCCAGATTGAAAAGTGTGCATATTGGGTCTACACCTTATCCACAATAAAGAAGCTGACACATACCCAAAGCAACATCTTTTCCTCAAACCCTAACCCTAACATGACGGTCCTCGTAGTGGAGAACTGTCCATACATTTCAGGTCAGTGTCATGCCTATCCCCCAACACACGAGTTATGAAAATGAATGAACAGAGCAAGGTACATTTTACTTGAATTTGAGACACAACAACGTCTTTAAGACGACAGTCCACGTCAACCAGTCTAGTATGATGCCCAACCATCCTACACTTAACATTGCCTGTGTCAAAGAGAAGAAAACAATTAAGGAACATGCGCTCACTTACTTTCTCTCTGAGGCAAGGATGTTTACCAATTGGCCACCACAACTAATTCTAGTATCAACCAAAGTCTAAATATCTAGTGTCACTTTCATGGCTACGTCGTGCACAAACAAACATGTAAGGAGGAGGCTGATACATGCAGATCTTGTCTATAAAGTCAAACAAGTCACATACATGTTACATTATAAAGATCAACATACCATTTCCTTTCCAATCTCAAAGCTGAATCTCCTTTTTTTGCAACCATCTTTGATTTGGTCATCTGAAATCAGACAGAGCAATTGTATGCTGTTGCAGGGCTCTCAAGTTTTGAAGACAGGCAAGAGTTACATTCCCCCAAAGGGGGGCGGGTTGTACGTGTTGCGGGAATGGGGGTGTTTCATTAATAATATTAGGTAACACTTTATAATAACTGCATGCTATTAATCATTAGTTAAGCATTACTAAACAGTTAATTCATCATTTATAAAGCATTAATAGACATTAATAAGCAGTTTATAAATACAGCTATAAATGCTTTATTCTTGATTTATAAGCATATCTATAATGTGTTTAATAATTGTATTGTCATACTTTGTTAATTTGATCAATTTATCATTTATAAATGAAGTATAACATTATTTACAAACCAGTTACATTATTTACCATTATTTACAAACTAGGTGTTGTCATTGATTAATAAGATCACTTAGAAAGTGTAAGTAAATGTAGTAGATTCAGGTAGTTATAAAGCATTTAGTAGTGGTCAGTTAACTATTTTGTGAGCTCATCTAAAGTGAGGACTAGTTATGCTTTGTAAAGCATTTACAAAGGAGATTTAAAGGCTCACTGATCTTCTAAACAGAAAAAGGAAACAAACACACACAGTGATACAGAACATAAAAATATTTAACAGCCTTTAAATCTCCTTTGTAAATGCTTTACAAGGCATAAATAGTCCTCACTTTAGATGAGCTCACAAAAATAGTTAACTGACCACTACTAAATCCTTAATAACTACCTGAATTAACCATGAATTAGAGTAGACATACATGTTAATAAAGCATTTATTAACACACTAAGTAACTATTACTATATGTCTGAATAATAATATGTATTTAAACAGTTTATTAATCATTTACTTAAACTTTCTAAGTGATCTTATGAACCACTGACAACTCCTAAATAACTGGTTTGTAAATAATGTAATACGTCATTTAGAAATGATAAATTGATCATTAATAAAGTATGAAAATACAATTATTAAACACATTATAGATATGCTTATAAATCAAGAACAAAGCATTTATAGCTGTATTTATAAACTGCTTATTAATGTCTATTAATGCTTTATAAATGACAAATTAACTGTATACTAATGCGTAACTAATGATTAATAGTGTGCAGTTATTATAAAGTGTTACCTAATATGATTATTAGTGTTTTTGTTGTTGTTATTAATAATTGCTCAAATACCAAATACAAAGTATTTATTCAATTTCCGCGCGTGTGTGTGTGTGTGTGTGTGTGAGAGAGAGAGAGAGATTGAGAGAGAGAGAGATTATGACTGGTGTTGTTTATTGTAAGTGTTTGTTGCCTTTTTGGGCTTGTTGCCTTCCACCTGCACTGTCTCCTCTCCTAATGGGCCTACCCTTTTCACCACCTTCTCTGGGCCAGCATCCTCTAACCTGGCCATTTTAGGGGACTTTCCTCTCAGAGCAAATGAGAGGATGCTTAATTGCTTTTTACCTGACATCTTTGAAAGACAGATGCAATGATTAATGCATCCATGGCCAAGATATAATTATAAAATATGACATGATTTTAAAAATGACCTATAACATCGACTATGCAATACACTTTAATTTATTTAGTGCTAATAAAATTATTAAGCCTATTTGGAGAGAGAGATGTTTATAATGTGCCAATATGTCAGTCATCGTGTGATAACGAAAATATGACTAGGCCTAGACTACTTGTTCTGAGCAGGTGTTGTCAGTGAACAGATTGTAAAACTGTTGGCTAAATTACAGACACTCATGAAAAACTGATGTTAATTATCTGGGAAACATTCTCTAACAGCAGTCAAGTTGTCACTGTTTGTGTCAAACATGACCATTCAAAAAATTATTGTGTTGTGAATTTGTTGTAACATTAAAACAGGAGATCATGACTTTACTCTGTGCTCAAAGTGATGCTCGGAGCTCCAGTGGTTTCCTCTGTGGGTGAACGAAACTTTTGGGAGACTTTATAGCAGAATCACGTGAACAATTCCAGGATATGCTTTTTTTTAATTGGTTGTTGCGTTAAATCTTACCCAGGTACAATAGGGCTATTTTCTGATTGGCTATTGTGTAGCCCCTTTCTTTTTTTTGATTGGCTGATAAGTGGCAGGCTCAACTAAGAATTCCAGGGGAGACGCGCTTGATTGCGGTGCGGCCAGAGAAATTTTGGGCACTGCGGCATATTAAATATAGAGGGTTTTCACCGACATCACGTTCTGGGCGGTAACCCGGATGCGCGGCCATTATGGAGGCACTCGGATGTAAACAACAGCATAGATTGCACAATTTATGTACTACTGAACACACTGTTACACTAATAAACCACGGAAAAAAACACATGGAAGCTGCAAAATCATATAGAGAAGAACTTAGTAAGCAGGAAAGAGCGCGGAATTTTGCCAAACTAAAGTTAATATGTGGTAAAGATCCGAACGAGCTAGCTTATCCCTTACTGCAATTCTTCCTTCTATTTCTTATCCCGACATAGGCTATGTTCAGATTGTCAGTCCAAAAAAGCACATGAAATCCATTTCAAGCTACATCCATATGTGGTTTGAAATCCTATTCAAATCACATATCAGGAAATCCGCTTCAGTCTGAACGCTCTGATCGGATTTTGCGTGGTATGTTACTTTCTCACGCCACGTAAAATGTAAACGTCAGGCGTTGTTATAGGGAACATGCTTAAAGTCGCTGCCGAAACAAGGCTGTGTTGTTGCAAAGTGCCGGACGAGCGGAAAATTATTATTTTTGAAACCGGCGCAGATAAGAGCGTGGAAAAAAAGCTGTGCATACCAGCCTTCTACAGTTCTGCAGCAGGCTCAAGACCATTGCTCAAGACGCAGTAGTCCAGCGCGGCGGCTACACATTTCCATGTTGTAAAATTTAAATAAGACAACATCTCTATTGCAAATGCAAACCCCTCCAACAACGCAACGTCATTGCCATATTGCCAAAGAGCTGCATGGACACACAAATGTGTCTGAACGGATCTGAACAGTTGCGATACACAGTGTGGACATCATTTTAGATCACATTCCAATCGGATACAAAGATAATCGGATTTGGACTGACAGTGTGAATGTAGCCATAGTTAACTATGTCAACATTGTGGCAATTACGGACCCTGAAGCACGACCTGCAGATGGATTCCAGCAGTTGTGGAGTTTTAGTATTGAATGTATGTGTTCATATATTTGCACAAGTAGCTTCAGATCTGGAAATGTTGTAATGAATTGAATTAAATCATCTGTCAATTAATGTTTCAGTTTGCTGAACAATACCTGCTGACAGGAACGATTAGCAGACTATGCCTGAAGCGGTCAGCTCAGCACGCATGAAAGTAGCCTGCACACTTCTTGGATGTCGAGGTGAGTGCTGTTTTAATTCTGTAATACCGTAGTAATATTGTAATGTACAGTATGTCATGTAGTACACCTCTGTAGATGCTATCTTCACTCTGAAAATTGTATTTAATCAAGTAAGAATATCCAAATACACTAATAAATCTCCTCTGCATTTGTATCCCCGTCTCTTGTTCACTGTTCCGTGACAGAACGAACCAGCATAAATGTGGATACAGTGGAATGAGATTTTTTCTCAAGGAGAGGAGAAAGGATCCTCTATTTCTTTGCTGGAGTATTTCGCCAGGTGCGCTCAAAGGACTATGGAGAAGGAGAGGACCACGGCAGACGGCAGTCAGCGGAAAGGAAAGCCTTCACCGCTGGTTCCGAAACGGAGGAGAGGCAAGAACCCCTCCGTGACAGTTCCGGTGGACCCGGGTTTGGTGGTCCCAGTTCCGGTGGTCCCAGTTCCGGTGACCCCGAAACGGAGGAGGAGAAGGAAGACTTCCTCCATGCCTGTCCCGGTGGTTCCTGTTCTGGTGGTCCCGAGTCCGGTGGTCCCGAGTCCAGTGGTCCCAGTTCCGGTGGCCCCGAGTAAGGTGATCCCGAGTCCGGTGGTCCCAGTTCCGGCTGTCCCAGTTCCGGTGGTCCCGAGTCCGGTGGTCTTAGTTCTGGTGGTCCCAGAATTCCCTATCATCAGTCCTGCCATGGCCAGGAGGGCCGTGCATCTCTTCTATGCAGTAACGGTATTGCATGCGTGGAGGAGACACAGTGGGTCTGCCGAGCCTGTGTCTTCGTACAAGATGGCCGCCGCCGAACCTGTTCAGGTCACGTCTGCCCAGCCAGAGACTGTTCACGTCACGTCTGCCCAGCCAGAGACTGTTCACGTCACGTCTGCCCAGCCAGAGACTGTTCACGTCACGTCTGCCCAGCCAGAGACTGTTCAATCCATGGATGCGCCGCCTGAGCCCTCAGTGACCGCGACACTGGCCATTATGGCCACAGCCATGTGGTGTGTGTGGGCTGCGCACACATCTGAGCCGGTGGTGTCTGTTCCTGAGCCGGTGGTGTCTGTTCCTGAGCCGGTGGTGTCTGTTCCTGAGCCGGTGGTATCTGTTCCTGAGCCGGTGGTGTCTGTTCCTGGGCCGGTGGTATCTGTTCCTGAACCGGTGGTGTCTGAACCGGTGGTGTCTGTTCCTGAGCCGGTGGTATCTGTTCCTGAGCCGGTGGTGTCTGAACCGATGGTGTCTGAGCCGGTGATGTCTGTTCCTGAGCTGGTGCCTGTTCACTGGCCGCCCGAGGGGTCGTCTCCGCCCTGGCCGCCCGAGGGGTCGTCTCCGCCCTGGCCGCCCGAGGGGTCGTCTCCGCCCTGGCCGCCCGAGGGGAAGTCTCCGCCCTGGCCGCCCGAGGGGAAGTCTACGCCCTGGCCGCCCGAGGGAGAGTCTCCGCCCTGGCCGCCCGAGGGAGAGTCTTCGCCCTGGCCGCCAGATGGACTGTCGTCTCCATCCTGGTCGCCCGATGGACTGTCGTCTCCGCCCTGGCCGCCAGATGGACTGTCTGCTCCGCCCTGGACTCCCGAACTTTGTGTGCCTCCCTGGCCTTCTGAACTGTCCATTCCCCTTGTCCTGCCCGGGTCTGTCCCTCCCTTCCCGCCCTGGTCTGTCCCTCCCTTCCCGCCCTGGTCTGTCCCTCCCTTCCCGCCCTGGTCTGTCCCTCCCGTCCCGCCCTGGTCTTATGGAGCGTCTGGTAGCCGCTCCGTAGGGAGGGGGTAATGTCACATGCCTGTCCTGTCTTGTGCTGCACATGGGTTTTTTGTTATTTTGGGCCATGTGCTCGTGTCTATTGTCTAGCCCCTCCCATCTTGTTATCTGATTATTGGTTAATTTGTCCCACCTGTCTGTCTCGTTACCCTCCTTTGTTTGTTCCCCTATTTTAGCCTCCTTGTGTTTGTAGTCTGGTGCTGGTTCGTTGTCCGAGTTTCTCGTTCCTGGAGTTCCTGAGTTTTTGAGTTTTGTACCTTGTCTGCTTGTCACTAATAAATCTCCTCTGCATTTGTATCCCCGTCTCTCGTTCACTGTTCCGTGACACAGATTAGAACAATACGCAACCCTGAATGAATAAGTGACCATCTTCACATTTAGTTCATTTACAGTAATATGTCTTAAGTAGCCGACAAACAATTGAGCTGGACTGTGGACACTGAATATACATACATGGTCTAACTACCTGAGCAGTGTTTATGGCTTTGTGAAAGCCTGTGGGAAAGAGGACAGTTGACATGTAGCTCAGTGGAGTTTTGATAAGAGAACCTCTGGCTAACTTCTGCACTGTGCAATTACCATAGTTTCCTATGGCATATAAACACTGATCACCCATGTCAATAAAGTGGGAGACTCTAAAAATACTCCCATCCTTCAAAAGCACAATAGAGTTGTTTCTTTGTTTTGTTTTGCTGTAGGTATGACCATGAACAACCTCTCCATTTACAGCAATTCTCTTGTAGTAATTTACCACAGAGTTTGGGGAAACCTCTCTCACTGTGTGGAGGGCAGCTTGATCACTAACAGACATTAATCTTACATTTGGTGGACCAAGGGCAGTTACCTCAGTGAACTTCGCAAACTTCTTGACATGATGCTTTTCGGTTCTCATTTCATTACAGAAATCTGTAACTTTTGCAGGTGCATTTGTTAAAAATTGCTTTGCTAAATGGGGAAAAGCTCGGGAAAACAGAACTTGTTTGCATATTTGTTGTGGTACAGCTTGGCTACTTTTTACTTGTTTCAGGAGGTATCCATTGAAATCTTCAAACATAAAGACTGAGTGCACCCACAAAGGACCACAATGCACAACACTTTTGCTCAAATGCAGAAGTGAATGAACATTGAATGTCATGTGCTCTTCCCCATACAGCGACTGCACACCTCCAACAAAGTACACTAATGCCTCATGGGCATGATTTATCTGTTCTGTATTTATTTCAGATCCCAACAGAATGCTTATGCCCTCTATCAGTAATGCCCAATGACAGTGATACTTCTGTGGAAGTATGCCTTTTAGAACTGGCAAGCTATAGTACAGAAGCCAGTGTTGCCACTCATGGGCTTTCCAGAATTTGCGTTCAGTCAGAGATCTTGGAACTCGAGCAACAATACCTGGAGGTTTTATAGACAAGAGGTGTCTGTCCAAGATAGCTGTTTGTGTGCCAATGTACCATGGCTCAGAATAGTTTTTTGAATCGATCCATAAAGTTGCCATTTGTCTGCACACGCCAAGCAACACACAATGCATATAGTCAGGGACCATCCCATTGATTACATCAAAGTTTGGTAAATCTACAATGGCAGATGGGCCCTTTATGCCCAATATTGTTGTCCCTTCTCTTTCAGCAATTTTTCCTATCTCTACTGTGGTTTTATGATTTCTGTCACTTGGTTTTTCATCTGCACATGTGTAAACCCTTGACTTTCCTTTTCCTTTCCTCATCTGCACCCCAGGGTGAAGGCAGACTCCGCAGCCATATTCACCATTAAATTGCTTAAAATTTTGTAGTAATGGCCTTGCTACTGCATCACACACACAGCACAATGGGTGCACCTTCACGTGTCTCCATGACTGATCACTAGGATGTTGCCACTCAAAGCCAGCTTGTGAAAGATTGGCACATTCCTCTACAAATGGTTGGAAGTAGCAGGTCATGTCTGGCTTTTTTGCTCCAAACCATAAAGCACATAAAAGCACATGCTTATCTCTACTCTCAGGGGGTATCTCATTAACACAACACAGTATAGGCCAAATACTAAATTTAGAGGACTGAAAGACTGGTACACCATCACAATTAAATGTAAGGGAGAGGAAATCCTCTTCACTGTTTGATTTCAAGGTCTGATATAAGGTGCCATCACATATATCACTTATTACATGCCTACTACTGTCATCAGGACGAAAACAGAGATCGTGCATACCTTGATTCTCAAGAACATCCTTCAGTTGATCCTTTAATGGAATACTGATAAAGAAATGTCCTTCCTGTAAACTGTCTTTTACTGTTATGGATGAGGAACATGACACACATGTAAGTGTTTCTTCTTGTGATTGTGAAGTGCCAAGGTACTTAGTACATACTCTTCAGTAATGATGGTGTTTTAATTGATCTATAATACCAGGTAATGGTTTCTCCAAAAAATACTTGCTTGCTGGTACTGCATTTTCCCAGCAGAATGTAACTTTAGAAGTTTCAGCAGGTCTTCCATCAATACACCAGTAGTGTTGTGTCTCAATGCAAAGGAGAAAATAGAGATGCAACTTTGCCCTTCCGTTAGTCCATGAGAGTGGATATCATCACGTATTTCTTGAGGGGCATTTTCCTAAAATTACAGAAAAAGAAGCACCATATTAAAACTTATAAGGTTCTGCTTTACCATAAAGGTAACCTTGTTTTGCTCTACTGTACTTAGCACAAAAAATTTAATGGAAGCCACAACACATGCAAGAAACAAACAAAAAGAGGAAAGACAGACAGTGTCTGTACACATCTAAAGCCCTCTTTAGATGCCTCTGTTTTAAATAATTTTAGACCCATTTCCAAGCTGCCATTTTTATCTAAAATTTTAGAAAAAATCGTTTCAACTCAGTTAATCTCCTTTTTGAACAATAATGACATTTTTGAAAAATATTAATCAGGTTTCCGTTCCCTGCATAGTACTGAGACTGCTCTGATCAAGGTCACCAATGATTTACTGCGTGCAGCTGACTCAGGAATGTTCTCTATTTTAATTATTCTTGACCTCAGCTCAGCTTTTGACACTGTGGACCATGATTTTTTAATTAGCCGTCTGAAAAACTATGTTGGTATCAGTGATGTGGCCCTGGATTGGTTCGTCTCCTATTTGTCAAATAGGTCATTTTCTGTGATCCTTGGAGAAGCCTCCTCCTCTCATGCTCCTCTATTTTGTGGGGTCCCCCAGGGGTCGATTTTGGGGCCACTGTTATTCAACATATACATGCTTCCCCAAAAAATCATTCAGACTTATAATATTGATTTCCATTTTTATGCAGATTACACCCAGTTGTATGTCCCGTTAAGGCCTGGTTCTTCCAATGTCTCTGGCATTCTCTCTTGCCTCACTGAAATAAAAGCCTGGATGTCTAACAACTTCCTGCAGTTAAACGACACAAAATCAGAAATAATTGTATTTACCTCCATCGGAACCAGCAGTGGCTACATCATAAAAACCTCACCACTAGCCTGGGTGTCTTCTCAGACAACATTCAGAAAGAAGCTTGCACCCTTGGTGTCATTTTTGATTCAGAGCTGTCTTTTGATGCCCAGTTGACAGAAGTAGTGCAGTCCTGTTTTGTCCAGCTGAGCAGCTAACTAAGATTAGAACATGTCTCTCCTCTGCTGACTTATGGGCCTTTCAGACAGACTGCGACGACCACACTGCTGCGCTGTGAAACCCATTATTTTCAATGGCTTGCGCCGCGCAACAGCGGTTTGTTGTTGCGTCCAGCAAAGCCCAAGCACAGCACAGCGCACTGCTCGGCGACCTCGCGCACACGCCGCGGTCAAAGTTCAAAATAGTTGAACTTTTGCGCTGAACTCGGCGGTTTTGCGCTGAGCCCCGCAGCCAGCGCAGTGCAAATCGCTTCCTATCTGAAAGGGCCATTAGAGAAGGTCATCCATGCTTTTATTTCCTCAAGACTCGATTACTGCAATGCTCTGTACTCTGGTATCAGTAAGGGAAGAATTCATAGATTACAGCTCATTCAAAATGCTGCAGCCATATTTTTAACTGGCACTAAGAGGAGTGACCACATCACACCAATCCTCGCCGCCCTTCACTGGTTACCTGTGAGTATTAGAATTAATTTTAAGAATTTACTACTCGTTTTTAAAGCCCTGAACGGACAGGCTCCTGCCTACTCTTTGATTTGATAACTCCCTACAAGCCGGACCGATGCCTAAGATCCTCTGGCAGGGCACTACTAGTGGTTCCAAAGTTTAGTCTTGTCACTAAAGGTGACCGAGCCTTTGCTGTATGGCATTTTTATAAACATTATATTATTGTTGTTATTGTATTTTCTGATTTTATTGTTGATTTTTCATTTTCATTTACATTTTTAAGTATGGATCATGTTTGTTTCACTGTACAGCACTTTGTAACTTGTTTTTGAAAAGTGCTATACAAATAAAGTTATGATTATTATTATTATTATTACTATTATTATTATTACTTCCATGAGCTGCAGAGATAATCTGTGCATTTTGTCATAGCATTGTTTGTCTCGTGATTATTTAATGTCATATCAAATTATGTAATTAACTTCATAAATGTGTTTACTGTAGTTTTGTCTCACCTGCTCCAATGTGAAAGGTTCTGCTCTCTGCTCTTCTCTTTGGGCATCTTCATCACTTTCCTAGGAAGGATACAAATCAACAACTTGTTAGATAGATAGATTAACAGAGTGATAGAGAGAGAGAGAGAGAGAGATACATATAAATAGAGGGACAGAATACTGTAGTTTTGTCTCACCTGTGCCAATGTGAAAGGTTCTGCACTCTGCTCTTCTCCTTGGGCATCTTCATCACTTTCCTAGGAAGGACACAAATCAACAACTTGTTAGATAGATAGATAGATAGATAGATAGATAGATAGATAGATAGATAGATAGATAGAGTGAGAGAGAGAGAGCAAGAGAGAGAATACTGTAGTTTTGTCTCACCTGTGCCAATGTGAAATGTTCTCCACTCTGCTCTTCTCCTTGGGCATCTTCATCACTTTCCTATGAAGGACACAAATCAACAACTTGTTGGATAGATAGATTGACAGAGTGATAGAGAGAGAGAGAGAGATACATATAAATAAAGAGAGAGAATACTGTAGTTTTGTCTCACCTGTGCCAATGTGAAAGGTTCTGCACTCTGCTCTTCTCTTTGGGAATCTTCATCACTTTCCTAGGAAGGATACAAATTAACAAATTATTAGATAGACAGGAGTACACGCGCGAGAGATCACTTCCGGGGCTTTCCGGCGCTTGCGCAGACAGAAGCGCCCGCGCCCTCAGAGTACTTGGACGTGGCTGTGGTTAAAAGAGGTAAAATTATATACTGTTCGTTTTCTCAAACAAACTGCTCGTTTCGTGTCTTAGGCCATCAATGTGTACTTACATTTACGAGTCATTAAATCATGTTTAATTTGGACTTCTCTGTGCATGCTCTTTGAGGTGGTGACCATAGACCTGCATTATATGACTGACAGACAAGAACGGTTTGACCAAAAAATATCAAAATTGAAAATACTGTGGAAACAAAGACATCCACATCTTGGATGCCCTTGAGGTAAGATAAAACATATCAAAAATTAATTTCAAAGTGAACTATCCCTTTAACAACACAGAATTGCGATACAATCACATAGGAATTTCACACATCAAAGTTGTTCACAACAGATATGAGCTGCAAATATATTTTAAATGCAAAGGTAAAATAGTTAGTAATAAGTATCATCGTATAAGCTACATAACTTTTACAATGTAACTATCACTAATAAGATCAAGAGGACATGAACCGGATAACACTTACATGTTGTTGCGCAGTATGTTTTTCGATGTCAGTCAAAGTTCTGTTGATTTTCCTAAAGAAACAGTGGACAGTAACGTTATGGTAACTAACGTTAACTGGGAACGAATCACTGCAACCTTAATGAAGAACTCGGGTCAATTTTAACATTAAAGTCCGCGTGAACCGCAAGTTGCAAACGACTTTTCTCCAGTGTTGTGACGTATTTCCCAGTGAAAAGGAATATTGAACAGAGGGCAGGGTTTTACTCTAGCGCTCCTCCTCTCCATCTCTCGCTCATAACAGACTAACGGTTTGAGGGGAGTGGTTAAGCGTTTCCCAACCCAAGTCCTCAAACCTACGTCATCAGGGAAGGTCCTCCAATGCAGAGGGGAGGGGCATTTTCAGATTTTGATTAAAGATTACGAAGCCAAAACATTTTTTTGTGTGGATTGACTTGCATGGATGAATTGTTCACCACAAAACGATCAATTTAGGCAAACAAAGTAAATATGGTCAATTTTGATTTCATGTGGACTTTAAGCTCATTTTTTTTAAATTTGAAGTGCTGTCAGTACAGAGAACAACGACAAAAATTGGTGTTTCCTACACCATGTTATCCTCTTTTTAAAATTTGCACCCTGTTGACTTCAATGGGGCACGTTTAAACCTGCGATAACACGGAGGATAACACGGTGTAGGAAACACCGATTTTTGTCGTTGTTCTCTGTACTGATAGCACTCCAAATTTACAAAAAAATTAGCTCAATGTTAAAATTGACCGGAGTTCTCCTTTAACCAAAAGTTACGAGCTGGATCAGGAAACAGGTGTAATTTAGTACAAACCTTTTCTTCCATCTTGTCAAAGTACGTATAGGAACATTTTCTCTCAACCAAACCTTTTCTTTCGTGTTAGCAGTAACGTTGTGCTTTATTTTCGACATAGTTACTAGTATAAATGTCTATTAGGGTTGCTGGTGAAGCTAGCTAATGTCCTTGTCAACACGATGTGACCATTTTACCGCTAGAAAGTTACCGGAAACTTCAGCTAGCTAACGTTCCCGTTCCTCGAAAATAATGACTACAGAGCAGTGCGAGGTTGTGGGTAATGCGCATGCGCAGGGCCGCTAGATAGATAGATAGAGAGAGAGAGAGCGAGTACACTGCAGAACACCGTAGAGGGACATGGAGGGAAAAAAGTAGAAGGTTGAAAAAGAAGGCATCTTTTGAATCACGACCGACGAACGGCCAACAGACAACATAGTTTGGTGAATCTAGAGTGAACATTACGATTTAAGCTTCAATGTTTGAGCTTAAATTTGAAATACATTTATTTAAGTAACAACTGATTTTTTTAATGGCGAACGTTAACTGGTTTAACATTACATGTTACAGTTGTAGTTAGCTAAATTAAGTTAGCTCACAGTCACTTTGAGCTTATATTACCCAAAGTGGTGCATTTTAGCAAGATTAGTTAAGTTAACGTTAATTATCCTTATTTTTAATAATATTTATATGATAATAACACAAGTGTAACGTTGGATGAGTCTTAGATTATAACAGATCCAGTAACGCATTGGCAGAAAGGCAAAGATAACATGGCAAAGTTAACATTTTTTCAATGTCTGCATAAATATTTGGTCTCCACCATTTTATTTTCATGTCAATATTACAGAACCTTTGTTTTTGATTCTAAGGTTTTTAAACCAGTAAATAGAATGATTATTTATATGTTTACTACATTTGGTTGCACAGCCTTTGGCCAAAATATTCATGTTCAAGAACATCTTGTAGTCAGTAAGTTAACGTTAATGTGCTTTCAGTATTTCTCTAACGTTACTGTCTGTTAATAGGAAACACCGGACCCACCGGACCCTTTCTGGTTGGTTGTAGGCTATAGAGGCACCTGTCAGGTAGGACTGGGCTAACGTTATATGAAAGAAATTAATATCACAAGAATCATAAAGACATATCACATTATCTGCTCACCTCTATTAAATCACTTAACCTATCAATAACCTAATCTGCAATTTTCAGATTATATTCCTTTGGATATTTCAAATCAAATTTAGAAAGAAATGTGTTTAATATGTGCTTGATATTATCAATTTAGACAACAGAATTGTGTATCACAATATATTCAAAATGGGTCTAAAATTTCATTTTGAGTGGCAATAAAGTCTTAAATATAACTTGCCTAACCCTGCAGATACCTAATAGTAGAAGTGTTTTTTGTCAGAATACTGATGTTAAATGTTAGCTTAATAACAGTTTCTGTCTGCCAGTCATTTATTGATTGCTAAGCCAAACAATGATTTTTATTTATTTGATAATTTTAGAACACATGGAGAGGAAGTTTGCAGTGGTGCGGTGGAGTGAAGGGGAGGATTTTGGGAAGCTCAGTGACATAAAAACTGATGCCATAAGGGGGTATGATGATTCCAAGATGGACCAGGATGGGAATCCCTTTGCCACCTACTCAGCCGTAATTGAATGGCGCCATGGGAGGAAACAACGAGGAGGCTGGCCTCACTACAGAGGCACTGTCATTTTTGTTAGTGGTAAGTTAAGAGTTACTAACTTACTCTAATTCACACAAACACAAGTACTATGTGGTTTTGACGCTGTAGTGCCACAATCAGATGTCATCTGACAACTATGTCAAAAATGAACTAAAAATTTAACTATGTTAAAAATGAGATGAAATAATAACACTTTGACAGTTGAAACCAGGTTGAATAAAGCTTTTTGAATAGTTGTTTATGTCAGGTGTCATGTATTATGCATACCCCCCTGAATATTTGCGTAGAGTATACATAGTGTGACGATGCAGGGTTGAATCAACGGAGGAAGCAGGATCCAAAAGCAACGGATTTATTAAATAAACTAGAAACAAGACAGACTTAGATAAAGGGAACAAGACACGGGAACAGAACAACCAAACTAAAACAACATCACAAATGACAAGAACCCACAAACACTGAACCAAGACACAGGGTATAAATACAGTGACTAACCAGCTAAACAAGATAACAAGGGGGGCGTGACTAAGAGAAAACACCTGGGGATACTAATAAACTAGAAAAACTACAAAGGACTACAAAACCTGACACAGAACAGGAAATAACTAAAGTTCACACAAGACGAGGGAAACACAAGACAGGAATCATTACATAGCCCCCCACTTAAGGAGTGGATTCCAGACACTCCTCAAAAAACAATAGTCCAGGAGGGTGGTGGATCGGAGGCGGAACTGGGGGCTGGATGGAGGGCCAGGCCCATGGAACGGAAGAGGGCCTGGAGACTGCGACAGGACGAGAGACCAGGGTGGAGCAAGCTGTGCAGGCGACCAGGGCGGAGCAGGCTGTGCAGGCAACCAGGGCGGAGCAGGCTGTGCAGGCGACCCGGGCGGAGACGACCCTTCGGGCGGCCAGGGCGGAGACGACCCTTCGGGCGGCCACGGCGGAGACGACCCTTCGGGCGGCCACGGCGGAGACGACCCTTCGGGCGGCCAGGGCGGAGACGACCCTTCGGGCGGCCACGGCGGAGACGACCCTTCTGGCGGCCACGGCGGAGACGACCCTTCAGGCGGCCAGGGCGGAGACGACCCTTCAGGCGGCCACGGCGGAGACGACCCTTCAGGCGGCCACGGCGGAGACGACCCTTCAGGCGGCCACGGCGGAGATGACCCTTCAGGCGGCCACGGCGGAGACGACCCTTCAGGCGGCCACGGCGGAGACGACCCTTCGGGCGGCCACGGCGGAGACGACCCTTCGGGCGGCCACGGCGGAGACGACCCTTCGGGCGGCCACGGCGGAGACGACCCTTCGGGCGGCCAGGGCGGAACAGGAGACCACCCCTCTGGCGGTCCTGGTGGATCGGGCTGGTCCGGAGGTGTATTGCCCCCCCCCCAAATTTTCTTGGGGAGGCTCCCCGGTAAAGAGTCCTGGACCAGCGATGAAGAGGGCTTTGAGCTGGGCAGGACCAGCGGCGAAGAGGGCTTTGAGCTGGGCAGGACCAGCGGCGAAGAGGGCTCTGAGCTGGGCAGGACCAGCGGCGAAGAGGGCTCTGAGCTGGGCAGGACCAGCGGCGAAGAGAGCTCTGAACTGGACGGAACCAGCGGCGAAGGAGACTCTGAACTGGGCGGGACCAGCGGTGAAGGAGACTCTGAGCTGGGCGGGACCAGCGGTGAAGAGGACTCTGAGCTGGATGGGACCAGCGGCGAAGGAGACTCTAAGCAGGGCGGGACCAGCGGTGAAGAGGACTCTGAGCTGGGCGGGACCAGCGGCGAAGGAGACTCTGGGCTGGCGTGAAGTGCAGGCTTGGCTGGACTGGCGTGAAGCTCTGGATCATCGGAAGTGACGTGAACAGTCTCTGGATCAGCAAAAGTGACGTGTTTAGTCTCTGGATCAGCAGAAGCGACGTGAACAGTCTCTGGATCAGCAGAAGCGACGTGAACAGTCTCTGGATCAGCAGAAGCGACGTGAACAGTCTCTGGATCAGCAGAAGCGACGTGAACAGTCTCTGGATCAGCAGAAGCGACGTGAACAGTCTCTGGATCAGCAGAAGCGACGTGAACAGTCTCTGGATCAGCAGAAGCGACGTGAACAGTCTCTGGATCAGCAGAAGCGACGTGAACAGTCTCTGGATCAGCAGAAGCGACGTGAACAGTCTCTGGATCAGCAGAAGCGACGTGAACAGTCTCTGGATCAGCAGAAGCGACGTGAACAGTCTCTGGATCAGCAGAAGCGACGTGAACAGTCTCTGGAATGAGAGCTAATGTGGGAGTACCATGTTTCTCTTCCGTGATCCCCACAGCATATCCCGAATCACTCAGCTGCAGGGCCAAGTTAATATAAAGTTCTAAAGTGCCGTGGGGAGAGTGCAGTGGCATGGTTGACCCAAGTGGCTCTGATAGTCCCCCTCTAAAAAAGATCATGAGGCACATAGGGTCAATAGGGGTAACATTTGCCAGATTGATAAACTCCTGTACGTATTCCTCAATGATCCGGTCTCCCTGACGGAGACACATAATCCGTCCTACAGGATTCCTGGAGATCATTGTTGCTGGATCCTCGTTGTTTGGTGGGTTCTTCTGTGACGATGCAGGGTTGAATCAACGGAGGAAGCAGGATCCAAAAGCAACGGATTTATTAAATAAACTAGAAACAAGACAGACTTAGATAAAGGGAACAAGACACGGGAACAGAACAACCAAACTAAAACAACATCACAAATGACAAGAACCCACAAACACTGAACCAAGACACAGGGTATAAATACAGTGACTAACCAGCTAAACAAGATAACAAGGGGGGCGTGACTAAGAGAAAACACCTGGGGATACTAATAAACTAGAAAAACTACAAAGGACTACAAAACCTGACACAGAACAGGAAATAACTAAAGTTCACACAAGACGAGGGAAACACAAGACAGGAATCATTACACATAGGGTATGCAAGTATACAAGTATATGAGCAATGCATACAGAGCATGCATGCAGTGCTTGCACTTATTTTGGAGCACACATCACTAACTTCAAGTATATTTTAGTGTTAGTGTCTTAGTGTTACAAGAGGGTGATCTGGTGTAATCAGCTGTTTGAGTATAACTCTGGTCTATTTGCTTTTGTTTTCTAGCTACTCGTTTTGAGACAATCCGTAAACTGAACTCACTGCTGAAGGAAGAAGAACCTACAGAGCTGACAAAGAGGGCCTCAGTGGCCCCCCAAAAATATGGGGACGATTCAGATTGCTCAACTGATATTGAAACTCAGTCTCAGCAAGCAAAGGTGACGTTAATTTACTTTTAGCTCCTATGCAATGACCATATTTCCCAGTGGTACAATGTACATAGAATGTGTAAGGAGTTGGCACTATTGTGTAATAGGCATTACTATCTAGCTAAATCTGTAAGGATTCTTGATTCTTGATATTGATTCTCTTGTACATAATGGCTGCTCAACACCAGCAATAGCTGTCTTTTTATTTTGGTTTTGTTTTTTCCTATCTCTTGACACCCAGAAGTCAAAGGCTCCTAGGAGGACAGACCCTGCAGAAGAGTTTCTTAAGCTATATGGTCAATCACAGCCTTCTTCAGATAATCACAACAGTCCGACTCAGACTGTGGTTGAATTAAAGCAGGAGATCAAGGACCTGAAAGAAGAGAACGCGAAGTTGAAGGAGATTGTTCTTCAAGGTATCATTGATTCATATCAAATATTGAACCATCAGACAAGTAATAAACCTTTCTCTAAATGACTGTAGGCTGAATTGGCTGTATTGTCATAAAGGAGTGATAATAATAAATTATTTGTTTTTGATGTACTGTGTCTAGATGTGCCAGGACTCCTACTGAGCTTGAGGAATATAATAGATTCGGCTGCACCTCCTAAGAGATCCAGGGTGGAGCCTACCAAAGCATTACCAGCCCTTCCAGGGTCTCCGCAGTCCAGGTCCAGTTCTCCATGTGCCACTTCGCTGTCCCTCCCCAGATCTACGCTGTCCAGTTCCACATCTGTGTCTCCATCCCTGACTGCCTCCCAGTCTTCTAAGGTAATTGTTTTTTAAAGAATAAATAAATACAGCATATGAAAAAATAGATCTACTGCTTGCCAGACTTGCTTTTAATTCAATTCAATTCAATTCAATTCAAATTTGCTTTATTGGCATGAATGTAACAACAATATTGCCAAAGCGTCCCACAAACCACATAATTAAACAAGTAATTGCAGTGTAAAGTAATGAGTATGGCAGATCTAATGTGCTTATATGTCTAAAGTCTGTTGGGCTGAAGAAGTCAGACATACTGGTATTTAAAACTTTAATGCTCACCTTGTGTCCAGGTTGAGATCCATCCTGGGACCGGAGTCATGGTTGAGAAACTGGCGTGGGCCTATGCCATCAATGCCAATTCGGCAACAGTCTTTGTGAGGCATCTGCTCACCGCAGTCTTTCCAGTGGAAATACTGCTGGTGAGCAATCTTCGGGGGAACAAACGAGGCGGAGGAGAGGCTCGTCAACCATTAGACAAAAATAAATTGGATGCCATTTACAGTATGTTTTCTTCTTTTTAATGGGTGTTTGACCAATAGTCTCTGCTTTTGTGTGTTCCCTGATTCCAGCCTACTGTAATAATTTTTGCATTGTTTTTTTGTTCATGTTTAGGTGCAACTCTTGAGAAGTGGCCAGGGACCCAGCTTTCCAGCATTGGAAGTACGATCAATGCCAAGATTACAGAACTCCGGTCAAAAAGTAAAAATGCTGGTGTGTACACAGCTCCACATTAAACTGTTTTGTTTGCTCTGAGTTTCACACAGGTGTGTCACATAGTCCTTGGCCCTGGGGCAAAACAGGTTCTAACTACTGTCTACTGAAAGTATTTACTGCTTATAGTGCCTGTTTATTCTGAGGTATCCAGTGTGCAGAAGAACAAAACTGGCATATATGTAAGCCATTAAGGCATTTTAAGTTTACATTCTAAAATGTTTTTGTTTGTGTACTTTGCAATTTCAAAATCGAGTATACTCATAATATCTAAGTAAACAGTATAGGCAGTATTAGCATTATGCTCAGAGCGATTGATTGCACTTAAGCCCCATGCCTCGTTCCTTGAATGTGAATACACCTGTTTGTATTGACAATGTTTAGTTGTTGGTGACACTGTTCCCATGTTAGAATAGGAATAGGATAAGCATGTGCTCCTCAGGTTTGTATGCAGGCTTGTAGTGTGTGAAAATATCAAATTGTGAAAGATATTCCTATGTAGTCACAAGTTCATTTAAATCTAATATTTGAAAACATTGTTCTTAGGATTAGGGTTTACTGCTGTCAGTACTGTAATCACAGAAGAGTTTAACTGTTAATAAAGACTATTGAAAAGATATCCTAGCAGCTTTGTTTTTAATATTACGGATGTATTCGGACTGCATTTATGTCATTGTGTGGTAGAAAGTAGTTGATCTGGGTGTTGACCAAACCCTTGCCAGTTTTAACTCTGCTTCATCAAATGTTTTTGACTGTAGAAACTCATATGAAATTATATAATTTCATACATAAAAAGTATGTTTTTAATGCTGCTATGTTCATTGGCTGACGTAAGAATTTTATTTAAAAAACATAAAGACAGCATAGTTTACATGAAAATATTAATAGACATTACATACAAAAAACCTATATAGAATGGTATATATTCATATATAA
Source organism: Abramis brama (assembly GCF_963993115.1). Lineage (NCBI taxonomy): Eukaryota > Metazoa > Chordata > Actinopteri > Cypriniformes > Leuciscidae > Abramis > Abramis brama. Next base: position 32,555,565 of record NC_139966.1, on the reverse strand, counting down.
AAAGTATATGCTTTTATACATACATGGACATGTTACTTGGCTGACATATAACAAACTTATAAAAACATATAAAGAAAGCATAGTTTACGTTTAAATTAGATATACTTTACGCACAAGAAAGATGTATGTAATTGTAAATATTAATATATAAATTTTATATGTCTTTATAACTAAGACATGTTTTACATAGTAATTAAAAATGCAAAAATGATATGGAACATATACGAAAAACATACTTTGCCATGTACTATCCTTATAAACAGCATATATATTGTTTGTTTGATTCATACTTAATTCATATAATTACGTTGTATGAGAAAAATGCGAAAGTGGCCACTTTCATGAGTAAATCATAATATGAGACATATAGCTCGCATAAGACATATAATGCATATAAAACATAAACATTTACTATTGTAGGCAATAGGAAATTCTTACAAGTTTTTTCTGTTTCTTTTCCATATGGGATCCTACCCGTTTATTTCATACTGGTAGAACAATCTGATGGGGTATTTTGCACTGTAAAAGTATCCTACCCGTTTATTTCATACTGGTAGAACAATCTGATGAGGTATTTTGCACTGTAAAAGTATCCTACCTGTTTATTTCATACTGGTAGGACAATCCGATGGGGTATTTTGCACTGTAAAATCATCCTACCTATTTATTTCATACTGGTAGGACAATCTGATGAGGTATTTTGCACCGTAAAATCATCCTACCCGTTTATTTCATAGGACAATCTGATGAGGTAACGTTTGCACTGTAAAATCACCCTACCATAGCGTAATAAGAATCTTCGGCAAAGTTACACTGAATTATTTTATGTAGTCACAGACGCGAAGCAGAAACGCGCAGTAGGATTTTACGATGTGGTAGGATGAACCGATAGATATGGCTATAATTTTGCGCTACGGTAGGAAAATCTGACAAGGTAGGACAGATCGACAGAACACCGGCAAAGCGCCATTGTGCCTGTGTGCAGTGTGTGCATCTCTACAGCTCTGATTAGGACTACTGACACCATGTAAGTAAATAATGTCTTCAGTTGTTGTCCCTCCTTGCTATTCTACATGACGGCAAGATTTTGAAAAGACTTTGGCTTGTTCCCTAATGTTATCAGTCTCCCAGTCGTTCTCCATAGTCAAGCCACAAACAGTAGGAATCTAGCAGAGTATGGTTTGCTCCTCCCTCTTATGACGTCATCACCCAGTTACTGTAAAAAACACGCTACCTTTGAAGAAACCCAAATAAATGTTATTTTAACGCATTTTAAGACAGAAATGTTTAAATATAATTGGTTGTGGTGGTTAACCTGCAATTTACACTCTAAAGATTTATCATCAGCCAATGAGATTGTGCATTCAGCCCTTTTACTTTCACGATTGGTTGCTGATGAAAAGGAAATGACCATATTTGGATCCGACAGCATTGTACAGTGAAGAGAGAGCTTTCCAGCGGTGCGTGTGATGACAGGAAGAAGACAGAGATCGCGGAGCAGCATGTTGATTAAGAACGCCAACTTTTGTTGAATTTATGAGAAATCTACAAACGCAAACATACAAAGTGTAGTAAAATAAAGACCTAAATGTGTATTTCTGACTTTTTTTCACCACAAGTCTGAAAGAAGACATGTTATTGAAGACAAATATCCAAAAATCTCAAAACTGACCAGTAAAAAAAAAAAAAACGATGGTTTTGCCTGCCGTGTCTCGCCTTAATTGCTCGGTCAATATTATCATCACATATTTTACATTACATTTTTAACTGTAGTTACCACAGACAATTTCATATACCTAAGTTTGTGTATATTTTACACATAGTAAAATACTGTATGTGCAGCTTATCAACACCAGACAGATAATGATTTATGAAACAGATGCTCTTTACTCATCTCAATTGCACAAAATAAATGCAGTAATAGAAAGCATAAAAACGCACAAGTGAAACACACTGAAAGTTATATGCATTTAAAAATTTGGTGGGGAAGTCAGTCATCCAATCGGATCTTCTGCATCCACTCAGTCCGTACCGCAGCGTCAATGGGGAATGCATGAATGCTGACTTCTTTGTTGTAACGTGACGAAACGGTACATAACGGCACACAACAATGAAGTGCTGAGGCTGTCACCCTCTGAAAGGCAAGTCGCTTCTCTTGAATCCTAAAAACACTTATTGTGAAAAATTATCTCTCTGGTAATGGAACTCGGTCGCTGTTGTCTCTCGCTGTCAGATCACCAGAAGTACTGGCCCACACACTCAAGTTTGAACGTCAACGGTCGCCATATTGTGCACGGGGCGAATTTCCGGTTCGCGTGGTTATGCGGAAGCGGTGAAAATTCTATTTAATAAATTTTAAGGCCAGGCAAGTAGTTTGTTGAGGGTTGGTTTGTAGGGAAGGACTACACGCCTGCATACATATATTCAAACGTGCATACCTATAGACTGAACTTGTAATACGCATGTGCACGCCATCAGTGTTCTCACAGGTTCACATTTTTTAACCCTCTGGGGTCTAAGGGGTTTTGGGGTCCTTGAGATGTTCTGACATGCCCTGACATTTGTGCTTTTTTCAGTTGCTTATAAACATATTAATGGCAAAGGTATAATTACACTATATTTAGCACAAACAGGGCTACCATAATATGTGAGCAACATGTATGTACATGTTTGTATTTTTGAGAGAATAATGTTTATGCATGGTTATTGAAAAAACTAAAAACTAAAGTTTCTGAAATAAGGCCACAAAACACATACTAAATATGTGTCCACAAGACTTTTGACTAATGGATGTTGTCGCCTAGAGTTTTTTCTTCAAAATGATCTGAAAATCATCCTGCCTCATCATTCACATAAAACAATACATTGATTTAAATTTTGCAAGACACTTTCTGTTTGGAAAGGCAATATCCGAGTTGGCGTCAACGATCCAACACCATCATGCATATTGAGTAGTTCGCACCTGAGGAGACAATGGGGCCCGCATATTTAATGAGCCATTCATTCAGGTGTGTCACTGAGCCACAAGAAAGAAAGCAAGAGCAATATATATATATATATATATATATACAGTGAGGAAAATAAGTATTTGAACACCCTGCTATTTTGCAAGTTCTCCCACTTGGAAATCATGGAGGGGTCTGAAATTGTCATCGTAGGTGCATGTCCACTGTGAGAGACATAATCTAAAAAAAAAAATCCAGAAATCACAATATATGATTTTTTAACTATTTATTTGTATGATACAGCTGCAAATAAGTATTTGAACACCTGTCTATCAGCTAGAATTCTGACCCTCAAAGACCTGTTAGTCTGCCTTTAAAATGTCCACCTCCACTCCATTTATTATCCTAAATTAGATGCACCTGTTTGAGGTCGTTAGCTGCATAAAGACACCTGTCCACCCCATACAATCAGTAAGAATCCAACTACTAACATGGCCAAGACCAAAGAGCTGTCCAAAGACACTAGAGACAAAATTGTACACCTCCACAAGGCTGGAAAGGGCTACGGGGAAATTGCCAAGCAGCTTGGTGAAAAAAGGTCCACTGTTGGAGCAATCATTAGAAAATGGAAGAAGCTAAACATGACTGTCAATCTCCCTCGGACTGGGGCTCCATGCAAGATCTCACCTCGTGGGGTCTCAATGATCCTAAGAAAGGTGAGAAATCAGCCCAGAACTACACGGGAGGAGCTGGTCAATGACCTGAAAAGAGCTGGGACCACCGTTTCCAAGGTTACTGTTGGTAATACACTAAGACGTCATGGTTTGAAATCATGCATGGCACGGAAGGTTCCCCTGCTTAAACCAGCACATGTCAAGGCCCGTCTTAAGTTTGCCAATGACCATTTGGATGATCCAGAGGAGTCATGGGAGAAAGTCATGTGGTCAGATGAGACCAAAATAGAACTTTTTGGTCATAATTCCACTAAACGTGTTTGGAGGAAGAAGAATGATGAGTACCATCCCTACTGTGAAGCATGGGGGTGGTAGCATCATGCTTTGGGGGTGTTTTTCTGCACATGGGACAGGGCGACTGCACTGTATTAAGGAGAGGATGACCGGGGCCATGTATTGCGAGATTTTGGGGAACAACCTCCTTCCCTCAGTTAGAGCATTGAAGATGGGTCAAGGCTGGGTCTTCCAACATGACAATGACCCGAAGCACACAGCCAGGATAACCAAGGAGTGGCTCTGTAAGAAGCATATCAAGGTTCTGGCGTGGCCTAGCCAGTCTCCAGACCTAAACCCAATAGAGAATCTTTGGAGGGAGCTCAAACTCCGTGTTTCTCAGCGACAGTCCAGAAACCTGACTGATTTAGAGAAGATCTGTGTGGAGGAGTGGGCCAAAATCCCTCCTGCAGTGTGTGCAAACCTGGTGAAAAACTACAGGAAACGTTTGACCTCTGTAATTGCAAACAAAGGCTACTGTACCAAATATTAACATTGATTTTCTCAGGTGTTCAAATACTTATTTGCAGCTGTATCATACAAATAAATAGTTAAAAAATCATACACTGTGATTTCTGGATTTTCTTTTTAGATTATGTCTCTCACAGTGGACATGCACCTACTATGACAATTTCAGACCCCTCCATGATTTCTAAGTGGGAGAACTTGCAAAATAGCAGGGTGTTCAAATACTTATTTTCCTCACTGTATATATATATATATATATATATATATATATATATATATTCTACCAAATTGGTTCACAGTTGGAAGCATCTCTTTTTTTTTTTTTTTTTTTTTTTTTTACAAATTGTGCTTGCAAATTGTATAATATCCAAGGAAAACATGTCTAGTAATTGTGCAGTTAATTCTCATACTGTATTTTCAGTTTTGGAATATGTATCCTCTCCCCAAATTTGTCACTAATAAAACACAATAAAAATTATTTAAAGAAAAGTCTTATATTAACCTTTTATTACATCTACCTTGTAAATATGTTTTTTTATTAAAAAGGTTACAATTACAACAACAATTCAAGTGCAGTCTTTCTTTGTAAAAACTAAAGTATACATTTTATCATACATATTTCAAAGTTAAGGATTCATTACTTTGAATATAGCCTAGGCTACATTGGAACAAACACATAATAACATATTATTTGATTACTTTATTTTTGACAAAACATACTATATTTAATATATGAGCAAAAATTGGCAAACAAAAGCTTATTTGAGGTGGCAGATATTTTACAGTAAAAATGTATAATCTATCCAAAACTAGTCAACGAAATGTTGTCTTTAATATGTCTGTAACATAGGTCTTTCGTTTATATAAGAAATATAAATGTTAATTTGCAGTTTAATACGTTGCTTATACAAATACATTTTATTTCAACGTATTTCAGTCGATTTTTACTCATCTCAGTATGGCAATATAGTTTGCTAAAAGCGGATCATTCATTCACACACAGAAATGCGATTCAAATTTAAACCGTCTTTTTGCGAGTTGTGGTAAACAGCGCGCATCTCTGCCGTTCATTCATTCACACACAGAAACGCGATTCACTTGAGAATGAAAAAACTTACTACAGTATTCCATAGCGCAGGATCCGTTGCTCCTCGAAATACCAGCACTTCTGAGGTACATTTTCCATTATTATTATTACGATAGTATTATTCCTCACAGCGCTGTGAGACGGTTTAAACAAGTACAATGATCTGAATAAACTTGATGTGTTTTCTCAAGCTGATATGGGGGCGTTCACAGTTTGCATGGATTGCCTCAGTCATTTGCGTTTGAATAGCGCACGCTCTCCGTGGGCGGGGTCACAATAAAAGATAATGAGCTGAGATGAGAACGACTGACATCTCTCTCTTTTCATACAGATTACATAAACTGAGAATATTTGTTTTTTATAAAAATTACTTCATTTAAAAGAAGATAATTCAAGCTTCATGCCTGTGTGTCTGTATGCCTGTTTGACTGAGTAGTCGCTGAGTTATTGTTAATTTTCGGACGCGTTTCAGAATTGACTTCACTGACAGAGAGAAAGCAGAACTCACATCATGTTTATTTTTCTTTATTTGGCAAAAAGCACAACACTTTATTTTTATTGTGAGTATACACAACAGGATCAGTTGATGTATGAAACTGGTTTGTAAGATCAAAGTCAACAGAGTATTTGGAGTCTCGTTTGAACTGATAAGAAAAAAAGCGAGCAAATCACGCCGGCGCGATTGTCGACCCCAGGGGGTTAAAGTTTGCGTAGAGAGAACTTAAGAGTTTTCTGTTAAAACAATGTCGTGTTAGCGGCCCCTAAGGCCATGTCCACACTAATACGTTTTCGTTTGAAAACGCATCTTTTTCTCTCCGTTTTGGCCTTCCGTCCACACTGAGACTGCGTTTTTATTAATGAAAACGAAGCTTTTTGAAAACGCACTCCAAAGCGTATACATTTGAAAACGCTGTTTTCGCGTTGTAGTGTGGACTGTGAAACCGGAGGGATTTAAAAACGATGACGTAAATTTAGTCATGTGACGCATATTGTACCAATAGATATTCATGTTTATACCAGTATTGTGCCTGTTATGTGCTATTCACTTTCACACTGTTGCTAAAAATATTCTACATTGCACACTCTTCATATCACAGTCCTGCAAAGATGACAGAATTTACTCACATTTGCTGTCCTGCGGTAATACATGAGAACAGTCGCGTTTTAGACCAAACATATGGTGTCTGCGTTCGACCTGGTGAATGGTGAGATCAGTGAATGGTGAGATATTTTACTAAATAAAATGATCCTGTCAGAAGAATTGCGCGATAACTTCATTATTTATTTTTCCATCTGAATCACATCAGTGAGCTTTTGTGGGGTTTTACACATGCGCAGTAAAGGTGAATTTAGTGTTTTCAGGCGTTTTTCAAAAGTTTCTCATCCACACTGAAACGTCCGAAAATGCTTGAAAACGCTAGTGTGGACGGAGAGCGTTTATAAACGAAAACGCCATTTTCAAATGTATCCGGATTAATGTAGACGTAGCCTAAGTTAATAACTAATGATCGTTGCGACGGAGGTGAATCAATCAAAACGTACTCGGTTACCTAATGTAACCTCGGTTCTCTCTAGAAGAGGGAACGAGTATTGCGTAAGTAGCTTACGCTTCGGGAAAGTTCTCTTTCTTCGAGATCTGAAGCCAAAAAATTATCCTTAATTTTGCATTTATTGTCAACGCAGTGCAGCAGCAGGCAGACCAAAGCAAGCTGTATAAGCGTGCTCATTGGCTGCCAGGCGGCAACTGCTTAAGCCTATCAGTGAGCCCGGTGTGACGTCACACCCAATGAGGGCGCTTCGCGCCCTCCACACCCTTCTAACCGTCAAGAAGGGTGTGGCCAGTGTGTATATATTGCGGGCTCACAGGCTGAGTTCTGGTTTTCATAGTCTGAAGCGCAAAAGCTCGTGGCGCGTCACGGCAGGTTACGCAATACTCGTTCCCTCTTCTAGAGAGAACCGAGGTTACATTAGGTAACCGAGTACGTTCTCTTACGAGAGGTTCTCTCGTATTGCGTAAGTAGCTTACGCTTCGGGAACCCATTGTCAACGCCGTGCGCGCCGAGCATCCAACACATGAATCCCAGGGAGACCGGGGAAAAACATAGCGTTGAAACAGGTGGCCGGTGGCCAACACCTGTACCAAGCACTTCACTTCACACAAATGACAGAGCAGCATAGCCGGTCTGTATACATCATTGTAAATGGTGTGGCCGGCAGCGCGGGCCCACACAGTGCATAAACACGCATAGGGAAAGAAAATAGAGCAGAAACACTGGTCTATTTATGGAAAGAATCCTTCCCCTGGTGCCAACCAGAAAAATAAGCCAGAAAGTGGACATAGTCTGCACTTATACTGATAACAGTGTCGCCTGCAGGGCGGGAACTTCCAGGTTATAAAACCTCACGAATGTAGATGGGGAGGCCCAGCCCGCCGCCATACAAATATCGTGAATCGAAATTCCGCTGGACCAGGCCCACGAAGAGGCCATGCCTCTAGTGGAGTGGGCTCTGACACCCAAAGGACACTGCAGGTGTTTGGAGGCGTAAGCTGCTGCAATCGCGTCCACTATCCACCTGGACAGGCTCTGTTTCGAGGCGGCGAGACCCTTGGTGCGTCCGCCAAAAGAAACAAAGAGCTGCTCGGACCGCCTGAAAGCGGCGGAGCGCGTAATGTAAACTCTCAGCGCCCTAACAGGGCATAGGAGGTTATCACTGTCCCCGTTATCGGATAATGGCAGAGCCGAGAGGGAGATGATTTGTGCCCTAAAAGGGGTACCAATCGCTTTGGGAACATAACCGTGTCTCGGTCTGAGAATGACTTTAGAGTCATTCGGTCCGAACTCGAGACATGCAGGGCTAGTAGATAGCGCGTGCAGGTCCCCCACGCGTTTTACTGAAGACAGAGCTATCAGAAAAACGGTTTTGAGCGAAAGGTACTTAAGATCCACAGATTCAAGCGGTTCAAAAGGAAAAGCCTTCAGGGCCTCCAGGACCAAGGACAGATCCCAAATAGGAACCGAGGGGGGCCGCGGGGGATTCATCCGCCTGGCTCCTCTGAGGAAACGGATAATAAGCTCATTCCTACCGATTGCCCGGCTGCGCGTCGACTCAGCGAACGCTGCAATAGCCGCCACATACACTTTGAGCGTGGAAGGGGACCTACCCTTTTCCAACAGCTCCTGTAGGAAGGAGAGCACTTGCGAAACCCCACATGTGCGTGGATCAAAGCTCTTAGCAGCGCACCATTAAGAGAACACAGACCACTTAGACGCATAGAGCCGCCTCGTGGAGGGAGCTCTAGACTGCGTGATCGTGTTCACAACCCCTTCTGGCAGGTCAACGGATATCCGTTGATTACCCATGCATGCAGAGACCACCACTCCGGGTGGGGATGCCAAATTGACCCGCCGGCTTGAGAGAGGAGATCCTTCCTCACCGGGATCGGCCATGGGGGTGAGTGCGACAGCCTCACCAGCTCTGGGTACCAAATCTGGTTCTCCCAGCGCGGGGCTATAAGGAGCACTGGGTGCTGTGTTTCCCTGATCCTTGTTAAAACCTGAGGTAACAGGGAGATCGGGGGAAAAGCGTACAGCGGGAGGCTGGGCCAAGTCTGGGACAGCGCGTCCTCGCTTTTCGAGAAAAATATCGGGCAGTGAGCGTTGTCTTTCGACGCAAAAAGGTCGACCTCCGCCCTGCCGAATAGGCGCCAGAGGAGCTGGACTGTCTGAGGATGCAGGGACCAATCTCCCGGGGGAATGATGTCCCTGGACAGTCTGTCTGGTCCCACATTCAAGTGGCCCGGCACGTGTGCGGCTCTCAGCGAGCGCAACGAGCGGTGAGCCCACACGAGAAGGCGTTCTGTCAGTTTGCACAGGCTCTTGGATCTGACACCGCCCTGTCGGTTCACATAGGATACCACTGACATGTTGTCCGAGCGGACTAACACATGGTGATCCCGTATGAATGGGAGGAAGCGCTTGAGAGCGTTCTCGACCGCTATCATCTCCAAACAATTTATGTGGAGGCATTTCTCCTGGTCCGACCACAGGCCAAATGCCGGTTTGCCCTCGAAAAGAGCGCCCCAGCCTGAGGTGGAAGCGTCCGTCGAGATAACTTTGCGGTGCGAGACGGCTCCCATTGTCACTCCCCGCCGGTACCAGTCGGCCACTAACCAGGGCTTCAGTGCTGAAACGCAGCTCTGAGTCACTCTGATTCGAATGCCGCCAGAAGCCCAGGCTCTGTGAGGCACTCGGGCGTTCAACCAGCGTTGAAGCGGGCGCATACGCAGTAGACCCAGCTGAAGCACTGCTGCAGCTGAGGCCATACAACCCAGCATCCTCTGAAATGTCTTTAGAGGAGCGGTGCTGCCCGACCGAAAGGAAGCGGCCAGGCGTCGAATGCAGCGCGCGCGCTGTGTCGACAGACGGGCCGTCATTGCCACAGAGTCCAGTTCCAAACCCAGAAAGGAGGTTGAACGACTGGGCACCAATGAGCTCTTGGTCCAGTTGACCGTAAGCCCCAAGCTTTCCAGGTGGCTGAGGAGCACTGTTCTGTGAGCGATGAGCTCGGCCTCTGACTGTGCTAGAATCAGCCAATCGTCCAAATAATTCAAAATTCGCATTCCCTGACCTCTCAGGGGAGCGAGAGCCGTGTCCATGCACTTCGTGAACGTACGGGGTGCTAGAGACAGGCCGAATGGTAGGACGGTGTATTGATATACCTGACCGTCGAAGGCGAATCTCAAGAATGGCCTGTGACGGGGTATTATCTGGATCTGAAAGTATGCGTCTTTCAGATCGAGAGAGATAAACCAGTCCCTCGGGCGAATTTGCGCGAGGATCTGCCTGGTTGTGAGCATCTTGAACGGTCTTCGCATGAGAGCTTTGTTCAAATATCTCAGATCCAAAATCGGTCTGAGAGCTCCGTCCTTCTTGGGAACGAGGAAATAACGGCTGTAAAAGCCCGACTCGCTCATAGAAGGGGGAACCGGTTCTATAGCCCCTTTGCACAGAAGTGTCGCTATTTCTGCTCGAAGCAGATGTGCTACTTCCCCATTCACTCTCGTCTCGGTACGCGCCAGAAAGCGCGGGGGGCGGCGAGCGAACTGCAGAGTATAGCCCTGTTTTATTGTGTTTAGCACCCATACTGATGCACCTGGGATAGCCTCCCACGCTTCTGCGTGCGCAGCCAGGGGCAGGATGGCCTCCGGGCTCTGATCGCCGCGTATCGCGGGCTCGAGAGCTCGAAACGGAGGGGCGGGTGCAGCGCGCGCGCTCTCTGTGCTTAGACACGGCGGATCGCACGCAGCGATAACTGGCCGTTTTACATGTGGTGTCCCGGTGACTTTGGACGGGGAATACACAGCGTGAGGCGCGACGCGCGAGGGCGGCGTCGGGGGCGAAATGTTCGTTAGTATGTGTGAGCGCAGGGGAGCGGGCACAGCATCTATATTTAGAACATGACCGGTTGTGAATGGCCGTGTGACAGAGCGGGCAGTGAGTAGACGGGGGCACCGTGAAGTGGACACGTGACCTACTCGAGCGGATTCTACTCGCTTTATGAGAGTGGGCTCTGTGAGAGACACGGGATTTATAGTGCTTGTGTGCAGGGGTGAACACAGAAACGTGGGCACATTCACTGCATTTGAAACACATGCGGCGTGAGCCGCGCAACCAGACATAATGCTCTCTTTGAGATTTTTCTGGGTCGCCGTGAAAACGGCGGTTGTATGCAGGTGAGAGGGTGAGATTACCGGCTCGTTGGCTGCGAAATGAGTGTCCGCAGTAACCGTGGCAACGGGGACTGACAGGACATGAAGCTTTGACGGTGGTCCGGCCGCAGCGGGACACAGCCGTCGCTTCTTTCCTCGGGCTAGGAGGTCTTAGCGGGCTCCGGTTTCACCGTAATCCTCTGCCGGGGTCCCCGGGGAGGAGGCGGTCTGTTACGGCTGGAAGAGCGCGATCTAGGGCGGCCGCCCTGTCGTCGCTGCGATGACGGAGGTCGAGCTGGACGCTGAGTGGAACTTTGCGCAGGCTGGTCGCGAGGACGGCGTGCAGCAGAGCTAGAGCGTCGAGGCAGGAAGAGATTCATCGCCTGTGTAGTCTTCTGTACCTCCGAGAAACGGTCAACGATCCCGCTAACCGCTGGGCCGAACAGGCCGGTGGGAGAGAGGGGGGCGTTGAGAAACACCACGCGCTCAGACTCTCTCATGTCGGCGAGCGTCAACCAGAGATGCCTCTCTGTAACGGTCAGAGAAGCCATGCACCGTCCGATGGCCTGGGCAGCGGATTTCGTAGCGCGAAGGGAAAGGTCCGTCGCGCTTCGTAGATCCGTAACGGAAGCAGATTCCAGACCTTTCTCGTCCATATCACGGAGGAGATTAGCCTGGAGAATCTGCAGCACGGCCATGGAGTGGAGAACAGAAGCAGCTTGACCGGCGGCGGAGAAAGCGCGGCCGACAAGGGCTGATGTGGTCCTGCAGGCCTTAGACGGGAGGGCAGCCTTTGAGCGCCAACGAGAGGGCGGGCAAAGGTGCGCTGCTACCGCCTCTTCCACAGGGGGAATGGCATTATACCCCTTCTCAGCGGCGCCGTCAACCTGTGAGAGCGTCGATGAAGCGTGTGAAGAGACCCTCGCGGAAACCGGTGCATTCCACGACTTAGAGAGCTCACTGTGGAGCTCAGGCAGGAAAGGCGTGGTTCTGGAAGCTGGCGATCGGCGGCGGCGATGGAGAAAGCAGCCGTCGAGCCTGTTCGGTGCTGGCTCCTTAGGAGGAGACCACTCGAGGCCTAACTGGTCAACAGCCCGGGTAAGGAGGCGCAAAAGCTCCGCGTCCTCGCCCGCTTGAGAACGGCCAGAATCCTGGACTGTAGAGGAGGCGGTGGACCAGTCCTCACTGTCAGACGCCAGGATAGAGCAGCTGTCAGCGGCGCGTCCATCAGACTCATCCGCCTCATCCCCCGAAACGGCGGCGGCGCGGGCGAGAGCCGGCGGTTGAGCGGCCGGGAGGGGGGGCGGAGAGGGCGAGAGAGAAGCTCGAGGGAGAGGTTCCGGCGAGCTTCTGAACGCCGCATCGGTCTCCGGTGGTCGCTGCGAGCGGCGCTTTTTCTTGCGCGGCCCAACAGGGACATGCGGAGCGACAGCCTGGTCGAAAACCTCAAGTCGAGCCCGCAGGGTCGACATTGAGGGCCCTATTTTAACGATCTGAAACGCAAGTGTCAAAGCGCAAAGCGCAAGTAACTTTGTGGGCGGGTCTTGGCGCTGTTGCTATTTTCCCAGCGGGATAAATGACTCTTGCGCCAGGCGCAAATCTAAAATGGGTTGGTCTGAAGTAGCTTCATTATTCATAGGTGTGGTTTGGGCGTAACGTGAAATAAACCAATCAGAGCGTCATCTCACATTCCCTTTAAGAGCAGACGCGCTTTGTTTTAAAGCGGATTCCTATTATAACGGCGGATTTGCCAGACGCGCGCCAGGAGCGGTTCACAGCCAAGGAGAGCAACGCTCTCGTCAGGGACGTTGGGGATGGAGAAACCCACCCAAATTAACTTCGGTTAAAAAGGCGTATGATAATTTGGGTAAATGTGTAAGCTAGATGTATGCTTTTATAATAAATGGTCTATCTATCTATCTATCTATCTATCGTAATAATGTATGATTTGCAAAAATGAAAACTGCTGCTTCTGTGTAGATGAGAGAATCAAAGTGCGCGTTGTGCACACGTTACATTGATTATGGCCAAGCATGCGTCCTTAAAATAGCATATGAATAACATGCGCAACGCGCCACTGACTTATTTTTTCCTGGTTAGTGGCGCAATTGTTTTCTAAACCTGCAAAATAGCATGAAGGAACGTTTGCGCCGGAACACGCCTCCTTTTTTGCGCTGAACCGCCCAGGGAGCGCAAGTTCATTCCCTAGTTTAGCGACGTGCTTCTGTGGAGGGAAAAGCGCGCTTTGCGCGGGTGCAAAATAAGAATGAAACATGCGTCGCTGTACAAAGTCAATTGCGCTGGGTGCAAGATAGGGCCCTGAGAGTTCTTCGCACTCGGGGCAGCCGCCCGTAGAGAGTGCGGCGGCGGCGTGATCGCGGCCCAGGCAGAGAGCGCAGATGAGATGGCGGTCTCCGTTGCTGAGCGGGGCGCGGCACGAACCGCAGGAAAAACGAGGCATTTTGACAAAAACGCCTCGCGCTCTTTTAGAAAAAGTGCGTGTCGCAGGGCGAGCACACACAACACAGAGAAAGCAGAGAAAAAGGATATGTCGCCGGATAGCGTAGCAGGCACGGATGGCTGAAGGCGGCGAAGGTGGCCGGCTTCCTCAGGCGCTGTCCTAGGCTTGCTGGTCGCTGGTTTCAACGGCGGCGGCTTCTCAAGATCCAGCGATGCGAAGAGCTTCGCTGAAGACAAGAAAATCAGAACTCAGCCTGTGAGCCCGCAATATATACACACTGGCCACACCCTTCTTGACGGTTAGAAGGGTGTGGAGGGCGCGAAGCGCCCTCATTGGGTGTGACGTCACACCGGGCTCACTGATAGGCTTAAGCAGTTGCCGCCTGGCAGCCAATGAGCACGCTTATACAGCTTGCTTTGGTCTGCCTGCTGCTGCACTGCGTTGACAATAAATGCAAAATTAAGGATAATTTTTTGGCTTCAGATCTCGAAGAAAGAGAACTTTCCCGAAGCGTAAGCTACTTACGCAATACGAGAGAACCTCTCGTAAGAGAACTAACTTTTGCTGGACAATAACTTTATTCTAGAGCTGCTATAAAGCCAAAACAATCTCTGTTACTTTAATTTCCTATTATCCCTGTAAAGCTGCTTTGGAACAATCTACATTGTTAAAAGCGCTATATAAATGAAGATGACTTGACTTTATTTTCTTTGTGTCAAAAAATAGAGACGCTGCGCAGTTATACTGCGTGAAAAAACTCGAGGCCCAGAGAGAAGGAAATGAATAGTGGAATAAAGTCGTTATTTTGGGGTTTTTTTGCACACAAAAAGTATTCTCGTTGCTTTATAAACTTAAGATCGAGCCACTGTAGTCACTTGGACTATATTAACTATGTCTTTAATACAGTTTCTGGGCCAGCAAGTTATAATGCCTTAGAAGCTTACGGAGGAGTGATCCAGCTCTCAGATTTAATCAAAAATATCTTAATTTGTGTTCCGAAGATGAACGAAGGTCTTACGGGGTTGGAACAACATGAGATGGAGTAATTACTGACATAATTTTCATTTTTGGGTGAACTAACCCTTTAACTACTAGGGCATGTCCAGATATTTGTCATCTGGAAATGCTTAATTAATCTCATGAATGACTTGAACTGTTTTTTTTATGATAAAGTTAAGTAAAATAACTGCTTCAGTGCTGCAAAACAAACAACTCTTCTAATGCTAACTTAATTCTATGTAAGCTATATTACAGCATAGGCCTATTAGTTACTAGCCTAAACTGGATGGAGACACGGAGCGCCCCGTAACTCACTGACCTGTCTGCATTCACAAATCACGCGGTGCAGATGGGAGGGAGAAAGGCTGACTACGCAGCTTATGGTAATAAATTGTGTATTTCCCTCACAATTGTCACAAAAAACTCACTTCTGCCTGTCTTGTCTCTCTGCGCTTTGCTTTGCTAGATCATGCTGCGCGATGTTTTTTTTTTCCACTTCTGCACGAGTCTGCGCAAGAATATGGGGGTGTGGCGTGAGAGTGTTAGAATTGGGTCAATTGCGTGAGTCTCACGCTGAATGTGTGAGAGTTGGCAGCCCTTATCACTGCCACTATAAATGCACACACCTCACCCCAGCTCATCGTCCGATATCATTTATACGAAGTGGACTTCCAGCGACCTGTCTCCAGCGACCCGTCCTTCCACCGTGTCTCCATCCCTGCCCGTGTTTGTCTACCTCCACACCCACGGAATCATCCATCATCCTCTCTCCTTGTTGTTGTCAATAAATTTACTGTCCACCTTCCATCTTCCTCTCCTGAGTCTGCTTCCGTAACACTGATGATATTTTGATTTAAGTAAAATAATAACTTGTTTCCTGAATTAATGACCCTTTTAGAAAAATGTGGTTCTTTGATTTTGAAATTAGCTGATGATCAATAAAATGCAGCTCATATTTGTTGCTTTCTGTGACGTGAACTCCATTAAATCTGTATATATAGCACAGGAATTGAAGATTTGATTTATATCTGTTTTGCAGAGACACATTTATGTGACCAAAAGTAAATGGAATCGTTTTGATAAATCACATCAGCTATCTTGTCTGTAAAAACGCATGAAGTGACCAGGTGTAAATAGGCCCTATAATGTTCAGTAAAAAGGAAAGTAGTTTCCATTGTCACCGACTCCTCTCAACCTCTGTATCCCTTTTTTCAGTTACTGCCATCAGGTTGTCGATTTAGAGCTCCTTTGGCCTAAAAGAATGCTTACAGGAACTCTTTTATTCCTACAGTAATTTCTATTTTAAATAAGGCCAAATTTATTTACGTATCTGTAAGTTGTTTTCTTTAGACTAATTGTTTAATTATTTAGACATTTTGTTTGTGAGTGAATTGTATTCATATTGTATTCATATTGAATTGTATATGTGAGCCTTTTTAGCCAAAGACAAATTTCTATCACTGGCTGATAGATAATAACGTTTTTTAAATTGAATTGATTTGAATTAAATTGAATTAACTTGTAACATTTTAATTATATTCTGATGAAATGAATGCGATTAGTTAATTTTGATGAACGATAATCAAAGATCCGAGTCAGTAAAATTATCCAAACTTCCCATTACTAGTATGTACTAAAATCGCTGGCAGCAGGCTAGAAAGGAAGACAAAGTAGCTGTGTCCCAATTCAGGGGCTGCTGAAGGGTTACAAATTTAAGAATCTATTTCAAATATGTTTTAGATCTGCTTATCCTATTTCCTTACATAACATCACATAAAAAACTAAGGTGAACTATACTGTATTGGGCATTCAAGGTGAACATGAGGGCATCCATTTACTGATTAGATTTTACAGTTTCCTTTGAAGGGGTTTTGTTAGTCTTTGATCTTTCTACTAAGAGTTGAACTATGTGTGAATGTTTACCTAGTCTTAGTTCTCGTGACCATGTTTTGTTTATACAATTTGGGGGGTACCATTATCTCAGTTGGGGGTAATTGCCTCTATTGTCTTTAGATGATTAGATTCAGTAGTCATCTCTAAGGCTGTGTTCAGCACCTTTAAGGACAGCCCACTGAATTGCCTATAAGATACCATGTAAAGTTCCCTCAGTCAGATCATGTTGGAAGTACTACAGCAACGTACAGCGGAGTTCTCAATAAAGAATAACTTCCGTTGAACGCGATCCCAACTGTCTCCTGGTCTCTGCTTCGATAAAGAAAACTTTCCAACAGGCTGCATCCTCCGAAGGCCCCATTTGAAGGCAGAGTGCATCACAGCGGCGCAACGAAGGCTGTCCCCATTCGAAAGTTGTGTCCCAATTCAGGGGCTGCATCCTTTGAAGTGAGCGGCCGACGCGGCCTTTTGAAGGAAACACCAAGACTCGTTTAAAGGGGAAAGTATAGCCGATTGCGTCATCGTGCCGCATCGAAGGCTGTCCCAATTCGAAGGTCCTTTGAAGTCTCCTTTGAAATGCAGCCTTCTTTTCACATGAATGCAGGATACATCCGAAGGATCCTTCTGTCACAGAGTCAACAACATCGACAGCACCAGACCTTTACACTCCACCCACTCGTTCCCACTCGAGTACTAAACCCCATTATAAGTCACCAATCTTCACTGATCATCATCTAGCACTATCAAACTCTTCCCACTGAAGTTCACCATTGTCTGGTCTCGTCGTTCCCTCAAAGAACACTTACCTGACTCCTTACCTGCACGATACCTACCAGAATGAATTGTCTTCAGTCATCTGTCTCGATCTCCAGTGCCGGGTTATGCCGTACGGGCTTTCCAACGCACCTGCCATCTTCCAAGGGTTCATGAACGAGGTTTTCCGGGAATTCCTTCACCGCTTTGTCATGTGTAAATAGACAGTGGAGAACTGGCCACAACCCACTTCTATCAAGGAAACTCCAACACTTCCTGGGGTTCGCCAACTTCTACAGTTGATTCATCAATGGCTTCAGTAAACTCCGCTCATCACTCATCTCCTTACTGAGCAATGGGGCCAAGTCTCTGTCCTGGAACACCGAAGCTAACACCACCTTCAACCAGCTTAAGAAAGCCTTCAGTACAGCTCCTACCCTCGTTCATACCTATCCAGATCTCCCCTTCGTCATTGAGGTGGACGCCTCCACCAATGGAGTAGGAGCTGTGCTATCTCAGCGGCAGGGCGATCCTCCCAAACTCCATCCATACGCCTTCTATTCCAAAAAAGCTGGAGGGAGCTCAACACCCCTTCGAAGTCATCACTGACCACTTCAATCTTGAATACCTTCGTGATGCCAAAAGACTGAACACCCGCCAGGCACGCTGGTCCCACTTCTTCACCAGATTTAACTTCACCGTGACATACCGACCTGGTAACAAGAACCAGAAAGCGGATGCACTCTCCCGGTTATACCATCCTGAATCAATCACCACACCTCCTGAACCAATTCTCCCTCCAGCCATCATCCAGTGGTCCCTCGACGACCAAGCCACACAGTCAGAGCCTTCTCCCCGGGAGGTCCTGAGGGACGGACCTATGTGCCCACACATCACCGGCCGTCAAAGACCAACGCTGGTCACGGTCCTCCAAGACCAACGTTGCCTATCCCTGATCTATAAGACATATTTTTAGTGCTTCTATTATATACTGTTTATATATAAGTAGTTGATACCACCTGTCAAAAATGATTGATTGACAGGTGCCCCGCCCCTTCCGATGACAGGTACCCGCCCCTTTTGGCATAGGATCAAAGGGATCAAAGAAGATGAGATGAGATCAAAGAGATCAAAGGGGTTTTGAAGTCTTTTTGACAGCTAGTATTGACCTATTGACCCTCCTAACCCTTGATCATGTAGTTATTGACAGCTAGTTTTGGGTTTCGATGTCTTTTGATGCCTTTTGATATTGACAGAAAGTGTTTTAATAATTACATCATGGCTATGACAGCTAGTTTGATGCCTTTTGATATTGACAGAAGGTTTTGAAGACACAGTGATTAAATAATTATGTCATCTAGTTTTAATTGTTTGAAGCCTTTTGAACATGACAGTTAGTGTGTGTGTTTTTGAAGACACAGTTATAATAATTATGTCATGACAGCTAGTTTTGGGTTTTGATGCCTTTTGAAGCCTTTTGAACATGTCTGTGTGTGTGTGTTTTGAAGTTGGTATCACACAGGATTCTCCTCCCTACATATTCCTTAGCTTATCCGGGCTGTACTGTGAAAACTGATAAGGGAAAAACTGTGGAAGTTTATCTCACACAAATGTTAAAAAGCCATTCAGTTCTTTTAAAAGAATATAAATGAAATGTTTATAAAAAAGCTTACTAAAACCTCACACCAAAAGTTTAAATAAAATGGAGTTAGAAAAAATTGCAATGACTCTCTCAAAGCGTGTGTGTGTGGAGATCAGACATCAGAGGAGATGTTACCATCTGTGTCACGGGATTCCCCTACCACCCTTTTGAGCTCTGACATCTGAAACGTACTGTTCAGACACTGTGATTAAACAATGTCATACAAAACACATCATATCCTTAATAATTATCGTACCAATTAAACTAAAGTTGAAAAACATACTGTTCTCATGCTCATTTCACTAAGGTTCAAAAGCCATTCAGTTCTTTTAAAACAATATAAATGAAATGTTTATAAAGATCTTACTAAAACCTCACTCAAAAAGTTTAAATAAAATGGAGTCACAAAAGATCACAGAGTGTTTACTGAAGCGCCTCTCCAGCACAGCCCCGGCCTGAGTGGTGCGCGCGCCCTCCGCATTCTGACATCCCCCTCCTTCTGCTCCTCCACATTCCAGAGCACAGTGATAGTGAGAAACAGAGATTTTATAAAATAATGTATATTTCACACAAATAATATAATATACAATAATATAAAATAACATCTTACTGAAATCAATTCTTTCAGTTTAAGATAAACAAAAGAATAAAAATCATCTTACATAAACATTCTGTTCTTTAAAAGAATATAAATGATTATAAATAAATAATATAAAATAAAGATCTTACTAAAACCTCACACAAAAAGTTGAAATAAATGTAGAACTATCCAGTTTAAATAAAATGGATTCACACAAAAAAATGCAATGAGTTAAATGTTTATAGAGTTGAAGAAAAAACATAGGCCTACATGTTATGAAACAATCAGTTAAATGTTTAGAGAGTTGAAGAAAAAAACATACAGCTCATGAAACAACGCAATGTATGAAACGGGTTCACGAAAATAAAAAATCATCTTACATGTTTAGAAATCAGGGCCCTCTGGCCTCTCTTTACACCAGCGTTTGACCTGCGGAGCTTTCAAAAAGCACCAGCCAAAGGGTGTGTGTGTGTGTGTGTGTGTGTGTCAGAGAGTCACACAAATTCAGTGATCAGGATATCAGGTGCTGAGTTTATTTATAAGAAGTATAATAAAGTATATTAAATGATATATTTTAAAAACAAAAGACTGTTTAAATAAAATCTTTAAAGTTTGAATACATACGCATCTTCTATTTACCTTTTAGAAGATTACTGTAATGATTTTGTTTAAATTGAACCTAAGGTATAATTGTTATTAAACAGCGTCTGTTCAAAAACTTTAGATGGTTGAAAAACTGTATTTAGTCGTCTTAAATCAGCATTTTTTTTTATTTTTTTATTTTTTGTCCATGCTGGAGTTTCAATTTTTATGGATTTCTATAGCCATAATGATTTTTGTACCGTAACTGCATATTCGATCATGTACACCTAAACACGACCATCACAGAAAACTACATTTGTAAATTTTCAAAAATGAAATAAATAAATAATTTAATAAAATGTAAACAAAGTTTTAGCTAAATAAATATATAAATAAAAACACCTTACATTTCCAGAGAGGTGAAGTAGTTCTTTATGCAACAATCCAAAAAGAAAATAGTTTAAGTTGTCATAATCAAAACAGCTCCAGATCCTTCAGAGATACACTACAGTGTGAAATAAATGTTCCAGACCCTTATTTAATATCAAATTAGAGGTTATGGTTTTATTGTTTTACACTTTTCAAGCGATTTCTGTTTGCTTTAAACAAGCGACTTTTTATTTTAATTTTTAGACTTGATAGAGTATTTTATATTTTGGAGGCTTTTTTGTTAAAGACCCTATCCTTAAAGGTATGCTGTGTAGGAATTTCTCCCATCTAGCGGTGAAATTCTATTTTGCATTTAAACGAATAGTGCTCTCTAGCGCCTTGCTTTTTCAAATGCGTGTTGCAACTGCGGTAGCCGTTATGTGTCAAGAATCTATGACAACATGTCTTCCAATAGCACTTCATCGAGTTTACCTGTACATGTTTTACTGTTATGCTGCCTATATAATGATTTACACAAACAAGCAATGAAAAAAAGCTTGTCATTTAGACCGTAACTTTGACTTACCTGTCGAGAAGAAAGCAGGCACCTTCAGCGTCCTTTTCAAAGTCTTTCTCCTTCATTAGCTCTTTCCACCTGGGAAAAGCTATCCCGATATTTATTTACATCCCGATAAATTTAATTTTTGCTTTTTGGCGATGAGGATTCCTTCTCCTGCATAACTGTGATCCAACATTATATTGTTCCGTGCAGTGCAGCCTTTTCAAATTTGCCGGGGAGTATCAACGCCTCCCATATGGTCTAGCGGTTAGGATTCCTGGTTTTCACCCGGTATGGGAAGACAATTTTTTTATATTGCCAACAAAATTCAAGTTATTCAAGTTCATCAATAATCATTTTTAGTTATTCATAGTCTTAGAGGCTTACACGAACTGCAGAAACAAGCAGAAGATATGTAAAAACTCATAAATGCTGATTCAGTACTGAATCATTTTCACAAATACAATTATATTGAATTCATAAAATTTCACTATGGAATATTTACTTTATCATAATTTCAATTTAGTATGTCATCATTTAAACTTTTCATCTCATAATTATGACGCATAGTCATAATTTTAATTTAAACTTTTTAAGTCATAATTTTGACTTTTTGACATAATTATTACTTAATTCAGAATTACAATTTTTGTCAATTACGCCTTTTTAATGTAACGCTTAAAACGATTTTAAGTCATAATTTGGTAACACTATTTTGATGGTTCTTTTGAACGAGCTGTTGACTATAGTGTTGCACCTGCATCTCCACTTACTCGCTTGTGAGAGTCAGAGTGTGTAAAGTAAACTCTCATTAGTGTTAGTAGAGTATTAATGGACTGGTAGGGTTATGGTTAGAATAAGTTGAGATATAGTTGAGTTACTTATAATCAGTAGAATACCTGTTGGGGAGCATCACAATAAAGAGTTAGCAGATATTAAGCATAGTCTATTTTTCAGTTGTTTAAATGACAAAATACCATTTCTTCAACCGAGTGAATCTAGGCCTTCAGAAGTCATAACTTCAGGGTCAGTTGGCGAAAACCCTACATGTGTAAGGTAGTTTTCCAGATTTCCCCCCGTAATCAAATACTGTATTACACTTTTCAAAGGATAATCTAGCTTTAAAGTTAGAATAAAAAGTTAAAAAACAAACATATCTTCATACCTGTTGTGTTCTGACACAAGGCCATTAACTGGTTCTTTTTGCTTATTTCTACAAATATCAACCTGATAAATATGGACTTAATACACGATTAAACAAGATAATTTTTAAGAAAAAAAGAAAAAAACAGTGTTTTAAAATTCAGCTAAACCATGATACCGGATGATTTTTTGACAGTTTTTGGCATAGTTTCAGGCATAGTGCAACCATGCAATGTTTGAGAAATCTAATATCGGTGTAATCTTTGCGAGGTCTCACTCACAACGCACAACTTTGTGTTGGCTGATCCCGGCATACCTTTACTAAAATAAAACATTATGGAAGTCATTGTACTGTAATTGTAAACCATATTTTATTTATTAAAGCTACAGTAGGGAACTTTTTGAAAACGTTGACTTTTGAACAACCACAGCTTACAGGTCACTCCCCTTCGCTCTCTGCTGCGCTACAGCCCTCCCTCCACAGCTCCTCCCCCACAACGGAGCCTGCCGTGAACGCGCAGGCTAGTAAACATGCAGGGACACTGATGACGGCAGATAAACAGTTATCGCACATTCACTGGTAGGAACGAAACATCAACAATATGCTTTACATTGACTATGGCCTGCCCATACTTTGACTACAAACTTGGTCCTCAAATCATTACGTATTTTGCAATACATGTAATGTAACTTCATAACGTTGCACTCTTTCTATAAGTTATAAATAGCTAGCAAGATAATATAATGGTAACGTTACAGTATGTAAGTAATTATTCTAGCGATGTGTAATGCTAAATAAGGTTTGCTAGTACATTATTTCAGCAACATGACAAGCCAGTGAATTAGCAGGTTTCAATTGTTGCTTTGCACACTGCGTGACATTTTATCTGTATGTTAGCTATGCGGCTAGAGTTTTGACACTGAGTAAATGGGCTCCGACGCGCTTGTTTATCATCATCTGTCTTTTTCTGTTTACCTGTCTTTGTTGTATGAGCAGGTGCCACTCGAGAAATTGGCAGTTTTGGTTGTTTGTCCGCCATTAGCACAGCTGTGCGGCACACCGGCAATCTTGATCTTGAACGACTGTAGACGCTGTGTGTGCGAGAGAGGGGGGTGATCAGCGCGTACACGAGCTTGATTGACACTGCTAAGACACTCCTCCTGGCTCTGATTGGTTGTTTCTTACCGGGAGCGGTGTATTTCTGCAAATGGCAATAGGACCACTCGGAGGAGCCTGAGGAGCTTGATTTTTTCACAGATTATCTGTCTCATATTCTACTGTCAGGAAATAATGACAGTTTTAACAAATATGTAAAAAATATTTTTTTTACAAAAGTTACCAACTGAAGCTTTAATATTATGGCTTCATGTTGATTTCAAGTTTTTTGTTTGTTTGTTATTAACTAACACTTCAACATCCAAAAGTAAAGAGATGTATGAGCTAAGGATGTTCTCTGACCCCAAATAAATAGATAATGGAATGTTCACAATCTACAATATACTGTACAGGTAGATATTCTCCTGCTTAGTATGTGTGTAAGTAGTTGTGCTTAAATCTCTGGATGTATTTTTACACACCATAGTGATGCAAAGTTCCACATCCTATGGACTAACTTTAAAACATAATCTTTATACAGGAATCACACGTGTCCTTACAATCCATGTAAGATTCAAAAAACCAAATCACTAAGAATTTGTGATACACAAATAAATACACAAAAGTTTCCACTAGATTGAGTCATCTTGTTCAGATAGCAGACGACACTGGTTCACATTTTGTATGTTGGACTGTATGTGTTTTAGGTGAAGACGTTTCTTTGAGAGCCGTCAACATTCAGTGTTTATAGAAATAAATGACGATTAAGAATTTAAGTGATAGTCTTTCTGTTTGACTAAATTGATACTTTGTTTAGTGCAACTTTCCCTCTATCTACGAATCACACAAAGTATGAGTAACAAAGTTACACTTAAACTATACAGTTAGCTGTAATGTTTGTGAACTCTAGGTCTTCTCTTTGTTCCTATACGGCAGTATTCGCATGAATTGGTTTAATTTGATAAAATGATGGTTTAAACCATCATCTTCACGTGAGACATTTACATTGTATTATTATTATTATTTTAAATAGCGCTAAAATGTAAATTTAATATTTTAACCCTTTATGCGGATATAGAATACCACACAAGGTTCTCTGTTCTCTGGTTCTATGTTTTAAAAAATACCGCGAAACAAAGACAAGGACCCTCAAAATCTGTGCATACAACAAAACACAAATGTAGGTGTACGATGATTTATCAGAAAATTACTTTTGTTTGAAGAAAAACTTAAATCAGCTGGTGCTTGATAACTATTGAAGTTATTAAACACGGTAATGATGTGTTTAATGCGATATTGATTTTAACTCAATGCGCTAAAGGTCTATGAACTTTAACATCTTAATAGTTAACTTAAAGCATGCGCAAAATGAAATAGATCCTAACTACTTTCTAAATGTTTGTTACAGAACTTATGGCGAACAATTCACCCATGCATATGTTTAATCAGATTTTGTAACTGGATTGAGTAAAAATAATAAACTTCTCTCTGGTGGCATAACTTCTCCATGATGCTACTTCTGTTGCATCGTGACTATAATTTACATAGACTTTCCTGATGACGACACCCCTATACAACCCCTCCAGTGGGGCGAGGGGCGGACCCCAATCGCCATCCTGATAAATATTTCAGGACATCGCACGCTCTAGCTTTACTTCTAGCTCTACTAGCCTCGGACTGCTGTGCTACTGCATCATCTTATTGATCAAAAGTTGAAGGACTGTCAAAGCCCGCTTCAACATTTGCCTGAACCTGATGCAGACTACGCTTCTGACCCAAATACACAAACTTCCGAGCATTAACGCACAAACCCTGGACGACTGTACCGCAAGGACTCACTCAGGTGATTCCAGGAACATTCCAGGAACGAAAAGCATCTTTCATCATCGAATAGTGGACTATTCGAAAAGTTGAAAAAATGGCGACGCAAAACCTGATGGAGAACAAGTATCATCCAGCATGTGAGTGCGCCACGGGCAAAGAGTGTCCTTTAAGAGCTACGCTAGACTCTATGTTTAAAGATCATTTTAGAGGCCAGATGGTTGGCTTGATGCACAGGATCATCGATGCTGCGTGTGGTATGAAAAACGATTGTGCACAGGATACCAAACGTGTGACAAATCTCAAAAATGAAATGGATGTCGTAAGAGGCCTGACAAAGTCATGGACTGATGTAATGCCCATGTTTTTTAACGGCAAAGAGCCGAATGGCGTAATCCTCAGAAAAGTTCTGGATGTGCTGCGTGCATGTTGTGATGAATTTGAAATCACCGAGATACTCGCTATTTGTACTTTTGTAACGGATCTCTGTGTGTCACTGGTGTCAAAAAATGCAAAAACTGACGTTGGTGAATTAGTTGAAAGTCTGGTCAACTACATCCTAGAGCAAGACATGATAGCCTGCAGAGATTTTCTATTCTGGTTAGACCATCTGTAAATGTCATTATTGTTTTACTTTATGTACTGCCGATCTATCATTTTCTTCACTACTTCAATGTATGAAAGTATAATGTTGAAATAAAAATTTCTGAATGAAAAAATGTCTGAGCTCATAATAATAGTATTATAATAGTATACATAATAATATTTAGAATAATAATATTTAGAATAATTAAAAATACTATATGATTTAAAAGATTAAATATTTAAATATTTGATTTCTGCATTTAAATGACTGTATTCCTGAGGTGGCAACCATTTCCAAGATGTGAATACCTGAAATTGTGTGGTGATTTTTCAATTTTTGAAATTGTGGTGTTGAACAAAATTTGATTTTGTTCTTAGCATCGGTTCCTGCATCATAGATTATGTGTTCTGTCATGGACGACTAGACACTAGTCATGGGATGTCCAGCAGAGAGAAGGGCTTGAGTGGACATGCCCTGTGGTCACATTTTTACCCCCCACCGCAAACCTCCTGTCGTCCTCTCACTCTGCCTTTTCCCCCGCTTCGCAACGTAGCCATCCTACAGCTTTCCGCCCCTGCGACAGCCGTAACATCGACCACCACGGCATCCATTTCAGGCCAAATGGAGGAGCAGGTGGGTTACTTAAACACGGCATTCAGCAACCTGGCCCTCTCCAGTCCTATGTCTCACCAGCGACCTCCGACTTGTCACAATCCTGGCATGCGTCGGGAACTGGAACGCCTTGACACCTTTCAGAATTGGACTCTTGCTACATTAACTCCAGCCGAGCTTGCCAAAAGCGGTTTCTACTACCTTGGCCAGGGCGACAGAGTGGCTTGCTTCAGTTGTGGAGGCCAGCTTAGCAACTGGGAACCGGGAGATCGTGCAGTATCAGAGCACCAGAGGCATTACCCCAACTGCCGCTTCGTTCGAGGTGACTGTGCAGATAATGTACCTTTATCTGGTGGCTGCCTTTCCAATGGATCGGCAATGCAACAGTGTGAAGAAAGGTTGCTCACATTTGTCAACTGGCCCTCAAGAATAACTGTTCGACCAGACCAATTGGCTAAGGCTGGTTTTTACTATGTTGGTCGTAATGATGACGTGAAGTGCTTTTGTTGTGATGGTGGACTCAGATGTTGGGAGTCTGGTGATGATCCATGGAGAGAACATGCTAAGTGGTTTCCAAGATGTGAATACCTGTTGCAAGAAAAGGGCCAAGAGTTTGTTCATCAGATTCAAGCAAGATTTCCAAGACTATTTGAACAGCTATTGACTAATGGAGACAGCGACTCAAGAGAATTTGTTGATCCACCTGTTGTACACCTGGGTCCTGGAGAAGACCGTTCAGAAGATGCAGTGATGATGAACAATCCTGTGGTGAAGCAAACCGTTCAAAGCAAAATCCTCGCAAGTGGAGAAAATTACGAAACCGTTCAAGAGTTGGTGTCTGATTTACTAAGTGCAGAAGATGAGAAGAGAGAGGAGGAGCGAGAAAGTAAGTTTCTTACTTTTCTTAAGAAACATCATCTTGCCATGTCACAGCAACTAAAAAGTGTGCAGAGCTTAATGGACCATCTTCTAGAGGAGAACGTCATCTCGCAGAAAGAGTATGGCATTATTCGTAACTGCACTACAGTCAAGCAGCAGACAGGGCAGCTCACTGAGTTAGTCCTGTCGAAAGGAAATGCAGCAGCAGAAGTCTTCTGCAACTGGATCAAGAAGAATGATGTCTGCCTGCTGAGAGAACTGATGGCCCAGACCAATGAAGCTGCATCACCGAGTCAAGATCAAATCAAATCAAATCAAGTATATTTGTATAGCGCTTTTCACAATACAGATTGTATCAAAGCAGCTTCACAGTATTAAAATAAAATAATACAACAAAGTTTGTTTCTAGTGGAATTTATTGATTGATAGAATCAAATTAAATATCCCCAAAATATCCCCAACTGAGCAAGCCAAAGGCAACAGTGGCAAGGAACCGAAAAACTCCATCAAGTGACCTAATGGTGTCCTAAAACTCCATCAGGTGACCTAATGGAGAAAAAAAAAACCTTGGGAGAACCCAGGCTCAGTCGGGGGCCAGTTCTCCTCTGGCATTTATGAACTAGAGGCCGGATTGTAGTTTGAAACTGTGAGATTAACAATATTATATGAATGCCTGGCTGAAAAGATGCGTCTTTAATCTAGTTTTAAACTGGGAGAGTGAGTCCGAGCAACGAACAGTATCAGGAAGACTATTCCAGAGTTTTGGAGCCAAATGTGAAAATGCTCTTCCTCCTTTGGTTGATCTGGATATCCTAGGTATGACCAAAAGCCTTGAATTTATTGATCTTAAAGAGCGCGATGGATTATAGGGTGATAGAAGATCCGTTAAATAGACTGGAGCTAAGCCGTTTAGGGCTTTATAAGTCAGTAGCAATACCTTATAATTAATACGGAACTTTATAGGTAGCCAATGTAGTGATGATAAAATCGGTGTTATATGATCATATTTTCTTGATCTAGTAAGAACTCTAGCAGCGGCATTTTGGACTAACTGTAGCTTGTTTATTGAGGATGCAGGACAACCGGCTAATAAAGCATTACAGTAATCTAGTCTCGAGGCCATGAATGCATGAACTAACTTTTCTGCATCAGAAACTGATAGCATATTACGTAGCTTAGCAATGTTTCTAAGGTGGAAAAAGGCTGTTTTTGTAACATACGAAATATGATTTTCAAAAGACAGGTTACAATCGAGTATAACACCCAGGTCTTTTACTGTAGAGCAGTGGTTCCCAAACCTGTCCTGAAGGACCCCCAACACTGCACGTTTTCTTTGTCTCCCTAATCAAACACACCTGATTCAACTCATCAGCTCATTAACCCATGTGATAATGAGCTGATGAGTTGAATCAGGTGTGTTTGATTACGGAGACAAAGAAAACGTGCAGTGTTGGGGGTCCTTCAGGACAGGTTTGGGAACCACTGCTGTAGAGGATAAAGTAACAGGACATCCTACGATGTTAAAGTTGTATTGTGAGAGGTTCTTTCAGACTTGCCTATGGAGGAACAGTTAAGAAGACTTCAAGAGGAGCGCACATGCAAAGTTTGCATGGATAAGGAAGTGAACATTGTCTTCATCCCCTGTGGTCACCTAGTTGTGTGCAAAGAATGTGCATCTTCTCTGCGCAAGTGCCCCATATGTAGAGGCTTGGTCAAAGGCGCTGTCCGTACTTTCCTATCATAAAGTTTTCCTATCATTTGGATTTGCAAATTTACATTTAACTTGATGAATAAAAACAATGTAACCAAAAAAAAAAGAAAAAAAGATACAACTTAGTCTAAATAAGAGCAACGTAGAGTCCTCGGATTTCTTAAAAACATTGTGACACCATGTTGTATGGACAAAAGATCTATGGTCTAAGATCTAAGACGCCTAAGTGCAGTTTTTCAACCATCTAAAGTTTTTGAACAGACATTATTTAGTAACAATTATAATTTATATCATACATAAGTCTTCTAAAAGATAAATAGAAGATATGAATGTATTCAAACTTTAAAGATTTGATTTAAACAGTCTTTTAATTTTAAACTTTTAAGGTTATGCTTTTAAATGAATTTAGTATAAAACTATGGATGTACTCTGGAACGCGGACTAGATTTACTGTGACATTATCTTCCGAGACTCATCTGGTCTGTCGTCCTCTCGTCTCTGTGAGGGTCTGGAACATTTATTTCACACTGTAGTGTATCTCTGAAGGATCTGGAGCTGTTTTGATTATGACAACTTAAACTATTTTCTTTTTGGATTGTTTTTATTGTTGCATAAAGAACTACTTCACCTCTCTGGAAATGTAAGGTGTTTTTATTTATATATTTATTTAGCTAAAACTTTGCTTACATTTTAGTAACATATGTTATTATTCATTGGTTATATATTTTATTAATAATAATTTCATTTTAAATAGATTGTGTAAAATAATGTGTGCGTGCGCAAAACAGCTTAGAAATGATATTAAATTATTTATTAATTTATTTATTTATTTTATAGTTTTCTGTGATGGTCGTGTTTAGGTGTACGGGATAGAATATGCAGTTACGGTACAAAAATCATCATGGCTATGGAAAGCCATAAAAATTGAAACTCCAGCATGGACAAAAAAAAAAAAATGCTGATTTAAGACGACTAAATACAGTTTTTCAACGATCTAAAGTTTTTGAACAGACATTGTCTCACATTACAACAATTATAATTTATGGTCACCGTTAGACAAAATCATTTATATCATACATAAGTCTTCTAAGAAGATAAATAGAAGATATGAATGTATTCAAACTTTAAAGATTTTTTAAAGAAAGAAAGTTAAGAACTTTAAACTTCAGACTAAAACAATTTTTCATTTTAAAAGATCACATTTACGATTATGCTTTGAAATAAATTTAGTACGAACAAAACTTTGGCTCTGGAAAGGCATTAGCAGACTAACATTACAGTTACAGGTTCACAGTTTCTAAATGTTTTCATTGTTGCTCTCTCTCTGAAGATAGGCCTATGTGGTCATTTTCTCACAGATACAACTTAAGGAATTATTAAACATTTCACAGGTGTGAGATGACTTTTGTGACTCTCTAAAAATGTATGGTGTTTTTATTTATATATATTTATTTAGCTAAAACTTTGTTTACATTTTATTTATTTATTTATTTATTTATTTATTTCATTTTTGAAAATGTAGTTTTCTGTGATGGTCGTGTTTAGGTGTACGGGATAGAATATGCAGTTAGGGTACAAAAATCATTATGGCTATGGAAAGCCATAAAAATTTAAACCCCCGCATGGACAAAAAATGCTGATTTAAGACGACTAAATACAGTTTTTCAACCATCTAATGTTTTTGAACAGACATTGTCTCACATTATAACAATTATACTTTAGGTCACTGTTAGACAAAATCATTTATATCATACATAAGTCTTCTAAGAAGATAAATAGAAGATATGAATGTATTCAAACTTTAAAGATTTTTTAAAGAAAGAAAGTTAAGAACTTTACCCTTCAGACTAAAACAATTTTTCATTTTTAAAAGATCATATTTAAACTTTTAAGGTGATGCTTTTAAATGAATTTAGTATAAACTCTGGATGTAGTATGCTCTGGAACGCGGACTAGATTTACTGTGACATTGTCCCCCCGAGACTCATCTGGTCTGTAATTCCTCTCGTCTCTGTGAGGGTCTGGAACATTTATTACACACTGTAGTGTATCTCTGAAGGATCAGGGGCCTCATGTATCAATCTTGCGTATGCACAAAAACTTTGCGTACGCCAGCTTTCACGCTCACGGTCGTATGTACTAACAGTGAAATTAACGCGAGAATGTGCGTTCCTCCACGCCAATTTCATGTCTGGCGTACGTACATTTCTCATTGTTTTTGTCCGTTGGCGACTCTTACAGGCAATGAAGTGAAGTTGCAAACATTACACAACGAATTTTTCTACAAGTCTATCGCACCACCAACCGTGGGAAGCATTGCTATTAATTAGCAATTTATAAAATAATTGACATATATTGTCACACGAGCCTTATGGGAATATTCTATCAATTATGCAATTAAATAAGAACATATAAAAGCATATGCAAATTGATACAACCCTTAGTCTATGGAAATGACAGCTTTGGTTTAATGTCCACCTTTATATCAGACCATTTCTTTTTAAGGTCAATTGGGGTAGGCTGTGTACAGTTGAGACACCTTAAATAACTTGTGTTCGCAGCAAGCACAAGTTGTGATTTTTGCTGTGCACGTGCGTATTAGTGTCCTCTTTGATCGTGGGAAATTTGAACAACGGACGCATCTCCGATCCGAAGATATCGGGAAAAGTTTTTTTTTTCTAAGATATGATGTCCACTTCAAAATGCACTCTCCACAATGAATAGCTTATTATCCTTATGTGACTGTTAAACGTAACTGGTATCACCACAAACGTTATTCTGTGCCCTAAAAACTGGCATATTCCATGGTATTGTGTCATGCAAGGTAATTGCAAAATCTAGAGAAATGTGCGAGGTGGCCAGCGGGGGATAGTTGAGACCCATATCTACTGTTCCCCCGATAGAGTTCTATTAGGAAACACATTGTTTAGTTGTTCAGTGTTATGATAACAGTTTAAACGCCGTAATAAGCCAGCATAGGACGCAAATGAAAATAAAATTTGATATTTGTGATATTTAAACTGTATTATTATTAAATATTGTTACATATCTTGTTCCTGCTTTATACATTTTAACCAGTGCTAATTTAAATAAAATGAATGAATATAAATGGATGAATAAACAAAAATGTTGCCCAATTGTTATTTTCTTTATTTGTCTTTATTTTTTATATTTTACAATGAATGGTTAGTTACCTTCACATCATTAGAAATGGGTGTCTCAACTGTACCATGCACTGTCTCAACTGTACCACATATTGGTACAGTTGAGACAAAGTTGAGACAAAAAGCACCTTATTTTTATGAGCTGATTGTGGAAAATATAAACTACTTGTGGGTATTATTGATAGATAATATCTTAGTCTACAAGCTAATGTAATGTCATGTGACGTGTCATGTGGAAATTCACTTCTTTTCAATGTCTATTTTTGTGTGAAAAATCAAAACGCAAAAAGTGTCTCAACTGTACTCAGTCTACTCTACAGTGCGACTTTCAGATCCCATCGCATTGACGGCATCAGCCAAACTCTCCCACTCATATTTTTTCCTTTTGTTATTAATTCCGGAGGACAAAGTAAAAAAAGTAGTGTGTTTCTTGACACTATTTTCTTACTGCTTTCTTTTGCCAAAGTGGACTCATTACCATATTTAAATTAGTTT
The DNA here is from genome assembly GCF_963993115.1 of Abramis brama. Classification (NCBI taxonomy): domain Eukaryota; kingdom Metazoa; phylum Chordata; class Actinopteri; order Cypriniformes; family Leuciscidae; genus Abramis; species Abramis brama. The sequence continues at coordinate 32,523,003 of NC_139966.1, read as the reverse complement.
AATTAAGGGAGGAGACTGGGTGGGGCGTTGTGCTCGTGCATGTGCGCTCAATTTTACGTTAACTGGGATGTACAAAGAGAATATGCGTGGGATCCTTCGTACACAGAGATTCATACATCTGGGGTTTTTTGTGCGTACGCACATTTACAGCTTTGTCCGTACGCAATGTTTTAGTATGAATTCAACGCAAGTCTTTATACATGAGGCCCCAGGAGCTGTTTTGATTATGACAACTTAAACTATTTTCTTTTTGGATTGTTGCATAAAGAACTACTTCCCCTCTCTGGAAATGTAAGGTGTTTTTATTTATATATTTATTTAGCTAAAACTTTGTTTACATTTTATTTAATTATTTATTTCATTTTTGAAAATGTAGGTTTCTGTGATGGTTGTGTTTAGGTGTATGGGATAGAATATGCAGTTAGGGTACAAAAATCATTATGGCTATGGAAAGCCATAAAAATTTAAACTCCAGCATGGACAGAAAAAAAAAAAAAAAAGCTGATTTAAGACGACTAAGTACAGTTTTTCAACCATCTAAAGTTTTTGTATCATTTAAACTTTATTATACTTCTTATAAATAAACTCAGCACCTGATATCCTGATCACTGAATTTGTGTGACTCTCTGACACACACACACACACACACACACACACACCCTTTGGCTGGTGCTTTTTGAAAGCTCCGCAGGTCAAACGCTGACGTAAAGAGAGGCCAGAGGGCCCTGATTTCTAAACATGTAAGATGATTTTTTATTTTCGTGAACCCGTTTCATACATGAGTTGTTTCATGAAATTGACCGGAGTTCTCCTTTAAGGGAAATTCCAATCCAAAGCAGGTGTGTTTGTATGTGGCTGTTCATGGGGGTGCGTGAGACCAGTGTTAGGGAATGTTACTTTTAAAAGTAATGCATTACAATATTGCATTATTTCCTAAAAACAAAACTAATTGCTGTGCTAGGCTTGTTTGTTCTTCAATTAAAAAAATTAATTATATTTTTGGCAAATGTAAAAACCCTTTCAAACCATAAGTGATGTGAATAAGCCTCAGTACAGTAGAGGGTGCAACTCATACAAGAAAGTTTAGCACTCTTTAACAATAATAATAATAATAAAAAGTTTGTAGATCTATAGTCATTTTTGCTTATTAGTATGGTTGAATTGGATCATTGAAGGTCAGCAGCAAAGACATTGGTTAATAAAGTGATTTTAAATACAAAGTATATTTGTGTTTTTAAAAAACATTTAATTAGGGCAGGTTTATGTAAAATTGGATATTCTGAGTTTGCATTTCACTGTTTTTTTCCATCACCGGCCTTCCAAGACCAACGTTGCCTATCCCTGATCTATAAGACATATTTTTAGTGTTTCTTATTGTTATGACTGACTCAGGGCCATAACAACAGGTAGGAGACCATGCCACAAACAAACGGTGCAAAACATAAATTTATTGTGTATAAAACACAAATTTAAACAACAGAACCAAATATGGAGTGTGAACGTCAGTATCAGTAGTGCAGGGAAGGTGCATGGATGTATTGTTTTGTGCGAGTGCAAGTGATGAGTGTAAAACTAAAAGACAAACTTAAATAAACTTAAATGTGCATCTGTGTAAAATCCTGGCGTCCAGAGCGAGGCGTGAACACGGACGAGCAGCGTTCGAGCCTTTAAACACCAGACCCGAGCAGGAAGAGAGAGGGATCAATGCAGCAGAGAAGCTCCTATTTAAACGCCAACTTCCCAGGTGACAGCAATTAGGCCTGAAAGAGAGGAGGGGCAGGAGAACGACCAGAAAAAGGCCAAGGGCCGTAACACCCCCCCCCCTAACAAAACAGGGACCCTAAGGGTACCCTTGAGCTACAGGAATCCCATGATACTAAGTTTATCAAATTTTGAGGCATATCTTACCTAACATATTGGAGATCGGGACAACGTGTCTGCCACCACATTGTCCCGCCCCTTGATATGCCGAATGTCCAAAGTGTAGGACTGGAGGTGGAGAGCCCAGCGCATCAACCGTTGGTTAGGAGTCTGTAAAGTGCTAAGAAAAGTCAGAGGATTATGGTCTGAGAAGACTACCACCGGACCAGAGCCCAGATACACACTAAAATGCTGTAACGCCCAAATAAGAGCAAGCGTTTCTTTTTCTATGACTGAGTAGTTTAGCTGATGGAGATTAAATTTCTTAGAAAAGAAACACACAGGCTTGTTAACCCCCCCATCATCTTTCTGCAGCAACACTGCGCCAGCCCCAACCATGCTGGCATCCACCTCCAGATGAAACTCACGATCCCACCAAGGAGCAACCAGAACCGGAGCATTTGAGATTAGAGCTTTAACCCTCTCAAAGGACTGCTGGCATACCGGAGACCATACATACTTTGCCTTCCCTTTCAGAAGATCAGTTAAAGGTGCGACCACTGTAGAGAAATTCCTACAAAAACACCTATAGTAGCCCACCATACCGAGAAATCTCATGAGTTCCTTCTTTGTCATTGGTGATGGAAAATCATCAATTGCACAAACTTTAGCACGCACTGGTCTCACCGAACCCTGGCCAACAACTCGACCCAAATAGACCACCGTGGCCTTAGCAAATTCACACTTTGCCAAATTCACTGTTAAACTAGCATGAGCTAGACGCACAAACAAAGCTTTAACACGCTCCAAATGCTGTTCCCAGTTGTCAGCATACACCACCACATCATCCAAATACACTGCGCATCCTTCCAGGTCACGCACCACCAAGTTCATTAGGCGCTGGAAAGTTGCCGGTGCATTTCTTAAACCAAAAGGCATAACATTGTAGGAGTACAGCCCACCTGGTGTAATAAAAGCAGCAATCTCCCTTGCCCTGTCTGTCAATGGCACCTGCCAGTAACCTTTAAGTAAATCCAGCTTAGTCACAAACTTTGCCCCCCCCACTTGATCAACACAATCCTCCATACGAGGAAGAGGGAAGGAGTCAGGCTTGGTGACTGCATTCACTTTACGAAAATCCGTACAAAACCGAGGTGTATTGTCTGACTTTGGGACCAAGAGACAGGGTGACGCCCAACTAGAGTCAGAGGGAACTGCTATTAAATTATGAAAAGGGCTAAAACCTGGTCACCTGGGAGAAACTCTCTGTGCTCAGTCTGACAATCATAACGTTTCTTCATCTTAGCTTGTGCCCTGTCTAAATTTTTCCTGGCCACTTCCTGAGACATATAGAGCCGATACCTGAACCCATTCACAAAATCCAGTAGGTTACTTGGAGGCTGAGCTTCCTTCCAGTTGTCCTGCAACAGAGCCAGAGGACCCCGCACTTTATGACCAAAAATCAGATCATTAGGGCTAAACCCTGAACTTTCTTGGATTACCTCTCTAGCAGCCAGCAGCATCCACGGTAAAGCCTCTTCCCAAACACCCTGCATCTGAACACACAATGAGCGCAGCATGGACTTGAGTGTTTGGTGAAACCGCTCCAAAACACCCTGGCTTTGAGCATGATAGGCAGATGAAAAGTTATGAACTATGTTCAACTGTTCCAGCACTTGAGCAAATAATTTTGAACAAAAATTTGACCCTTGATCTGACTGAATGACCCGTGGAACTCCAAAAATAGAAATAAATTGGGACAATGCACGAACCACAGACTTGGCCGTTATACTACGCAGTGGGTAGGCTGCAGGATACCTAGTACTTTGACACATCACTGTCAACAAATATCTGGCACCTGATTTTGATGGAGGTAATGGACCAACACAGTCAATAAGAAGATGTTCAAATGGTTGACTTATAGCTGGTATTGGACAAAGTGGAACGGGCTTCAAAACCTGGTTAGGTTTACTTGTCAATTGACAGGTGTGACACGACTTAATGTATGCAGACACATCCCTTTTTAAACGAGGCCAGAAAAAATACAGCAGAACCCGGTCATACGTCTTCCTGACACCCATATGTCCAGACTGGTCATGAGAAATCTGCAACACAATATTCCGATACTTTAAAGGAACAACCACTTGATAAATCGAATCTCCAACAAAACCCTCAAACTGTGGGGTCCATTTTCTCATCAAGACATTATTGTGCAAAAAATAACAATGAGAACGATTTCTGACCTCTGCAAGAGAACAAATCTCATCCATACAAGACTTCAAAGCACTGTCAGTTTCCTGCTCCTGCATCAGCTCATCATGAGAAACAGACCAGGGGATAACAGGTAACATTAAGTGAGGACTAGAGGCCACAGTTTCAGAGTGATCACTGTCCAAACGTTTTGAACGAGTTACTGCACAGGCACTAAACACATCAGGGAAGTGTACCTCACTCTCATCAGGCTTACTGCACACCAGAGGAGTCACCGTCACCTTGGCAGGTGGAGAAACATCAGCCCACACTTTATCACCGGCTATGTCATTACCCAGGATCATAGCGACGCCATCCACAGGTAACGCTGGGCGCACGCCAACAGACACCTCACCCTGGAAGAGATCACAGTGCAGCATCATTTTGTGTTGTGGTACATTCAAAACATTTAAACCCATTCCCATTACAGGAATGCTTGAACCCACCAAGGTTTCATTTGAAAATGGCAAAGTTGCAGCTACAATAAACGAGTCAAACGCCCCAGTGTCACGCAAAATTTTTATGCGCACTTGCTCTTTGCTTCCCATTAATGAAACAAAACCTTCTATAATAAAAGGCAAGTACGTTTTCATATCCGGATTGCCTTCTCCAGAGCTTCTAACTAACTCCTGGTCAGTGACAGACGCAGCACACATCACAGGGTTAGCCCTGGGAAAAGTTTGCTTTGGACGAGACTTAAGAGCATAACAATCATTTTTCCAATGTCCTCGCTTATGACAATAATTACAGATTTTTTCCGAATCCCCTGAAACACGACCACTTTTATCCTCAAACGATCTACTTGCCCTAGTTTCATGAGGGCCAGCACCACCTCTTGAAGTATGAATCAAGAAATAATCATCAGCCAGCGCAGCAGCTTCCCTAGCAGACTTGACTCCACGCTCACTAATATAGGTGGCAATGCACTCCGGCACAGAGTTTTTAAACTGCTCCAAAATGACTAACTCACGGAGGTTTTCAAAAGAATCAACCCCGGCCGCTGAGCACCAGTTGTCAAAATGCATAGCCAAATCATGCATAAACTCTAGATGTGACCTATCTCCACGTCTCCAACCTCGAAAACGTGGTCGATATGCCTCCAGCACAAGTTCCTAAGTTTTAAGAACAACAGTTTTAACCACAGAGTATTTACCACAATCAGCGCTGCTTAAAGCTGAAAAAGCTTGTTGTGCTTTTGCTGTTAACACACACTGTAACATTAACATACGTGTGGAGTCAGACCACCCCCGAGCCTCTGCCAGACGCTCAAACAGGGAAAAAAATGTCTCTGGGTCCTCCTCATTAAACCTGGGAACTAACCTCAAATCACTCAAGTCATCCTGTTTCATGCTTACCTGTGCCACCAGGGGGCGATCAGCCCGGAGTGCCTCACCCTCCAGTTTACCTTCTCTGATCAGCGCCAGTCTTTGTCTCTCTACATCTAACTTCTCCCGCTCTAAATCCTGCCTCATTCTTTCCATTGCCTGCTCTTTCTCCTGCTCAGCTTTGACACGTAACAAAAGCAACTCTTTCTGCTGCTCAAACGATAGACCAACTGGACTTACTCTTCCCGACAAAGACGACTCAACCAAAGTGTCAACTTTACCCGGCATCAAGACACCATTTTCCAACAATTTCACCTTCAAATTACCTTTAACATAATCCTTTGTCTTTGGACATCCCCTATATCGACCTTATAATACTCTGCAATCTTGATCAATTGTTTCTTAGTACAAATATCTAACCCACATTCATGTGGCGATTCAATAAAATCTTCCACCACTTCATCCATGGCTAACAAATTCACCAATAGAGACGAGAAGCTTAACGTTAAGTGACAAATTTATCAGTACACACACAGGCTTTCAACCACAGCCCAAGGACGGCATTTCCCCGCTAACTACCTAGCCCAAAAGCTAACTTACTGAACCCTAGTCTTCGTGAGGCGTAGCGGTGGGTTTTTATGCATTTACAACCCGATGGCCCAGTAAAGGCGACCAGCACGCTGGCAACCCCCCTGAAACCACGGAAATGCTCCCGAGCCGACGTAGGGAAAAGGAAAAATGGGAAGCTCTACCCGCCGTACCTCCACACTAAAACAATAGTGCAGCGAAACCCCTATTGGGAAATGCTGCTACGCCTACAAGGAAAAACGCCAGCCCAAAACTTTAGAAGTGCACATTAACAAACTGTCACTTACCTTCACACGTCTCCAAAAAATAGTAACTACTGCCAAAACACAAGCCCAAACACTCGGCGTCAGCAGAACGCCAGCAAACAAATTACAACTAATCAAACTCAGGCATGTCTCCAAGAGCGCAACAACTAACCATATAAGGACAATGACGTCACGGGATCTCCCCCCAACCGCCAATCAAGACGCACAGAAAACCACAATTCAAAGATGAAGCTACTGCAAGCTTCACTCGCTCTCATGTGCCCCTCAAGCGCTCCTAAACAAATTACTAAATCAAAACACAACGCGCACTAAAGAAAATCAAATTACTAGCAACAAAACGCGCAAAACCATCCCGGATGAGCCCCCACTTTGTTATGACTGACTCAGGGCCATAACAACAGATAGGAGACCATGCCACAAACAAACGGTGCAAAACATAAATTTATTGTGTATAAAACACAAATTTAAACAACAGAACCAAATATGGAGTGTGAACGTCAGTATCAGTAGTGCAGGGAAGGTGCATGGATGTATTGTTTTGTGCGAGTGCAAGTGTTGAGTGTAAAACTAAAAGACAAACTTAAATAAACTTAAATGTGCATCTGTGTAAAATCCTGGCGTCCAGAGCGAGGCGTGAACACGGACGAGCAGCGTTCGAGCCTTTAAACACCAGACCCGAGCAGGAAGAGAGAGGGATCAATGCAGCAGAGAAGCTCCTATTTAAACGCCAACTTCCCAGGTGACAGCAATTAGGCCTGAAAGAGAGGAGGGGCAGGAGAACGACCAGAAAAAGGCCAAGGGCCGTAACACTTATATATATAATATATATAATAGAAACATTAAAAATAATTAAATGTTTTTAAAAAACATAAATATACTTTGTATTTAAAATCACTTTAATGCTAGTTTATGAATGAATGAAGTACAACGGTCAATGTGCTTACCACACACCAGCTATAGGTGGATAGGAGAGTGGTGAGCGATCGAGCCAATTCAGTTGATGGGGATTATTAGGAGGCCATGATTGATAAGGGCCAATGGAGTGAATGTGGCAAAGGACACCAGGGTTAAAGCCCTACACTAGAGGTCTGCATTCCCGCGGCTGTCCCGCGGGACCCGACCAGATATTTTGCGCCGCGGGATTAAATTTCCGACTAAAAAACGGTAGCGGTCGGTAACTCTGGTGTAATTTGAACGGGAGCGGTCGGTCATTCAATATCACGTTCCCGACGCCGACGTTCTTTCAGAACAGCATATCTTCGCTTTACCTAATCTTTATCTTCGACCACCCGGTATAGGCTACAGTCTGCCCTACATATTGTTCGGTTAAGGCCTACATATTTTGCTTAATGACATGTCATATTTTCTTTCTTTCTCTGACACTTTTCCTGTGTTGACAGCAAAATGTTACGAATTTTGATAATACGAATAAAAATAATAGCCTACACTTCTTTTTTTTTTCGCTGCGACATTTTTTCCCCTACTGTCTGCAGCAAAATGTTAAATTTTGTATATTGACAAGGCGAATAAAATAATAATAATAAAAAAATGTTTGTGCAGACTACATTTTTATTTTCTCTGTGAAAATGTACATGTGAAATTCTGGGAGATCTATATTAAGCGGGATGGTCGGGTCGGGAAGAAAATTATTCTAAGCAGACAGCGGGTGAACAAATAGTGTATATATAGCGGGAACGGGTGGGTGCGGGATATAACCCCAGCGGGAGCGGGACTTAAAAAACAGTCCCGCGCAGACCTCTACCCTACACCTCTTCTAATCACTGAACACATGCAGACAACATTTTGGCAGAGGTCTAGTGTCCTTGTGTTACTCAGCCTGAGGGTGGCGCTCTAATGTTGATTGGCCTTAATGTAGTATTTATTGCCTCTGAATGTTGTTTTAGAATGTTACAAGCTGTGTGGAGAAATTCCGGTGAAGAAAAGAAAAGCATATTTAAACTTTCATTCATTTGATATGAAAAACAGACAACTAGTTACTGACCTGATAGCTGAAAGGGATTCATATCATCTTGGTCTGGAGCGAGGTTTATGTAAGGTCACATGTAAATAAGCGGCACAGTCTGACATCTGCCCCAATGGCTCACAATTAGAGTCTGCTGTAGTTCCATTTTTCACCACAGATTTAACATTGGAAAATTGTGGGGTGCTGTAGAACTGGGGAGGACTCCGAGACCAGCTGCCCCGATTAGTATCATAATACATGCCTGCCAAAATGTGAGTATGTACAGTGAACACTGTTCATACTTAAAATAGCAAAACAATGAATCAATTTTAAAGATTCTTGTGTTAACAGAGCCATCTAAGCCATGGCCCTTGGAGAAAATTTGAAGAATTTACTGTCACACAACAGGTAAAACTAGACCACTTTCTGTAATAATAACAGTTTCCAGTAAGTCACATTATACCAAGAACTATAACCTCTAGGTTTCATTTACTGACAAGAGTGTCTAATGAGGAGCCAAGCAAGTGCAGACACATTCAGTAGGGTCCCATATTTAGTTTACCTCTGATACACACACTGTAAAAAATATTACATGCTATCTACTTAAAAAAATTATGGTAAGAATATTACACGTATTATATTTGAGTAGATTTTAAGGTTTGTTTTTTTAGTGAAATCTACCCGAATAAATTAAGTAAAATTTCCTAAATTATTTAGTCTATGGGACATGATGAATTTAATATTATTAGTGGAATGTGCTTTTTTAATTTAAGTTGTCTCACAAATAAATCAAGCAGAATTTACTCATTTGTATTAATGAAATTTACTTAATCATAACATTTACTGCCTTTTTTTAGGTTAAGATAATAATGAATACATAATGCACTTTTTGTTATCAAACATGCTTTTATTCTGTATTTTTTGCACAAATAAAACAAATCTATATAAAATGTAAGACAGCAGTTTTAAGATATGAAAAATAAAAGCAAAAAAAGGCTAACATTTTCCATGTCATTGAGAAAGATCATCTTGTTACACAAAAACGTGCATACAAATTTGTTTCTGTTGGAAAAGTCACATTCTGGACTAAAACTTGTGAATAACTTGTAGCAAAACATATAAAATAATTTGTACTTGCTGAAAGCTTGTATGTAGAACAATTTTAAACATTCATCAATCAATGCAGTTTTTTTTTTTCACCAGAACTTGGTCATAATGCATTGTCTCAATCGAAGTCATGAGTTTGTTTGTAAGTGTTAGTAATTTCGGGGAAAACTTGCAAACATCCAGTTCCAAGAAGAGCTTCTGAAAGGCCTCAAAAGTGTGCCTCAGTTCTTTCAGGTAGGTGAGGTTTAGTGCATACGCGAGTCCAAGAAGAACAGCACAGGCTCTTGCCAGATTTTCCAAGCCAGCCATGACTTGCATCCCCTCCAAGATGATACTGAAATCCTCCTGATAATCCCTCTTGCAGATGGCAATTTTCATTATGTGCTGTATGATATCTCCATTGTCACACTGTAAAACAAACATTAAAGAAGTATTTTTATCTTGTCTGTGTTAGGGCTTCTGGGTGGATGAAGTAGGAGATGAACACGAAGGAGATCAATTACGAGGTTTTAATTCTCAATATTCACAGATACAAACAAAAAGGGAGCGTGTGCTCAGAATACAGAAAACCTAACATAAAACAAACATTGACCGACAAGTGATGACTGAAAGACAGGAACTTAAATACACTGATGATAACGAGTGATGACAGGTGACGGTGATGATGATGATTAAACAGACCGGGAAAAACAGGACTAAACCAAAATCAACAGAAGACAGGGGGAAACGATAACAGAAACACTGAAAACACTAAAACAGAAATCAAAACTACAACAGTCTGTCTCATAAGTCTGTCCATAATTATAAAGTTGATTTGTGTACGGTTGTAAAACAAACACTTTAAAAAAAAAATAATTCTTATAACAGCTTAAAATGCTAAGACAACTAGAAGTAAACCATTATAGTTTATTTTCTTTGTAATCACTGAAACATAAAAATATTATGTTTCAGTGGACCACAAAGACAAAGACTGTCACAATAACATAGTGACATAGTACATAGTACAGTTTCACCAATGACAGAGGGTGTATTCAGGAAGAAAAAATAAAATAAATTTAAAATTACATTTGGTGACACTATTGTAGGGGGGAAATTAAATTTCGATGGTGCACTATAGACATTCTACTAACTGTAAGTAACTACATGTCAACTAACTCAGAGTATTAGTAGACTGCTAGATTAGGGTTAATAGATTAAGTTAACATGTAGTTGCAGTTACTTATAGTCAGTAGAATGTCTAAAGTGGACCATCAAAATAAAGTGTTACCTTTTTTCATATAGTGGCTGACAAAAATCTATTTTGTGTTAAATATTTTCACATTAGCTTTATATAATTTAATTGGAAAAAAAGATTATTGTTTAAGTTGCATTTCTATTTTTATAAATAAAAACAATGTACAAATACATTTCTCAAAACACCATAAATATATAGAATAATTCTAGCCACTTACATTGTACTCTTGGATGAGGTCATCCTCTTTTTCATCCAGATAACAGATCAAGCAACGGAGGACAACGTCTCTCATCATGTCGATGTTTTTATAGGGATTCTGTAACAAAAGTTTGTAAATTAGCATCACCCAAAAATAATGAAAAAAAATATTTATGTTATGAAAGTACCTGCAGCATGGGATCAATTTTCTCCTTTAAAATCTGGCCTAGTACTCCTACTCTGCAAGTGAATATGGCCAAAAGTTTAGGAGTGTAGAAGTCCAACATCTTCATAAATTTTTGTTCTAGGTGCAGAGTGGTGATTCTCCTACATTCTTCATTAATCTGGAAAACAAAACAGGCAAATATTGACTATGGATATGTTCAGCACATAACTACATTTTTGTCTGTGATGGTGTTTAATGACAATACAGGACATTAATAATAAATAATAATAATAAGTTTATTTTATATAGCGCCTTTATGAGGACTCAAGGTCGCTTTACAATAATTACAAAAACACATAACATAGAAACATGACATAGAGACAATACATATAAACTGGGAAGGATAACATAGTAGAGGTATAGTACATATAGAATCAGAACATTCAGGGGTCAGGGAAACAAGTGACAAAAAGATGTGTTTTAATGTGGGTTTTGAAGTCTTGTAGTGATGAGAGATTGCGGATTTGTTGTGGGATTGAATTCCAGAGAGTTGGCGCAGCGGTGCAAAAAGCCCTTCCACCAAATGATGATAGTTTGTGCCGTGGGATTGTCAACAATGAAAGCATTAAAAAAAATTTTTACCTGGAGATTGTCAAATAGAGCAGGCCAGCGATCTTTGAATTCTGCAACACTGGGGCACAGTTCAACCACCTCATGTCTTCGGAGAGCAAAGGTTTTTGACATTTTTTCATTGACCACAATGGTATTGTCCCTCTTTTTCACTTCAGTCAGTAGATCAATTCTCTCTTGTTCCAAACTTTGTTGATTTTTCCTAGCTGGGTAAGGTGGTAGATAATTCACTTCTGCCTTACGAGGTTTTTTGACATTTTTTGCAGGCTTCCTGTCCTCAGGGTTCTTCTTTTTCAATGTGTTGCATGCAACTTCAGGAAAACCAAACTTACTGAGTCATCTTCTGTAATCAGCCATCTTGTACTTCAGGCTCAGTTGCCAGCCATGAAAGCCAGATAAAGAGCCTGGTTCCTTTTTTTTATTTTTTTTTATCTTCATTTATATAGCGCTTTTAACAATGTAGATTGTTTCAAAGCAGCTTTACAGAGATAAGCGTATAATTTAAGGTAACAGAGATTGTTTTAGCTTTATAGTGGTTCTTTAATAAAGTTATTTTCCAGCTAAAGTTAGTTTTGATTGATTCGCTTCCATAGCAACGATCATTTGTTATTAAATTAGGGGCCGCTAAGATGACACCATTCTCTCTACGTAGAATTTAAACGCGAACCTGTGATAAACGCTGATGACGTTCACATGTGCATTAAGAATTGGTTCTATAGTTATGTGCGTTTGAATATATGTGCGCAGGTTTGGAATTCCCTACAGACCAAGCCTAAATAAAGTACTGGTCTTTCCTTATAAATTTTGATACAGAATTTTATTTTATTTTGTCACTTCAGGGTAGGTACGCGAAACGAATTTTCCCGACAACGCTTTATCTGTAGAGTGGTAAAGGGATCCTCCATAGGGAGAGATTAGTTGGCACTTCAGCACTGCGTTGTCATCGGGTCCAGGCGAAGGTCCATCGTCAGATCTGGATACGGCCTGGATCCGACAGGCTGCGGGAAAACCTTGGGATAAACAAAGACACTAAAACTAGCGTAGATGCCATTCTTCTTATGATGTAACGAGTACATCAGGATTTATGGGAAGTGTTCCCGGTTCCATCTGACCTAATCTATGCAGCCTAACATTGGATTATAGAAGTCTATAATGCATTATGTGAATGCTAGGTCAAAAAGATGTGTTTTTAATCTAGCTTTGAACTGACAGAGTGTGTCTGCTTCCCGGACAATGGTAGAAAGACTGTTCCAAAGTTTTGGCGCTAAATAGGAGAAGGATCTACTGCCAGCAGTCGACTTTGATATTCTAGGTATTATCAACTGGCCGGAATTTTGAGATCGCAATAGACGTGAAGGACTATAATGCGTTAACCTGTTAGCTAGCATCGGCCCGTCGGGGCGTGGCTATACTTTTATTACTTTTTTTAAGCTTTGTTTTATAACAAATATTCAACTGACTATCATAAACTATGCATCATTTGAAAGCTAAAACACTCAAGAATCATGTTCTAAACTTATTTTTGCAATCAATACACCAGAGAGGAAAGGGTTAAATTAAATGCAAAAGGACTGTTCATGTAAAAATGAGCAAAATGAACCGCAGTACTTATCTTTCATCTCCTATGGTTCAGATCAGTTCGGACGAATCCAAGAAACAACAGCATACATTTCAATGTAAGGGTCTACTCTTCAAAATGCATCCCACTTTTTAATCCAAAACAACGAAAAAATAGGGGAAAAAATGAAATATCCTTCTTTGTTTGCATGGGCGTTTTCGAGATAGAGTTCGCATCATGTTCATTTTCAATGAAATGTCGATTCTAATCCGTATTCCAACACTCAAAAGCCATCTCACCCCCGTAGTTTAGACTCTTCCGGATCAAATGAGACATTCCACTTCTCTCTCCTTCAATCACAGGATTTGTTTTAGACCAAAACAGTAAGGGAGCGCCTGACAGGCTCAGCGCCCTGTCAATCTCACACCTGGGTTTTCGACTGGATAAAAGCCTGGATAAAGGCAGCCAATGTCCAGTCAGCAAAGTTTTGATTGATGGGAGTATTAGCCAGAGCCATAGAGAGAAAGAGTTGCGACACTCTTTGATGTCGCCGCTATGGCTGTATATTACTTAGATAAGTTTTAGGCTATATTTTTGGAGGGAAAAGCTTAGTGTTCATGTTCGCATGGGTAGTAGCACTGGCTTTAGCGGCTCTAACTTAACTTTTCCATATCATTCATCTGATGATGGACGTCTCATGATATTTATTTTAGCACAACTGGGCTGTATTAGGCTATTGATTCCCGTGATTTTGCTTATAAATTCCGATTCAGCCATTAGCCTACCTTCGTGATCACGCAAAGAGGTCTGCCGTGGCGGTCCGTTCAGAATTCGCTTAGAAGCTAGCTCACTTCTTCTGATGAAAGTGGCCACCACCAGGAGCACAACGTGAAACATGATCATGTTAAGACTAAGAATATAATTTTAAGATTAAGCCATACACATATTATCAAAACTATAACAGATTAAAAACGAATTTACGCTTTTATGTTTGGGTCTATAGGTGAGTGCAGAGTGAAGATTTTTCTCTATGGCTCTGGGTTAGTGTACAGAGTAGGCTAAGAGTAAGGGTAGCTGTAACTCAATCCAAGTAACTTAAGCAATTAACTAACAAAACACTTGTAACTTCTGTTACAGCTATTGAGACATCAATTAAGCATGGCTGATACAAATTAAGATTTTCAAAAAAAATTTGTTTTATTAAACAATGACAGACAACAAAAATGTGTGCTTGTGTGTGTGAACAAGAAAAACAAAAACCAGGGGCAGGTGATCCATGAAACAGACAGGACTGGTGATGGCCATAACAATCCTAGAGGTCCAGCATTGTTCTCACAAGCCGCTTCACTCAAGACAACAAAACAAACGGTGGGATAAAGTGGGGCAAAGAAACCATAAAGAAAGGCATACAAATGAGATGGTCTGGCACAACTGGGTGCAAAACCCTTAAGCCTTGAATCACTGCCTGACATCAGGACAATTCAGAGGAGGATAAGGGAGGTTTTTGATATGCTGACGCTAACGGGAAGTGGTGTGAGCAAAACTGTATAGAAAGCTGTATAAATTAGATTATGTGCTGGCACAAATAGTTACAAAACAAAAAAAGGGGAGGTGGAGATGCAACTGTAGTTCTATTGTGGCACTACAGGATATAAAACCCTCCAAGCCATGAATATGCCTCTGCCTGACATCAGGACCATTCAGAGGAGGATGCAGCATGTTAAACTGGAGCCAGGAGTGTTGTGGGAGGTGTTTGATAGGCAGAGGCTGAAGGCAGATGCAAACATGGGGTTTCAAATTATTAAAAGTATTTAACTTTAGGAGAGGGAGCCTGAAAATATGAATATTATAAATATTACAACTATTTAAAGAAACAGCCGTTGAACCAAGGGCAACAAAAACAGGTTTTTCAACAAGAAAAATAAAAATGACGAGGCCACTTTGCCAGGGGGAGGTGAGTGATCCAGCGACCAGACTGCCAGGGGCCATAGCGGACCTAATGGAGCAACTCAGAATGGAAAAGGAGAGAAGAGAGGGTGTTACACAACAAAACAAAATAATACATGAAATAAAATAAAAATATTTCAGGAGAAAGATATTTATTTATCAAATATTTTAAGTTGTACAACTATTTACAAAAAATAACTCTATTTACTATTTACAGAACTCTAGGGCATCCCAGAGCCTAACCATTTTGAAAAAATAAAAATAAAAAAAAAAAATCAAGGGTTCCTTTGTGAAAGGGACATCCTCTTTCTCATCTGTTTCCTTGGCCCTATAAAGCAGTAAGAATAGGGACAGTGGTCAATAAGGGGAGAGAATACAGTTAAAAGCAGACTCAACAGAGGACATAGCAGGTAGCGCTATATACTTGGGACAACCCAATCACAACATATTCGAACATCACAAACATACTGTACATTGTGTCATTACCACAACATCAATCATTATAACAGCCCTAAGCGAACTTAAAACATCATGAAGAGTGAGAGAGGAGGATCCTGGTTTGGTCATGTACTCTGACCTCTTACCTAATCCAAGTCAGAGGGACATTAGTGGTTGGGGAGAAGTTGTCACCCGCTCTCTGTGATTTTCAATGATGTCTGAGTTCTGATGGCTATTGGTTACAACTGACATTTTAATAGATCAGTGGTCATACCATGGTTGGATGTGCAGCATTTGGATGCTCTAATCGATCCAATAAGGGGTTCCATACGTATGGCTTCCCTAAGGACATAGAGCGAAGGAAGAGGTGGATGGCAATGGTTAAAAGACAAAACCTGTGTCTGACAGAAGACAACAACAACAGCAGAAAACTCTGTCATGTAAGTAATGTTCACAGAGGGGACATGACAATTTAAAGGGCATCATATTTCCAAGTGTAGAGAATTATGACTCTTCAATAACATTTGAAGTGTGCAGTGGAAACTGATTTTATAAGCCTACCTACAGGTACACTCTGAAGATGACCAATTTATTGCCAACAAAACAGGAGGAAATTTGAGATTGCCAACAGTATTTATACATCGGCCTAAGCCAAAAAGGAGGAAAGCCACGTCAAGGAGTATGCCTCCAGCTGTTAATGTCAGGAATAATGACCACACCTATTATGGCACATCAAACATTGGTATGATATACGCAGCTAACAATGTTTCCCATGTTATATAATTCAAGGATAGACTACACTCATAATGCAACCTTCAGATTAGTACATACAGCTTCAAAACAGTTCAGGGATTTTCCAGAAGATTCATACACCACATGTAGATAATCTACAGATTTCTTCATACTTTACCATTGGCAATAGATTAACTTAGATGAATGTCACTATAGGAGTGTAGTGTACCCTTAAATGACAATAGGTGCAAATCTGAAGGCAGCATACATAGAACAGCAAGAATACCTTGTTATTGTTACAGAGATTGAGGGAGAAATTGAGGTGGAGATCCAAGGGAATGAAAGGGACATAACAGACAGAGAGAGAGAAACAGATGCCAGCATACTTACAGGGGCCAGTCAGTCAGAGGTCAGCAATGAAGAGGCCAGTTTGCCAGGGTCAGGTGCTCCAGGGTCCAGACTGCCAAGGGCCAGTTATGACCGGGCTCACATGGAGGATCTAATGAGGCAACTGAGAATGGAGAGATTACTCAGAAGGAGAGCAGAGAGGGCTCTGGTAAAACAGAAAAGGATTAATTTGGCATTAAGAAAAACACACACAATTTGATTAATCAAAAGTTTAAAACAATCTTCAACACAGACCAAATTAGAGCACTTGGGCATTCAAAAAAAAGGGGGAATACGGTGGGGGAAAGAAACCGTGAAAAAAGCAATTAGAATTAGGTTCTGCTGTGGCACTACAGGATATAAAACCCTCCAAGCCATGAATATGCCTCTGCCTGACATCAGGACCATTCAGAGGAGGATGCAGCATGTTAAACTGGAGCCAGGAGTGTTGGGGGAGGTGTTTGATATGCTGAGGCTGAAGGCAGATGGCATGAACGAAATGGAGAAGAAATGTGTGCTCACCTTGGATGAAATGTCCATCACCCCTAGCGTCGAGCTGCATCTGGGAACAGGGATGATGTTTGGGAACACAACATTACCTGGCCACAAAGGCCAGGCCACTCATGCCTTAGTGTTCATGCTGGCTGGCTGGGTCTTTAGCAAGTCAACTAGTGCTGCTCTGAGGTGTATGGTGGCAGAGGAGCACAGACCAGAGTCCTACCTTACCACTTCATGGTTTTTGGAGAAGGTGGACCACTGGTTTGACCTCATGTCGTCACGCAATGCTGTTACTGCCCTAAGTCATTTTAAGATGGAGGAGTATGATAAGGCCATCAGCTTCCTCCGCGACTCCATTCATCTGTTTCGGGGCCTGAAGATCGGTCCCAAGGGCAGCTGGAAACCAGTTCAGACAGTACTGGTGATGGCCACAACAACAATCCTGGAGGTCCAGCATGACTTGTTGAGTCAAGGGCACAAATTTGTGCTCACAAGCCGCTTCACCCAGGACTGCCTGGAAAACACTTTTTCGTCCATTCGTCTGAGGAACTCTGTCCCAACACCTGTAGAGTTCCAATATGCACTGCGGGCTGTCACCGTGGGCCAGTTCCTATCACCAGTACATACTGGCAGTTACCTGGAGGATGGATCGGACCACTTGGCAGACTTCCTGGATACGCAGAACAGCAGCTGCAGTCCTCCTGAAGTTCTGAGGGTGGAGCAGCTGGTAGACCTGACAACACCACCTGACATCACCAAAACAGAGTTCTGTGTGCTATACCACCTGGCAGGATACATTGTGAAAAGAGTCATCAGCTTCTCACTTTGTGACAAATATCAGTGTGCACTAGTACAAAATGTCATCAATGGTGAAAATGAAAGCGCTGTTCTGCTGGAATTGAAGGAATTTAAAAGGGGTGCACTTTTCCATCCATCTGATGAGGTTTTCACTCTTGTTCAGAACGTGGAGCAGCTGTTCCGTGTGAAGACGAGTGATTCCCTCATGGAGTCCTCAAATGCAGTGGCACAGCTGGAACAGGAGGCCATGTTACAGGACAGCAACCTTCCCTCATGCCATGACCTGAAGAAAAAAATCATCTCCACATACATCAGGCTGAGGTTAATAAAGTAAAGGCATAGAACCAGTTTATTTGTAGTGCACTGACAATAGTTTTATATAATTAGTTTATTAATTAAATTAATAAAAAGACAAAAAGACCTTGATATATGTTTGGTAATTGTACCTGAATGAATTGAAAATTAATTTGCTACATTTCAGATTAATATATTTGTTTTCCTTAACATTTTAATTAACAGTAACTTGAACACTTTGCAGTTTGAATGATGTCCTGTATAAACAAAATGACGGAGTATGTTTTTATGTTTCCACTGTTCGATCGCGCCCGTGCCTCACTCACTCACACACAAATATAAGTAAACACTTATCGATCGCGCCCACACCTCTCTCTCAACATATTCCAGCATTGCAATCTTTACATCGCAGCCTGCTTCAGAGCTAAGGCGGAGCTACAGATTAGGTGTCCCTAAAGAACCCGCGTATCTAACAGTAGTTCCGCATTGCATTAATTAATTTGTATGCAAGTTTTATTTATATTTATATAATAGGCCATGATGACTTTTGGGGATTGCCTCATAGGGCCGGTTCAAGTAGTGGGGGGCAGAGGGGCTGGGGGGCCAGTCAAAAGGGGTTGGCGGGCCTGAGTCGGCCCGCGGGCCTTAGTTTGGTGACCCATGGTCTAAAGCCTTTAAATGTCTAAATATTTAATAAATGTTATCTGATTATGTAATCCATATGAAACTGAGAGGTAGGCCTACAGATGATCCACTCAAACATGTTTAGCTATCATGTGAGTGCTTCCCAATGAGGAAAGGACAAGGCAAGAGTGAAAATCTCGCTCTTATTAAATGTAAATCGCCCTGAATTAAAGTGTAAAAACAGATCAAATAATTTATTTGTCAAAATGTTGCGATATTGTTCCATTTAAGTTCAGAATTATTCTATAGGCCTAAATATTATTTAGTTTAACAGTAGCACCACGAAGCACTGTGGTTCGAGATTTATAAAAAATAAAAATAAACGCTTTATTCACAAATCGCATGCACCCTGGTTGTAAGGATCCAAAGATCCCTGTGGAATTTAATACTGAGTTGAACATTTTGTTCATGACAACAAATGAACATGCGTTTGAAGATTGTATTTAGTTTTATTTGGGAAAAGCTGGCCCAAACCGAAGTAGCGTTTTAATTCTTCAATTATTGAAATAATGAAATATTTATTTAATAAACGTATAACAGAAATATTACTACATGTAGCCTAAATGATTTAATTCCTTCATTATCAACACTTTAATAGCTAATGCCTAGAATAGCGATTTAAGTGTGAATTGCGACTTCTCTTTGTTTTAAGTCAGTGTCAAACTCAGATAGTCTGTGGAGGGTTTGAAGGAGCAGTTCAGTGGCTTAATCGTGGGGGTGCAGGACTGTTAATCGCTCCTCTTTCATATGGAGAGTGTCGGATAGCCAGCCTGATGATACAGAACAGGCAAAGGCAAAATTCCTTTCAGCATAAATCTCTCGATGTGTCCAAATGTAGGCCCTATAGCCTATTGTAGTTTTACTTATTGTATTTAAAGGTTTTTCAAACAAAATTTCAATTGAAGTGTTCAATCCAGTTGTTTCATCTGGTTTTGTAGAGTTTTAGAATGTTTGAGCAGTGTGTATGATTGTTAACAATCTGGCATTATCTAAACATGAACTGTTGACGAAACGCGGTGAGCAGCAGATACAGAGCGTTCTAATTCGCGATCAAGCTTGTTTTATTGTAAGGTGAATTCAACTAGGCATTCTGTGTCTTTGATAGCCTGACGTCGTCATACTCAGATTCTAGTCAGAATGTGAGTCTGATACTGCTCCATTGGGCTGTGATTATGGGGCGTGTTTCAACCGAACCAGGAAGGAAAATGCCTCTGCACTCAATTGGATAGACCTACAACCAATCAAAGCAACGGAGTTAGTGACATATATTCTTCATTCATCTTTGCCTTGATCGCGGTTCTCTGTTCCTCTTTTAAAATGAATGCGCAGTTGATATCTTCTATAACAGATCTACACATGATGTTTCATAAACAAAGTTCGGGAGGATCACGTTCAAATAATCAATCCAATCAACTTGTCATCAAACAATTACCATATCTACCCTATCAGCATGAGAGGAAGCATATATTTATTCACTCTGTCAACTCACCTAACATTCCTTGACAGTTTTCAGCATCCCTCCACTCACTCTCGGCTTGTTCTTCCACAGCCAGGAATATGGGGGAAGTACTTTGGGTTCGGGCCGAATACCGATCCCAGAGCCCTCTCCTCGGACAGTACGCCAAATATGCATTTATTCTGTCTGACTTATTTGTAAGTGTGAAATCTCAATTCTCCAGCGGCAGTCATCTTTGTTGTAAACGAATTCAACCCAAGCACTCGTTGGTGATGTGGATGATTACGTTACTGTTGATCATCAGTCCATCATTGTATAAAGCCCGGCCTGACAATTTGATTGGTCCGAACAGCTCTGGTTCGGGCATAATAGCTCCACAACGGATCAAGTCCAGACTGAACTTACCCTAAAAATGTTGTGGGCGGGGCTAAGTTTGGCTGGCATCCAGGCTATAGGCTTGTTCGACTTCATGCAGCTCTGCGCAGACCGATCGGCGGCTGACTTGAAGTACATGCCGGTTAGAAATTTTGTTCGACTTGATACAGCGCCGACGCCACGTGACTGTGACGTATGCCATCAAAGTACTGCGAGAGCGATTCGAGAGTAGCCGGAGAACTCAGCCAGCGCAGCTTCTCAAGAGCGGCTGCACTGGGCTGCACGAGCTCTGATGACGACACAGCTGTTCCACGATTGGCTGGATTCACCGCATGACAACGATCACGTGTGTTTCGTGTTTATTCGAACACCTTTAGTTCCTCTAAAGCTCAAAAATCTGTTTTTTATAACAGTAAACAATCTTTTCATGTAGTTGCGATGTTATATTGTGTCATGTTTATCAAATTAAAACTGATTAAAAAACGTAGACTCCACTTCATTGATTTATTTAAACCTTGAAATGTGCGATGGGGTTTTAAACTTAATTAATTTTAGTGTTCTTTTTCATTTTCATTGGTTTTTATATTGAAAGCAATACTACTTAGTTAGTCTGTTATTTTGTGTAGCCAAGTCAACAATCTTTTTCTGATTTGTTCAATCTATGGATCTGTTTTGAAAAAAATCTTTCGTTGCTATGGCCGGATATCACTGTCAGTCATCTCAATTACGTGAATGATTCACAAAACAATAATTTAGCAGATTAAAGACGGCTGACAATCTTCCTTCATCAGTTTTGTCATCTGTGCAGCGGCTCGACTGGAATGTAGCAAATTTATATTGTAATGTGCCACTGATAATCAAACAAAACGCTTGACTTTAATAAACAGTTACCTATTTAAGCATCAAGAACGATAAAACTTGAAGAGGGGATTTAGAAGTAGGTATACACAATGCCGACTGAAAAAGAATTGCACTACACCAGTGCATGTTTTGATTCATCATGATTGTGGGTTAAATAAGATAAAAATATTTTTTTCATGAAACCAAACTACATTTATTTTCAAACTAAACATTGCAACATACATTTAACATTTATTTTGGGCTTTTGAATTTGACAGATTAGATTGTTAAATTTATAATTAAAGGCACAATATACGTTTCGCCACTAGAGGTTGCTTATTCAAAATAATAAAGTAGTAGCTTGACTGTGACTGAGCATGGAATCATAGGAGTTTTCAGATGCATCCGAAATCGCATACTTCCCTACTATATAGGAGGGTGAGAAACAGTATGTGAAAAAAGTACGTCCGAGTTCACAGCACTAGGTATTTCATATTCAGAATACAAAAAATAGTACCAGTAATAGACAAGTAAAGTTTTGCACTCCGGATTCCCAGCCATGTAAAGAATGAGGTTTGTCTTGATAGTGACCCAGGGTAACTATTTAAAGTGTGAAAAGCCCTATTGTGTGCTTAAGAGTTTCTTATGTATACTGTGAGAGATATTAACATTTAGTTTATTTAATATATGTAGGGAGGTCCAATGGTCATTAATGGCTCCCAGTGGATTCAGTCTAGAGTTTTTCGGTCAAGACTGTGCGCTACCCATTTTCCCAGGTGCTTACACCAGAGTGTCTCAATACCAATCTTGGATCAGCTCTCGGATAAGCACCAATCAGCCTGGTTTTGTCTCATTCCCTTCCACTGAATCTCAGTTCTCACAAAGATGTGTTCTGTGTCCTCGAGTCCTTCCGAGTTCGTTCTTTCAAGACCGGTCTTAACGAGAACACAAGTCCATTCTTTGAATTGAGAAACAGCCTGTGTATCTGAGCAGCGAGCAGTAGCTGAGAAGTCTCTAGGCCTTATGGTCACAATCAGTTGTAGGGAAGAACATCTCATCTAAAAACTCTTACTGACCCCAAACCTTTGAACGGTAGTGATAATGTTAACAAAAGCTTTTATATTTCAGATAAATGTTGTTCTTTTGAACTTTCTATTCCTAATAAAAATTGTACACAACTGTTTTCAACATTGAAAATAATAATAAATGTGTTTCTTGGGAATCAAATCATAATATTAGAATGATTTCTGAAGGATCATGTGACACAAGACTGGAGTAATGATGCTGGAAATTCAGCTTTACCAACACAGAAACAAATTGGATTTTAAAATATATTCAAATAGAAAACAATTATTTAAAATTGTAAAAATATTTCACAATATTATTGTTTTTGTTGTATTTTGGATCAAATACATGAACCCTTGCTGAGCAGAAGAGACTTATTTTAAAACATTAAAGCTGCATTATGCAGCTTTGCCGATTTCTTCGCTGTTTTCGCTTTTTGCTCGCGGGTTTCTCTATAGAGCTCCCCCTACAGCTTCGGAATAGATATTTGACAACACTGTCGTCAAAACTTGTTGGCTCGTCCCATCTTCTCCCGCTGGTCATGTGCATTTGTTTTCAAAGAACCCGGTGAACGCACGACGGGGTGTGGGGAGTGAATTTCGAGGGGGGACGGCATTCCAGTTGAAAGAAAAAAAAATGGTTATATATAGGCTATATATATATTTTTTTTTTTTGTGGACATTGTAACAATTACTATATTTTATCTACAATATAATAGCTACATAAACGTAGCACAATATATGATAATAAAAACTTAGAGGGATTTTGATATTTATCAATGGCATTCTGTAAAATTGGCTGCGCTATGTCGTCTTTTATTATTGGCCAATGCCTGCAGACTGCAGCCAATGGAAATGCTTCTCTATCAGTGCGCGTCTTTCACTACTCACAGAACTTCAAAACAGACTGCTTGAGGTAAATAAATAATCTTGGATGATGAACTGTAATATTGTTCGAAAATCTGAATAGAAACCGTTACTTTAACAGATGTCATAACAGAAACTTTCGTATGAGTAAGCCGTATTAACGTAGCTGAAATGATCCGGTCTAAAATAATAAAAAAATGGCCATCTTAAAATTAACCGGTTGTTTTGTTCGAAAAGAGCTTTTCAGATTTCGAAATCGAATTTCCGTTACAAGTATCGAGTGAAAAAAAAAAAACAGTAACAGATCCAGAAACACACACTGTAGGCTAATCCAGAAATACAAGCGTGAGATGCACAAAACACACACAAATGGCGACACGTGCTGGTCAAAACTGTAAATGTAATACAGGCCAATCATGTAATGATGATACCTTTTACAAACCAACTGCAAATGTGTTTAACAGTTACAAAGTGAAATCTATTAAATACAATTTACTGGTAATGTAATACTGTACAGATAAATAAGAACGGTCTATAATGTTTGTTTATTAATTGTAGGGGTTTTCAAGCTAATGTGTTATTTTAGTTATTGATTAATAGGCATTTAAGGGAATAAAGAAAAAAAGAAATAAGTTTTTGTGGCTAATTGTAGCCTTGTCGTGAGGTAATCAATTTAGGCTAAACTCTTTGTAAATAATATTTTATTTAAATAATACCCCCTCCCCCCTCCTCCCTCCTCAAAATCACACACAGAAAATAATGGTGAAGCTGCTCTCTCTTACATAATTTGTTAAAAAAGATAAATCAGCTACATCAAAAACAAAATTGTATTGACATAATAATGATTTTAGAAATGTCTAAACTTAAATCTAAAAGAGATAAAATACATTGAGTAATCCTCTGGAGCCATATAGTGGTTGTAGGTAAAAGTCTTTGACCATAAAAGTTTTTGTTTTGGCAAATAAATAATAAAAATACCATAAATCCACATAAAAGACTGAGTGGCAGCATTTGTTTGAAAAACACATCTAAAAAG
Source organism: Abramis brama (assembly GCF_963993115.1). Taxonomy (NCBI): domain Eukaryota; kingdom Metazoa; phylum Chordata; class Actinopteri; order Cypriniformes; family Leuciscidae; genus Abramis; species Abramis brama. The sequence continues at coordinate 32,498,442 of NC_139966.1, read as the reverse complement.
GGAAAGAGCTTTATGATTGACTGCACAATTAGATTTGACTAAAATCTGAAGTATATTTTTTACAGAATGGCGAAAGCTACGCAAATGGATCACTGCAATTCATAGAAACAACTGAATTCCAGGCAGTGAAAGGTGGATTTGCAGTTATCATTTTGAAACAATATGGGTATTTAGGGGTAAATTCATACCCTACAGTATATATTGTATTCAATTAAATATTGACATCGTATAATTCTGCATAATTGGATGTTTTAAATAAACACTGACAAAAAACTATACATGTTTTAGGGCTAATCTGAATCTAAATTTTTAAACTTTCAAAACAATATTACTGTAACCATGCCTCATTTGTGTATCCTTTTCCCACATAAATTTGAAATATTCCAAATGACCCCCCAGCAGGAGTTTATTGCGATCATTATGTTGTTGCGTAATATCATCAACCTTTTGTTACTTGGCACTTTACAGTCACAATGGCACTGTATGATTGATGTATCGGTTTCATTTCAGATTTTTCCTCTTATTCAACTTGTTGACAAATTTAAATATCTAACATTCTGATTAAATATTTGTAAATAAATGTATTTTGTTCTTTAAATACAATGACATTCACAAACTGACAGTTTGCCACCGTTATTTTTATTGATAGTAAAAAAAAAAAACGACAGAAAGATAGAGAAGAGTTTGAAGGAGATAGTCAGTTCGACAGGATGAAAAGAACATTATTAAATTACTTTGGAACACCTCCCTGCTGAAAAATCCAGCTAAAACCAGCCTAAGCTGGTCAGGCTGGTTTTGGCTGGTCTCCCAGCCTGGTCATAGCTGGTTTATCAGGCTGGTTTTAGAGGGGTTTTGAACACTTTTTTAGCTGGTCAGGCTGGTCTAAGCTGGTCAGCCTGGCTGGTCTTAGCTGGTCAGGCTGGTCTTAGCTGGTTTTAGCTGGTCAGCCTGGCTGGTCTTAGCTGGTCATTGTTGGGCTTAGCTGGTTTTAGCTGGTCAGGCTGGTCATTGTTGGGCTTAGCTGGTTTTAGCTGGTCTTAGCTGGTTTTAGCTGGTCATTGTTGGGCTTAGCTGGTTTTAGCTGGCCAGGCTGGTCATTTTTGGACTTAGCTGGTCTTAGCTGGTCAGGCTGGTCTTAGCTGGTTTTAGCTGGTCAGGCTGGTCTTAGCTGGTTTTAGCTGGTCAGGCTGGTCTTAGCTGGTCAGGCTGGTCTTAGCTGGTCATTGTTGGGCTTAGCTGGTTTTAGCTGGTCATTGTTGGGCTTAGCTGGTCAGGCTGGTCATTGTTGGGCTTAGCTGGTCAGGCTGGTCATTGTTGGGCTTAGCTGGTCAGGCTGTTTTTAGCTGGTCAGACTGGCTGACTCTATGTCTTCTCTATTTTTCCTGCCACTGTGTGTTGTGACAAATAATGTAAACAATTCCAAGTATACTTAAAATAATCTTCAGGAGCACAGGCAACAATTCAAACAAATTCCTTTTATTTGATATTGCAGCCCCTTAAAACAACCCATTGATATGCTAACAGTAATGTACAAAATTATTAATTGAAATGATTAAAATGCTAAAAACTATAATAGTAACTAAAGGAGAACAATAACAGAATTATAGAGATACATTTTACATTACATTTTTCTTTTCTTTTTTTATGACATCTTGTATTTTTTGGGATATGTAATACCCCACTTGCTTCTCCCGCTTTTCTCTCTCCTTTTTCGGGTTCTTTTTGTTTGAGCCAGTCACTGAAGCAGACTTGAAAGATAAATAATTTAGATTATTAATTTGTCACTTTTCAACTAGTAAAACTTAGAAAGGTAATCAACTAATGTAAAACCGTTTTACTAAATTGGCTACGGCTACATAAAGTATATGAATGAATGAATAAATGAAATAACAGATTACCTCTCAAAACTTGCAGCTTGGATGGTGTCAGGGGAGGCTTTGCAGAGTGTTTATTCGTGGGACACTCCTTTCCTGACACACTTCTGCTCTTTAAAGTGTTTGTATGTGGATCTTCAAGACAAAACATAAATTAGCTTCAATTGTATGAAAAAAAACACTCTTCAAAATATCTTCTTTTATGTTCTACAGAAAAAATAAACTTATACAGAATATATTCCAGTTGGTAGCTATAAATGTTGTGACGTTACTCCTACTTTGGCTACCACATCAGAGCTGCATTTTTTTTAAAGATCTCAATATTACAAATAAGAAGCTGTATTTATTTTCCTACAAAGATATCTAGTCATTTCAGTGAGATCTTAACAATTTGTGTGGAACCTTTCAGCACGTGTCAAGCAACTTCAGTCTGGGTAGATGCCATATTTAAGTGAATCAAAAATGAGGCTGTGTGCAATATGCATACAGTCAGTTCAAAAGTTTGTACCATCTAAATGTGCTGGATCTTTTTACTTCATCACCACCCATGTTTTCTAAAGTTGATTTTTTTCAATATTTCATCAACATAACAGTACATTTAACCGATTGTAAGTCTGTCTTTTACAGACAGTGTTAGCTGTAGCTTTGATTTCGAATTAAAAGTCTCAATATGTGATGATCATTAGCTTCAATGCAGAACATTAATAACTATGATTGGGACTGCCATATATACATACATTATAATGAGCAAAATATTGCATTAAAAACGTTGTAAATTCTTTGGGATTAGTTGCTGTGTTTCAGCCATAGACTGTAAAAAAAGATGGACGACGCCCCTTCGCTCTCTTCCATTGATGAGAACTGAAGCCCGATATGGCGCTGACATCTTGGGGCTTGAGTTTGCGCAGTAGCGATCTCGGGACCAGACCTGCGCAGTAGTGAGCAGGAAGTAATCAACGCTCCGCCCTCACTCTCGCCGAATGCACTGAGGGAGAGTGGATTCTGCACACTTTTTTAAAAATTGATTGCAGTACGACAAGAGGCTTGTTAAAATAAAGTATACAATCTCCTCAGTCCTCCGAAGATCCAGACAAAATGTCCGTTGGTGCTTCGGTGACTACTTCACTCAGAGAACCTGTCAATCACAGCTGTCAATCATGACGTTACACCACCGCATCACGTAACTAACTAAAAACCAACTTATTTTTGAAACAGACACTTGATCTTACACCAGCGTGATAAAAACAACAGCAAATGAAAGAAACCACATTTGGAAAAAAGATATTTGAAGTGTAATTTAATTGTTTAGTTGGTATCAAGTCCCGTTGAATAACACGGGGAGGCGGGGCTTATGACATATACAGGGTACCCCCAGGATCCTTCAACTTAAATTCAAGGCTTTTTAAGACCTTTTTAATACCATTTCAAATGAAATTCAATGCCAACTTCGTACCAATTCCGACAGAAGTATGAGGGTAAAATGTCAAATCTGTATACATTTTAAACCCTAAAAAATAATTATGTACAAGTAGACTACTTGAATTAAATAAAACATTTTATTTAAATAATAAGTCATATTTAATATATACGCAACAGCGTTGTAGCGCGCACGTGTGTAGGCTAGTGTTAATTTTGGCAGCCATTTTTGATTTAGTCTTACTCTTCATCTTCAGACGAAAATGCTTATTGGTCTTAGTCACATTTGAGTCATTCTGCCTTTCATAGTTTTAGTTGACGAAATGTGTTTGCATTTTTTGTCAACTTTTAGTCATTACTTTTAGTCAAACTGCAGTAACTTTAATTTTGGTAGCTATTTTATATGTAGTCTTTAGACAGAAAATGTCATAATTATTCTCTCTAGGCCAATTCAATTAAGCTTATGAGAAATTAAAATTAAGCTAACAGGCTGTATTGGCATTGCACTCTTTAGCAGTAGCACTTGTGCAATTCTACATATCCCTTTTCCTTAGTTCTCCAATTTTTTAGAGTGCCGTACCCCCTGGTACCCCAACTCTTCCACATCTTTCCATTAAGGGACAATATTTGCCCCATTTAATCGATTTTTCCATTTCATTTTTCACCTTTATAATACCTTTAAAAAAATAAATAATGCTTTAAATAAAACAATGTTCAATAAATATGCAATGTTAAAAAACGTTTAATATTAATAGAAATATGATATTAAAATCGCCAGTAGGTGGCGGTAACTCACTGTCTTTGTCAAAGCCACAGATTTTGTTGCAAAATAGAGCAATAAGCCTGACAATACTGTTTAAAATGTAGCACATCACTTAATGTTACCCCCTTTTTCTTTTCTTTTTTTCACTGTTGTATAAAATCAATGTCACATTTGAAATCGTGTGGATAGTCGGGAAACATTGCATTCTTGCTCGTATAATGATCAACATTAAAAACACTGCTGTATATCAGCCTGCATTTTGATCGCAGATTTAGTCGCACAAACAGCGCAAGCGGCTCGTGACAGAACACAGACCGACTGAATGACACTTTAATTTAAGTAGAAAATCTCAAATGAAGATCGCTGAACTCCAGCTTGTCTGTGTTTTCAGATCATCCGCGCTTCTTCAACAATGTAGAGAGAGCGCGCGTGGATGGTTGTGGCCAGATACTACTGAAAAGACCGGGTAGAAAACATGTTCTTTTAACAGAAAAGCTCTGCTTAGTAACCATCGTAACGGGTGCGCACACTTTCGCGAGTTCTGCTATGACGTGGAGCGCGAGGTGCACTCAACGTTACGCGACTAATTTTTAATTAGTCTACATTAGTAACAGTTAATTTTGTTACGGTATGAACTTAATCATAGAAAAGGCAAAAAATCAAAGACTTTTGTAACGAAATCCAAGACTTTGTATACCAAATTCAAGGCTTTTAAGGCCTTCATTTGAGATTATCAAATTTAAGACTTTTTCAATGCTTTTAAGACCCCGCGGGTACCCTGATATACTAGGACCAGTCACCGGGGGGCGATCGAGACGTTTTGGCTTCACTTTTCAGGGCTTGTGCGGCACGCTTGGTTTCAGCGTGTTGTCCTGGGAGGAGTGCATCCACAACAGGAGTTTCACTATGTAATAGTTGATTACTATTCAAGCCACTAGATATCAACTAAAGTGGATTTTCAGAGGGAAACAAATAAATTAAATTGACTTTAGAATTCACAAAATGACAGTTAATTGCATTAACATGCAATGTTATACCTATGAAAAAAAAAAACATGTCAATGTGTTACATTAACAATGCATCTCTATTTAGTTTTTCACCGATGTCTAGGGGCTGTTTACACCAGGGCACTTCATGCGTTTTCTCAGATCAGATTGCTGTCTGATTTATCAAAACGATTCCATTTACACCTGGTTACATCAATGTGTGTGTGTTTTTTTTTGTGTTTTTTTCCGGATATAAATCCGATCTTAAATTCCCGCTATTTGCAGATTTAATGGAGTGCACGTCACCGAAAGCAACAGATATGAGATACATTATTTTATTGATCATCAGCTAAAATTTCTGAATCAAAGCCCGCAATAAGAGAAAGCAGAAACAGCCCTGGTAAGATCATTTCGTTTCTTTACATTTAATGAAGATGATTGTGTGTTAAGCGTCAGCGACTTACTTTCACTTTGATTTGCGATAGTTTGCACGTTGGTTTGATGAATAGATGCTCATCTGCGGCGATGCGTGTTGCAGTAGCGTCATCATATCTGACTATAACATGACATATAGCCTATAACACGCTCTCACATGTTTATTTTTTAATAAACCATATTCAACAACATATAAAAATGAAATAATCTTTAGAGTAAAGCCGCAGCCATCATTACCAAGCGCGAACCATTGACAGTGAATGAAACGAAGCGAACTTAGCCTGCAGGCTGTAGTGTGACATGCGTAAACCAATGGTGTAAACATAATCATAGAGATGACGTGCCACGGGTTTTTATTTAAAAGAAAAAACGTAGCTTGTGTTTGTATGTAGGTCTAGGCAATTTATATTCACAATACTTAATAACTAATATTATTTTATTGCATTTGTATTAAATGTTTGAAGAGGTAAAAAAAAATATCGGTCGGTCTTAACTAGTGTTGGGCGATATGCTCCATTTTCATATCGTCCTATCGTCAGCCTGTAAGATCGGTGGTACGCGATATTATCGTGAGGGGGCGGGGCTTACTTATTTGATCATTAACTTGCTTATTTACTCGTTAATTTGCTTGTTTTATTAGTTCGTTTTATATATGAGAATTGTTTTCTATTTTGCTAGCAAAGTTGGAGTGTTTATCAATAGGCTAAATCAGGTTATTTCCCGGTATAGTGAGGTAAAAAAAAAAGATCCTTATCATTCTTGTATCTGACTCAGAGTATTTCAACATGTCAGCGGGAAATTTACGGACACACATTATCCTCTCATGCCGTTACAGATGCAGCATTTTGACTGTATTTCTGCACGAGATGAGAACACGTTTTAATAATTTCTTGGGTCAAGAAAGAGTCAGAGTTTGTGATATATGTCCTCCTACCAGTGCACTCTCTGTCTGTATGCAAGTGCACTTCACACATCGCACTTCAATAAGCCCGAAGAACGCGGGTTAATGTGTTTTAAATGCTGAGAGAAATCAAAGGCAAAAATCTAAAAGTCGATCGGTTATACTTAAACTTATGACTTGACTCCGATAAAGGAAAACGGGTTAATGTGTTTACATGACATGCATTGCCAGTTTATTCAGCATAATCGAGTTAATAACGTGCATGTAAACGCGCTCATTCCCTGAAAGTGAAAGCAGAAACGGACTGAGCTTTCGCTGCATTAACAGCGCGTTCTCTCAGAGACGACGGTGGATATAACGGTATAGCAACTATCTTAATTTACTGGCTTAATATTTCTCTTGTGGACTTACATTATTGACAGTGAAACAATTAGAAGAATATTACTTGTTAAACAAGTGTTTGAAGTAGGGGTGACCCCGAATAGTCGAAGATTCGATAGGAGGAGCCTGATTCGACTACCGATCTCACGGTCGAATCTTCGCACAGGTGTTATGAAACGAGGATCATGCCACTTTGGCTATAAGAGAGCGCTCAATGTCTGATTTCACATAGAACTATCGGTTTTCTGTCAATACATTAATATTCAGCCTATTATGATAATGCTGTATATAAAAATGTGCAAAGAAATAAGTTTTTAATAAATATTTTTAATGTGCGTGAATAAATCCAAACACCCCGTGACAGATTTAAGTTTCACTTTCAATCCGTGACCGACAGAGGAGCGTCTTCGCGGCAAGGATTTAAATCTTTAACAATGTCTGGGATAAGAAACTTTAAAGTGTGGATGTACACCATCAGAAAGGATATTCTCCAAGGCTGAATTTAGCATCAGGAAAACCATGATCGCACTTCTGCCGGCCAACGTTAAGTTTCACGTTAGAATGTATTTTATCCGCGCGCACAATTTGAAAAGACTCCAACGGACACAGACAGAGTGAAAGACTGGATTTGTTCTCTCGATCAGGTAGGGTACAAGTGATTTCAAAACTTTTCAGACGGTTCTAATTTGATTTTTGGATGCTGTGAGTGTGAACATTTTTAGCTAAAAAGACTGCCTCTCCAGTTTAGCATTTATTGTTGTTTCTGCAGTTAAAAAGACAAAGTTGAAAATTCTGGCTACTATCGTTATTTTAATAGTTTCTTTATTTTAATTTTATTTATTGATCTGTCAGGGTAATCTTTATTTGTGGCTTGTGTTTTGAATATATGTTCCCCTGCACTTTAGGCATTTTGCACACATTTGCTCATCTTGTGACTTGATTCTGATTTATTTCGTTTTGTATTTTTATTTATTAGAAAGGTATATTCTGTTCTAATTTAATTTAGTAAATTGTTTATTTTTTCGGTGCATCGATGTTGTGCCCGCACAGGTAATTTAGCCGATTTAATTTGATTTGCATGTGAAATGCAAATCCTGTCCGTGGCCTTTCTGGAGTTATTTATGTTATTTCTTAGTTTTATTGATCCAAAATGTTTTTATACATTTTCTTCTATATCTTTGTGTGATTTTCTGTACATGGTGGCTTTGAAATGTTAAAGCCCCGCCCCCAGCCCCACCCCTACACACATGATTCGACTATTAGTCGACTATAGGCAAGACATGACGATTCTGATTCGACTATGAAAATCCATAGTCGGGGACACCCCTAGTTTGAAGTTGCTTTTGATTTCACAGACGGCAGAGTTGTGCTGCGTTCTTGAACTAAAGACTTTTATTAGGCCTATATAATTTTAGTGATATTATTATCATTAATATTTTGTAATTGTATTGTTTTTAGTGTTATTAGTGTCATTCAATGTTTTGTTAATGTGCTATGGAAACAAAATACTGACGAACAACGATGCCGTCTTCATCTTGGCTCTAAATGATGCGTCTGTTAAAGCAAGCACTCTTGACAATTTGTGAATGGATCTCATACGCACGTCGGTGATGTCGCAAGTGTGGTTATGTGGTGATGTCGTTATGAATTTAGGCAAGGCAAATTAATTGTAGTTCATAATTAATGTACCCATTAATGTTCATGTTTCAGTACCCATGCCTACATATGGGTGTGTTCATATGGATGAAAGCCTGTTGTGTTCAGTCTCTTGATTTGTGATAGTGGCAGCTATTGTGAAACTCACCTTGTCAAGGTGACCGCATCAAGATCTTGTCCTGAAGAATCACAGGGCCAAACACTAGGGATTATTTCATCTGATAACAAGAGCATAGCCATAAGTTTAAGAACTCTAATGATATCTTTAGCCCCTGATATTGCATTGGGGATATCAATTCAAACATTTTAAAGGCTAAGAGTATGAGCCATGAGTAAGCTGGCCAGATATCTGTGAAAAATAACTTGCGTGCCTGAACCATATTTAGCATTTAAAAGTAAAAAGAATTTCAGTATTTATCAGTAAAAAATACATACAAATAAATAAATACCCCTGAGTATGGTGTCTGTCTCACTGGCCAACATAACTCAAAACAGACCTAGAGAAATAAAATATACCAATGACCATGATATCCTGTTATCATAATAGTTAAATAAATAATTATAACTACGACCATTATACCATTATATTTGTCGCCTATTATTTAGCCTACAGGCTTCTCAAGGACAATCACACTGAAAAATCCTGGGGTTAATGATTTTAAAATGTGAGACTTCTTTCAAAAGCATAAATCTTACAGACCCCAAACTTTTGGACAGTAGTGCATTGTATGTTTGAGGTGGTTTTGCTTACTAGTCATATGGTTCATAGCCGTGGAGATTTTCTTGGATGGGGTTGCAGCAGGCCTTCAGCATGATGATCTACAGTAGGAACATAACATGCAATGTCACAGAGCCAACACTGTTACATAGGATTTACAATAGGGTTTATTACAAGAAACCAAGCCAGAGCAGAGGTGAACTGCAGAAAAGAGAAAGAATTATATATAGATAATATATTAAGATAATAATTAATTATATATTAATATAAATAGATGCATATGAAATGAATAATTCACCCTTTGTTGTAGAGGTTTTTTTCCTGTTGCTCCTGAAATCACTTTTTTTAAATCACTATTTGTAAGTGACGTCACTGATTAACAGTGCAGCGCATTCTTTCAGGTTAAATAAATTAGCTTACTTTCAATCACCCATTGACAAATTACCAGCAAAACAAAACTATCAAAAACTGTTATCTACACAAAGATGTGGTTAAAACCCCAAACTTTTATAAACAAGAGCTCCAGTCAGACTATAGTTAGCCTTAACGTAAGTTAAGTTAGGCCTAACTTACCTCTTCTGAAACTGGTTGAGATGCTAACGGACTTTTTCGAAGACACAAAACCATTTCTATAAAGTAAATATTCAACAGGAGCGTGTCAATTACACGTAATAAAGGTGTCAGGGACGTTTGTATGTATTATTTTTGTGAATTTGTTGACTAAACTCACCTGAAAGCAGTGAAAACAACAGCGAGAGACAAGAGTTTTGCTGTGTGTCAGTTGATGACGTTTCCCGTTTCCATCTGCTCTGAGCTCTCGCGCGCACAGCGCGCTCGCTCCAGTGTTTGAATGCGAATGTTCGAATGTTCACGCGCACGCACATTAAAACACTTCAAAGTCACGCAGCATTTAAATAAACATCTAGAATTAAAAAATCATTAATATTAAATCATGAATTTAAAACTCATTGTGTAGTTATATGACCCATTCATGTGCAATATGCCAGGTTTATGGCAGGCGAGTAAAAAAAAATTGTGACAGTGACAGAAGTATTAAAAGTTTTTTATTTTATTTTTGAAAAATTCAATTTACATTTATATAATGATAAGTTGCGTTAGAATACTAATAATTGCGTTATATTACTAAATGGCAAGCAAACAAACAAACAAAAAATCTGGGTTCCAGACGGTTCCAATAATTAACTAGTGTATATTATAATCAACATCGTCTATATTAACTTATTGTGTGTGTGTGTGTGAATTATTATTATATATATATATATATATATATATATATATATATATATATATATATATATATAATATTGTGAGATGTTCATCAGCTTGGCTAGGCTGGGAGACCAGCTAAAACCAGCTGACCACCAAATTGTCCAGGCTGGGAAACCAGCTTGACCAGCTAGGAAAGGCTGGGAGACCAGCTAAAATAAGCTATAAGCCAGGCTGGGAGACCAGCTAAAACCAGCTAAGCCAGGCTGGGAGACCAGTTTGACCTGCTAAGCCAGGTTGGGAGACCAGCTAAAACCAGCAAAGCCAGGCTGGGAGACCAGCTTGACCAGCTAGGCCAGGTTGGGAGACCAGCTAAAACCAGCTAAGCCAGGCTGGGAGACCAGCTAAAACCAGCTACTTCCAGCTTAAACCAGCTAAAACCAGCCAACCAGCTTAGGCTGGTTTTAGCTGGATTTTTCAGCAGAGCTGTCAAAAAAGCTATGACTGAAAAGGCAGAGGATGATGATATGGAAGAAAAGGACAAGAATGAGGAGGAAAATGAGCAGAATAAAGAACAACCTGAACAGTCTAGAGCAGTGGTCACCAACCTTTTCAAGCCTAAGATCACATCCAAGTCCAAATGTAAACCAAGATCTACCACTTGCAAAAAATTATGCAAAAACAAGACCACAATGTAGTTCTTCTTTGACATTCTTTGTTGCCTGTTAGTCACTAGCAAAATATTTATTTAACTATACAAATAGTATATAACTATACAAACTGTCAACTATAATTCAACATTTTCAACAATAATATAACATTAAGTATTTCCACAGACACCAAAGTGTTATAAAACACTTTTAACAATATAGCCAACAGATTTCAAACTAGCAATACTCCCTCACTCTGAGGCAAAAACGACGTCATTGTAACAGCGCGTGCGCCTCCGCATCTGAAGATGCATGACTTTGAGCCGAATCTGCCCGAGCAGACGGATATTAGTACATCTCATCACACCGGCAGCCAGTTTGCGCGTCTAAATCAGTTGTATGGTCTGGTTTTCAATCTAAAACAGTTGCGTCAAGTATAAATGCCTCGTCTGTTTGGGGAGGTGCGCGCGCAGTCAGCGGAGGCTCGCGCTGCAGTGCCAGGCGAAAGTATAAACAAGGCTTGAGTCAGCGGTTGTTTTACAGACATTGGGCCCTATCTTGCACCCAGCGCAATTGACTTTGTACACTGACGCATGTATCATTCCTATTTTGCACCCGCGCAAAGCGCGCTTTTCCCTCCACAGAAGCACGTCGCTAAACTAGGGAATGAACTTGCGCTCCCTGGGCGGTTCAGCGCAAAAAAGGAGGCGTGTTCCGGCGCAAACGTTCCTTCGTGCTATTTGGTTTAGAAAACAATTGCGCCACTAACCAGGAAAAAATAGTTTAAAGTCAGTGGCGCGTTGCGCATGTTATTCATATGCTATTTTAAGGGCGCATGCTTGGCCATAATGAATGTAGCGTGTGCACAACGCGCATACACTTTGATTCTCTCATCTACACAGAAGCAGCAGTTTTCATTTTTGCAAATCATACATTATTATGATAGATAGATAGATAGATAGATAGATAGATAGATAGATAGATAGATAGATAGATAGATAGACAATTTATTATAAAAGCATACATCTAGCTTACACATTTACCCAAATTATCATACACCTTTTTAACCGAAGTTAATTTGGGTGGGTTTCTCCATCCCCAACGTCCCTGACGAGAGCATTGCTCTCCTTGGCTGTGAACCGCTCCTGGCGCGCGCCTGGCAAATCCGCCGTTATAATAGGAATCCGCTTTAGAGCAAAGCGCGTCTGCTCTTAAAGGGAATGTGAGATGACGCTCTGATTGGTTTATTTCACGTTACGCCCAAACCACACCTATGAATAATGAAGCTACTTCAGACCAACCCATTTTAGATTTGCGCCTGGCGCAAGAGTTATTTATTCCGCTGGGAAAATAGCAACAGCGCCAAGACCCGCCCACAAAGTTACTTGCGCTTTGCGCTTTGACACTTGCGTTTCAGATCGTTAAAATAGGGCCCATTATATGTAAACTATAGGCTATTTGATTGGACAGATATACCCCTCTCCCTCCCCTAGACACCATTTACTACACACAGTAGGCTCACACATGGTGCATTTTAAATTAATAAATAATAATGAATAAAAATATTGGGTTTTTCTCTGATTTTGAAAACTCTTCGCGATTGACTTAAAATGCTTCCAAGATCGACTTGTCGACTGCGATCGACGGGTTGGTGACTCCTGGTCTAGAGAAAGTGAAGATCAGGGAACTTCCAGCAATGCAGGTTGCATTCTCCCCAGCTGCTGGACAGAGGAGCAGTTCAACTCTTTCTGTAAAGGCCATCCGTGGCTAAAGAACAGAAATGGCAAGCTTGGATGTGATGCGTGTGGTAGTATAGGAAGATTAGGATTACACCATCATATGGGATCAAGGTTGGCCAAAGAATGGTTGGACTTTCAAATATGCAGTAGTGGAGACACAAGGGAGGCACAAATGGCATCACTTCGGAAGAAAATCTGGCAACATAAAGGAAGCCATGGACATAAGACTGCTGATGACATCATGAGAAAAGCAAAGGAGGGTTACTTAGAGTCCAGTGTTCAAAGACAGAATGCACATTTGGAAGAGAACACAAACAAAATTTTCAGAACAGCATATATGATTTGCAAAAACCAGCAGCCCTTTAGCCTAATGGAGGACTTAGTTGATCTCCAGGAAGCCAATGGTATTACATTGGGAGGTGTGCTTCAGTCCAGAAAAAGCTGTGGGGACATATGTGAGTTTATCGGAGAAGAAATGAGAAAAAAACTGGTGACACACATAACTGAAAATGATTCAAAAATGGGAGTGCTTATTGATGAGTCAACTACAGCAAGCCATCTGACTGTGTTAATTGTCTGTCTTAGATGTGCAATTGGCTCAAACCCACCCACAACTGTAATATTTGAATTACTTGCTTTAACCTTAACAACAGCAAAGTCCATTACAAGTTCACTTTTGCAGTGTCTGCAACAGCACTTTCCAGAGGAGTTTCTCAAACGCAACTGGATCTCTTTCACCTCAGATGGTGCATCAAATATGATAGGCCGTGTATCTGGAGTCTCTACCCAGCTGAAACACCTTTACCCTGATCTTATTGTGTGGCACTGTTGTAACCACAGGTTGGAACTTGCAGTTGGCGATACCATCAAGGAAAATGGGGAAATCAACCACTTCCAAGCATTTATGGATAAGTTGTATTCCCTCTATCATGCATCTCCCAAAAATGAGCGAGAGCTACATCACAATGCAGAAGAACTCTCTGTCATCTTTCTCACCACTGGTAGAGTTCTTGGGGTCAGATGGGTAGCCTTAAGTAAACGCACTCTCAGAGCAGTGTGGCAGCTGTTTCCTGCCTTGCATGAGCACTTTCAGAGTGCAGCCCAAGATCCTCGCAGAGATGTGAACAAAACATGTACAAAGGACTTGCAGCTAGACTTACTGCAACAGCCTTTGTCAGGAACCTTGGAGTAATGAGAGATGCTCTAATAGAGTTATCAGAGCTGTCACTCATGTTGCAGAGTAACACCATCACTCTTCCTCTGGCTCACTCATTGGTCTGTCAGAAGGTGAAGGTGTTTGAACCACGTGCTAAGGGAAGACGGAGAGTTTGCAAGAACTGCTTCAGAAGCTGCAGAGAAGGCAGAGTTCCATGGTGTGGCACTTCATCCAGGGAGAATGGTAGATGTTGCCATAAATGCTCAAAAGTTTTACGACAGTCTGGCATCTTCTCTTAGGAAAAGACTAATGACAACATCAGCCTCTAAAATGCCACATGTTGGGTCTTCTACTCATATCTCTGAATATGATGACATATTGTCATCCTGCAGGACCATCTACCCAAGATACTGGCCTGGGGCCGTATTCACAAAGAATTTTAAGGCTAAAAGTAGCTCCTAACTGGCGAATTTAGGAGCAACTCCTAAAAATAATGGGCGTGTCACTCGTAACTTTAGGACTCTTAATTTTTTTGACTAAGAGTAATTCACGAAGCATTTTAGCCCTAAAAGTAGCACCTAAGCCTGGGACAGCTTAAAAGAAGTCAAGAGGACTCCTAACTCACTAAGACCTATTCACAAACCGCTTTTTGTGGCATTTCACGTTGCGATGTTTTGAAATGCGTATGCGGCGGCTACAGGAGCTTCCAATCGCGAGGGAACAATTTTGCATTGTAGGCATAACTAGGTATGCAATAACGCCACCAGCAACAACCAAAACTAGGCTACTCATTGCATGTAAACTAATTGTAAGTTAACGTTTCATTGTGAATCAAATTAAAATGTTCTTCTCTTTGCAAACGTAGGCAGAGGCATATAGTGACAGATTAATTCAATAATGTTGCAAAGATATTGCATCAAAAGTTTCATTAGGCTACTAGGCTATTTGTTTTGCCTTACTCTTTATTCATTTAGGCTATTTATTCAGTTATTCATCATCTTCCATCCTTCGCACTACTTGTGTAGCGCACGCATTCTCAGACCTGTCACCTGTCACTCATCATCGTAGGGGAGGTGTTTGGAATCATTCCCGCGTTACAATCATCAGCCAATCAAGGTGGTCACTTCAGTCAAGCTCGTGCATGAGTAATGACGTCATCCATAGCAACGAAGACTCACTCTTAGTTTAGGAGTTGTCATTTTTCTTTACTAAGAGTAGGTCTGAAAGGCGTTGTGAATAACTTTTAAGAGAAAACTCCTAGCTAAAATCTTTTAGTGCGATTCAGGAGTACTCCTAGTGGTAAGATAAAATGCTTTGTGAATACGGCCCCTGATGATTACGATATTCTGTATGGTGAAGCAGAGGTGGTTTCGATGTGCAAGAGGTTGCACCTCCCTGAAAGACCTGCAATTAATGGTTTCAGGGAGTACAAGGAGAGTGGTGGAAAAGCAGTCCCAGAGGATTTGAAGCCACTTGTCACTGCACTGGAATCAGTTGCTGTGTCTACTGCAGAATGTGAGAGAGGATTTAGTTCTATGAACACCACCCTTACTCCACTTAGGAGCTCTCTTGGGATTGGTAGACTGAGCAGCATCCTTTTCCTGAGCCGCAATGGGCCACCATTGGCACAGTTTGAGCCCATGAGCTATGTGAAGTTGTGGCTGCTGAGAGGACGACCGGGTGCTGACCACTTAGCCTGTAGGAAGAGAGAGAAGGGGAACGTGAAGGAGGAAAAGGCCATCTGGTCACTCTTTTAATTGGTAATTCTAAGTAAACCGTCTTTTTTTAACAAAGTAAATGGAAAGTAAAATGTGAATTTAAATAGCATATGTCTTTCTGTTATTCTTTAGCCTGTAGCCTGTGGTGGTGACAACCTGCTTGGATGAAAGAGAACTTGGGGCTGTTCTCAATGTTCATATTGGACAGATTCCTCAAATTGTTATTTCAGAGATTTTCTTTTTGTGGACATTTTAAGCTTTTGTTCTATTACCCTGTCACATACTCTTAAATTAGATACATGTTGCATCATTCATCTTCTGTAGTTTGCAATATCTAGTGTTGCTTGCAATGTTGAATAGTTTCAATACACTGAGAACTTCTTGTCTCATTCCCTCTGCCTTACAACTGGATTCACCTTTGCATGTTTAATAATATTAACATATAATTTTACCATATTATAAATATCTACGTTTGAGCAGATATCCACAACCACCGTATTTAACAGTAAACACTGGTCTAAACATTATAATAGCAATAGCACAACAATAACTAGTAGCTACAATGTAGTTTATGCAACAATAACATGCTACTATTATGAGTGTCTTACCTTAAAAATCGTTCTCATAAATACTCAAATCGTGTTCTTCTAATTCTTCTGAGGTAAATCCAAGGTAAACAGCACAGCACATTGAGCACAAACACAGTCTTCCAAACTCGAGGAAAAACAGGGATACGGTACTTGTTTTTGAGGTAATGAGTCCATTAAAGGGATAGTTCGCCCAAAAATGATATTTAAGCCATGATTTACTCACCCTAAAGCCGTTCGAGATGCATATGTCAATCTTTTTTCAGACGAACACATTTTCAGTTATTTTAGAAAATGTCTTAGATCTTTCAGTGGTTATAATGTGAAGCAATGGGGTCCAGCTGATTCAGGTCCGAAAATGTACATGCATCCTTCTCAAAAATAATCCATCCGGCTCCAGGGGGATAAACGAAGGCCTTCTGAGGGTAATCCGTGCGGTTTTGTCGTAAAAATATACATATTTAAAACTTTATAAACTAAAATAACTGGCTTCCGGTGGCGGTCGGTGCGCGTTCACAGCGATGGATGCACAGCGATGGATGCTCCATCAAATGGAGACTTCAAGCTTTGTAAAGACACATGTTTCATGCCACAGTGACAAGCATTCGCGAAGTTACAGATCATTTTCTGTCGCATTTCAGAATGAACTTCACTTTGAGAGAGACGGGACAACGCATCATGTTTATTTATATTTTAATTTACGAAAAAAACACAACGTTTTGTTTTTATTATTTGCAATAGCCGACCCCAGGGGGTTAAATGAAACATAAAATAAATAATTTATATAATTTAGTTATTATAGATTATAAAGGTTTTTAAACATCTGAAAGGTCATCTAAAGCCAGATGACCTCTATTTTTTTTTTCAAAATAGAGTCCGCCCAGTGAATTTTGCCTATTTCCACCACTGTATGTATGTATGTATATATATATATATATATATGTATATTAGTTTCTACCTAAGTACCTGCATTTCTGAATGGGCTAAAGGCTGGGATTTAGTGAGTTTGAAGTGAAAGTATTTGAGAGAGCAATATTATTATCTAATTTTTGACAGAGGTGGCTTTTAGAAGCTTTTGCATTGGAGGTCTTCATGTAAATTCACAGGTTCATACTTACATATAATTAGATGAAGTAAAGCTTTAAGCGTATTTGGCGTGCTGTCCGGGGGGAGGACTCCGAGTTCGGATTTTGGCCCCAACCCAAAGAACTCCCCCGTGTATAGAAGTGATTAGAACTAGAAGTGTGGAGAAGGGATGGTGATAAACTGTCAATGAACGAAGGTAGGTCTGCTGTATAACCTTTTATCGCTGATTAACTGAATGCTCACCACCCGTGTTAATTATGTTGATTATCTGAACGTGCTCCTCCCGAACTTTGTTAATAAAACATCATGTATGACATTCTTGCTCACGTTCATGTCACTTGCACTTCAAAAAATATGTACAGTCCGCATGAAACATGCTTAAACATTTTTTTACAAGTTCTTAGTAATTAAAGTGTTTAGAAACCAAGTATTTGCATTTCAAATAATGATCTCATTTTTTGTTCTATAATTTCTGAGTTGCCTTCTTAAATCTAGTTAACAGAATTATTTTTCTTGTAAATCACATAAAGCTGATACAAATGTTTTAAAAATATCATTTACTAAAGCATACTGTATCAGTGATTCATATTTCAGCCACAGAAATAAGATATTTTATTTTAAATGTAATACAGTAATTGCTTTTATTGGTCACACCACATGATGAGTGGTCGCTCCAAATGACATGAAGACCTTATATAGTTAAAAATCTGTTTAAAGAGATCAATGAACAATACATTTTATACAAAAAAATTGATTTAAATCAGATTTTATACAAATTTCACAGAATTTTCCTGAACATAAACATTTTATAAACATTTTTTTTTAATAAAAATCACATCACAAACACAAGTGCACCATTTAATTTAACTTGACTTAGAATTTCTTTCTAACAAATAATAATGTTATAGATATTAATTATTTCATAAAAGTATTGTATACAGATAACATTTGGGGTCAATAGTTTTTTTTTAAAGTAATTAATACTTTTATTAATCAAGGACACATTCAGTTGATAAAAAGTGACAGTAAAGATATTTAGGCTATAATGTTACGAAAGATTCTTTTTCAAATAAATGCTTTTTTTTTTAAACTTTCTATTCATCAAATAATCCTGACATATAAAATGTATCACAGTTTCCACAAAAATATGAACATTGATAATAATCAGAAATGTTTCTTGAGCAGCAAATCATTAGTGACCCTGGATCACAAAACCAGTCACAAGTTGCACAGGGTATTTGTGGCAATAGCCAACAATACATTGTATGGGTCAAAATTATCGATTTTTCTTTTATTCCAAAAATCGTTAGGATATTAAATAAAGATCATGTTTCATATTTTGTAAATGTCCTACCGTAAATATATAAAACATTTATTTTTGTGAGTGAATATAGCAATAATCGCAAACATAAATGGACAACTTTAAAGGCGATTATCTCAATGTTTCGATTTTTTTTGCACCAGATTCCAGATTTTCAGTTGTATCGGCCATTGTTCTATCTTAACAAATCATACATCAATGGAAAGCTTATTTATTCAGCTTTCATATGATGTATAAATCTCAATTTCAAAAAATTGACCCATGTGACATTGACCCATTGAGTGGTTTTGTGGTCCAGGGTTACATATTAGAATGATTTCTGAAGGATCATGTGACACTGAAGACTGGATTAACGATGCTGAAAATTCAGCTTTGATCACAAGAATAAATTACACATTACTATATATTCACATAGAAAACAGATATTTTAAACTGTAATAATATTTCACTCTTCTCCTATCAAGGTACCCCGCTCTTGCTGCAGGGTCAGAATTTTTTCGCTTGGCAGTGGCATCTGGTAAAAATAGATTAAAATAGTTTTAAATAAATAAATAGTCAATAATAAATACACTACTATTAAATGCATTATTACTAAACTGAAATTACATGCTCTAATTTTTTTGTTGCATTTTTCTCATATTGTACAAAGAGTAAACATAAACTGTCTGAAATATATAAAAAAAATATCCCAAATTGAATAAAAATCTATTCCAAATGATACTAAAGTAAAGTACTTTTTGTATATAAACCATCAATTGAATATAAAAGCATAAAACTGCCAATCTAGGACATATATCTATCATGGAAAACAGTCTGCAGTGATCGCACCACATGATATTTGGTCGTACCACATGATATTTTCAAATTCAGTCAAAATTTAAAGGCACAGAATTGGCCACCTAAACAAAACAAGCTAGCTTCCCAAAAAAGTTCACGATGAAGTTTATAATAAAAATATATATTTGTAGAAATACATTTTTTGAGGTCATACCACATGACATCCAAATGTGGCAACTACATACCAACCATTACAAAGGTTTATTTTTTTTTTCCAATTTGAGAGAATTACAAACCTGCTTGCTGCTTCCATGGGTCCTTGGTAAATTGGTATATGATGTAACTTCCTGTGTTTGAATAGTTTTCAACATAAAAGTCCCAAAATGGTAGTTCCTTGATGGTCACACCACATGATATTTCATAAAATGGACATCATCGGACAAAGTTTGTTTGTATATTATGATGGAAATATAAATACAAATGCTTTGAATTTTTTTAAAGTATTACAAAACATTTTGGAAATCATGCCAAATAGTGCAGAAAATAAATTTGAATAAATTTAGAGTAATTTCAAAGACATTTTCAAAACAGAAGTTATGGCCGGACGGTCGCACCACATGATGTTTTGACACTTTAAATAACAAAAAATAAATAAATAAATAAGTAAAGGTTTTTGAAAAGTTAAAGTGAGTACATACATGGGAGAGGTACTACAAATATACAGTATCTTTTTATGCATTTAAACCCGTTTTTTCCTGAAAAAATGCAATCGGACAGAAAATTTAGGCATCACGTCATTGACCCAATTACTGATGGTGCTCGTTATCACCTTGCTCCATGTAGTTACAGTGTAACATCTACAGGCTGTAATTTAAAGTGGTGCTTGTTTCATGTATTTACAGGGTAAGGACAATAAATATGCAACACTTATTATTCTTTTAAACAAACAATTTTTAATCAACATTTAATTTAAAATTAAAGTCCTGACAAGAAAGTAGCACATTATATTCATTTTTTGCTCTTGCTTGCCTTTAAATGGGGGTAGATTTCTTGTAACGTGACTTATTGGAAACCGCAGTTATTGCAGAAAGTGATCTGGTTTGACCGGTTGTGTGAAAGTAAATTCTTCTAATTTTTCAAAAAGTGGTTGGTCCCACCCACATCCAAAACAAACGCCAATGAAAATCCTCCAAATAAGCTTCATGATTGAATCAGAGATAAACGTTATGGAGGGTGGGGCCAGAGAACCACTGATAAATGTGGCAGTATTTACTTGACATCTCATTAAATCTGACAGTTGAGGAAACAGCAGTAATATCACAGACCAGAAGATAAGGATGAAGATTAACACAGCTTTGTGTATTGCCGGAACCATACTTCTCAACATAGCAGGTAAAATCTACAACATGAAAAAACTTAGATATAAGTTTAATAAAGCGTTTAATTAAATTGTTTAATAACTGACAAGCAATTGAGTTCCTAAAAACCTTTGTGAGCACATACACAACAGACTTGACTGTATTGATGTTTCTCATGATAAATCTAAAACCTTTGGATCTAAAGACTTGTGGTTAAATGCTTGTAATTGCGTTTGTAGTTATCTTTTAGAAGCTAAAATATATTTTTTATTTATTTAATATTATAATTTTGGTCTCTTTATAAATCCCATACTTTTAAAATAGTGATAATAACAATAAAAATGAATAGTGTCCAAACGTTTGACCGTCTATTATATTACTGTTTTTCAATTGTAAGTATACTGTATATTATAATAATTGAAATATTTTTAAATTTCAATAATAAATATTGTATTTAAAATTACAACTAGCTAACAGTTTATAACTAGATTTTTTTTTTCATAGACTGATTTAAATTGTTATATGTCTAAAATCAAGTCAAGTCACATTTAAAAAAAAAAAAAGTTTTTAAAACATATTTATTTTAGGGTGACCATATTTTAGTTTTCAGAAAAGAGGACAGGGGCGTGATTAAGGGGTAGGGGGCGTGGTTGGGGATGAATGCCTCAAAAAATACTTGCCAAAAAAAAGCCGGTTTCATGTTTTGTGTGCAAAGGCAAGCGCCAGTCAATTAGTACACGATTAATGGTCCCATGAAAAACATTGAAAAACAGACATTTTCATGAATCTATAATCTATATTTTTGTCTTGTTTCCAGTCCAAATATCTTAAAATTCTTAAATAAAGAAGCATTTACCAAAAGAAGCATTTATCAAGAAGCATAAGTAAAATGACATAAGAAATTCTATCTTGTTTTCTGATTTAAAAAAAATCAAAATTAAGTGTGTTTTTGCTTAAATCTAGCAAAATGATCTGCCAATGGGGTAAGAAAAATAATCTTGTAACTTAACTAAACTTCATTTAATGTTTTTTTATTTTTATTTTTTTAGAAAACAAGATATAATTTCTTATGTCATTTTACTTATCTAGTAAATGCTTCGTGATTTAAGAATTTTTTTATATTTGGACTGGGAAACAAGACAAAAATACTAATTAAGAAAAGCATTTTTTGCAGTGTAGTCTTTTATACATTGAAACTTCAGTATCTGTCAAAAACAGACAACTTGTAATGCAGAAGGATTTTCTGTATATGAGACGCAGTTCTATTACGTAACAGAAACACTGCCAATGTGAAAGCATAATGTAAGCCTGCTGCTAATTCACATACACACTGCATGTAAAACTGGCCTAATTTAGTTAAGGATTGTTACTTTATTCATGTCGTTACTATGAAATAATTTAACTAAATTAAATTAAAACTAAATAAATACCATTATTCATGTGAAGGTTTTATCTTGTTTTCATGCCAATTGTGCGTGCAGGCACTGATGTTAGAGTTTAACAGTAACACTTTATCAGCTCTGTACAAATGACTGTCTACTTTGTCTTTGTCTACCCACACAGGTTCCCTCTGCCAGTTAGATGGTAAGTTGTCATAATGACCATAAAACTCTTGTTCCACGCAGAATGTTTCTTCTATGTCTGTGAGGCATTTTAAGGAATTCTCATATTACTTTTTCTCTCATTAGTATGTGGTCAAGCCCCCCTAAACAATAAGATTGTTGGAGGGGGGGATGCAAAGGAAGGGTCTTGGCCGTGGCAAGTCAGCATTCATCTCGGGAAAAGCGGTTTATGTGGTGGGAGTCTAATCAATAAAGACTGGGTTTTATCTGCAGCTCACTGCTTCCAAACGTATGTTGGCATCTTAAATTAAGCTTAAAGGGATAGTTCACCCAAAAAATGAAAATTATCCCATGATTTACTCACCCTCAAGTCATCCTAGGTGTATATGACATTCTTCTTTCAGACGAATACAATCGGATTCGGAGTTATATAAAAAAAAAATCCTGGCTCTTCCAAACTTCATAATGGCAGTGAATGTTTTTTTGCTATTTTGAAGTGCATCCATCCATCATAAAAGTGCATCTATCCATCATAAAAGTGCTCCACACAGCTCCGGGGTGTTTATAAAGGCCTTCTGAAGCGAAGCGATGTTTGTGTAAGAAAAATATCCATATTTAAAAGTTTATAAAGTAAAATAACTAGCTTCCGGCCAAACGAATATACTGGGCCCTATCATACACCCGGCGCAATGCAGTGCCATGTGCGATGCAAGTATTTTTTGCTAGTTTCAGCCTGACGTAGTCTGACGGCCATTCACTGCCATTATAAAGCTTGGAAGAGCCAGGACATTTTTTAATATAACTCCAATTGTATTCATCTGAAAGAAGAATGTAATTTTCATTTTTGTGTGAACTATCACACTAAGATACAATTGTAAATTGATAATTGTGGGATTAAAGTAGACTTTCTCTATTTACAGCTACGGTGCGTCTGACACTGTGATGTACTTCGGGCGTTGGAGCCAATCGGGCTCAAACCCTAATGAGACATACAGGACAGCGAGTCAAGTTATCAAGCATCCTGACTATAACAATCCCAAGTTTTCTAACGACTTAGCACTGATCCAGCTCTCCTCTTCTGTGAATTTCACTGATTACATTAAGCCAGTCTGTCTGGCGGCTGCTGGTAGTGTATTTCCTGGAGGTGCAGAGAGCTGGGTGACTGGATGGGGAACGCTACAGCCTGGAGGTGAGTGAATATTTGTTTGTCAACTAATTGAAAGAAAAGAATACAAAAAAGAATACAGTAACCCTCAACAATTTACCTAGAAATGTTTTTTAAAAGCTGTCAAAATATATCCTCTGAATGTGTCACAGGCCAGAATCCTGACATACTGCAGGAGATTATGTTACCAGTTGTCAACAACAGTGCCTGTGATAATGCTTATGGAGGGGGCATCACAAGCGAAATGATTTGTGCTGGATTTTTAAATGTGGCAGGGAAAAGTTCATGTCAGGTAAGACATCATTTTGATATAAAGCAATTTACAACACTACTGTCCAGTTTTCGGTCACCTGCACACTTCACACTGCCACCCTAGTTGCTCAGTTAAACTCTTCAAGTCTTTACTCCACTGATCATGAACTCATACACTACAACTGCTTACTACACCTGATCTGCAGAGAAAAGCATGGAGTTGCAGTCCCAGACTATTATAAGGGATAGTTCACCCAAAACCTTGTAGAACCTTCTGAAACAGTTTGCAGCTTGAGTCAGCACAGATCTACAAGTTACTCGATCAAAACTCACTTTCTGACGTGCCCGACAGTCACTCTGACTCCAAATGAGTTAAAAAAAAAAACGGCGTATATGATCCTATGATGCTGGTTTTTGCCAACTCATTCAGCGCTCCAGTTACTCCAACTGTCCATTGAACTGAGAACAGTACGGATATGTCCGACAGTACGGATAAAAGCGGCAAAATGTATGTTTCTGATATATTTTGCTGAAAAGCATAAAGAATAACAAATAAAACATACTGGAAGTATAACAGGTATCCAATGGCAGTAGTTCTCGAGTCAACAGAAGTTCACTGATAATGGTTTCTCGTAGTTCTCATGTAAAAAGTAATTTGATTAAGTTGATTTATTCACTTTATTTGCTTTTAAATATCCGCATTTCACATCATTATTGGGTGCTTTAATAATCGGTTATTTTAACTTGTTGATGATTTGACTTGATTGAAATGAACCGTTTCGCTTTATAAGACCTCACATCGTCAGGAGCCACGGGTATTAATTTTATGTTGCCTGTATATGCTTTTTTGATTCTGAAAATGATGGTAACTGTGGATTTGCATAAATAAATAAATAAATAAATAGAGAGACATACTGCCAAATAGACAACTGAAACATACTTTAGCATTTCTTAGTCTTCTGAAAATGCCCAGCTTGATGCGCTTAAGAGTGCTTTGAAGGCACAATCCACGGAAGTAATGTGCTACTTAGTGTCTTATTTCACAGATAATTAATTTTAGGAACAATTACTGACCTGCAATATTAACTTCACCTCCATTATTATTTATAGTCGACAAGGATGTGACAGTTGGCCAATGTGGTCTTTGTCCTCACCCATCCTCCACTGTGATTGGATGGCAGAGTAAAAACTGACAGTGACTAGTGCTGCGTTTTACCCATAGACTGTTTAAAAGATGGACTATGCATCTCACTGTAGGAAAATAAAGCCAAAATGTCCCAGAAATGGCCGCTGTCATATTGTGCTGATGACATCATTTGGAGCCAGAATCTGCGCAGTAGAAGCTGCATTATCAAGGTCCCTCCCAAACTCCTGTAGACTCAATCACAATGTATTGGCAGTAATAAGTCTTGGTACAGATCTATTCCGCCAATACCAAATACATTAACATTGCCATATCCATTACAATGCCAATCTCTCCAAGAATTGTAATGACAGAAATAACTAAATAAAACCAAACGTGTTCAAAAAACTTACTTTTGAACATCCGTCATCATGGTAAGAACTACCTAAAATTACAGAAACTATCTTTGGGAAAATATTGGATTTTTTTGTTTGGCTCACGTCCCATTCGTTTACATGGAGAGGACAGGGACCTATACTGCAGCCAGCAACCAGGGGGCGATCAAAATGTTTTGGCTTCACTTTTCAGGATGTGTGCGGCACACTTGGTTTTACTCAAAGTCTAACATTTTGGGCTGAAAAAATCTTTGGTGGACACACGAGTGGCATACTTTTACCTTTCGGCTACACTGTTGCATACTTGTGTCTGTAACAGTTGTTCACTGTATATTGTCAGAAATATAAATGCTGAATGTTTGTGAATACAGGGAGACTCTGGAGGTCCATTGGTCAGTAGGAACAGCTCCCGGTGGATTCAGTCCGGCATTGTGAGTTTTGGTGCAACACGATGTGATGACCCCAGATATCCCAGTGTGTTCGCCAGAGTTTCTCAGTTCCAGAACTGGATCACATCTTACATGGCCAGCAACCCTCCTGGATTTGTTGTGTTCAACTCCAGTGGATTCAGTTCACTCAACCTCCTTTTATTTACCATTTCTCTCACATTCTCCATCATTCCTTTCACCTTCTCCCAGTATCTCTCTTCCTAAAGATAGTTTGCACAGTAATTCTAAGGGTTCTTTGATGAAGAGGATCATCTTTCTACTGTTCATGCTCTCACACAGAGGTGAAAAGAGCAGTTATACTGTTATTTTTGGTCATTTATTTTTTATCTTTTCAATAATGTACTACTCTTGAAAAGCTATCCTATTGACATTATAAGGGCATAAACTAATGAAATTCAGCATGCTTGTGTCCTCTGAGATTCAGGATGTTTGCATAACTACTTGAGATCGACTGATCTTGTTTGTTTTATAACAATATCGGTTATTTGTATGTTTATATGTCTGATAACCGATGCATAACTGAAATAGGGTCTGAAGCTCTGTAATGTGATCAGGAATACTGGCTGTTGAAAATGTAATCAATTACCATGTTGTAATCACACTGTCTTAACAGAATAAATACAAAAGAAGGAACTGACATGGGGAAGGTTCTCTCTCTCTCTCTCTTCAAAATCTTTTGAACATAATTAAAAAAACTTTACAATCACTTTTAATCAATTTACATGCTTGCTGAGTGAACTTATTAATGTCCTCAAAAAATATCTTGCTGACTCCATACTTTTCAACAGTAGTGTACACAAATATATTAAGCAGCACAACTGTTCAACATAATAAAAATAATAAAAAAAATCTTGAGCATTAAATCAGCAATATTAGAATTAATTCTGAAGGATCATGTAACACTGAAGACTGGAGTAATGATGCTGAAAATTACAGAAATAAATTACTAATTTTTTAAATATATTAATAGAAAACAGCTATTTTAATTGTAATATTATATCACAAAATATATTTTGTGATACTGTTTTTATTGTATTGTTGATCAAAGCATGAGCAGAGATTCCTTTCAAAAAAACAAAGAATCTTTATTTATATATATATATATATATATGTAAGCCAGTATATCGGTCCAATGGCGGTCTCCAATAATACGGGGAAGGTTGCTGTGCGTTACTGTCTTTCCTTTTACGCAACACAACAAGATTAAATGAAATACATGTTCTCATTTCTATTACCTTGTTATTTCATCTGACTCCATAAATGAAAAAGGTTTTAATGATATCTGAGCACCATTAAAAGTGAGCGAATGTTTGATTATTCTTTTTTACTCTAAGTATATTTTACCCATTCCAGATCAGGAAACTATGTCGCTCAGAGGTCCTCACGTCTTCTGTTTAACACGGGTCTCATGTTCACAAGCTCATCAGTTTAGTCATCAAACAGAGGTAATTGCTATATACCTGAGATCAGTTACATTCACGTTTACACAAAGATACTTTGGTATAGCCCCATGGAATTGCATACATTTTAATTTAACTTAACGTTTACTTCAGTAGAGGTATGGACACTATTACAGATATAAGTTGACCAACATTACTTCTCTCATAATACAGTAGCTCTGGATTGGCCATGCCGTGTTTTCCCACTTACACTTATTTAAAGTAACATTAAATTTAAAGGTAAGACACACCCAAATTTAGATTGGTCAAGCATCATTTGCTGTTCAAATATTAGTCGTCACTAATCTGACGCAAAACTTGCGGGAACATAATAATCTGTTTAATCTTCTAGGGAAAACAATTTCAGAGTCAGTCGGAATATATCAAATGTAACAATTTATTATGTCAGGTAAATGTATCATGCCAATCAGTTCAAAGATAATAAATGCAAAACATCAAATGCTCTGGAATAAAGAAAAAGATGCGAACCTGACATTAGAAAAATACATGATGCTGAGAGTTTTGGCTACTCTAAGCATCACAGGCTAATTTGAGTTAAAAATCACGACGAGCCTTCTTCAACATCTCCCAAAATATTCAGACCAAGGCAGAAACCACTTTTCAAATGTAAACATGAGTTCACAGTGGGAATTTGCATTAATCACCATCCAAGACTTACTGGGGACAGAGGTTGATTTACATGGGGGCACACCCACAGCCAGGCACGGCGCCAGGATTTTTTCTCTACTGGTGCTAATGGGGAGCTGGACCGATACGTAGGGGTGCTAAGAAAACAATTGATTTTCATTACTTAAGTTACTCTATAATTATAGAGGTTCTCGTTTTTTCAATAAAAGCAGCTATGATACACAGCACTTTAACTGGATTTGGCCAAAGAAATAACTAAGCCTAAAATTAAAAACGTTAAATAAAAAAATTAAAAACGTTATCCAATCACTGCTTAACTGCTTAAAAAATATTGACTAATATAGCCTACTGTTATATTAACTGTGCGTATACATAATATAGATTTTAATAGCTTGATGCTATTTAAATATTTTGTCACATTATTAAAAGTTTCGGTGCATAGGACAGACCTATCCGCGATCGCTCTCCATGGTTCTGACCAAAGAAGAGAGCTTTGGAATCTCCATTACGCATCATACCTGGGCTGCATTTTCCGATAACATTGTCTCTTAGCGCGCTACGAAGATAGCTTAACTAAAGGTATACTACCACTAAAGGTATATCATTGCTAGGCGTCTTCAGGGCTATCATCCACTCGCGAGGCAGAGCCGCTGAAGGCAGAGGCGCTGGCGCCCTCCTAGCAACGGCGCTGTTTTTGGTAAAACATGATTTTGACCACTTTATTAAGTTTTGTTTTATAGAAAACTCTTTTTAAAAGATTTTCGTTTTGTATAAATTGTATCTTAATTTTGATCAATGTTTTATCAATCAATTGCCCGTATTTAATGAATACGAATCAAATATATAGCAGACAATGTAATAAGGAGCCGGCACGATTACTTGCATTGCACGTGAACCGGAGGTCGCCGAAACTCAGCTTGTGCCTCACAGATTTGAGAAATATAGGCTATATATTACAGAAAGTTTGAAATGTCTACTTTTAAACGAAAATATTCAAACCCAAATAAATAGGCTACTCTCTGATTATGTAATCCAAATGAAATGTGCATTTCTCTCTGGCGTTCATGGCGAGACCGCATCGTCAACTTCATCTTTGCAGCGACACAGAAAACACCAGTTCATTACTAAACAATTAAATGTCTCCTTGCTATTGTCTCCTTGCTATTTAAATATATAAGCTCCTTGCTTCTTTGTGGCAAGTTTTATGCGTGCGGCTTATTATCCTGTAGGCTAGCCTATTAAATTAATATAAAGGGGCGATTTGTCCACGAATGGCTTAAATGAACAACTACTAGTCGACTAGAAAAAAAAATTAGTCGGAGGTAGCCCTTATTCCACATATTTTCGAAAAAACAGGCCATTCTGTGTTGGGGGAGCGACCGTGAGAGGAGCGGAATATTCAGAAATGCGCTCTCCGCTCACGAGCTCTGATCGGAACAAACCCGAACCTCACTGTCTGCTGAACTTGCGCAGAAACATCAAAATAGACATAGCCAGCTTTTTAAAATTGTTGTTAAAACTAAACATTTAGACTATTTTAGTACAAATTATGAGCTTATTGACGATTTTTTATAATTCTTGACAAAATTAGAATTCTTTTTTCTTTTTTTTCAACAACGCAACGATGAGCATTTACTAACCTACTTTTAAAAAAATGCGGGTCGGGTACAATATTTTCTTTTTCTTTTTTTGCGGTCCGAGTTGCGGGCGGGTTAGTTGAAAACGTCGGTCGGGTGCGGGTTGTTTATACATTGACCCGCGCATCACTGGTGTCTAATGATTCGGATCACAACGTCAAAAATAGAATTAATACAACGCCACAGCAAGAAAAACAAACACCCTGTAGGCCTACCTGTTAAAAATGAACTGGGCAAAAAACAGCTAGGCTATCTGTTATGCCGAGTTCTGTAAAAGAACATTGTAATTAACGTAATTTCGCATTGTTTGTAATTTCTTGTTGTTGACTCAATAATAAACTGCAATTTCAGAGTTGGATCTGTTTGTTTGTGTTTCATATATTAATATTACATTATGTAAAACGTCCAACTGTTTACGAATCAAAATCCGGACATACTGTGATGCATGTATGAATTATCATGTTAGACTAAGTTAGTAATGTAATAGCCTCTATTGAGCCCGAATTTGCTTTTATATAAGTTAACCTTGTTTACGTTACTTTACGACCTGCAACTGCACACATATAACGTTACTTTACTGTAAATCAAAGATTTGACGATGGATTATGAAGCCTTAGTACCTCTGACCGTGCGACTATAATAAAAAACTTACTCTCAGCAATGGTGAGATCTTGCCGGATCCCTATACAATAATATCTGACGATCTTCTTTGGATTGTGGATGACAAGAAGTGGCCAGCAATTGTATGGCCTGATATATATAATTATCTAATTCAGACACCAAGTGTGTATACAAGAGAAATGATTAGAGCGTACAAATCCCTTGATGCATACAACTACGTGCTATGTGGTCATGTGGTCATGTGCAGCTCGTCAAATACTTTGATGCTGCACCGGATTTTTGCGTGTTGAGGTCAGATGTAGCCTACTCCGGTACGAACTAAGATCGCGGGTCTTTTGCCCCCTGTTTGCGTGGGCTTAACTGGGGCTACACAGATTTTTGACGGGGCTTTAGCGCCCCCTAGCCCCGGTGTAGCGCCGTGCTTGCCCACAGCAGTTAACAAGATATCTCTAAACTCTCCACACATTATTACCTTTTGGTTTACTACTTTGGTTACCTTTGTACCAGTCGCACTGAGACATTTCAAATGATACCAAACGTGTAATACTGTATGATAATTATTTAGATTCTTGGGTGAATTTTAGTGATCTCAGCATAAGAGAGAAGGAATGGGGGAAGAGGGAAAGAGATGTAGATTAGGATGATTCTGAGGTGAGACTTGCGTCTCGTACGGTGCACGAGTGAGTTCAAATGTTAATTTCCTTTGTTCTCTCAGAGAGTCAAGTCAAGTCAAGTTTATTTATATAGCGCTTTTCACAATACAGATTGTATCAAAGCAGCTTCACAGTATTAAATTAAAATAATACATCAATGCTTGTTTCTAGTGGAAAACGTCCACGTTTGGTAATGCTGATCAATAGTATTGTTGATTGATTAATTAAATTAAATATCCCCAAATATCCCCAACTGAGCAAGCCAAAGGCAACAGTGGCAAGGAACCGAAAAACTCCATCAGGTGACCTAATGGAGAAAAAAAAAAAAAACTTGGGAGAACCCAGGCTCAGTCGGGGGCCAGTTCTTCTCTGGCGTTTATGAACTAGAGGTAACAAGAGAGTTGCCCTCTCTTCCAGTTTTCCCAGTGTTTATATATAATATCAG